>NC_142086.1:3637046-4246387 GCF_054644295.1 Miniopterus natalensis | reverse complement strand
GGGTACCAAAAGGAGGAGAGAGAGAGCAAGGAATTGAAAAGCTACTTGAAAAAATAATGACAGAAAACTTTCCTAACCTGTTGAAGGAAATAGACATATAAGTCCAGGAAGTGCAGAGAGCCCCAAACAAGAGGAACCCAAAGAGGCCCACAGCAAGACACACCATAATGAAAATAGCAAAGGTTAAAGACAAAGAGAGAATCTTAAAAGCAGCAAGAGTAAAGCAATTAGTTACCTACAAGGGAGCTCCCATAAGACTGTCAGCTGATTTCTCAACAGAAATTTTGCAGGCCAGAAGGGAGTGGGAAGAAATATTCAAAGGGATGAAAAACAAGGACCTACAACCAAGATTACCCAGCAAAGCTATCATTTAGAATCGAAGGACAGATAAAAAGAGTTTCCTAGACAAGAAAAAGCTGAAGTTTATCACCACCAAACATTATTACATGAAATGTTAAACGGTTTTCTTTAAGAAGAAGGAAATAAAAGATAAAAAATATGAACAATAAGATGGAAAGAAGTACATATCTCTCAACAGTTGAATTTTAAAAACAGCCTGGCCCAGCATGGCTCAGCAGTTGGGCATCGACCTAGGATCCAGGCGATCGGGGTTCGATTCCAGGTCAGTGCACATGCCCAGGTTGCAGTCTCGATCCCCAGTCTGGTGCATGTAGGAGGCAGCTGATCAATGACTCTCTCATCATTGATGTTTCTATCTCTCTCTTCCTCTCCTTTCCTTTCTCTGAAATCAGTAAAGATATATATTTTTTTAATTAAATTAAATTAAAAAAAATGAAAACAAAATCAACAAATAAGCAGAACAGAAACAAGACTCATAGATACAGAGAACATTTTGATGGTTGCCATATGGGAGAGGTGTTGGGGGGATGGGTGAAAAAGGTGAAGGGACTAAGAACTGCAAATTGGTAGTTACAGGGATGTAAACTATAGTGTAAGGAATATATTCAAAAATATTGCAATAACTATGGTGTGAGAGGGGTGTAAGATTTATCCCCAGGATGATCATTTAGTAAGTTATGTAATGTCTAATAACTAGGTTGTGTACCTGAAACTAATATCATACTGTATGTCAACTGTAACTGAAGAATAAAAATTTATTTAAATTAAAAAATAAATTAATAAATGAAACAATGCAAACAGACAATGTACTCATTGCATTTATATGGAGGCACATCTATATCTGTAAAAAACTTCAAAATGTTATAGAAGTGCTAAAATCAGTCATTTCTTTATATCAGGTGAGTAAAACACTATTAAGTATAATGACGGGATCTTAAAGGAAAATCTTCAAACTCAGTATGATAATGCATGCCATAAAGTGAAAAAAATCAATGACTTCACGTATTGCATGTAGGTCACACACCTTGACTTGGCTCAGGCAGCTCACAAGTGCTGAGAATCCCCGGGCTTAGAGATGTTGGAGGTTGGCTTTCACAAGGCAACTACTGGCTCATGTTAACTGAATTTAGAAAGTTTACTCTGGCATTATCCTGTCTGGAGCCTACATTAAATGAATGGATGATAATTTATTTATTGACATTAGAAGCCAGGAGGAATATAGATACAAAGTCACAGTCTCTGCTTTGCTAACGTTGAGTCTAACCAGCTTCTACTTGACAAGTATTACAGCCCTGTGCTACTATTATTGATAGCTGGGAGATATGAGGCCTAGTTTAGTGTCTGTTACTAGCTCACAGGGTAGGTCAGGGGGTACTTAACCCATCTAGGCTTAGCGTACTCTTATTCCTAGAGGAATGCAAAGGTTGCCAAGGTCACTTCCTGCTCCATGTTAGTGGCTCTCCAACTTGCGCGGATGTAAGACTCACTTGGAGAGGTCGTTACAACGCAGACTGCTTCGCTCCACCTCCAGAGGCGGTGGCTGAGTGGGCCTGCGGTGGGGGCTGAAGCTGCGGTTCTCACAGGTGTCCTGTGCTGATGGTGCCAGTGCAGAGACCTGAAGAGCGCAAGTAAGAACTGATGAGGGAAATGCGTGCATTTCTGAGTAAAGGTGGTGAGTTATGGAGAGTGAGGCACACTTGGCACTGATGATTTTAGCTGAGTCTATGCGCTTGTAGGACGTATGTAATTTCAAGGGTGACGTTACTTTAGCATAATTGTAATAAAGGTGAATTTCTCCCCCCACATGTGTTCCCTCCTCAGAGATCATGAACTGCAGGAGCCCTAGTTCTCGGGGCACGGCAGAAGAGTAGAAAGTGCCGCTGGGAAATGGCTGAGACTTGCACCTCAAGGAGTAGGGACCTCCCTCCTGAGAGGCCTCCAACGGGTTGTTCCCTGGCCTTCACCGTTACCCTGCTCTAGCTTTCCACTGTGTGCTACCTAAGATGACCACTAGGTGTTGCTCTAACTCTGGGGCAAATTGGACTCAAGGGCAAATGTGAGCTAGGGCCCTGGGGAACATGTCCTGGCTCCTGTGTTTGTGGTTTAACCATCTAAGAGAGCTCCCAGGAAATTCTCCACATAAAAGAATCACTTAGGGATGGATGATACACTTTCAATCCCAAAAGGGACTACCACTAAAAATTGAAACAGGTATGGGAGGGGTAGGAAAGTTACCTACAAATGATGTCAGGGTAAGCCTTCCAGTGGCCAGATCATCCTGGATACTGAAGGGTCTGCTCACTCAGGGAAAGTTCATGTCATGAGCGAATGAAGCACCACCTTTCAGGCTTCAATTTTTCTCAACCCCACTTTCCATGTCCTCAAAATAGATGCTGTAAAAACAAAACAAACCAGAAATGGAAGGTACCTTCATTTCTTTACAGAACTGCTATAAAATCAAGTGAAATGCTATATAAATTTTATTTTGTAAATTGCTAAGCATTAACAAATAAAATATTACTAACAATGAGTTCTTCTAAGGAAACTTATTGGCTTTTTTGATCACACTGTCCTAACATTTTTATTTGTTTATAATTGAACATAAAATTGCCAGATATCAATTCTTTCCTTAAGTAGCCACGAGGAAATAATCATTTTCTCCAGATTTTTTACTTGCCCAACCACTCCCATGGTAAGTCACAAATGTAAAGACATTAAAAAGAAAAAATAGTCAAATGACACTTATCCCCATGGAGATTCCCTGCTTTTTGTAATATCTGCTGTACTTTTAAATAGTTAACATTCAGACTCCTGGTCCTATGCTCCCAGATGCTGCTCTGTGGTCCTGTCAGGCATTACAAGGTGCAGTGCGAAGGCTCCTGCACCAGCTTTGGGTTGTATGAATCACAGTCCCCTGATGGCATAGCTGAGCCTGGGTGGTCTAGCCTCCCATTTCCTGCTCACTTATCCTGCCTCATCCATCCTACCCCCATGCAAATTATAAAGCCAAGTGTAGACCTGTGTTTGGGTTGGTATTTCACTGCTTTCTCAAGCCAGTTCCACTGTTTCTTTAATTGAAGGGTCCTTTTCTTCGTAAGTTGGCTGCCAGCCTGCGCCCTGAGCCACCCACCCTAGCCTGTCCCATGCGGCCTGAGTGTGAAATCGCGTGGCCTGCAGCCGTCCTCTGCGTGGGGGACAGACATGGCCTCTCAGCCTGCGGGCGCCCAGGGCGGGCCCTGTAACACTTGCTCCCCACAGAACGATCAGACAGGAGCGGGACAGATGTGCAGCCCTGAGCTTTCATCTTTTCTGTTATTAACACTTCAGGGAAATCAGAGTCTCCCGTGAAGGGCGTTTGTATCCACGGCACCTGCAAGTCGTTCTTTCCACTTACCCTTGGCAGCGGGGCGGCGCTCATTCTCCACAGCCCCCGCAGCCACCGAGCCAGCCTACCTTTGATCCTGCTGATAACCGAAGGCCCTTTCTGTTTGGGGTTACCATGGTTACGGCTGCCAGGGGATGTGAGCCTGCCTGCTGTTTTGATAAAAACAGGTATTAACTGCCAGTCACAGGCCTTCTCCTTCACTGGAGCTCCTGCAGAAGAGCAGCACATTGAAACAAAAGCAAGAGGGACCATCTGCAGAAGTGATGGTGACTGGTCACGCGCATAAAAATATTTTAATTAGGCTCTTTTAATTAAGCAGGGCACTTTGTGACTCCTTCTCTGCTATTTGCACGGAGCTGCGCCTTGTGGCGCATTCCTGGCTAAGAGCCTGCAGAGCCTCTAACGACGCTCAGTGTTATTTTTGGATAGAAGCCCCTGCCTTAGGGGCTTGACCGAGCTGTCTCTCACGT
Organism: Miniopterus natalensis; assembly: GCF_054644295.1. Taxonomy (NCBI): domain Eukaryota; kingdom Metazoa; phylum Chordata; class Mammalia; order Chiroptera; family Miniopteridae; genus Miniopterus; species Miniopterus natalensis. The sequence continues at coordinate 4,242,172 of NC_142086.1, read as the reverse complement.
TTCTCATTTGTCATTGAATCTGGTCTGAGCTCTGATTTCCTTCTGACACGGGAGAAAGGACTGCTGGCCCTCCTGGAAGCAGAAGAGTTTTCAGTTTTCAGTCTGGTTTTTCTTCGGTCCCTTTGATCGCACGCTCCCTTCGCTATGGTTTGCATATTTAGTTGTGGTCTTCATGATCGCTTTTTGTTTGGATTGTGTCTTCTTTTTAAAGCCTTTTATATTGTTTGTGTTTTTTCACATCTGGCCCCTCTGCCTCTGCATTTCGGGGTTTGTGATTTCTCATCACTGGTGTTACCAACATTCTGCACAGAATTCAAGAGAAACTGAATAACTTTCTATTCACAGACAAAACATAAGGAGTATGTAATTTACAAAGCAATTTCCCCAGTAACAGGTGTGCCTTCGAGAACAAAACCCACGTGCACTGAGTGTCTGCTAAGCAGCATATGAGGAGGTGGAGATAGCTTTATGCTCATATTCCATGTCCTGAAATTGTTTGCCCAGTTACCTGTAGAGACACTGGGGTGACTCTACTTTTAGTGTCTAACTCTGGCTGGAGCAGTGTTGTGTCCGTACTGCCTGGGGGAGCTATGGGGGCTGGGAGAACAGTCACTGAATTCCAGAGCTGGGGTGGGGATGGGGTTACGCCTCTGAGGAAGTCAGCATGCCTGCCCCACAGGCAGGGGCTTCTGCAGACTGCAGGCGGACCAGCCTCTACACTGTGCACTGAGTGCTTCAGACCTGCGCAGTGCCTTCCACAGCACCGGGCTGTGGCCTCTGGGGTCTATCCAATTCCATGGCAAGCGCACTGGGACAACATCATTTAAAAGCCTCTGCATAAACCCAGGTCTATAAAACACCATCACATAAACCCAGGTTCTAGTCTCCATTTTTAAAAATTGTTGACAGTATTACAAATGTCTCCTATTTCTCCCCTTTTGCCCCCTCCACTCAGGCCCCTGGCCCACTACATGCCTTCACCCCACCATTGTCTATGTCCATGGGCAAAGTGTATATACATGTAAGTTCTTCAGTTAATCTCTTCCTGCCTCCCCACACGCCCCCCCCCCCGAGATCTGTCAGTCTGATCCATGCCTCTATGTCTTCAGACCTGTTTTGTCTGTCATTTTATTTTGTTCATTAGATTCCACATATAAGTGAGATCATATGGTATTTGTCTTTCTCTGACTGATTTATTTCACTTAGCATAATACTCTCCAGTTCCCTCTATGCTGTCTCAAAGGGTCAGAGATCCTTCTTTTTTACAGCCACATAGTATTCCATGGTGTAAATGTCCCACAGCGTCTATATCCACTCATCTACTGATGGGCACTTGGGTTGTTTCCAGATCTTGGCTATTGTAAATAACGCTGCCATGAACATTTACTCAGAAATAAAAATAACTGCTTGGATTTATATTATGTACATCTTTCAAAGAACTCAAATAGCTTCCATACACAGTATTTCAGTTATTTTCATAGTTTTCTTGGGTAGAGAGAGTGCAGAGGTGAAATTATTGAGGAGCAGAGAAATTTGGGGATTTTCTCAAAATTTTATAGTAAGTCAATAGAAGATCGATACAGAACCCAAGACTTCTATTTCCTTACATGACTAGACTGTTTTATGTAAAACACTGACATCTATGTGATCAAAATAGATTGTTTACTTTAACTAACTTGCCGCCAGATCTACAGTCAGTAACGTGCTTGCTTCTGCCCATCAGAGCAAGGGTGCACTGAGTCAGTAACATATTGGCAGCAATTAAAAGCTCCTTATGAATATTCCTACCTGGAGAGCACGTCATCAAGTGATAACAGCCACTACCCAAGTGTGTACACATATATCTTCTAATTGGAGTATTCCCACAGCCAGGCCATGATCTCCAGTCCAAGAATCTGAGCTTCTAACTTACATGGTATTTCAGTTTACAAGGGTTGTATGAGGCAAAGATGGGAGATAAAGCACTTCCAATATTCTTTGTCTTATACCTCTACTATTTTGCAAAATTCAGGGTGGGGCAAAAGTAGGTTTATAGTGCTCTTATGGAAAATAATGCAATAATTAATAAATAATAATACAAGAATAAACTCTGTGTTTTGCATACTCACAACTGTAAACCTACCTTTGCCCCACCCTGTATAACAGCGATATGCCAGTGTGGCTTAGCAAAACATGAAACCCAATAGTCAGGTTCTCATTTTGTTATTGATTTCATTCAGCAAACATTTATTCAGCATCAGCTATGTACTAGGTCCATAGGAGCGACAGAGGGAGGGGTGGTAAACCAGACACAAATCCTGCCCTCAAGGAGCTCCAGTCTAAAGGGGGATGTAGATACAACTGTCAGTAAGTTTAAAGATAAAACAGCGTGTCCTGGCTGGCTCAGTGATTAAAGCGTCTGCCGAAGTGTCACGGGTTTGATTCCCAATCAAGGGCATGAGCCTGGGTTGCAGGTTGGATCCCTTGCCTGGAATCCCCAGCCCAGTCGAGGTGCAACCAATTGATGTGTTTCTCTCACGTGGATGTCGTGCTCCTTTCCTTCCACTCTCTCTAAAAATCGATGGAAAAAATATATATCCTCGAGTGAGGATTGACTAAAGATAAAACAGTGTTGGCCTAGACAGCCCTGTAAGCAAAAAGGAAGGGCCTCCTGGACCACTGGACCACTCTTGTGGGAAGAGGGTTCTGGGAAACCTCCCCACCTCGTGCCAAGATTCTCCTTGGTTGAAGAGGGGATATGCCAGGAGGAAGAACTATGAACCATGTTTCTGGTATAAGAGATGCCTTGTGAGTAGGGTTTTTCATTCTCACCAGGGCCATAGACAACATGCCCTGCTGGACATCATGAGATCTGCCTGGGCTCAGACACCCTGTGGGGTGCCCTGGCTTGACAGTCCTGGCGCTGGGGTCAAGGCGAGGGCACAGCACTTGCTGTTATGAGACAGCCCGCTCCTCCGGCCTGCAGAGAAGAAGCTTGTCCTTGACAGTTTGCACTTGCTGCTCTCCAGCTCCTGAGCCAGTCCTGTCCCTGGCTCCAGCAGATGACAGGCACACTCCACACCGGGAGCCCGCACATGGGAGCTAGAAGTTTCGCTTTGGAAGGACTTTAAAGATAATCTCGCTTAGCCTCATTTTCAGATGGGGCCCCCGAGACTCAGAGAAAAGTAAATTTGTGCTGTGCAGGAATTAGGTGTTCTGTACAGATGCAAAGCTTCATGGGGTAATCTGTGAGAAAGGGAGGGAGGCAGGGAAGCATTTTCATCCTGCCTCGGCCTGTTAATATCTGTTTTCCCCTCTGCAAGCCATCTGTGAGTGTCCCAGGGGAAGCATGCAGGCCGGAGCTGTCATCCCTTGTATAAGGGGCGAGCACTGAGAGTTTTGATGACATGAATGTAGCAGTAATAGTAACCGCCACTCACTGAGCTACAACATGGCAGACACTCCCCATAAATTATCCCACTAACCCTGCTCTCAGGACAGGGCCCTTTGTCTCTGTTTTGCTGGGGAAGTTTACTGGAAGCTTAGTGAGGTTAAGTAGCTGGCTCAAGGTCTCCCAGTCTGTCTGCATCACAGCGGGGTCTGGACAAGTGGGTTTACAGCAGAGTCCAGCTCAGGGCAGAGTCCTAAAGAGAGAAATCTGGCAGAAACGCCTACTTCAAAAATTGGAGGCCCAGCTATGGAGTCAGCCCCGCAGGACAGAGCTGGAGAGGGTGACAGACAGCAACCAACCACCCTACGTGCTTGGGGGCGGGGGGCTGGATGTAGATAAAACCCGGCGCCCGGTGTTCTGAGGAAGGGATTTCAAAAGCACGGGACCTGTTGGAAGCAACTCCGCAGCTGGGGACAGCTGGAGAGCGGGAGGCTGGCAGGCCTGGGGCAGAGTGGCTGTTCGAAGGAAAGCGCTCATGCTCAGAGGTGCTCAGGGGCAGGCCTGCAAGACCCCAGGGTGGGAGTCAGTGTCGGCCGTCCACTCCCTTTGTGTGTCGAAGAAGATGCTGCGCATCGTGGCGAATCGGGTGGGGAAATTATTAGAGTGTTTCCTTGGACAGAAGGCTGCCCGGCTCCCTGCAGAGTTCAGCCTGGCTGACTGACCTCAAACCACGGGCAGTGGGGCAGCATGAGAGCCCCGTTTAAGACCACTCACTTTCAGGGCCAGAACGGGCACCCCCCGCCCCGAAAGTGGTGCCTCGTTGAGGATGAGATGCTTGGGGGCCAAGGGGAGCACCCACCGGTGGCCCAGACGGGGACTGGACGCCCTTGCTCTGGGAGCTGCTCACAGAGGCCCCTTGGGCTAGGACTCCTTGAAAAGTGGCTTCCCTTCCAGAACCCAGCCAAGAAAGGACAGGGCCTGACCTTTTACCTGACTGACCTTTGACGGCAGATAGATACAATTCATTATTTTGAACTGAAATGGAGACAGCCTTTTATAACTAGTGCTGTCAGGTCAGCGAGGGGGCAAAGTGACTGGTCACAAGGGAAGAGGAAGAGGGTGTGTGACCTTCAAATGTCCTTCACTCATTCACGCGTCAGTCTGCTGCTCGCCAGAAACCACCAAAGGCATTGACCAGTTCACAGACGAGCAACTGACCCGTGAGGCCCAGCCTCTCACCTAGGAGGCCTGTTCAAGGAGAAGTTCTCACAGGCCACTTACAGGGGCTGTTTGTTAAAATGCTGTTTCCACGTGAGAAAGTGCCTTGATGTGCACCTGACCTTCTGGCTCTTACATCATTTTCTAGTCCAGACAGGGTTGCCGCAGAGGCCTGAGGTTCCAGATGCGACAAGCACGTCCACCTGTGGGGTCTGCGCAGCACGGCCCTCCGCGCCGCTTTCCCTTCTCTCCGCGGCCGGCCTCCTGATATTATAACCCCTAAGGGCAGAGATTTTCTCCCTTGCGAACAAGATAAACCACAACATTTTTAACACAGCAGAAAGCTTCTGGTTGGTGATGATGCCGCTTGCTGAGACAGGCAATTCTGAGGGGGAGCAGCAGGCGGCCTGGGGCTGGCGAGGGGCAGGGCAGGGCAGGCAGAACACGCGGGTGGGACAGAGGTATTGGTGTCGGGAGGAAGCCAGGCGAGGTGCCTGGGAAGGGGCTGAATACTGGAGTCTGTAGCTGATGGAGGAGAGGGAACTGGCTGCAGAGGAGGCTCCGGGGTGTGGGTGAGATTCCCCAGGGAGAGCCTGTAGAGTGAGAAGGAGACTGGCAAGGTGTTGCTGGGCAGCACCTGTATTAAAAGGACGGGTTTACAGAGGAGAGAGAAAGAGGCCAGGGGTGTTGCAGGGAAACCAGGAGAGACCAGTCTCTCAACCAGAAAGGAAGCGAGCACTCAGGAAGGCAGGAGGGGTCACAGGGAGTGCCACAGCACTCAGAGGGTCAGCGGCCTGGCAGCCGGGAGGGAGTCCTGAGCAGGTGTGGGGGGGAGACCTCACATATGGCATCCTGGGCCATGGGAAGAGACTCACATAGTTTGTCTCCTGATTAAGTTTGCCAATTTTTAAAATGGCATTTTGTCCTATCTGATTCTGGAAATAATACATGCTTATTGTAGAAAATATATAAAACACAAAAAGGTTCAAAGAAAAATTAAAATTCTCCTGCTTGTGTTTATCCAAGAGCCACTTTGGGGCTTTTGGCATGCTCTCCTGAGACCCGGCGTGCCCTGGGCTCACCTTCCATCGGGCTTGGGCCTCGTCTTTCTCTTCTCAGTGCCCACCTTCCTGAGGGACTGCTCAACAGAGTAGCACAGAGGGGATGGACACTGCAAAGCAAGTGATTGGGTAAACTATACACTAACACACTTGAGTACATAAGTGGTCACACTGAGGGGGATGCGTGGGTAACCTATCAGCCCCAAGGGCCCACAGGCACACACACTCACAGCTCACAGCCTGTCCTTGGAGGCCCACAGGCACACACTCACAGCACACAGCCTGTCCTTGGAGGCCCACAGGCACACACACTCACAGCACACAGCCTGCCCTTGTTCCAGGATTTTCCTGCTTAAGCATGATCTAAAACATGAATTTGTCTAGGTGACTTCTTTTTGCAGTAGTGGGGGCGGGGCAGGGAAGTCTATGCTTATGGAGGCCACATCGCTCGTTGGTAACTCATGTATTAAACAGTCAGGTGCCAGGGGCCTGGCCTCCCTCCCTTTTCTGGCCCCTCTTGTGAGAGGGGGCCAGTGTGTGCATCTTTGCCAGGGCTGCTGGGACAAGTTAGCATGGACCAAGCTGGGCAGCTCGGTTCTGTAGGTCAGTCCAGGTTGGCTCAGCTGGGGTCTCTGCGCAGGCTCTCACCTGGCCAGGGCTGAGGTGCTAACTGCCTGGCTTTCATCTAGAAGCTCGAGGAGGAATCTGCTGCCATGTCGCTCAGGCTGCCGGCAGAATCCAGGTCCTGGCCGGTGGGGCTGAGGCCCGTTTCCTTGCTGGCTGAGAGCTGGGACGCCCTTGGTTCCTAGAGGTCTCTCTGGCCCTTGAAGTGAGCGCCTGCATCTCGGCCGGCGATGATGCGGCATCCTTCTCACACTTGGAGCGTCCTGACCTCGCCTGGGTTGTTTGGTGGTTGTTGCTGCTGTTGTTTGTCTCTTTTCTGCCTTCTCTCAGCTGTGTCCCTCTGACTCCAAGCAAAGAAAGGTATCTGCTTTTAAGGGCAGATGAGCTGGACCCACCCAAGTAGCCAACTAGAACCTGCCTATTTTCAGGTGACCTTAATTGTACCTGCCTAGTCCCTTTTGGATGTAGGATAACCTGGGACAGCTTCCAGGCGTGGGCACACGGGCGCTTGGGAGGGGGCCTTCCTCAGCCAGCCCCACAGGTTGGCTACCATGCTCGTTTGCCCACCTTGCCCGTTTTTAAAATGGCAAGACGCTTCCGCAGGGGCGCTGCTTGGAGAATGCGCGCAGGCGGGTGAGTCATCTCCACTCAACACCGTTCACGGCAGAACCCCATTACACTGCACCTCGGCTCATTAAACCCCGCTGGTGAGAAAAGTGGGTCTTTGCTCAGTGTTTATGTTCTGTGCTAATGTTAAATTTAGAATGTTCCCGTTGCAGATGCCTTTGGGGGAATTTGTGAAGCACTAGCTAATGCTCCAGCAGATTTCATCTAAGTTCCCAAATACGGTGCCTGGAAAATAGTCCCTACCCAGATTCATCCCCAGGTTTCTTGCTTTCCAATCTTTATACATCATTTATTTCTCTATAATGTTAAACCTCACAGTCTTCTGATTACTTTTTACACTCTCAGTGACCACTAAGGACTGGATTTTGGTTTGTAAGCAGAAGAGGAAGGAGAATATTCTGGAAACCATCCAACCATGCTTGAGGTCCAGGAAAGAATCTGTGGCTGTCAGTGTTCTTAGGATGTAGCCAAATATTGAAGAAACAATCTCTGTCTACAAACACCTTCTAATAAAGGACTTAAACAGATACAGACAATAATGACAGCAATGTGATTCCAGAAATGTGCTACTGGAGTAAATATGAAAAGAATAATTTCCTCATTTAAGCGTTATTACATGTTATCTACATGTTTTCTGGAAGAATCAGCTGTGGCCACATATACTAATGTACTAAGATGCAGGGAGCTTTTCTCAACAGGAATTCAACAGGAGAATTAAGCTCCATGGAAAATGATTTGAGGAACTATTTTTTCACTCATCTCACAGATGATGCCAAGCGCAGAGACAGGTCATTCCGTTACATGCAGCTTTTCAGCGCCATAGCCCCTTTACAATGTTCAGAAGCTGGAAAGACCCCTAGGAGTTTTAGTTTGTGTGTGTTATACTATCAATATTTACCATATAGAGCTTAAATAATTAAACATATTTTACTGGTTTATTTAAAATAACAATCATAGATCATTTATATGTTAAATAACATATTTTTATGAAAAAGAAATTAACACCCAAACAAAAAAATTTACCAAGAAGAGTGACATTGTTTTACATGTTTGCAAATCTCTTTAGTGGGTGGTGTAATAGAAGACAGCTAGTTTCTACGTCTACTTCTGTACTCAGTTGCACCATCAGTCATCCTATAGCCTCTGGAAAATTCCACTGTACGCAGATAAAGGAATAAGAATGAAAAATGCAAGTAACATTTTTATATTATTCTGAAAATGGTTTTGACCTTGGGAGATCTGCCAGGATGGGTCTCAGGAACCACAGGGGCCCCTGGGCCATACTTTGAAAACATTGCCTTGGGGCATCAGAGCTTGTTTCTCCCAAGGCCCCCTGGTGAGGGGGACTGCCACAGTGTGCTTCCCCCCACTCAGTCTGTACCCCATGATATATCACATCATAATGCCCCAAATCAAGTTGCAGTGCTCTAGGGTGATGTCATTATGGTGTTTTGCGTAGCTTCTAACTTAGAGCAACCTCAAAAAAGCAGCACCGGGTGACCGGCTGTCTCGCCCTGGCACGGTCTCTCTGACCTGTTTCGGGAGAGTTAGGTTTCCCAGCTGCATTTCTAGGATCTAGTTGGCCGAGCTTGACTTGCAAGCCCGATGCCTGCACTGAGTCTGCTGCTGAGGCCTCCCTAAAACGGCATCAGGGCTCAGGACACCACAAGGTTCTGGAAACATCTTGAAATCTCACTGTCCAATACTTCAGAAAAGTGGGGAAAGAGGCGGGGCAATGTCCGTCTCCATTTTCACAGTAATTACTCTTGGAAATGGAAGAACGCTCCCCGTTCATGAGAATACCGGCATCCCCACCTGTCCAGCCGGCATGATTGTCCCTGTGCCGGGACAAGTGTCACACGGTGTCGCGCACACTGGTTTGTGCAGAGCACTGCAGCAAGCGCCATCCAGAGCGCCAGCGTTTTGACAAGACTGGAAACGGGGGGGGGGGGGGGGGGGGGGGGAGGTTGTGTGGCCTTGTCCTACACCCAGGCAGGTCTTGTACCAGGTTGCTGAGCCCTGCTGCATTAAAATGTCATTCGAGATTTAAATTCCTTGTAAAACACCAGGAAAATATGGGTCAGAGAGCTGCTAGTGGAGATTCTAGGGAAGGGCCTGTCACTAACTCGCCTGAAGACAGAAGTGACCATAAGAAGTGACATTAGGGAAGGGGGCAGTGGGACGCTGCAATGGACAAATCAAAGCATCTTTTCGGAGTCACCGCGCTGAGATACCTTGGGGCCGGCGTCGCTGTCTGCACTTTCCTCCCCGCGTGATTATTACACTTGGGCTTCATGCCCCACAGGCTGCGGCTTTTCTCCCTCCGCCCTGGTCGCGGCTCTCAGACGGTGGTCTGTCCCGCAGCCCCCTCCCCCCGCTTGCGTGGCCCCTGCGGCTCCGCTGCCGGGCGCTTCCTCAGGTATCACCAGGGACCCGGTGGCCCGTCTCAGCTGCCTGGTCCTTACGGGGAGCAGTTGTGTGTGGTGTGCCTGCGTTCATTTATTTGAGCATAAGGTTGTGTGTGCGTGCATGTGTCCCTTATTACCAAGTGAGAGATGGAGCGGGGGTTTCTAGCTAAAAAGTCAGGTGGACGAGGGAGTGCAGAGAAGGGCCCGAGCCCCAAGTGAAACACCAGAGCTGCCACCAGGAGATGAGCAGGACTGAAGTGTGACAAAGATCCCCGGATAGATGAGAGGTTTGAGGAATCCGATTGTGTCTCCCCTGCCGCCCACCTGGTGTCTGGAGGGTTCTTCTCGCACAGTCACCAGGAGGCACCTCTGAGTGGCCCTTGCGTTAGCCCAGCCACAGGCCCAGCCTTTCCCGGGGGTGGCCCAGCAGCTGGGAGCTGGGCAGTGAGTGGGTGGCTAATACTTGAGTCACCTCTGCGACTCAGCTGTGGCCCCAGCACCCGCTCCCTCTGCAGGGCTCACCGCAGTGCCTCCCTTTGAAGCTGTTCCTTCCCTTTCCTCGAAGGTAGACAGAATGTGCAAAGCGACCGCCTTCCCTTCTGTGTGAGGTCGCGCTTAAAAGTGGGGTCAGGTTTCTGTGCCAAAGGAATTCTGGGAATGCAGAACCATTTTGAACAAAACTGGATATTCAATTAAGCCTTCCTCCCTAGTCCCAAGGCCGTCACCGGGAAGAAGCCGAGTCCATCCCCACAGAGTGGCCTCCAGAGCCGGGGAGGGAGGCAGGGAGCCCGGGCCTCACATCTCCATCCCCGAGCCCAGGAAGCCTCTTTGGGGTGCAGGGGAGCGGGAAGTCATCTCCAGAGCTTGCAAATACAGAGACTAGTCAACAATAGAGCCGTGATAGTTTTCTAGTTTAAGAATAACCACTTTTATTCCACAGGATCCTAGCAAAAGGAAGATGTTGCTAATTAACTCCCATCCTAGCAAAAGGAAGATGTTGCTAATTAACTCCCATCCCTGGCGGAAGCCTCAGGGTTTTGATTAGATGCAGGGTCCTGGTTCTGACCAGGGGAGGAACAGATGGCTCAGCAGAGTCCTGCTGCTGCTCCCGCCAGCGCCTGCGGAGGCTGAGAGCGTGGAGGCGCCCTCTAAGCCCGCGGAGGCGCCGCTCTGCCACCTGCCTGTGGCCACCGAGGGAGGACCCGCTCGGTTGGAATATGGAACGGACTCTGGTGCGGTCTAGCTAACTGTCGTGCCAACTCACGGCATTTTATTCTGCTGTCCCGAGTCCACTTGTTGAGTTTTAAACTCCTTCCTCTAAGATAATCTTTAGTAAATAAAAATATATTTACAGAAATTCATGATGGCATGATTTCCAACCGGCTTGTTCATGCTTAGGGTCAGGTCCAGCAAATGCAACTCATGTACTCATGTTCCTTTTCCCCATGACCCCCTATCTATAGCTGTCCCCCACGTATCTCTCATGGCCTCTCTTCTCTTCCTGTACACTTCACCCAGGCCTTCTCCATCCTTCTGTGGCTTTATGGCCCATCTATAGTCTATGAATGCTGTCTTCTGCCCTCTCTGTAGTTCCAGCCTTTTATTTCCAGCTTTCCGATTTAAATTTTCACTTGAAATTCTACCTGGCTACTTAAGTCAGTATGTCTCAAACCAAACTTACTGGATTCCCCACACAAACTAGTTTCTCTTATGTGGCTCCATCTACCAGTTGCCCAGGATTGAAACCCAGAGTCACTCTTTGCTGTCTCTCAAGCACCAGCAACCAATTCTCCATCCTAAAAATGTTGGGGGTATTGTCTCCTGTGATTGACCCTCCCTGATATTACTTTTTATTCACTCACTCAGTGAAGGCGTCCTATAGTCTAGCACTGTGCTAAGGGCTGGAGAAGGTCAGAGCCGGCGAGTAAGTCAGGTACAAAGCCCTGTGGTCCCCGACCCTTCAGAAGGCAGGGTGGTGCATGTGCTGGAGTTTGGGAGCCTGGATTGAGATCTCTTCCTATTTGGGTTCAACTCACCTCGTGCCAGGACATTTGGGAGAGCCTCCAGCCACACATCCATTCTGTTCTCTGCCCTGCTGCTCGAGGTTATTTCTGAAGTTTGAATCAGATAGTGTCTCCCTTCTGGCTAAAACCCTCCCCTGGCTCCCCATTGCATAGGACAAGCACCAAACTTCTGACCCTACTTACAGAACCTTCAAACTCAGCTTTCCCCCGTAGCATCTTTTATACAACACAGTCATAACGTCACAGTCTGTGAAACAGGAAAGGAAAGAACAGAAATGAAAATGCCCTCTCTGCCTTAAAAACTCACCACCAGTATCATTTTCAGTCACCCTCTTTCCCCCTTTGGCAATCAATTCAGTGGATCATTTCCCTAAGGATTGCTTTCACACTGCATAGCAGTTTCAAATAGCAAGACACAGAACAGCTCCGGTGAACACGGTCGATCAGGGTGTGACTGTTGACTGTCCTGACGTGCTCAAACACTCCATACGAGGCTGCGGAGGATGGTACCGGGCGGCCGGCTAGAGGAGGCAAGCCCTTGGGTCGTGCTCTTAGGAACACTGAGCCCATCTCTGCGGATGAGTGTGATCTAGGAGAGAGGGAGAGCCAGGTCGGCCTACCTCTCCCTTGGCAGGAGTGGGCCGTGCAAATACATTCATTTATTCACTCACTTCAGTCATTCATGCATCAAATACCTACTGAGCATTTGCCAAGTACTCCGTGTTGCAAAGATGGGCCCTACCCCCAGGGAGCTCACAGCCTCTTCTGTGATAAGTTCTGAGATTTGATCCAAATGCTGGGATCCAAAAGGAGTGAGCCGAGTTTCAGGGGCCAGGGGGCTGGGAAACAGTGAAATACTTGAGAGGCTTTAAAAGATTGAATAAAGTTTTTTTTGTAGCAAGAATGTGTGTGTGTGTGTGTGTGTATGTATGGCGGTGGGCGGAATGGTAGCACATGGAGGAGAAAATATCCCTGTCCTGGTAAAGTGAATCCAAATGCAAACATAGTTTAAAAAGCTACACAATTATCTTGGGGGAGAATTACGGTAAGTTCAGTGTGGCTTGAGGGCGGCAGCAATGGGCAGGCGGGCAGGAATGGGTACAGAGGGACATGCTGGAAGGTCCACGGTGCGGAGTGTAGGAGACTTGGAGGAGGAGTGGGGAGCCCAGAGGAGTCTCTGAGCAGGGCGACACCCATAGGTGATTTGGGGGGTGAGAGCCCACCGTGGGCATAGAGGATGATTGGAGATGAGCATCTATGAATGCTTTTGAAGTGACCACGACCGGCGCGTGCTGTGCGGCTCACCCTGCCTCTGTCTGTCCTAGTTACGGTGCTGGCCATCTTCCACGAGCTGCATGTGGACCCCGCGCTGTACACGCTCCTGTTCGGGGAGAGCGTGCTGAACGACGCAGTGGCCCTCGTGCTGACGCAGTAAGTACCGCACTGGGCCTGTTTCTCTGCTGATGCCAAAGAAGCTTCTGCTTGGTGACAATTCCTGGTGGCTCTAATAGTAGCTTTTGAGTGATGTTGTAGAGACACAGGCAATAGCTGGCTTTCAAGGAGTTGTTACAACAGAAAATCTCTGATGTTGGGTATAACTCATCAGGCACCTAATACCTAACTCTGTTCATGGGCTTCATGTCTCCAGCCTATTGTGACACACTACAGAGAGGGTAACAGTTATTTTTTTCTCAGTGCATATATTTAGCTGATTCACTTAGGGTTCCTGAAATGCACATAAACGAGTTTTCTTCATTTCAAATCAATATCACTTAATTTTTTCTTAGACAAGTCATTTTCCAGATAATAGACTAGTGGAAACCATTGTGTTTATAGTAAATTTGGTGAACTGGAGATAGAACTTGAGAGTCAGAACACTCCTTTCATTTCTCGATGCAGATGTGATGTGACAGGAACACACACATCTTTAAATCATCAGGACAAGTGAGACTGACAGAGCTCCAGCTAAGAGCTCCTGCAGTCCTTCCTTCGTCCCGTCCTGCAAGAAGGTTCTTCCTGAGATGAGAACCAGTGCTCCTTCCTCACCTCTTCTTAGACACCATTTATACTTAATAAATGCCACTTAGGTGGCTTTCACTGTCAGAGGTTTCTTCTTGGTTTTAGATTAAGTCCAACATTTTAGGCAACTGTCACATAACCAAAGGAAAGTATCTATCTCATAAGTAAATGTGACAATAGGATTGCATCAAGATATTAATTACTTCAAATGCATGTGAAAATGTATTGTGAGGTAACAAAGAACTTTTAGAAGTCAGATCTCCAGAGCAGGGGAGCTGGGATGCAGGATGCAAAGCAAAGCAGCTCTGCCCTTGCCTCCTGCCAGCTGACATTTCTTAAGGATGCCACCAGAATTGCCAGAGAACTCAGCAACTTTCAAGCCAAAGTCTCCAAATAAACTTACATTTCACCTGGCTGCCAAATGCGGCCTATCCTGCAGTGAAAGAAAATATCAAAGAGAGCGTGTTAAGAGGAAAAGCCATGGCTGACTCACCCATGCTGAAGGCTGTTTTTAAAGAAATACCAAGAATATTAATCAGGGCACCAGGAATCCTTGTCCAGGAAATACAAACATTAATGGAACATTTTTAAACATTTTAAAAAACCTGCCAAGTCCCTCATTTTCACTTTCTGAGCTGCCCAGTTGTAAAGGGCCAAGCAAAGAGCCAAACCACTGTAGCCACAGCCCTGGGACATTTACCTCTCCCGTTGCGCTTCCTTTCGCTGCAGTTTCCTTAAGAAGGCAGACTCCAGGGTGCATGTTGATGCTGTTGATCGAGCACAGACCTGTGGGCTTTAAACAGTCTGTTTGGTGTCACCTCAGGTCCACATGCAGTTACTATGGTTAGTGCCTTTCCTGCTCCCCTCCCACCCATGCCAGGTCCCTGCCTTCCAGGCAGGAGCTTGCCGTATTTGCCAAACCCGGTGCTCCCAGCTTGGGCAGTCCAGGCATCGTGCAGAGTGACCCTAATGAGCCCCAGCTTTAGAATAAGGTGATTTTACATTATGAACACCTGGCATGCACAGAAACACCGACGCCATGGGATCCGCAGGTTCCTCCGCCTGCTGCATTTGGACCCACCGGAGCCTCCCAGGCTCTCAGCCCAGTGGCCGGGCCTGCTGTCCTGGTCTGGGCTGACTGCCCCAGGGCCTCTGCCAGCAGTTTCCATGTTTCTTACTCTCCACTTCTCTTGCTCACTTGCTTCTTTAACTTAGTTTACAGCACATGATAATCTTTTTGTACATCTACTTAACAAGTATATTTTCTCTCCTTTTAATGCAGGGGTGGGGAATCTTTTTTGTGCCAACGACCATTTGGATATTTATAGCATTATTCGCAGGCCATACAGAATTATCAACTTAAAAATTAGCTATGAAAAAGCTCCTAGGTTTATTGAATTTCGAGTCCCGCCTGCGGTTGCTTTGGCAGCCCTCACGCCGGACATTCCCCACCCGTGTAACGCCTCACCCTTACACTCTCTTATCTATTTTCTAGTTCCCTTAGAAAAGCCCTATTTAGAAATCATTTAAAAGTTTTCGATGACTTTCAGACTAGACGTTCAAATATTTGCCTTCCACTTTCCTCCCCCTTCACACACTCCCTGGCTGGCACCGTCACGCCTTAGCGCACACGGCGTCGCTCCTCCCGGAGTCTGTTTCTGCCTCATCAGGTCCTTCACCTCCCGCAGCGCCTCCTCCTGCGGGGCCACTGGCCTCACCGTGCCCTGGGACCCAGCAGCTCCCTCCCAGCACAGTGCTGCGGCCTTGGGCTTACATAGATATTCCTCTATGTTGATCTAAGATAGTAATTTTTTGAACACTGTCTATGTACTTGAAATGCACATTAAAAGAACAAATGAAAACTTCTGTTGTATTTTCCCCCTTTTTAGTTCCACATTTGTGGGGGTTTCTTTGTTGTTGTTTTTAAGCTTAGGAATAGTAATAGAGCTCTTCTGGTACCGTGGAAAAGGAAAGTTATACATTTTTATGTGAAATCAAGTATAATAAAGAATCCAAATCATTGGCACCTGTGGCTCTTGGCAGTGCCCCCAGAGACCCTTGGGAATGGCCACATTTCCCATCTTCCACCTGCAAGCCTCCTTGTTAAAAATCATTCTCTTAACTTTGAGTATTTTTTAAAAATTAATTGTTAGTATCCCTGATTTTCAGATAACCATTTATAATTGCATTCGATGTACACAGCCGCATGTGGTTAAAATGACCCGGAATTGTTCACCTTAAAATAAAAGTAATTTTTACATAAGAGTTTGGAAATCAGCTTGCCCACGCTGCCATTTCAGGCGCATAGATGTCAGGCCCATACATGCTCACATACTAGCTCATGAATGAGTGAGCTCCACACAAGGGACTGCATTTCTAAAGGTTGTCTAAAAGCTATGAAGAAAAGCAGAAGATACACTGAAAAGGTCTGAGGGATGTGTGGTTTTGAGTTTGTAAGGAAGCCATTCCTTTCGGAGGCAGTAGGGTGGAGCAGAAAGAGCCCTAGATTTAAGCCTAAAGAGCTGCTGTCAGGATCGCCGGGAGCTAACTGTGCAATTACTGCCGTTGAAGGAAACCCACCCAAACTGGTGAGCGGGAAGGGAACCTGTGTTGGCCGCTATCTCTGAGCAGCAGGAGCAGGCCTGGCTCAGGAGAGGGTCCTGGGGATGAACAGACTCTTTCCTTCCTCACACAGCCTCTGCAGAGTCAGCTCCCTCACCTGCTCGCTGCCCGGTGCTCAGTGTCCTGGAGAGCAGGGAAAGCACCTCTGTCCCCTGCTCCCACCCAAATCTCAGCCTACCTTATAGATCCCTAGGCCATTCCAGACCCACCTGGACCTAGCTGCTGGGCCAGGGAAATGTACTGCCCGGGTCTAAGCCACAGGCCTCCCAAGTTCAAAGGTGGAATCAGTTTCACTTGGAAGCACATGAACTAAGACTGGGAACAGAGGGATGATTGCTCAGAGTACTAAGGCCACACAGAGGGGAAAGCAGGTGGCTGCTGGACAGACACACGACCAGACAAGGCCGCGTGACCCCTGCAGTGACTTCCTTTAGCCACAGGCTCGCAGCGCTTGCTTCCTCGTTGGTGCGATGGAAGACGAGGTGTTCTTTATCCATCGCAGAATTACTCAGAGCAATAAAAAGAGCTACCTAGTGGAAAGGCTCCATAATCTGTATAATCTGTGCTATATAAATAAACATATGCTTGTTATAACTCATATAATCTTTTATATCAACAACTTTTACTCTACTTACACAGGTTTTCTGGTTTCATTAAAAAAAAAAATGACTAAAGATAGACCTGCTTCTATGAAACATTCCTTCATAAATACGGCATTTTATGACCCCACGAATATAGAGAGCGACCATTTTCACATGTGATTCCCCCTTACAAATGAGCCTCGCCAAGGCCACCGTCTAAAGCTGACAGAGCAGGAACGGAGGCCGAAGTGTGCTCCTTAAAGTCACAAAGGCGCTCACAGCCGATATGGATGTTTCCGTAGAAGGTACCTGCAAGAGGGGCGAAGGGAAGGAAGGGACTGTGAGCTAAGATAGCACCTCTCTCCTGGTAAGAAATTGGTATCTACTGTGCAGAGTTGGAAAATCAAGAAATGGAGGTGTGTGTGGATTATTTGGAGTCGAAGGCCCACCGTCGGGAGAAATAGAAACATAAACAGTGAAAAAGGGACACTTTTCTATGTAGGACCATGGTTGATGGAAAGGGAAAACATATAATTTAACTTTTTATTTTGTATCCTTTACTGTCTGAATGTTTATATATGCTTGAATTATATTTATTTAAAATAACCTGCAGATGATCAAGATATCAAAACAAACTATAAAGAAAAGCTGATTTATCTAATAGCAATGGAGGTAGCAAAAACACTGCAGCCAGGGGGAGCATCTCAATAGGTTCATGGTCCTTACAATACACAGGAGGAAGTGTTAATCTCCTTGATATACCAGATAAGTTACTTCGCCTCTCTGCCTCAGATGCCTCTTTATAAAGTGAGGGTGGTAAATAGCACTTAACTCACTGGTTGGGATCAAACATTATAAACCTGATACAGGGCCTGGCTTATCACACTCAGTAAATGTTAAATATAAGTTGCTGAAATTACCCCTGTTATCAAAGACCAATAGGAAAAAGTAAGAAAAATAGAAAAAATGGGCAAAGGCTATCAGAGGGTAATGAACAAGAGAAGGAACATAAATGCTCAGTAGTTCTGCTCAGTAAGATCATCTTCACTAACAATGAAATAAAACAAGTTAAACCAACAACGGAGGATCATTTTTCACTTAGCAAATCCTCAAATCTCCAGAATCAAAAGGGGTAGTCGCCCTTGGTGTAGATCAGTTTGTGGAGAGGGACCTTCTGTGTCACTAATGGGAGAGAAAGTGAGAAAACTTTTACAAAGGCATTAGCACTTGTGAGTCTATTGATCCATCTACTTCATGTCCAGAAGTTTATCAAAGAAATAATTCAGGTCATGTGTAAGAGCTTCTCCATGGAGATGAGTGCATTCATTTGAGCAAGAAGTTGTACAGAAGTGACCAGCTGGCTGAGTAAATTATAATGTATTAATATCACGAAATTCTACACAGACATTTGAAAAATAGAGAAGCCCTGGTGTGTAGCTCAGTTGATTGGAACATCTTCCTGTCTACACCTAAAAGGTTGCGGGTGCGATTCCTCATCAGGGCACAGGCCTGGGTTTTGGGTTTGATTCCCTTGTGGGGCGAGTAAGGGAGGCAACCCAACTATGTTTCTCTTTCACATCAGTATTTCTCTCTCTCTCTCTCCCTGTTCCTCTCTCTCTAAAAATCAATAAAAACCTACCCTTGGGTGAGGATTGAAAAATAAAGAAAAAATTTATTGATGTGAAATATATTCACAACATATTTTTAAAGAAAATTTTAAATGGTGTATGCAACAAGATCTATTTTGGTTAAAAAAAATCACAGCCAAATTTTTGTGTATAATTATAGCATATTATAAATATAATTTATATATATAATCAAAGCGTTAGGTGAGAGCACAGGTGATTTTAATTTCTTTTTTTAGCTTATATATGATTATTGGAAATAAATTAAACTACTTATGCTCAACTCTGATCCAAAGAACTCCCCCATTAATATACTTGCTAATGGGCAATCTTCATTTAAATTGCAGATTCTACATAGGTTTACATCTGAAAATTTTTTTATACACAAAAGAGCAGAAGTAAGATGAGCATTTTCAGCTATTTATCTACCAAAAAAAGAAATATTTCCCGTATTGTACTGAGACTTCTACTTGTATACTGATTCTATCTGTGACAACACCTCCAGGTTTCCTAGGGGCGAAATGAGAACCTCGTCACACAGCTGCTCTCGGGTGACAATAATCGTGTCCGAAGTGCGTCTGTTCCATGTTCAACAAATGCTTACGAGGAAACCCAGTGTTGATCATTAAACAAGAGAGAGGAATGGGGCACTAACTTCGTCTTTTTAAATAAGAGTGTTTTATGCTGCTTAGAGGTTCTTACTAGAAATACCATTTAAAGTTAATATTGGTGGGTGCTTGGCACTTAGAGTGAGGGACATTTTGAAAGACCACCTTTTTATGGTCCATGCATCTTAAGGGAACTTTAGCATGGACGTTAATGGGTGGCGATGAGACTCAAAGAACCATGCCACTAGGAGGGGCCTTGAGGGGCAGCAGCCTTCAGCAGAAAGGTGTGAGGAGCCGCAAGGGGCAGACATGGTGCTGAGCACTGGTAATAAGATGAGTGGGTACAGTCACCCGCCAGGCCCTGAGCAGCTCCTCTCTGAAGCAGGCAGACAGTAGCTCTAACGCGGTTTAACAGGC
Organism: Miniopterus natalensis; assembly: GCF_054644295.1. NCBI lineage: Eukaryota > Metazoa > Chordata > Mammalia > Chiroptera > Miniopteridae > Miniopterus > Miniopterus natalensis. The sequence goes on along the minus strand of NC_142086.1, from coordinate 4,222,968 downwards.
GCGGCAAAACCTTGCTGGAAAGGTCACCCGGGGAGCGGCCGCTCGGGGGCGCTCGGGGAAGCCCCCGCTCTCCTGGCGCCGTTGCCAAGCAGGCTGCGAGCTCGCTGAAGGCAAGTGTCCTCCTCGCCATCCCCACGCAGGCCGCTGGCTGTAGGGCGTCCCCCAAATGTAGACACACTTTCAATAATTACTAATTCCAGTGGGTTAAATCTGAAAAGAAAGAAACATCAATTGAGCTGTCAGCTGCTAAGTGTGTACACATTTTGGGGACACCCTATATTTAGCAGGCTCTCAAATAGTCACTGCATGTGATTTGATACACCCTTTCATGCACAGGTGGGGACATGTCCGAATCCCCTCATTAAAACTGATTCCAGGAGGTTTTCCATTGCTTCTTCCAAATGTCTGAGAGCCTTATTAGCCACCCGCATTAGCTCTGCTTCTCCCGTTTGACCCACAGTTGTGAGCACCAAGGTGATGAGAAGGTGTCGCCTTTTGATGAGAATAAATGGAAACTGTTATCACACCCAGAAAGTATAACGTTCCTCATGAATCTGCTTAACTTAGAAACAGGTTCCTGGACACATCTTCCTGAAGGTAATTTACTTTCATATTTGCCTTGAAAACTGATAATCAGCATGAAACACATTTATCTCGATGCCAGTCTAGATACTGCTGTGACACATAATTTTAAAAAAAGTCATGGTCCTTTTTGCTGGAAGGCTCCTTGTCCTGACAGCCAATTCCACGCTGATTCACTTTCCGGGCGCCCCGGGGCATCGCCCCGCAGGCGTGGGCAGCACCCGGCGGCAGAGCCCCGACCTCTCCAGCTGTAAGTCAGGCGGGGCTTCCCGCCCACCCCCGCCTCTGCGGCAGCCGCCTGTCCTCTCCTTCCCGAAGCCTGTCCCTGCCCGTGGCTCTGGCATCTCCCCGCCCCGCTCTTAATGGCACTGTTTAGATTCCTGGGAATCGACCTTGGCTTTACCCTGTGTCTGCCTCCTCTCTCCAAGGCTCAATCTGACGTTCGCTCGCTGTTCCCCGGAGCTCAGCCCAGGCGTAGAGCCTGCTTTGCTTCATGTCAAGCCGCGCAGGACACACTGACCTACCAAAAATAAGTAAATAAAAGAAACCCATGGTGCTTTTTATCTCAATTGCATTGTACTTTAACTTTTTGACATACAAGTCAGATGTAAGTGACAGAAACCCAATTCAAATTAGCTTAAGCCTAAGGAATTGACTGGCCTGTTTAACAGGGGTTAGGCCAACTCTGGGCATGCCAGGGCCCAGGATTCAAACACAACTGTCTGGTTTTTCTGTCCTGATTCCTCCTGGGTGCCAGCCTCATTCTGTTCTAGTGCAGACAGATGACTTATTCTACAAAGCAGGAGAGGGTGACTAATGACATCTCCAGGCTTGTGTTGTTCTGGCTCAATATAATGCTTAATTTTCCCAATATTTGCATATCAGACACAGAGAAGAACTCCTATTGGCCCTGCTTGTGTCAGACAATCACGTCCAAGCCAAAGTACTCCAAGGGATTTAAATATGGTGGTTAGCCCGGTCTGAATCATATCCCCATACTGTGGTCAGTGGTATGGACTCTATTACTAAAAGAAAATGATTGTGCACCCAGAACAGCTACCATATTTCACAAGAATAGGCTCTTCAGAACACAGTGGATTGCAATGAAGCAGATGGGCTTGGTGCCATCACAAATTCAAAAGGATGCTTTATTTTAAAAGGCAAAAATTCTCTTCTAAATGTAGACTTGCTTTGGAAGAAGAGGAAAGGAGGTCTGGGTGTGAGAAGTAAGAGAGAAATCATGGCACAAGTGGGAAGCTGCCCCTGTCAGTGGCCACATGATTTTGGATAGGACCCAGACCCAGAGGGTTTGGAGCTGGGTCCATTTCCATGTGGAAGCCGGAGCCCTGACTGTAAAGCTCTTTGGGCAAAGCCTGGGCTCTCAAAGTGCTCCCTCAGTTACACAGACTGTCCATCATCTGTAAGTAATATGAGAAAACTGTCATCATTCTGAAATTTGAATCAAGATCCCTGGCCTGAGCAACTGTCATGCAGGAAATATAAACCAATAAAGTAAGACAAACAGTTTTACTTAAAATACCTGCCCCAGCCTCATTTCCCTTTCCTTATTTTCAAATAGGCCTTGGGGCTCTGAAGTGATACTTTAATATATATATATATATATATATATATATATATGTCTTTATTGATTTCAGAGAGAGGAAGGGAGAGGGGGAGAGAGAGAATCATCAATGATGAGAGTCATTGATCGGCTGCCTCCTGCACTCCCCCCCACTGGGGATGGAGCCTGAAACCCAGGCATGAGCCCTGACCTGGAATCAAACTGTGATCTCCTGGATCACAGGTCGATGCTCAATAGCTGAGCTACACCTGCCCGGCTGAAACGATACTTTTAAAACCCAGGCACATGGAAATCCCACAGAAAAAAAAAAAAACCCTACCTGAAAATTAGTTCACAACAAAATTTACAGGCCACAAAAAGACATAACTCCACTCTGGAGAAAAGCAAGGAGATAAACAAAAAAAGTAAATCAGAAGGAACTAAAAATAAAAATAATACAAATCAGAGGTAAATTATAAAATGATCATATTAAAAATGACTGAAAGGATAAATGGAGGAGCCAAGTTAAGAAAAATAGTAAAATAGGAAACAAAAGAATATTTAAAAATAAAAAATGCAGATATTGACATTAAAAACCAAGTGGATGTGGTGAATGTCATATTAAATCCAGCTGGTGAACTAGGAGATAAAGTTGGAAAATGACACAGAATGCAGAACAGATAAACAGACAAGAAGGCCTGGCTAGGAGACATGGGAGATAGTATAAGAAGAGTTTGGAATACATCCATAAGAATTTCAAATGGAGAAATGAAAGAGAATTTGTGGCAATATCTAAAGAGATAATGGATGATAATTTTCCAGAACTTAATAGAAAAATTGAAATATCATATCATGTCCAGAAATGGATGAATTATGTTCACTGCAGGGTTATTTACAATAGCCAACATCTGGAAGCAGCCCAAGTGCCCATCAGTAGATGAGTGAGTGGATAAAAAAGCTGTGGGACATTCACATAATGGAATACTACTCTGCCGTAAAAAAGGAAGAAAATTTTTCCCTTTGTGACAACATGGATGGACCTGGGGCGCATTATGCTAAGTGAAATAAGCCAGTCAGAGAAGGACAAGTACCATATGATTTCATTAATGTGTGGAATTTAGTGAACAAACTGAACTACCAAGCAAAATAGAGACAGTCTCATAGATAGAGAGCAGACAGACAGCTCTGGTGAGGGGGGCGGGGTGGGGGGGGTTTGGGTGGGTGGAGGGATTGAGCAAAAAAGAAAAACAAAGAACTCATGGACAACAATGTGGTAATTGCAGGGGGTGGGGAGGGAGATTGGGGGAGGTAGAGAAGAGTATAGGGGGATAAATGGTGATGGAAAAAATAAAATAAAAAGAAATAAAAATACATGTTATAACATTAAAAAAAACAAATCTACATCCAAATACATTATAGTAAAATGTGAGATCATCAAAGACAAAGTGGAAATCTTAAAAGCAACCAGAGAGGAAAAATGGATTACTTACGATGGAAAACTCTGTGAACGGCAGGCAGCAGTTTGTCATTAGCAGTCAGGGCTGTGGAGGACAGTGGATGGAGAGCTATGGACAGAGTGTCACAGGAAAGCGACCTGCAGCCAGCACTCTAACGCCAACCGAAATACCATTCAAGGGCAGGAATGAAATAAAGACGCTGTCAGACTGACAGAGCTCGTCACTCAGGTAACCAACGAAACTGGCAGCAACTTAGAAAGAAGTGGAAGACAAGGAGCGATCAGTAAAGAAACTGGCGAGACGATCATAATCTAATAAGGGCTGACTGGCGGGAGTAACTAAGATGACTAGTGGGCGGGGAGGGAAGGCGGGACCAAGCGCCGCCCAGGGCGCTGGGACCCTCCTGGTGGCGGGGAGCAGCTGTGCAGGCAGAGGAGGCGCAGCGGAGCTGCTTGTGAGGCAACCCCGTCTTCACTGAAGCCCGTTGAGCGAGAGCTCGGGAGGAGGCGCCTGTCTCCTGCAGTGCACTGTCACTCAGCCAGAGCAGCTCCTTTGTCGCTTTAGCCCCGTTTGAGACCTTGGCTCTGTAAGTGAAGGGCCTGGGCCCATGATGACCAGCCAGATACAAAGGGACTTACGTGCACTGAGCAAAGTACAGGGACAGAGGTGGAACTAAGCACCAAGGTGCTGTCAGGGTGCTGACGTAATAAACACCAAGAAGTTGCTGACCAAGGAGCAGAATCTCCGTCCTGGCGTGGTCAGCGCATTGTCTTTCTATAGTCGAGTTACCCGGGCAGCTTAACCGCAGTCAGACCTGCTTACTAACTCACCCCAGGCAATCACGGGTGCCGGGATTGCAAGTCCCTCAAGATCACACGGTAAAAGCGGTCTTTCCTATCAGGCACAGCTGCCCACAGAGGCGGTAACACCCCGAGGTTCCCATGGTGACCACGGGGACAGATGACGGGATGATTAATGAGTGGGATATTTATCTGCATCCTTCACACAAAAGGTATCTTTTTTCTAGTTGAACTTGAAATTTTGAAGTGCTTGACAAACACCCCCTGAATCTATACCCACATTTAGGATAATTTAAGCTACTCAGTTTGTTAGGATAACTAAATCCTGTTCTCTCCTGACTAATCAGTCCTTCCTTGACTGATACATGGCACTTTTGTCACTATATCTGAGTGCCATTTGTCTCCATCTGATGACCTTTAGCGTCTGATGCGAGAGGGGCCTATGGTGATTCCCTCACCTTCCTTAGATTGTAAACATGGAGTTTACAGACATGGCCGTGGCCTGGTGGCAGGGGATGGTTCATCTACGAGAAGCCATCTATGAGGAGAACCAGCCGTGACCTTGGCCTCACATGGCATAAGGTTTCCAAAGGCTGTCTAACATGATCTAAAACACTGTGTGTTAAAGTTTTGGAGAGGGGGCAAAAACTTCTCTTAGAGTCTAAATAAAGTTACTGTTCATGCAGGGGAGGGCTGCATGTCTAAAGAGACAAAAGTATAAATAGTTTCAGGGGCTCTGGGTTAAGAATGTTTTGTCCTAAGGTATATTTTTCTAATGCACTTAAGCAGAACAAGGGACCAAATCAACATGCAATCATAATTTTGACCTAAATGAAAGCTCTCTCTTGGGCTCCATAATGAATTTGCAGGCAGGCTTATCACAGGTTTTATGTGGGCTCTGCCTAACCAGGCCCGTAACGCTAGGGGGGAATTGGATTGAAACTTTGGGAAGGAGCAGCTGTTCAGCTTGAGAGGGTGAAGTCGGGCCTCTTTTCAGAGCCTGACTGCAAGGCTGGCACCCTTGCCAGCTATTGGATGATAAATGACCAGTCTTTGAAGGCTCAGCTCCTGTATTAATAGCTTTAAAATATTGGCTGTTTATGGGAAGGAAGTTGGGAACTCATCAATCCTCCTGTCCCAGGGTTTCTCAAATACATCTTTGCTTTTCTTTCTTTAACGCCAGATGGCAGGGGAAGAGGAGGGGAATCTTTTCGCCGTTCAGTTCGTTCTTCATGGGTTAACAGAACAGCAAGAGATTCTCATTTCCAAAGACGGGGTGAGCGCCAGTGAATCCTCAGATGAAAAGAAACGCATAAAACCCAGGCTGCGCACTTGCTGGTGTCCTGTAGTATTAGAATCATAATGTAGTTTCACCTGAGTTTTCTAACAGTGCTTAATTAAAATGGGTTGTATTAAAGTCAAATTCTGAAGCCTGTGCCAAATAGCATATTTCCAGAATGCAGTAAATGGCTAAATGTGATCTAACGCCATTTTATGAGCATGCGATGTGTGATGCCATAAAGTTAAACCCTAACCTTAACATGCTTGCAGGCTTACCCTTCCTGACCTCTATACCCATCCCCGCCCTCACTTGCCTGCTTCGTTTTTATGGACATCAGAATAGCTTCCGAGTGGAGTGAATTCTTAATCATGTGATGACCCCTTAGGTTTCCAGACATTGTCTATTGCTGTCACAGTGGTCTGCTTTAGCCTTTTCATTGGCATGTCTGTAAGAAAATAGAAAAAGTAGAAACACATAAACATGTATTCATCCAATTTTCCTTCTACTGGCAATTCTGGTAGGGGTTCTGGTGGACCAATTATGAGCTCAGGGTGTGCCTCCGGGGGTGCTTTCCTCCTGGGCGCAGGAAGGCCAGGCTGGGGCCTGGGTTCGGGCTCTCACTTTTAGCTTGTACCACCGAGCAGGTCGCCAGCCTCTGCAGGCCTCCGATTCCATCAAGGCAGCAGCTTCACTCTGCATTTTTACCCTCCTCTTAAAAAATAAAAACCTCTTGGGCTTTGACTCTGAAAATATAGATTACTCTGAAGACACAGATTGTGAAAGCAGTTGAGGTCAGCTTTATGTGGAAAAACATCTGCAGAAAACCAAAACCCTAGTGACATTAAAATGTGTGTAAGAGACTATCATGTCCATAAAGCAGGATGCATTGAAATTTAAAAAATAAAATTGTAGAAATTTAAAATATGAAAATAAAAACAAAATACTTAATAGATGAGCTTAAAAAATACAGGAACTCTAATGGTAAAATATTAAAGAACCCAGAAATCTGGCCGGATGAAAAACTGGCACACAAAAATCAGTGGCCACAACTTTAGCCACAACTGGTAAGGAAATGTAATGGGAAAACTATGTTGCTCATAAGAGCATTAAAGTATAAAATAGACTATCCCCCAATAATAAATCTATCTGATACTTGAGTAGAAAAATCTTAGCTTTAGTAAGGGGCGAAAAGGAAAACCGCAATAAATGATGAGAAGACTTACTGTGAAATAGGAAGATTAATATTATCTTCCTACTGTGGGAAGATTAATATTATCAAGTGACCCTCTCTCTGCCCAAGTAAGCTATACCTTCAGCATAATCTCCCTTCTAAAATTCTAACAGATTTTTTAAAGGTAATTTTATTTTTTTATATTTTTAAATCCTCACCCGAGGGCATGCTTACTGGTTTTACTGAGGGGGAGGGAGAGAGAAACATCAATGTGAAAGAGAAACATCCCTTGGTTGCCTCCCGTAGGTACCCCGACCTGGGATCAAACCCACAACCTGGGTGTGTGCCCTGACCGGGAATCGAACCCAAAACCTTTTGGTGTACAGGACGACACTCAACCTACTGAGCCACCCGCCAGGGCCAAAGGGAACTTTAAAATTCATATGGAGCATCTGCTTAAGATAGCAGGATAAAATATTTTAACTCTACTAGAATCCCACACAGAAAAACTAAGACTAAGAAAAACATTGAAAAAGTGGAGAAAAAAGTGTCATAGCCCATGAAACAGGGAAATAGTCGCAACTCCAAACCATAAGCTGGGAGGTATTTAAGTATAAAGCATTGCTGCCAAACACTCTGAAGCCTTGAACAGGAGGCGGAAAGATGCTGAGCCAGCTGGGCTGCTCTCAGGCCGAGGGCAGGTCGCGTTCCCTGAAGGCCCAGCCGGTATCCTCAGGGCGCAGGCGGGACCAGGTGGGCGGGCCAGGGGAGAAACGGGCCAAAGAGCCCGCACTTCAGAACCAAAGGCGAGCCAAACCATGCCGACCACAGGCTGCCTCCCGGGGGGACTCCTGGGGAGCTATTCCTGTGGCTTTGCGGTGGGGGGACTTCCAAATCGGGACACAATTCATCTGTAATTTATGGGCTTTTTCTCTGTGTCTCCTCGATTTGAACGGCATAAAAAAGGCTGCAAAAAAGAAAGCACAGAGACAGAAACAGATGCCTGAGATGAACAATTGGTGGCAGTTTTAAAAGATGGCACCCAAATTGTCCAACTTTCTTCCAGGGGGAGGCAAAGTCTCTGTTTCCTCCCCTTCCATCTGTAAATTGCGGAGGAAGGGGTGTGGCGCCAGTTTCCAGGCTGGTCCTTATGCAACTAGCAGCTGCCACTTCCTGTCCGGGGACACACCGTCCTAGGCACAGCCACCCGCCCCGAGGAGTGCCAGCTGCTCCGCCGGGGGCCCCACCTGGGCAGGGGGGACAGCCCAGCTTCCCGGGCACCGGGGCCATCTGGTGAAGTGGCTCCTCCAGCCCTGCTGAGCTGCCGGAGGAGACCCCGCAGCGGAAATAAGCTAAATAACACCCAGTGCTGCCCAGTTGGCAGATTTGAGAACAAAATTACTGATTGTTGTTTTAAACCACTACATTTTGGGGTGGTTTGTTATATAGCAACAGATAACCAGAACAAAAACCAGATTAAAACTGCAGTAGCGGCCCTGCCAGCGGGCCTCAGCAGTTAAGCATGACCTATGATCAAAGAGATCGAGGTTCGGTTCCCAGTCAGGGCACGTGCCTGGTTGGGGGCACAATCCCCAGTTGGGGGCATGTAGGAGGCAGCCGATCAATGACTCTCTCATCATTGATGTGTCTATCTCTCTTCCTCTATCTGAAATCAATAAAGATATATTTTAAAAAACAAACAAAAGTATAGTAGGCCTCAGCGTACTCTATTTTACCCCTTTCCCTGTACCATTCTTTAAAGATAGCCGATCTCTTTTAAAGATGAGTAATCAAAAAGGAGGGAGTGGGACCTGTTCATGAAAACTGCAAACTAAATTAAAAAAAAAAATTAAGCCAAAAAATAGCCCACAATCTCCAAACCAATTTACCACAGAAAAGTATAGACAAAGAATTTTCCATTTTGTGAAAGAGAACATGGATTCTCTCTATCATCTATCATCTATCTATCATCTACCTATCTATCATCTACCTATCTATCATCTATCTATCTATCTATCTATCTATCTATCTATCTATCTATCTATCATCTATCTATCTATCTATATCTATCTATCTATCACCTATCTATAATATATATAATATATATTCAGAGAAGAGATTTAAGATTTTATAGAAAAGACATAAAATAATTAAGGAATATTAAAAGTCTGCTTACGGAGCTCAGGAGAAAAGCTGGAGACATAATAAAATCACTAAAGAGATAAGAGACACTTTACAAGCAACAAAAATAGAATAAAATTCTCTAAAACCACTGTCAGGAACATAGAAGACAGACTTCAGGAAATAACACAAAACAAGGTACAAAACAAGAGAGGAACAATCTGACTATAGAGAAGGGGATAGGAATGTATGGCAGGCAGTCGGCTGGTTTTGAAGAAGAAAAATGGAAAATAGTTACAATACGATGAAACAATGTTCTCCTGAAATAAGGTAGGAAGCGGGTTGGAAGACTTGAAGGCCCCGCTGGGTGACAGGAGAATGTCACTGGAATCAGCAGCAGCGTGAGCGAGTCTGACAGTTACTGAAGTTCAGGTTTAAGGAGAGGATGATGGAGGCGTCAGGCAGAGTCTAAGTCACCCCTACGCATAGCCATCAGGGCCCGGGACCCGGCCACAGTGACGCTCAGTTTCAGAAGATGGAAAAGCAGCAGTTTCATTTGCGGGGAAGAAGCTGAAACAAGCCAGAGCCCTTTCATTACAAAGGCCACAGACCGGGAGGTTTAGTAAACAGTGCGGGGCAGTGGCTGTTTATCTGGGACAAAACGTCCACGGCCCCGCTCACAGTGTTCCTGAAAAGAACTCCAAAGCGATCACAAAGCTAAATGTTAAGAAAAACTATGAAATTATGAGGAACCATTTCTATGACTTTGGAAAGCTAATGGTCTTCGTAAATATGACCCAACATAGTAGTGTAAAATATTAGCCAATTTAACTCTATTATATTTTAAAAGTTACATAGTATAGTTAGGAGACAAATGACAGTCTAGAAGAAAATAATTTATAAACCTCTGTATGTGTGTATATATATACATACAGAGATATGTGATATCTCATAAGTGATATTTATTTACAAACAAAAAATACAAATCAAAATGAGACATTTTTCATCCATCCAATTAGAAAGAATTGAAGAGTTTATTCAGGTCCAGTTTAGTATTGACAAGAAGAAAGAGAATCTGGCACTCTTCAATTACATTTTTCAGTGTCACTCAAAATTGTAAATGTACCCAGCAAAACCACTCCTAGTAATCTATCTCAAGACACTCTTGCTTGTGTAAACTGAGTTAACTATACATTACATCAGTGTAATAACAGCCAAAATGTCTATTGATAAGAGATTAAATACTACATACAAACTAGAGAGAGCTTTAGAGCCTTTAAAAGGAGACAACATAGAAAAATCTCTAAGACATTTTAAGTTACATATAACATTTCTAAAAAAAATACTCATTTATGTAAAAAAAGGGCATTTGTATATAAGTTCATAGAAAAGTAAGGGAGTGGCTTTCACATATTCCTCTATATACTGTGCGTTGCCTTAATCTTTAATGCACAGAGTGTATTTCTACTATCTTCTGTAATCAAATGGTCTACGTGATAAGTGCATTTTTAATGGGAATAGAAGTTCTTCCCCTGCTTACCCATAGAGGTTTAAGCTGTGGTTACTGCTACATACTGAGCCCCTTCAACTGGCACAATGGTTGACTCTCTGGTTAGTAGGTCTTTGTCCAATGAATGCAGGTGCAGGTTTGTAGTGAGGATCTGTAGAAAGGTACCTGTAGAAAGCTTACATAAGCACAGGTATTTGTGTGTTCATAAAACCTGAGTTTAAATTATGAGAGTAAAACCCTAGGAATGTGTGTCTACAGTGCCAGAACAATTGATGGAAAATTGAAATCTTTGAAATCTTTGGCCAACCAGGTGTTTCACTAATTAGTCTGGAGACTCGATCAGTTGTTTTGGGACAAAGAGGCCCAGCCAGGTCTGATGAAGCCTTAAAACCCCTGCTCGGAGTTGTCAGGCCTGTGGGACAGTTACAGCAGACTCCCAGACCATGGGGACGCCTATCAGATCAGCAAATATGAGTCCTATTGCCACATGTGTGGGCTTCCAAAAACGCTATACATAAAACTTCTCTCTAGCTTCAGACCACACTCCACATTTTCCATTTAGATTGTTCCTGAATTGAAGTTCTAAATTCCTAACCATATAATAATGTTTAAGAGGTATTAAATTTATGCATTATGAACTTAACTCAGGAAAATATATGTATATAAAATCAAAATTTACAGCTGAGGTGGAAGAGCTGAGTACCTTGGGGGCCGGTAGGTAAGGTAAACTTGTGAGGGCCCAGCATGCGGGACAATGAGAAGTGGGGGGGACAGTGGCCACACGGAGGACGCATGCCCTCCGGAGGACCTCAGGTTCAAGTTTAATTTGAACAGTGCTCTGACCAAACATAACTGGAAATGGCCGGTGTGTGACCGCAGGTTTAATTGCCGTAAACCGTCCACTTCTGCTAGAATCTTCTCATCACCACTTCAGCTCAAGCCACTCTCGGTTCCGTCTTCATTCTTGTGCGCCTGTTTTTTTTTTTTATCAGCCAGGAATTTCCTCCCAAGTCCTCTGTCTCCAAATGGTGATCATCTTGAAAAGCTGAGGTCACCTTTAACCTCCCCAGCAAACACTCAAGAGCCTTCCAGTGAGCTCCTCCTCTGAAGCCCCAGGGGGCTGACACGGACCCTCAGAGTCGGGGTGGCGATGGCCAGTCAGGCCAGCAGATCGGGAAGGAAGGCAGGGCAACCACGGGGAGTGTTCTGGGGGGACCCGCGAGACGACCCCCAGAGCTTGTGTTTGATTTTGGAGCCTTTATTAGCTGGCCAGCGGCTACAGTTGCGGCGTCTCACCCATGTGAGAGCCGAACTGCAGCGCCCGCCCTTAATTCTTTCCACACTTTATGCTCAGTAACCGCAAAGGCACTGCGTAAAGGGGGTTCCAAGAACTTGTCAGGCTGTCAGCTTTTGTTACAGGAAACAAGGGGGGACCTTTGGCAACACAAAAGGGACGATTTAAACACAGTGTCTTACAGTGAGTAACGGGGCTATGCTTGACCCGAGCCTGACTGGTTTGTTTTGTTTTTCTGTGGGCACTCAGGGGGCGGTAATTACCGGGCTGGCTAGTCGGGCCTGGTCCTGCACAGCAGGGATCTTGTTCTACCTTTACTGTTCGTTCCTTAGGTGTCCTCTGGCCGTGGTGGCCAGGACAGTGGTGGCCAGAGCGGGAGCAGGGAGCTCTTCCTTCCCCGGCTCCTATGACCCCTATGTCCTCAGGCCATCGGTCCTGGGAACTGGGTGGTGATTAGCAGCCTGGGCTTATTGGGCATCCACAGTTTTGAGTGGCAAGGTGTGTTTTTCTTTTAGAAACTTCTGAGTTTGTTGCCCAGATTTAAAAATAAAGAGAATTACCATGAAAACCTAGATGTTTTGGTTTCTTTTGAAGAGGCTGAAGTGTCCAAATACTGGGGAGCACAGGCATCTCCCCCCTGACCCTGAGCTGGCTTTAGAAATGGCTGCCCCTCCGTCAGCCCAGGCTCACGCCCGCAGTCACCCGCCGTCCAGGGCCGCGCAGGGGCTGCTGTGTGCGCAGGGGCTTCGCTGGGGGCGGGGCGAGGGGCGCAGGTGCTCCTTTCGCTCATGTCTGTGCCTAAGGAGGGAAAGTGGACGCAGAGGCCGCCCTCCCCCCTCACACTGCCTGACCGATCTCTGTAGAAATTTGAACTTGCCACCCTTAGTGTTGAAGCATGTTGTCTTTCACATGAAGCCATTTTATATGTTAGAGAAAAGAAAACTGCGGGCCTCGCCTGCTGCTCAGAGGACGAGCTCGCGTGCCCCTCACCAGCTTAGTCGGCCTCCTGCTTTCAGAACTGCACTAGAATTGCTGCCCCAAATGCAGGGATTATTTTTAATCCCTACTCAATTTTGTTTGGATTTCTGCAAAGCACTTGGCCTCAGAAATCTGTGCACTAACATGGAGAACTTAGAGTTAGATGTAAGCAAAATTAAGTAACCAGGGATTGATTTAAATAGCATTAAAAGCCAATGTTTCCAGCAGTGTGGCAGCGGGCTTGGGGCGGGGGGGACTTACTTTGTTTAATATTTTTACCAATGAGATCCAGGGACAAAGTGCAGGCTTGGGGCACTTACAGTTGGTAGCACCTGAGAGGTGCAGCACACATTCCGAATAAACACGGAGATTCCAGCAGGTAGCAGCAGGCTGGAAAACCAGGCCACCACATGTACTCAAGGGCAGTTTGATAGAACTACCCTCTGAATTATTAATTATCATGCTATCAGATTTTGTTTTAGGCTTTAACTGGTGCACAACTCTAGGTAAGAGCATTTCCAAAGAAATATACTTTAGCAATTTGTGTAACAGAAAATACATTGAAATATGCATTCACTTTTTAATCTGTTTACATGAACAAATTAAAAATGAACTGTAAATCAGAGCTTCATTTTTCCCCTTAAATTTTCACTTAATGAGCCCAACCCTGGCCAGGAAACTAACCTCGTTATTGCCCCCACCCCCACCACCGAGACCTGCATTATCGTGAATAAAATCGACGTTATCTGACAAAGGCTCACAGATAATTGCCCGGGCAGAAGGGACTCGCTTACCTTAGGGGCTGTGGTAGGAGGAACAGCCCTGTGCTCCCCTTCCCAAGAACCCCTTCTTTCCCGCAGGAAGGGCTCTTTAGGGCATGAAGCCCCCCGGGGGCGGGGGCGCACTGTCACTCGGGGACCTCTGGCGACTTGTTTCTAGAACGCGTCCCTTGTCCCTGCCTCGCACCCAGAGGGCCTGGCCTCCCCCGGCCGAGACGTGCACCAGGCGAGGGGCTGTTTGGCGGCCTGTGCATTTTGCCTTTTCCCGGCTCGAGGTGATTGATGCAGGGAGTTAAACTAGTCTGACGCTCCCCTGAGAGTTCATTTCACTTCGCATTGATTTGGAGGCATCTTATTGATGAGCAGCCCGATGACAATTATTATAAAGGGCAACGGAGCTCGTCTGTCAGTTTACTTTTTTCTCTTTTCCCCTTAGCCAAGTCGAGGAGAAATGGTTGTTGAATTAAACAAAAATACACGTTTTTGTTTTTTCCTTGAGCCTCCTATCGATGGCTAAGGGAATACAAATGGCTCCGTTGGACTCTCTTGCCTCCTTTGCTGAGGATGGTTTCTCTGCGTCTGGGCCCTGCCCGCCCGCTGGTTCTGACCCGGCTCCGAGGGGCCAGCGCGCCCCTGCCCTGCTCCCGCGTCCCGGTGCCTGGGGCTGGCTCCCAGCCGACGCCTGCTGCCACAGGAACGCCCCAGGGCTTCCGAATGTGCTATTTATTTTGTCTGGAATTCTTTACTCCCATCCCCTCCTAAACAGCGTCCTGCCGAGCCCCCCTCTTTCTTTCCTGGCTGCCTTCTTTCCTCTCTCCAATCTCAGTTTAAATAGAGGCCCGGAGTGAACTTTGCCTGACTATCTTATCTAGCGTCTCTCCCCGGGTCCCCCACAACACACACACGCACACACACACACACACACACACACACACACACACACTTACTTTCTATACTGGTAGGACTGCCAGATGTAGCAAATAAAAATGTAGGACACCCAGTTAAATTTTAATTTCACATCAACAAGTAATTTTTTTTAGTATATGTAAGTTTAATGCTGACAACCCTAAATACTGTACCTGATCCTAGCATTTGTCATGATTTGAAATTATACATTTGCTTGTTTACTCATTTCCTTCATATTATCGCTGACGATTTTGTGAACTCCATGGGGGCCGGGAACACGTCTGTTTCCTTCACCAACATATTGTCATTGCACTAGCAGGTGCTCAGTACCTATTAGGTGAGTGAGTAGTTTGGAGATCAGATGAGCTGTGCAGCCTAATAACTGTTTGCTAATTGATGAGTTGAAGGGATGGACAGTATAGTTCTTAGGGCTCCCTGTGCCTGATTGCAGTCAGTTATATTTACAGAATATTATATTATTTGATGATGTCATCATAAAGGTAACCTCTCTTCCTGCAGATGATCCAGAGGAAAACAGAAATAGACATGAATTTACCCAAAATAGATTTTAATTAGTAAAACACTGAAAATGCAGCTCCTCTGCTGATGGTGTTTGTGTCTTTTTAAATTATTTTGGCAAAGAAAATACTTAACTGAGTTACATTTTCACTTTTATTTATCCCTTTGTACAGAAGAAATTTTGAATCTATTAATCTTGGAAAACGACATAGTTTGACTATAACATTTCAAAAACATATTTGCACATGCTCTGTGGGCCTGATTTAGATCACCTGTAAAATGAAAGTGTTGACTAAATGTCTCCTATTTTATGTAATGTAACTCTGATGCCACCGAAGTATAGTTAAGCAAATGATCGGCCCAGCAGAAAAGTCAATTTAAATCACTCAAACAGGTCTTCAGATCCCATCTTACTAGCACTAAGTAGAGTGAGTTTTTACGGTGCTCACTGGCCCTTTATTTCTTCCCTGCCTCCCTCCCTGCCTCCCTCTCCACCTGCCCTCAGTTGTCACTCCTTCTAAGGGGCCACAGGCAGTGAGACAGCTGCTCGTGCAGAGGGGTCAACACACATTTAAGGGGAGTCCCAGGGTAGAGTACAGACGCCGTCAAACTCAGTAAGTTACATACATGACTCACAGGCGCCCTTTCCTCTGGCAACTCACAGTTTAATTGGAGGAGTAAGTGCTCATCTCCACCTGAGCATTACCAGCTCTGCTAATGTTTTTATTTTAATATTTACTGAGTGTTTGCTGTGTGTTAGGAACTGACAAGTGATTTCCTTACACCATCACACCCATTCCTCTCAACAGCGCTACGTGATGATAGTTATTTTCCCATTTAATAGATGAGAAAACCGAGGCTCAGGAGGGTAAGCTGCTTCCCTAAGACGCCTCAGCTAGAAAGTGGCAGAACTTAGTAACAGACCCCACTGCTCAGGCATGTGGTACAATTCGAAGTGACATAAATGGAATAAATGTAAAAATAAAGAAGTGGTACAAGAGAAGGACCCCCCTGCAAATGAACCAAAGGACCATGTCGTGACTCTCGGACACAGGGGCCACTGAAGGGAAGCGGGTTCCCTCAGCCTCACACTGTTCCATGGCCAAGGCACAGCCGCGGCGAGGGGTTCGGGGGGAAGGGCATGTCCCACCCAAAACAGCCTGGGTTCAACCCCCCCTCCCTGTCACCTCCTCCTGATCCTGGACAAGTTATTCAAACTAATTGACCCTCACTGCTGTCATCAACAAACGTAGGGGTAACTTTTGGGAAAACATAATGAGACGGGCTCTTTGTGAAGTTGTACTCCCAATGACAATGCTATTTATTATTTAGCCTGCTCTGCTGGTGGAGCCCGAGCTCACTGCGGCACTGGGGAAAAAGACCCTTCTGAGGAGTGCTTCACCTCAGTTCTTCCCCAAACCCGGGCCATGCGGGGGCTCTCTGGGGCGGGGGGGGCAGTGAGATCAAGGAGGAGGAGCTCGTCCTCTTACCCCACGCTGTTGTCCTGGTAAGTGAGGACTTGGGCGCCTTTCCTCAAGACCGGCAAATGACACCAGGAGATGAATGTTTACCTGGGCAACGCAAAACATTGCACACGTGCATTGCGCTGAATGAAAGGTTTTATAAAGATAGTAATATGTGAATGTTGTGCATGGAAAATGTGTGTGTGTGTTATATAAAATGCAAATGTTTGCAGATTTGAAAATTGCATTTTTATCAGACAAGCACGGCAGCTCTGGCTTGCTTCCAGTAAGCTTCCTTTCTAAATAATAGTTACTGTTTGAAATGTATTATTTTCCTTTTTCCTCGTACACAAAGAAAATAACTGTGCTCAGAGCATTTACCACAAGTTCTCTCGAATACTGAAGATCCTGGGAATTTTGCTTCAGCTGCTGCTCTTCACGGTGACCGTGGTTCCCGGGTGTCCTTTCGACCCCCTTGCTTTTCCTTGCCGCCCAGTTCCTCCTGGCGCACATCCTTCAGCATCTCTCTATATTAGTGACATACGGAGCTTAAAAAACTGCTTCGGCAGCCTTCCTGAGAGAGTAGGCAGGGGTGTGCGGGTGGCTGAGGGAACACCCTCTCTTCTGTCCCATTCTTCTCCCTGGCGTGAGGGACTCGCTTGGGGAAGCTTTCGCAGCCGCAGACGGGGTGTGGGCCCGAGTCCTTCAGATGCCATGCGATGCCCCGTGGGGACTGCCGTCGCTGCTCTCCCTGGAGCAGTGGCTCAGACCCTCTGTCTCACTCGCCACCTGCAGAACGTGGCCGAAATCTACCCGCTTTCTTTTCCTTCAAATAAATAACTGTTTTGAGATGATCTCCATTCACGGTGAAAACTGCATTTCCGTTCTCAAGGCGAGGCTCCTTACTGCCAGGGGGGTAGATTGCTACTGGGAGACTCGCGAGGGCCTTTCCAGACCAGCAGCGACCAGCTGTGCACCCAGGGAGCCTGAGGAGACTGTACGTCTCCAGGCACAGTGCCAGGCTGGTCCCGAGGGGCTGCCCTCCGGCATCCGGGACCGCCTTGGTTTCGGAGACCGACCTAGGAGAGGGTGGGGACAGGCATGTGGCCCTGCGCTGTCTCTGAGCCCCTGCGAGGTCTCTGGATCTGTCGGTAGCTCCCCGACATTCCACATCTGGATGCACACTGGGTCCCGAGGCTTCCCACAAAGCCACATGTTCCTCAGCCACCCTGATGTTCCACCGACCTGCTGTGGGGGCCGCAGCCACCGGCCCGGGTACTCTCCTTAGTAGCCTCTTCTGAAGACGTCTCTGTCCCACTTCATCCCCAAAGCCCCTGATGCACAAACTCTCTTGACGCAAGGTAAACCCATGAGCCACACAAAGCAGACCCTACGTGACCTTGACTGTAGGACTCGGTTGAGATCCCCAAGCGAGGGCTCAGGAAGTGGAAGGTGTTACTGGTCATCCTACACCATTCCCGGAGGAGCGTGGTGGCTGGCGTCTGTCATTGAACATCTCCTGCTTCTAGCTCGTCCCAGCCTTGCCCCTCACCGTGCAAGTGCTCCTGAAGTCCACGTCCTCTTTGCCTTCCTCTGCATATCGCATTAAAGCCTCCCCAGTCCTTCCCTGGGTTTCTCCAAAGCCTCTCCCTGGCCTCCTGCCTGGTCTCTGTCCCCACGGGTCCCTTCTTCACGCTGCCGTCCTGCTCTGCAAAGGGCCGGGCTCATCAGGGCGCGGCTCCCTCAGACCCTTCAGGGCCCGCTGGCCTCAGGACGGCGTCCAAGCCCCTCCGCGGGTGTCCCTGGCCCTCGCGGCCACAGCACTGCCTCACCTCAGCTCCCCTGGAGTCCCTGAACGGGTCGCTCAGGCCTGCGCCAGAGGATGGGTCAGGTCGTCGGGGGGCAAAGACAATGGACGTGAAGGGCTGGTGCAGGGAATAGGTCCAAGTTGATGCACCTTCTGATTTCTCAGGAGAAGCTGGGAATCTGTATTTTTTATGTGAGATCTCTTCGTTTTTAAATGTTGAAAGGATTTCACATTTTCTTTTAAACACACAGAAGGACAATGTGCTGGCCAAATATAAGTGGTCAGATGATACATATTTTAGGTTTTACAAGCCAGATGGTCTCCATGGCAACTACTTAATTCTGCCATTGTAGTGCAAAGGCAGGCAAGCATACTATGTGAGTAAACGAACATGGCTGTGTTCCGACAACACTTTATTTAGAAAAACAGGTAGCAGGCTGGACTAGGCCCTGGGGCTGGCTGTCGTCGGCTGCCTCCTGCCTGATCAAGCTGCATTACCTGACGTTTCTGCACAGACTCCAGGCGATGGCAGAGCCTGTTCCTTTGCCAGAATGCCATGCTTCCTTTGTCCCTGAGGCGCCCACCAACCCTGAACTCAGGAAAGCCTGTCTGGGAAACCAGGCCAGGTTCTCACTGAAGCCCAGCTGTGCCGGGTGGCCTCTGGGCCCCCTTTTTTGCGTAGCCTTCTTTCTACCACACTGGACTTCTTGCTCTGATTAACCATGATCATCTCTTAGGCAGGCATTTCTCTAACATCAAATTCATTGAGCAAAAAGAAGTAACTGATATAATAGATAAGTAAAAGTCAGATATCTAAAAATTTCGATATTTAACATGATATCCAGCCATGCCAAAAAACAAGAGGTTTCTTTATTCACATTTAAGAGAGTCTTCCTGGGAGATGTCACTAAGCATCCTTGGGAGAAGAAGCTGGAGGAGTTGTCTGCCTCCTGGGCCAGGATGTAGTAACGCTGGGTCTGTGCTCAGCTCTGCTCATGATCAGCTCTTGTCTGTCTGGGTCAACTCTGACCCCTTGGCCCTCGATTATTTATATCTGTAGAGTCAGCTTGACATGACAATTCATAAATGTCCCTCACGTCCCTAAAATTCTCTGGGATGTTTTCTGAACATTTTAAAGCAGACTAAATATAGTCTAATCCTATTTAATGCATAATCCAGTAATATTATCAGAGGGCATACAGAACTATTCACTCAATATCTCAGATTATTCATTTTTTGGGGGGGATAGCCAAAATAGTTTTCTCCTCCTAAAATTTTAGTTCTAAATTTTTATACTTCTAGAAATCTCTTAACTCTTTAAAATTTGTCATTTGCAATGTTTTATATTATTAAACTAGATAATCAACTTCTATAAACAGAATCATGTAGGTCGTCAGGGCGAGTAGAAGCAGATCAGTGTTCTGGAAAGAGCACACGCCTCAGTCAGGGAAGTTCGGCTCCTCCTGTCCCTCCCCCCGCGGCCTCCAGGGAGGGACCAGGCTCTCTGAGCGCCTGTTCCCCTCGCCCATGAAACGGGGGAGTTACGCACACCTCCTGCAGTTGCTGGAAGGGGCAACAATGATACGCTATGTATAGCGCCTGATACGTAATAGAAACTCCACAGTGACTCCGGCTATACTTATTTTACTATTATTATTTGTCCTGATTTATCTGTAATAATTTTAATACATGGACTTAAGCTTTTATAAACTGTTTTCTTATTATTATTTCAAAGTCTGGGCTTGCAGCTGTCTTTTGAAAAACTGACATTGCCATTCAGTGAGGTAGTAGCAGAGAGGACACCAGGGCCCCTCGCCCCACGGACGCAGAGAAGGGCCCCACGCGTGCGGAGCCTGAGCGGATGTCTCCCTCGCGGGACTGCGAGGGTTCCGGGCCCTAACTGGGTTTACATCTTTTCCTTGTCACTTTCTACATTTACTAAGTATTACTGTTTGTAATAGAAAAAGTGCTTCAGGTTTTTAAGTCAGTTCTTAAGTAAGTTGCTGCTGAGGTAATTCCTTTGGTTTGTATGTAATATTCACATTGAAGTCACCGTGGACCCCTCTGTGCGGCAGACTGGAGCGGTTCCTGAAAGACGCCACAGTTTGCCCTCAGGGATGTTTGCAAATGTTACTTGGTGTGAATCAGCTGGGAATTCCCATGCAAGTAATTTCCAATCAGTTCATACTAGTTGCAGGTATTTTGGTCTGTTTTGCTACAAACAAAGGGAGGCTATGAGACGGAGGTTTGATAAACACAGTTCTGTTGGGGAAACGAAATCACCTCAAAGAAGCAATTATTTACCTCTGCTCTCAGTAGGGCACCTATGTAGACAGTCGAGCATCCTAACCCAGGGTTTCTCCTGCAAACCTATCAGAGCCCAAGGGTGCCACCCTGAAGGTCAGTGTGACCACAGGCTAGGCCAGCTCCGTGCTTATTCACATGAGACTATCCCGTGAGTGAGAGATGGTGATGGCAATATAATTGCATAGGATTTGGTTCTACCTTGCAGACAATATTCCATTTAAGTGGGCTGCACTTATGTAAATTCACAAGTTCAGGGTTTGAGACTTAGAAGCAAACAGGCCAAAAATGCAAGTAAATGCTGTGCTGCTACTAACAGTGGTACCCACTTCTCCTCTCCAGAGCCTGAGGTTCCCGATGGCACTCGGGCTCTGTGCTGAGGCAGGGCCAGGGCAGCAACCCACTGCCCTGGCCCTGGACTTCTCCAGGGAAGTCCAGCACCATTATCTGTCTTTAGATGCTGCTAACATTGAAAATTGGCTCAAACTTATGACTTAAAAGTACCCACGCTTTAATCTCCAATTGCTTCATTATAACATCACTGTCCTGACCTCCTGACTTTCTATTCAAGATCCACTCTGAGCATATCGCTCTGTGTTTTTTCACTTATGCTTCAGGCCCTTGAACACTTCCTAGGCCCCTTGCAGAGCAGAATCCGACTCAAAACAACTTCAGACACCAATCGACTAGAACAAATTGATCCCTCAAGAATGTTTTCTATAAATGAATATTTCATGTCTTTTTCATGTATCAGTTTAATTTCTGAAGCTCCACAGATCAGTTTTTTTGTTTTCTCTCCACCCCTACCCTCACCCCATCCTAAAATACAAGGGAAAGTAAATGTTCAAAAAAATGTTTTAATTTGAAAAAGAAAATAACTTAAATGTTCGATAGTTGGAGCTTGTGCCCACTGTAATTGTTTACAAAGGTAAAATCAGTTTAAAATGAATGCTTCCCTTCACTGTCATGATTCTATAACTTTTTGTATAAAAGGCATGAGGTGAGTGTAAGAGAACAGAGTAGACATACTTAAGAATTAACTCAGACTTTATAAATTAAAGAAAAAATGCTTTCTCTAATTTCACTCCTCCATCATTCATGTTATTAATTGCATGTTATTTTAGTTGCTCCTCATTTTTAATCATTCAATAATCATTATTATTTTTACAATTAGTTCTTATTTGATTTATCTGCATGTTCAATAGTTTCTTTGGTTACCATTGCTTCAAGAACTTACTCTCTCCTCTGCGTCTAGTTTTCTTCTTTCTGAGGCTTTTCCTTTAGTGGTTCTTTCACTAAAGACATGTGGTTAGCGGGCAGGCACTTTTCTAAGTCACTCAGGCAGGAACCCTGACCCTGCTCCTCTGATACACTCCAAAGGGAGAATATTTATTTATTTCTTGTAAAAAAAAATGTCACTAATTGTAGTAAATATGGACTCTGGGTTCTGGTGTAGTTTAGACAACTCTGGAGAGTGTTCTGAGACCTGTAGGT
The DNA here is from genome assembly GCF_054644295.1 of Miniopterus natalensis. Lineage (NCBI taxonomy): Eukaryota > Metazoa > Chordata > Mammalia > Chiroptera > Miniopteridae > Miniopterus > Miniopterus natalensis. Next base: position 4,200,940 of record NC_142086.1, on the reverse strand, counting down.
TTAGTGGTTTCTTCTGAAGCAGAGACTCCTTGTTGGAAACTTGACAGAACATGTGGTCACAGGTGTTCTCAGCCACAAATCTTAGAAATGCCACTTAAAATGCCTGATTCTTAGTAGATGCTGAAAGAAGGGAACCAGGGCATAATGTTAAAGGGACTCCTTGGGAGAAGACAGGCACTATTATCACCCTGCCTACTGTGCAGGTGAGTTAAGTAACGCACCCAGTGCTCAGAGCTGAGCATCAGAGATCAGAGTCAGCAGGAAACACACCGGACACCTGCAGAATCACCCCACTCTTCCTGTATGTCCCACAGCCTTTGAGAAAGAATCATTAAAATATTAAAATATTAAAAACATTAATTAAAATAAGCACAAAACTGCTATTAAATAGAGTCGAAGTAATAGACTTGAGTATTAAGAATTTCTAAAGGGTAAGAGTTGCTAAAACTTAACTAAGTCCTTTGTGGGCAGCCAGTAAGTGTCTAGAGCAGATGACCTGACCCCCCCCCCCATCATCATGGGAAAGCTTCTTCGAGGACCGTCTTGAGAGGTGCTGACCCCGAGTCCTGGGGCTTGAGCCCGGCCTCCAGCGCGGGCCACGAGCATGCCAGGAAGGAGGCCAGTGGCAATGGGCAGGCTGGCTCCCACGTGCCGCTGGTCCCACAGTGACCAAGCCAGTGACTGTCAAAGCAAATGGCCCAATGGGCCTCGTCTCTCCCCAGACTCCTGGCTGCTTTGAAACACTGAATTAAGCAACAGCGACGTTAATTATTTATAGAACGGTGTTAAGGGCAAATAAAGCCCATGGGGGTAGTAAGTTTTTAAAAGCTGAAGAAAGGCATTGACTAAGAACTTAACAGAAACAGGAAAGAGGACGGGGAAGGCTGCTGTGTACCCGCTAGAAGCACAGCAGGTGAGAATCTCTCCAGGAGCAAACAGCAGGAGGGTGGGGCAGGGAGGGCGGCGGGCACCTCAGGCTCAGGTACTGGAGGGATGGGCCGGGGAGCCAGGCCGGGCCTGGGTCCAGCAAAGGTTTTCTCTGGAAGAGTCTGCAGAGGGAGCAGTGGTCTTGTGCAAACACATGGACGCATCAAAACATGTAGAACCGGGCCTGCTTTCAGGTGCTGCTCGAGGTGGCCAGATGATGGGCTCGGAAACGGCCCCTAAAGGTGCGCTTCCACCGCCTCGGGCCCGAGGCCCTAGGACACAGGCCTCCTGATCACTGGGCTTCACCGCCCCACAGTCACCCACATGCGTTACACAATGCGATTCTTATGACACCATGAAGAGATAAATAAGGCAAACTAGTGTTATCTTTCCCTTTTCACATACGAGCCTACAGAGGCAAGGAGAAGCAGTGCCTCCGGGGCTCGCAGGCAGCCGGCTGGTGGTGTGTGTGATTGCCACCTACCCCCTGCATCCTGTGGGTCACTGTCCTGACCCAGGCCGGGTGATGTGCTCAGTAAACGCTGCCTCCAAGGGTGGCAGAACTCACTCGTAAACTCAGAGTCTCACGCCAGCCTTCCTCTGTCTCCACAGTAAAATGTGAAAGCAGTGGGGAAAGGTGAAATCTGCAGGGCTCGAAGCGAGCAGGGGTGGGGGTTAAATTCATGAATCTGGAGAACCGTTTAATACTGGATTTGAAAGCCCTACATAGGCACACACATTTTAAAAACAGCCTATGGAGGTGGTATGATACAGGGAAACACCTAAGGTTTTGAAGAAATATGTCCTGATTTTAAACCCTGGCTCCCCCATTCAAGGTTGAAATGGACTTGGCCAAGTCACTTAACTTTGCTGAATTTCAATCCCCAAACCTAGCTTACCATAAAACTTATTTCACTGGAATATGAAACTCAGATAAGATATTGTCTCTGAAGTCCCATTATAATCCTAAATTCTGAATTATTTTAAATCTCTGTGTGGGCAGGGTCACAGATCACTGCCCACCTCAAAGGACTGGTTGCTGAAGTGTTCATTACTGTCTCCCGGCCCCGCCTCCCGCTGCGCCTGCCCCTCCCCGGCACCTACAGCAGTGCCAGGCAAGGGATAGGTTCTCAGAAAATATTTGTTGAATGAATGAACATGAATCCTAGTAGGAATTATCATTTGCAGTTTCATCAAAGAGCAGACATTTTGAACAATAACTTCCCTACGCAGAGCCACTGATGAGACTGTTTCTCCCGCATCTCCCAGAGCCTGAGGGACACAGGATGTGCACCTAAACCAGTCCACCCACAGCGTGTCCCCTCCCACCCATAGCTGCTCCCGCAGCTCAGGAAATAAACCTCACAGGGCCTCCTCCCCTCGTGGCTCTCGGATCTCCACAGGCCCGGCGGGAACAGAGAGGCGCCCGCAGGCCTATGCCGAGCCCTGGGCGCAGTGACAATGAGAATTTGAAGCAGTTGGAAGCATTTGTGAAGCAACTATTTCAGCCTATGGTCTATTTAACTCCTACATTTCATTGCTGTAGCTTCACTCAGCAGCTCTGAGACGGTGCCCAGTTCTCCCCAGATGGCGGCCTGTTTCCACTCTCGACAGACCCTGATTTACTGTGAGCTGAGTTTTGGGAGTGATCTCAAATCCACTGGGGAAACAAGAATGTCACCAATCTCTGCTCCTCATGGATATTTAGAAATAGTAGACTTATTAGCATTAGATTTCACTGACAATGTTAATATCTAAATCTGATAAATTAATGAGTTCTACGTCTGTTTTTCGCACGCTCAGAATGCTAGCCTGCAGGGGGGATTTTTCTCTCGTGTCTGCTGCCGCTGAGGGCAGTGGGTGACCTGCCGCAGCCCTGGGCTGGCGGGGAAGAGGCCGGAGGCACGGTGAGGATATCAGTGACAAGCGGCGTGACCTTGGACCACTGACTTCATTCTCCACGTGTCCTTTGGCTTTGAGTTGCTGTTGCGGTCTTTTAAAAATGCTGTTGATCTACTGATTTCTTACTTTGAGAAATGAGACAGAGGAAGTGATTTGAGAGCCTGGTTTCTTACAGGTTGAGGGATCCACAGGTGGGCCTCTGTTTGTTTCTTCCCTTTAATGACTCTCACTCCTTGTACATTTGGTTACGTGTGACGTTTTAACACTTTGGGGCGCCGTAAGGAACGGGGCTCCTGCTCCTCGCAGGCCCGTCGGCGTCAGCCCACGGCCCTTCCACGGCCACAGCCCCCGGCAGAGAAGCGGCACTGTGCTGGGCCCGAGTCGGTGCACGCAGGGCCCAACGCGGCGCTTGTTCCGCTCGTGCAGCCCCTGCCCTGCGGACTATTGTAGGTCCCATCTCAGCCTTATGTTAACACCCCCCCCAAGGATGGCTGTTACTCCAGGTAGCTTGGCCGTGCTGTTCGGCAAACAAAGGCCCTCCTCGCAGAATAAAGAACCACTTGTTTCCCAGTAAAGTCCTCTTATTATTAGCTTCCTGGGCATTTCGTGACTTATACTGTTTATAATTGAATGATCCAACAACAAAACAGCGGTAACTGATTGATAAAATCCAGAGAAATCCAGAATCAAAAGTATTTTTTAGAGTGAAATAGTGATGTGAGATGGAGGGAGGGGAATGTCAAGGGGGGATTTCTTCTCAGGCCCTTTCCGGCCAGGCTCTCTTTCCCGAGCCGTCTGCTGCCTCGGCCCCCAGGCAAGGAGGGCCGGGCTTCGCTCCTGGTTGAGGGAGGCACTGAGGTTGCCCACATTTCAAAGCTGTGAATTCTACTTACGTAACTTTGATCGCCTGGTTTGCCAAGCAAATCAAGGCCCTAAAAACAAAAACAAAACTCAAAACAAAAACATACAAATGAATCAAAGATTCCTGCTTCCTGGGAAAGAAAACGCCTCTGTCCAGGAAGGGCAGCTCCGCCGACTCCTCTCTGTCCTACAGGAGCCCACGGGCCCCACGGAGAACCAGACGCGTCTCCCGTGGAATTCGGGCCAGGGCAGCAGCGGGCGGGGCTCCCCGCAGAGAGGGGGGGTGACTTTAAACATGTGCTGGCTTCCTCACAGCACCCTCACAGCAGGCGGGTGGGGCCACCCCCCCCAACAGAGCAGCACCGAGCAGGCGCCGCTTCCCCGGGGTCCCTTCGCCACTGATGACCTGGGGCTAAGTGCCTGCCTGGGAAGGCTGGGTAGCAACTGGACCCTCACCAGCACTGTCACCCTCTAAGAAGCCCTATCAGAACACACCACAGCCCGCCTTTGCTTCTGCTCAGGCTTAGAGACTTGCTCTATAGCAGAGGTGGTGGTGATGGTGATGATGGTGATGGTGATGGAGGCGGTGATGATGGCGGTGATGGTGATGGTGATGGTGATGGTGAGTGGTGGCAGCGATAGTGAGCAGTGGTGCTAATGATGGTGACTGGCGATGGTGATAGTGGTAGTGATGGTGATGGTGCCATGCATGTGTTCAAGACTTGGTACAGGTGGGGGTGGGTCTGCATGCTGTGTTGGAACGAGTCTGTCATATTCCCCAAGCATGATGTCACATCATTTCAATGATCCCATAGCCTGCGTCCTTGATGGGAGCAGCCAGATAACCCAATAGGAAGTATGTAGCATGAGGGAACAGAAAAGTAATATCAATATTGGGTAACTTATGGAAGTAATAGAACTTTAAAAATCTGTGATCTCTAAGATGATAGATAAATAAGCCCTAAGCTGGGCACAAACATCTAAGAAAACCAAGATGCTCACCCCCAGGGACCTGAAGCCTGATGAGACGATTCAGGTGTGGCTACTGGTGTCTCTGAGCACAGGTGTGTGTGTGTTGAGAGGGGATTAGGGTTTATGTCACCTGTTTTATGTCTAACAAGGTTCAAATCCCTTAAATGGATGTTATTCCATATTTTTTTTTTGGTTGTGGGCCCTGGAGCTTTAGAGTGTGTATTTCACAACCAAAATTATATTTCATTCGGACTTCGCTATGTTGAGCCCCTGGCTTGTTTTCCTCCCATCACTCAGAAGAGAAGCCCTTAGAGAAAGTTTTTGCCCTGGTCTCTAGGAAGCATTGCAAAAAGGCACCATTTCATCTTGTTCCAATGACTGAAATGACTGAAAAACAAAAACCTTTTCCCCTTTAATCCCCATCACTAGGGATTGTTTTATTTTTATTAGAGGACAAGGTAGTGTATTAGAAACTATTGTGCCGTAAGCACTATGCCCAGTCTCACTCCTTTCTGCTGCCAAGTTTGTCCCCTATTCAAGCCAACCAAACAACTCTTACACATACATAAGCCAGAATCTGGGATTAGAGCACCACCTGATGGAGTGTTTTCAGAGAATCTTCATTGCTCTTTGATTGCCCACATTTCTTCCAGGCATTGCCTGCCCTGGGGGTCAAGGTTAGTTAGACAGTAAGAGTTTCTGCGGGGCTTGTAGGTTCTGTTTAGTTCAGCACTGGTTACCTCCCCAACACCTCTCCTCCTTCCCTCCCTCCCTCCCTCCCTCTCTCTCATTTCTAGACTTCACCCACATCACTCTAATTCACTTATTCATGACATGGCATCACATCTTAGTTGAGAGACTCAAGAGGAATATAAGTCTAACAACTTATTTTCACTAAATGAGGCAACAATGAAGGACACACTGAGTTGAATCCTGACACAGGAGAGGGAACAGTAAAAATAAAGCAGCTAGCAATAAAGAAAGGAGACGGTGATTCTTCCTCAGAAGTCAGAACATTCTCCTGGATGTGGCAGCCTCAGGCAGATGGTTAATAAGAGCTGTTGGTCAAGAAGGGATCACCATCTGGCATAAAATACATCTCAGTGTAATTAATTTTTCATTTAATAAATGTATTCAGTTTTGTTGAGCCACCTCTGAAGCCAAAAGGGAGATGGTTCGCTTGGGCCCCCAGCAGGGTCAGGTCCACCAGCTCTACTGAGGACCTCTGGTGGTGCTTAGGCCACAAGAAGCCACCAAGGAGGACTCGCCAAGGGCCCCATTTCTTAGTGACATCTGATCTAGATGCCTTCAAGTCCACTCTGGCAGTGTCGGTGTCCATCATTCTGCCTCCATTCTGACAGAAAAGTAATGTTTTAATTATCTAAAATCTAGTAACAGCCAAGGACAAATATGCTAGTTCCTGCCAGGAAACAAGCAAAACATTCTACCTTTTAAACATAAACATTTTGTTAAGCCTCAAGGAAAGTCTGGAGGGGAGCAAACCCTTCTCCACTTCGGTTACAATAGCCATTGGGCCACTTTTTCCTCTAGCATGCTATTATATAAACGCACAAAGAAATAAAGAAATATGAAGATAAAAGTTATAGAGATGCTTTAAAGGCCTCACCAGCGGAGACGACCTCAGGGCAGAACGTACCCAGTGGGGCTGCCACAAGCAACCAACCTTCACTGATGCACAAACTTGCCCACACCGGCTGGCCGGGCAGGGAGGGCGAGGGCAACAGTCGGGAACCGCTGCCAGTGCCTGTCCTACCACGTACTCGCCCGTGACTTCGGCCACGTAGCTCACCCTTCCTTCCTCATGCGTGCTCATAATATGTAAATATCACCTGTGCTATGGGGTTGTTGAAAGATTACAAACAGTGTGTACAAAATGCATATTACAGTGTTGGCTTCCAAGAGCTCTCAGTAAATGGTAGCTGTTAACATTGCAGCGTAGAAAATACAAAGACCAAGAGATTTTTTAACACTGAGCATGTTGCAGAAACAGACTATGTGTGCTTCCCAAATTTAGTATGTAAGACTCTAAAATTAAGCTGGTATTGCAAGACTCAATTCACCAACAAACTATCTTTTTAGTATCTTACTAGTTTATTGCATTATGATTTAAAATTCTTTTTCTCTTGCATCATTTGGTAAGTAACTATGTTCTTTTTTTAAAATCCAGAATTCTAAGGGCTGAGCATTTTCAATGCAAATCCTTTAACGGAAGCAGTGCCCTCTTCCCCTCCACTGTCACCTGCGCAGGCTGGTTGGCATCCGAGCCCAGGATGGCCAGGCAACTCCGAGGCCCAGACCCCAAGGCCACTTGTCCGGTCCTCCGAAACTTCCAGTTTCATTGCAGCCCCCAGATTCTGGCATTAGGCTCCTGGGTATGATCCCACCTTTTCTGTGATGAAGTTACCTGGCCCTTTGCCTGGCATCTAACATGCACTCACAGTGCCTCCTGGTGATGTTTCATTAGCGTTAAGTAACGAAGTGGGCTTTTCACACACAGAACCAGGATTTTGCACTTTCTCAGCATAATTCTTCAGAGTCTCCCCCCCCCCCCCATGGAGCTGGGGGAGCACAGTCCTTCGCTGTTTTTATCTAAAGGGCATCTTCTCTCCTGTCACTGAATCGTCTCTATTTCCACTTTCATGCTTTCTAACAATGGCCCTGAGATACTTTTTAAAAACTGAGTTTTTCAAGAAGGTGATGATAATAGCTTTGAATAAAATAAAAATCTAGTGAATGTACTTAATCCAGAGAAGACAGTGAGATGTAATTATTTAATTGTCTTTTTTCTCTAAGATTGTAATTTCTATATAATCTTAGTCCCATTTAAGAAGTAAAGTTCAACACTAGCTGGTAGCATACCCATTAAATGGGTAGAGTGGTAATACAAAAAAAAAAAAAAAAAAGACATGATAAAAAGAAAGAGAGAAAGAGAGGGAGGGAAGGAAAGGAGAAGGCTGGGGGAGGGGGGGCTGCCTAAAACTGCCTCGTGCCCTGCAAATAGGAGAAGCCCCGTCTCTGGGCGCCTTGTAGGAGCTCTTCCTCCTAACCCACGGCTGCTTACCTGCTTCCTCCTTTCTGAGCTGCATGGACAAGTCTCTAGTTTTAACCCATCTCCGAAAGAGACATCTGTATCCCAAATGCTTTTTATTCCCAACTTATTTCAGAATTTAGTCCTTAAGGGGCTTTCTCCCTCAAATTTTTGGGGGAGCACCAGTTTGTTTATCTCTTTTGCTCTCGTGTCATAAAAACAGACAGTGGCCCTGGCCTGCGTGACTTAGCTGGCTGAGCGTCATCCTGTGCGCTGAAAGGTTACGGGTTCAATTGCCGGTCAGGGCGCATGCCCGGGCTGCAGGTTCAATACCAGGTCGGGGAGTGTGCGGGAGGCAACTGACTGATGTTTCTCTTTCACATCAATGTTTCTCTCTCTCTATCCCTCCCCCTTCCTCTCTTCCTAAAATCAATAAAAACATATTTTAAAAAACAAATAATAAAGGCAGTGGCTCATCTGAGATCTCACCATGGGCACACTGCGCCAAGCCCAGGAGCTGCTGGGTCGCCCACGTCTGGTGACCCGCAGGGAGCCAAGCCCTGGGAGTGGTGGTGGTGTCTTTGGATGTGTTGACTCAATAAAGTTGACAGAAGCTAACCTATCAAAGAGAATAAGACTGACCCAGGCCACGGGTTAATTTATGCTTCGTGGTTTACTTGGCACTGTTGTACTTCCTGACCGTCAGTCACTCCTGGGCAAATGCGACTCACGAGTCCTCATTTTCATATCTGGGTACACTCAGATGTCAGGAGCTGCCTCTCGGGCCTGTCGTGGTTCACTCAGTCCCCCTGCGCTGCTTGCTGGCCCAGAGCGGCCGCGTGGGACCCCGCCCGGCGGGACGCGTGCGAAAGGTGGCCCCGTTACCCGGCGCTCCTGCTTCCTGCACCCCGTTACCCGGCCCTCCTGCTTCCTGCACCCCGTTACCCGGCGCTCCTGCTTCCTGTACCCCGTTACCCGGCGCTCCTGCTTCCTGCACCCCGTTACCCGGCCCTCCTGCTTCCTGCACCCCGTTACCCGGCCCTTCTGCTTCCTGTACTTTGCACTGTTTTCTGATTCTCCCTCTCGCCTCGCCTCCAGCAGGTCGCCGTTGGCCTCTCCCGTTGACCATTCCCTCCCTCCTGCTCTGTCTTCAGTACTTGTGTCCCGACTCCTGCAGTTTCTACCTTAGAGATATCATAAGCCACATGAGGAAGGTGATGGAAGTCAAGGCCTCCCTTTCCAGAAGAGTGTGTACATTTACAAACATTGGGTTTGCCTCCCTCCCGGCCCCCTTGCTGCTTGTTTATGGACTCCCTGTGGCTGGCTTACCTGGTTCCAGCTTAAAGACTTCCACTGGCCTCCCTTCACCCCAACCCCTAACTGAGTCTTCCAGCCTGCACTCTCCCCAGACTCTGAGCTATTATTTGCCTAGATGTGTGAAAACCATCTCCTATGTCTTTCAAAACTGCTTCAGGGCCCAGGGCCCTAGCTCGTGGCACCAAGGGGTAGCTTGTCCTCATCCACAGCTCCACAATGGCCTTGGTAAGTGAAATGCTAATCCTTGGGCTTGCCCTCTGACTCAAGTCCTCAGTGACTATCAGTGTTGCATGTTGTGGGAAAGGCCTGATGACTGCTTGAGTTAGGAATCTCTCACTTTTACAAGTTGCACTGGTTTCAGATTCAAACACTCTGAAACCCATATTCTTTCCCAGATCAGGCGTGTCCTGAAGGTCTGGTATCAGAGCACACTCATGTGGAGGTTAGCGTTCCGCGGTATCCACTCTATAGCAACTGACACAAACACAGTGTGATTTTTAAAACATTATCTTGGGAGCAAAACCCTCCTTGATAAGACTTAGTCAGCAGTTCCCATGCTTCAAACACAAAATTGAAATCTGTGGGGGGTGCAATAGCCTTGGTAAAATGCATCAGTTCAAGATGACAGCTGAGTGCTTTGCCCTCAAAGATAACCTCGAACTCAGGAAGTTATCTGCAACTCTAAAAAGATGGATGTGGATTCTTAGTTAAATTAGGCTGTGATTTTTTGGGGTGCCCAGGTGCTCATTGCTAATAAATAGAAGAGTGGGGGAAGGGACTGGGGGAATGAGTTGATCAGCACAAGTATTTTCTGGGAGTTGGTTTGTCACCAGGTGAAACTGTCTCAGGCAACTGTTTATAGTAGGAGTTGGTCTAATGTGGGAGAGAGGCAGCGGGATCAGGAGGGCAGCTCCCCGTCTATGAAGAGCTTTGACTCTGCCAGAGGAAGCTGCGTCCCACCCAGCCACCATCTGTCCTCAGCACAGCATTTGTGAAACGCGTCAGGCCCCAGTGCAAGTCAGCGCCGTCTGCAGGCTCCTCTTTCTCTATCTCAGGACGTGGTGAGCTGTGCATGGGTGAGCATGTGAAAGCAAACCCCATGGATTTCGTGGCTTTTTGTTGAGCGCTGTTAATCAGCAATTTCACACAACTTCATAGAAGCCCTCTGTTCTAAATGTTTTGCTTCAGGTGTAGCAGCGGGACTGCTGCGCTATCTACCTCGGTGTCCCCTCCCCAGCTAGGCTGCTGGAAGTCAGCTTTGCTGGAGCTGCAAGACCACTGTGGGTCTTTCATGCTGGGCTGTTAACAGTTTACAGCACCTCTTTGTTGATAGGATACCAAGCGCCTTCTTCTGCTGTACAGGCGTAATTAAGAAGATGAATTCTGTATCTGAGCTAACTCTAAACGCACTGCTCACGCCACCCTAAAAGTTCCCTGTGACATTCTCACACGTTACTTGGAATTCCTAAACGCCTCCTTAGAAGTAGAGCTCAGTTATTCTTGATTTTTTTAAGCAAATAGTAAAAGATAGGGTAATTGTTCCAACAATAATATTAATGCAAATACCAGTGACAACACTAACAGATACTGTCTATGACATGCTTTCCATGTTCCAGGTGGAAGCACTTAACACACTAGCACAGTGAACCCCACTCTGAGGACAACACTGACACACAGATGCATAGCTCCTGTTCAGGGCCAGTAGCCACCCCTGGGAGCAGGTGAACAGCATGCAGCACGGTGGATCTGAACCGGTGTTGGTGCAAATGCCAAGACCCACAGGAGGGATGTAGTTTCATAGGAAACCCATCAACATGGAGAGGAGGTCTCCGTGAAGAAATCCTGGCCCATCGGCAGCACTAGGTTGTTAGCAAACTCCTCGTGGTGAGACAGGTATATTAACTAATGCGCTGTTTTCTCACAAATTAAGACTGGTAGTCTTAAAATCTTAAACTTCCAGAAGTGGTCTTTGCCTGAATCCTATGCAGGTGAAATGTTGGTTCGGGTGTTTACCTAGGAGCACACTCCAGTGATAAATCCAGGTGTGCACTTCCCGGGCCTCATCCTCACAGGCTTTCAGTTGGGGAGACCTGAGTGCATGTCTGCAAGTCTGTTCTCATAGTCACCCTGGGCACATGATTTAACCTCCCTGAGTCTGTTTTTCTCTAAAATACAAACACTTTCTTCATGAGGTTGTTGTATGGATCGAAAGAACTTGAATATATACTGTTACTTAATCCAGAGTTAGCCGGAGACGAGCCAGAGTTTCCTCATCTATGAATTGGAAATCATGATGGCACCTACCTCAGGGCATTACTATGAGGTTAAATGAGGTAATGTTTATAAAAATGCTTAGCAGAGTGTTCAACACATAGTGAGTACCCCATAGTAAAGAATACAGAGAAGAGTAAGCATTATTTTTTAAGATTTTTCATTGATTTTTTTAGAGAGGAAGGAAGGGAGAGAGAGAGAATCATTGATGTGTGAGAGAAACATCAGTTGGCTGCTCCTGCACGCCCCCCATGGGAATCGGGCCTGCAACCGGGCATGTGCCCTGATCCGGAATCGAACCGGCAGCCTTTTGGCGCCTGGGGTGATGCTCAGCCAACTGAGCCACACCAGCCAGGATGAGAACAGTAAGCATTTTGAGTGCTCAACAAATGTCAGAGCACCTGGTTCCCTTCTCCATGTCAACCTTGGGGTTTAATATTTGGTTTTGCTTGTACCTAATGATTATATTCTCATTTTAACTAGATTTCCATCTTTAGTAGCTATTAACCTACTTTCCTGTATCTTTTTATATCTATTATGACTAAAAGTTTCACACATCATAGTGCTCTTTGAAGCTAAGATTTCATCAGTAAGAATGAAAGGAAATGAGAAGTTGAAAAAAGGGTGAAATTTCCCATCAGAACGTGAGAATTATTCTCTCTTTTAAACAGCTCTCAGAAGTTGGATTCAAATTCCTATTTCTGTTTCAGAAAAGACAGAAAGAGAGAGAGAAAGAGAGAAGAAAGGAGAAAGGGAAGGAAGGAGGGAGGGAGGGAGGGAGGGAGGGAGGGAGGGAGGGAGGGAGGGAGGGAGGGAGGGAGGGAGGGAGGGAGGGAGATAAGAAGAGCATTTGTAAGTTACTTTTATCTTTAGGACTTTCTCAAATTCACTTTTCTCTCAGTATTAAGTGTAAGAGAAATTTTCTCAAAATGCACAGACTAATTCAGTTCAGACAAGACTTTCCAGGCTCAGTTGCTAAGTGATTTAAGATCTTTCCAGAGAAGGTGCACATGTGACGCGTGACAAGCCCCTGTAACTCTTCCTCCCTTTCAACCAGTTTTAAACTCAGAACCCTTGGTCACCTTAAAGTTGGGACTTAATGCACCAGAGCCACTCAGGACTGGTCAAAGGCTCTAACTCATGCTGAAGTTTATAACAGTTCCTGATGTCATCGTCAGCCCAGCTCCAACCTGAATTTTCGGAGCCCTCCTTGCACCCCGTGGAAGCGCTTGGCCACTTCCAAGGGCAGGCTTCGGCCCAGCGGAAGGCCAGTCCCGCATCCCTCTCCCGCAGGCCGCCAGCGAGGTTAGAGAGGGCAGTCCATCAGAGAGGCTTGGGCAGGAGGCTCCTGAGCCACATCATCCAGCTGTTTAGTGCGGGACTTTTCTCCAAAGCACCCTGGCGAGGAACTCTTTTATTCCATGTTTAAGCATCTCCAGGGACAGATGGCCTTCTATAAAGCCCATCTTCATTTCCCGTCAGGCCTAAGAATTAGAAAGTTTAGAAATAGAATATAAAGCTGAACGTTTTCTCCCTGTGATGTTTTACATTTGGTCTTTACCTTCCTCCTGGAAACACCGAATGAGGCCATGTTTCCTCCGTCTGGCCACCTTTCAGACGCAGCTGTTTCTGCTCAGTGCCTCTGTCCTCTCAGCTCTCCTACTCCCTGGCATCTCCTCTCCCCTGGCTCTTGCTGCTGCACGTGCCACGGTCTGTCGGCTCCCATTCAGATGGTGCATCCAGAATGGCACAGAGAAGCCTGGCCTGCTCCAGCTGTTGAGGAGTTCGGTGGGACCACGCCGTCTCCTGCCCAGCTTCCTCCACTGGCATCAGCAGTCTTCCCCGGGAATATCCTGCACCACAGCTCCCTCTTACCCAGGACCTTCCAGTGGCTGCCCTTTCAACCCTGGAGGAAAATCCTAAGTCCTAAAAATGGCCCGAGAGCTTCCACAGGCCCTGGCCCGGCCCGTCTCCAGCCTGTCCCACTGCCCTGCCCTCAGGCGTCTCCCTCAGCCACACCGCCTCCTGGTGGCCGCCGAGACGCACCGTGCGGCTCTGCGCCGGGGTCAGGAAACACTCCCCACTTCTGTTCATTCAGGACTCCACTCGGCCACCTTTTCCAGAGAGGCTCAGCTGACCACCCTAACTGCAGCGGCATCCATCACTCTCTGTGCCACCCCTCACGCTGCTCTAGTTTTTTTTCATGTCATAAATTGTATATTATTTGCGTAGCTATTTATTGTGTCGTCTTCCTCTCTGGAATGTCAGGAATGTGAGCTGAGTCCTGTGCCTAGGGCCGCCTCTGCACGTTCTTGCAACGGACAGGCGGATCCGTCAGCTCAGCCCGATTGCCGTCCCGGGGCAGCCCTGCTACACGAACTCAGCCTTCCCTCAGGATTCCCCTGGCCCTTTTCTTTTGTGCCAGACATCAAAATGGTAAAATTACATTTGTCGAGAATTTGGAAAATCACTCTTTAGTGTGAATTTGGATTTTAAGGAGCTGTCATAACTCAATGGCCCCCTGGAAGCTGGACACTAATCACTGTGCCTGCCAAGCACAGCTCTCCACCCAGCGAGGCCACAGCCCTTGGGAAGTTGAACCCCATGGTTCTCACTCAAGCTCAGTGACCATCGGCCAGAACCTCTTATTACGAAGAGGCATCTCTTCTAACCTGCCAGGGGCCTGGAGTGCCCCCGCTTCCTGAGGCCATGCTGCTTTAAGCAGGTCCCCTCGACAGAGCTCCGTCGGCCTCCAGCAGGACATACCCGGGAAGCAGCAGCTACGGGAGGAATTCCGATGTGTGCACACAATTCTTGGCCCCACAGAAATCAATTCCTTATTCATAATTAAGCAACTTCTTGACAAAGGGCAGGTTGGTGTAGTTATTAAACTATAAATAATAGATAAGGATACACTTGTTTCTTTTTTGTTTTTAATTTATCTTTATTGTTGAGAGTATTACAGGTGTCCCATTTTCCCCCCCAATTGACCCCCTCCGCTTTGCTCACACCCCCTTCCAGGCCTTCACCCCGTCATTGTCTGTGTCCACGGGTTACGCATATACGCATAATCAATTCCTTGGTTAATCTCTTCCCACCCTCCACCCCCCTTCCCTCTTTCCTCTGAAATATGATTGTCTGTTGCCTGCATCAATGTCTCTGGATCTATTTAGTTCATCAGATTCTTTTGTTCATTAGCTTCTTCTTAAAAAACACCCTTCAACTTTTCCTGTAGTGCTGGTCTGGTGGTGATGAACTCCTTTAGCTTTTCCTTGTCTGAGAAGCTCTTTATCTGACCTTCAGTTCTAAATGATAGCTTTGCTGGGTAGAGCAATCTTGGTTGTAGGTTCTTGCTTTTCATCACTTTGAATATTTCTTGTCACTCCCTTCTGGCCTGCAAAGTTTCTGTTGAGAAATCAGCTGACAGTCGTATGGGGGCTCCCTTGTAGGTAACTAACTGCTTTTCTCTTGCTGCTTTTAAGACTCTCTCTTTGTCTTTAACCTTTGGCATTTTAATGATGATGTGTCTTGCTGTGGGCCTCTTTGGGTTCCTCTTGTTTGGGACCCTCTGTGCTCCCTGGACTTGTAAGTCAATTTCTTTCCCCAGGTAGGGGAAGTTTCCTGTCATTATTTTTTCAAATAGGTTTTCAATTTCTTGGTCTCTTTCCTCTCCTTCTGGCACCCCAATAATACAAATGGTGGGCCTCTTAAAGTTGTCCCAGAGGCTCCTTACACTATCTTCATATTCCTGGATTCATTTTTCTTTTTGCTCTTCTGGTTGGGTGTTTTTTGTTTCCTCATGTTCCAAATTGCTGATTTGATTCTCAGCATCCTCTACTCTACTGTTGATTCCATGTAAATTATTCTTCATTTCAGTTCCTGTAGCTTTCATTTCAAATTGGTACTTTATTATGTTATCGATTTTCTCAGTTATTTCCCTAACAGTCTGCTTAAACATCCTTATAAACAAAATTTTGAACTCTGTATCTGTTAGCTTGCTTGGATCTGTTTCATTTAGTTCCTCTTCTACAGATTTCTTCTGTTCTTTCCTTTGTGACATGTTTCTTTGCCTCCACATTTTTGCTGCTTCCAGGTGTTTGTTTCTATGTATTAGGTAGAGCTGCTCTGTCTCCTGGAATTTGTAGAGTGGCTTTGTGTAGTAGGTGTCCTGTAGGGTCCAGTGGCTCAGCCTCCCCAGTCACCTGAGCTTGGCCTTCTAGGTGCTCCCCGGTGTGGGCCGTGTGCACTGTCCTGTTGTAGTGGAGCCTTGGTTGCTGATGGCGCCACTGGGAGGAATTGACCCTCAGGCCAGTCAGCAGTGAGGACCAGCTGCAGCTACAGCCAAAGAGCTACTGTGCTGGAGACACCCCTATGGAGCAGGATTTACTTCAGTGGAGGTTTGGTGTTCACCAAGTGCACCCATTGAGTGTCACTCGTGGCTGTGGTAGGGTTGTAATCCAGCGTGGTCGAGTCTGAGCACCAGGTGCACTGTCTCTGGGGCCTCCCTGGAGGTGCAAAGTCAGCCTCTGCCAGTGCCTTGCCCAGGGCCACCCAGCATGAGCTGCACAGCAAACTGTAGTTGGCTGCTACTTGTGCTGGGCTTGGAGGTGCCCAGGAGAGGCTAAGCTATGAGCCAGTGCAGCTGCCGCTAGTGCCAGGCCTGGGGCCGCTTATAGCCATGTGGGGCCTGCTGCTGCTTGTTTGAGAGATTTTAGGAAAGTCCTAAGCATGAGGCTCAAGAGGCCACTTGCACAGAAAAGCCCCTGGAAAGGGCCCGGATGAGCTGCAGGTGGGGAGGGGCGGGGCCTCCGGGAATCACGGGGCGGGGCCAAAGGTGTGAGTCAGGTGCTGGCGATTCAAACATGGCGCCTGCCTGCCGGCTGTGTGGGGAGGACTCGCCAAGGAGCCATGGCCTCTGCCAGCTCTTCTGCCCGGGAGGAAGCCGCCCCTCAGCCTCTCGCGGGGATCTCAGGCAGGTTAGTTCCTCCCCGAGTGTCCCAGGTCTTTTCAAGCTGCTGCCCAGCGCTGGGCTCAGAGGGAGCGTCCGAGTGAGTCCGTGCCGGGCCCTTTAGAGGAGCTGCTGGGGCTCCCGCAGCCTCCGCGACCCTCAGGACAGTCCCCGCTGGTTTCACAGCCCAGAGCTGTGGGGACATCTCTTCCCGGCCTGGAGCCCTGGGCTGGGGGCCTGCTGTGGGGCTGGGACCCCTCCCTCCTCCGGGAAACCCCCACCGCCGAGATTCCCTCCCGGGTTAACCCGAGGCACCAGGGGTGGGCCCGCGGCGAGTCTCCGATTCAGCCCCGACCCGCCCGCGTCTCCCCGTCCTTCCGCTCTGGGTGCTGCTTCAGCTCCCTGGTTGTGGGGCTTCTGTGCAGCCGGATCTCAGGAGGCTCTGAGGGATGTTGGTTCTGTATTTTAGTTGTAATTTCGATGTGGTTGAGGGAGGCGGCGGGTGCCGCTGTTGCCTGCGCCGCCATCTTGTTTCCGCTCATTTTTTTATAAATAAAAAGTCTTAAGCACAAAATAGCACTGGAATTACTTTTCTTTCAGCTTTGTTTATCTGTGACAGCCAGGACCAGCCACGCAGAGCAGCTTTTACCAATTTTTATGGCCACTCTGTGTTGTGTTTCTCCTTAAAAAGTATTTTTACTTAAAATGTACCCTTAAGGGCAGAATGGCAAACATGAGATGAGAAGAGTGGCTGGAAGCCCGCGGGCATGAAAGTCACCCGACATCCTTCTGGGGCTGCTTCTGCCCTGACCCGGGCGCAGGGAGCAGAGCCGAGAAGAGAGGCTGCCAAGCGGCCTGCCCGGGGCCAGGAGGCTCCCAGCCGGCAGGACCCACACCCCCCCGCTGGCCAGTGGGCAGCAGGCTCAGCTTCGTTCTTCCAAAGCCACCCATCGCCCTGCCTCAGATTAGCCTGTGAAGGGGGGGGGGGGGCGGAAGGGGTCATCCTCGGAGAAAGTGCAGAGCCTGAGGTCTGCAGCTCCTGCCTGTCCCCATGGGGGTGCCTCCTCTCCCCAAGTCAGAGGGAAGGCCCCACTGGAATCGCCCACGTGCTCGGGGGCTGCCTGCCAGAAGAGGGGTGCCAGCAGCTCCCCAGTGAAGGAGGCTGCGGGGGCCAGGCTCACACAGAGATGGCTCCTCCCCGTGGGAGGGCGCAGAGCCCGGGCACTGCCCTAGAGACTTCTGGGAAGGGCAGCGAGCCTGAGGCCCCTGGTTCGGCGTGTTTGGGGAGCAGGCAAGGTGAGCCCACCCAGCGCAGTGCTCCCTGACCCTGGAGGCTGCTCAGGGGTACCCAGTAGAGGGGACTGGAGGTCAAGAAAACGGTGGGAGCCACCGAGCTGCCCAGGTGGCCCCTGATCCAAGGCATAGAGACGGGCTGAGAATGTGTATAGTTGGCAGGGCAGATGGAAGATCCAGGGGCCCCCATGAAGGGAGTCTCATCAAATGGGGGTGCACCATGTGAGCTGACCCACTTAAGAGGGAGGCAAGCAGGAGCAAGGGTGAGGCCAGGGAGCCCTGCCTGCCAGGTGGCCATGAAAGGTGGAGAGTGGGGCTCCCCATCCCTCCTCCAGGCCTCCACCAGCCCCCGTGGGTACCTGGTGGAGGGAGCAGAGCACCTCCTCTGCCTCGCCTCCTTTCCAAGTCATCGGCCTGCTGCTCTAGAATATTCTGCAGGGAGAACTGCCCTGCTCTGAAAATCTAGATTTTAAGCTGGACAGCACTGAGTTGTAATAACTGAAGGGAACTGAATAATGGAATTTGACCAATTTGGCCAAGACATCATGAACGGAACTACATACGAGCCACAAAGAGGGACTTGATGTGGGACAGATGGAAGCAGTGACTGGGGGGAAATAAAGCATTTCACACACACACACACACACACACACCCAGCTAACCAAAAATTCCTTAATAAACTGCTGTCAGTAGTTAGAAAATTTTTGTTAGGAATTAAAGATTTGGCAGAGAAAATGGAAGTTCCTTTTGGCTGCAGCAATCATTTTCTCATTTTTTTTAACGATTAAATTCATAGAAATTCTGAAAGGGATACAATGTGTTCACATGTTTGCTTGACTGATACTTTTAAAAGCTTTAAGTGTCGTTGATTTTATGTTAGCAAAGGAAGTGAGAGTGAGTGGCCTGGGGTCGGAGAGGCACGTGTCCCAGGCAGGCACCCGGGCCGGCGGCTGTGGAGTCGGGAGGACCAGTCAGAGGAGAGTGTCCGGAGGAAGAAACTCGGCCGGGAGCGTGAGGTTGGGGGCTGTCTCTGAGAGTAGGTGGGGGCAGGTGTTTTAGCAGCCGCAGTGAAGACAACAGGAATGGGCGGTGTCAGAAACTGGATGACCGTGAGAAAGGTGGTGCGAATGAGGAGAGATGCCCGGGGTGCAGGGTGGGAAGGTGGCCAGGGTCATGGAGGGGACGGCAGGGGCGGTGATGGCGATTCCGTTTACAGAACACTTTCCATACGTTAATTCCCTTTCACTCATCATAATTGCAGTGCCTTCTCTCCTGCCGCCCCTTACGTCTTCCCTCGCCTTCTGCCCTTCGTCACTAGCTTTCACTGAGCATGTGTCACACACCATCCTGCCCGAAGCAACTGTGCGTCCAAATCGCCCCGACACCCAGAGATCCTAGCCCGGGAGCACCAGCCAGAGTGCGGGGGACAGGTGATGACGGCTCTGTTTCGGTTGAGGTGCAGATTGGACATCCTGTCCGAGAGCCTTCCTTTAGGGCTAAGCCAAGCTCTTAGCTCAAAGGAGAGGAGGAGGAATGGGGGGGCAGGGGGAGCAGGGGGGGCAGGGGGGGTTATTTAAAGAGGATGACTTGCTTAAGAAATGCTTATCTAGTTCTTTCTATGTGCCAGGTACCATTTCAGGTGCTTTATAAACAATTTCACTGAATCCTCGTAGCAACCTCATGCGATAGGTACTATTACGATCATCCTTTTTTGTAGGAAACCGAGGCTCCCATAGTTTAAATAACTTGCTGAGGGTCACACAGCCAGTATGTAGCGAATCTGGTATTTGCTCCCAGATCTCGGCTCTGTGTCCCTGCTGCCCCTGAGCTGCCAGGCTGGCTCCCTGCAGGACATCATCAAGATGGGAAATGGATGTGGAAAGCCCTGGAGCTGTGATCCTATCCCTGAATCTTAAACGATACAGTGAGCAACACAACTTATCCACGCGGCCTTCATCAGAGGGTTTAGGGCATTTCATCCATTTCAAAATATTTGAATAAAAGGTACCGCACACATTTATTTCTGAAAATGGGTATATTACAGTATCATCAAACTAGTTTTTGCTGAGTAGTCTGTTCTTGAACAGAATGAATCAATAACTGGACTTATTTCCAATTTCTGAGATGAATATTTAAGCAGCACTATTTATGGTCATGTTATTTTCAAGGATTTTGGCTCCATCCGACTCAAGTATTCTCCCCAGAAATCTCGGGACTGTGTACCCTTCTGACCAGTCTGTGCTTCAGAGTGGGTTCCAAAAAGCACGCCCCACAGCGCCAACGGGAAGCCCACTCTTCTTCCCTCCTCTCCTTTCTCTGCTGTCTGCACCCACTGATGGTTTCAGCACCAACCTTGGTACAGGGGAGGAGGTGACTCCTTTTTAAACCCAAAGGGCTGAAACTGCTGGAACATGATATTTCTTCTTCTCTGGGATTGAGGTTGGAGAACTCTGCTCATACTACCTAAAACCTTGGTGGGTTTTGATGCCTCCTGCAGCTGCTGCTCCACAATCCAGAGGCTTAGTGTTGCAGCTGGAAACCAGAGCCTAGGGGGATGCCACCTTCACAGGGGGTGAGCGAGAACAACTCCAAATATGGGCAGTCAGGAGAGATGCACCCTCCCTGGGCCATGAGGCTCCTGCTTCCTTTGCCTCCTCACCAGAAGCCAGAGGGCTTTGCCTGCAGAATGTCCCCCACTAAACTTGGGGCGATGCACCTCACACTCAGTCTCCTGACCTGTTTTGTCCTGGAACAGATTCCTGCCAAGGCTGCTGAGGACCTGACTTCCCTCCTTGATCCACAGATCCAAGAGCCAAGCAATAAACATAACAACTTTTTAGCCTCAATCCATGGCCATTTTCTCCCTGCAGACCCTTCTGTTCCCAAGCAGATATGACTAGTTCCTCTGCAGCAGCCTGGAGCCAGTGTGCCAGGAGGGGAGCCACACTGGTCTGACCTCGGTTCAGCCATAGCACTCTGCTCTCTGGCACTGGGAGCCTGTAAAAGTCCTTAGCAGAACAGTGGTGATGATGGTAATAGTCAATACTCACAGAACAGTGATGGTGATGGTGATTGTCAGCACTCACAGAATGGTGGCGATGATGGTGATAGTCAATACTCACAGAATGGTGATGATGATGGTGATAGTCAATACTCACAGAATGATGGTGATGATGATGGTGATAGTCAATATTCATAGAACAGTGATGATGATGGTGATTGTCAGCACTCACAGAATGGTGATGATGGTGATAGTCAATATTCACAGAATGGTGGAGGTGATGATGGTGATAGTCAATATTCATAGAACAGTGATGATGATGGTGATTGTCAGCACTCACAGAATGGTGATGATGGTGATAGTCAATATTCACAGAATGGTGGAGGTGATGATGGTGATAGTCAATATTCACGGAACAGTGATGATGATGGTGATAGCACTCACAGAACGGTGGTGATGATGGTAATAGTCAATATTCATGATGGTGATAGTCAATACTCACAGAATGGTGGTGGCGATGATGGTGATTGTCAGCACTCGCAGAATGGTGGTGATGATCATATCGTCAGCATTCGCTGATGTTTGTTTTTCATGCGCATAATCAGCATTTCATGAATGGTCCAGAATTCACAAGATAACTGTATAAGTTTTAAATTTACCTCATATCCTCACATATTCCAAGGGGATAAGTACTATTATCATCTTAATTTTACTAACTTTGAAACAGTCTGCATGTGATGAACTTGCCCAAGGCCATGCAGCCAATAAGAGTCAAATCTTTGAGGCTCAAGGTAAGAGTCACAAGAGTCGCCTTCAGGCCTGGATTAATGATGATAAAAGTAGCCACAGTATGACCACATGCAGTCAGTGCCTAAGAAGAGACCTTGTAGCTTTTGCAGGCCTCCTTCCTTTCTGCAGTTCTTCCTTCTTTCCTGTCCACTTCCCAGGTGGCCTGACTTCATCCCATCAGCTGTGTCCTATGCATGCAGGAGGAAGGAGACTCAGCAAGACTGAGGTCTGGGAGCAGCAGCCAGTCATGAGTGTAGGTTTCTTGGAGAGGCTGAGCCGCCCCTGCTGTGGGAGGGCAGAGGGATGTGGCCCCCTAAGCGCTCTGCTCGCATGCAGGCAGGTGTCATCCTGTTCCATCCGGGCACTAAATGAAAGGTTCTGGTACTGAACTCCTGTTGCCCCGAGAGCCAGCCCAAGACTCACTCAACCATCCTGTTTTCCTCCCAACAAATCACTTTTTCAAGGGGGAAACAGGAAATCTACATTTTTAACTCAGGTACTTGTATGATCTTTATTTGCAGGACCCCTAGTTTTCAAATTTTATTATTATTATTTTTTAAATATATCTTTATTGATTTCAGAGAAGAAGGGAAAGGGAGAGAGAGATAGAAGCAACAATGATGAGAGTCATTGATTGGCTGCCTCCTGAATGCCCCCGACTAGAGATCGAGCCTACAACGCAAGCACGTGTCAAATTTTATTTTAGAAAAAGAGAAGGCCCAGCCGGGCGTGGCTCAGTGGTTGAGCATAGACCTAAGATCCAGGAGATCGGGGTTCAACTCCCAGTCAGGGCACATGCCCGGGTTGAGGGCTACAGCTGATCAATGACTCTCTCATCATTGATGTTTCTATCCCTCTCTCTCCCTCTCCCTTCCTCTCTCTGAAATCAATAAAGATATATTTATTAAAAAAAAAAAAAAAAAAAGGAAGAAGGAAAAGGAGGGATGGCAATACCTGTAACTTCCAATGAAGCTACAGTGCAGACGTGACTGGACCAGCTGCTATGTAACGTGAGGGCTCCTCTGTGTTACAGCTCCGAGCAACGACACCCCAGCCTCTCCCCTGCACAGGCGCCCACACCTGTGCTCCCTGGGTTCCAGCCCTGACTATAGACAGTACACCCTTGACTTTGTGGACCTCGACTTAACTGACTTCGGGTTTAATGGACAAAATTTTCTGTCTGTATATCATATGTTAAAATTAACACTCTGTTAATTTTAAAATGCTTTTAACCTAGATTTGCTTATAATTAAATTAACGGCTTATTTTTTTTGTTATTAGTTTACTGTTATTTTTATATATTTATTTTTCAATCCTCACCTGAGGATATTTTTTCCGTTGCTTTTCAGAGAGAGTGGAAGGGGGAGAGAGAGGGAGGGAGGGAGAGAAGCATGGATGTGAGGGAGACACAGCGATGGTTTCCTCCCATACTCACCTAGCCAGGCCCAGGGACTGAACCTGCAACCAAGGTACATGCCCTTTGCCGGAACTGAACCCAGGACCCTTCAGTCTGTGGGCTGATGCTCTAACCACTGAGCAAATCCGACTAGGGCAGTTTACTGTTATTTTTAACAAATTTTATTGAATTGGCCATATGTTGGAAAAAACGCTGTAGTAAACTTGCCAACATAAATAATTATTACATATCTACAGTTGCAGTCTACCTGTTTAAATCCAAGAGTCAGTGCTTGTAAACAGTGTTTGGGGAATGATTCACGTGTGATCACAGGGCATTGATCGAGGTAACTGGTGCTGTGTCTCCTGGCCTGGCTTTCGCAGCAGTTTTAACACCTGCGGCCAGTGTTCCACCCTGACGAGCCACGCCCTAGCTGTGGGTACGTGTTCACTCGAGGTGACTGGGGAATGCTGGCGTTTACTAGGCATAGTCAGTATAAATGTAAAATTACAGTGATACACATAGAAAACTTTTCTGTGAAATTACACTTTTCATACATACTTACTTTTAATTATACCAACAGGTAGAAACAGGTAAACTAACTATTTTGCCAATTTTTTCACATACACATTCCGAAACCCCCCTTTCTTGTATAATGGATTTCCGGCTTTAACGGACACCCCGGCCTGAACTGGTCCCCGCGGGAGGTCTGACTGCGGCCTCCCTCGGGGTGCCCTCAGCCTCCTCGCCTGTGCCTGCCCGTCACCCGCGGCCTGGAATACCTCTCCTCCTCGCTGTCTCTTACCTTGCTCAGATGCCACCTCCCCCGCTCTAAAATAGTGTCCCTTCCTCATCTGCACCATTCGACGCGGTGTATCTCTCACCAAGCCACTCAGCACCATGGCTAGAGCCAGTTGTCACCCGCCGGGCTTCTGCCTGGACATGCCCTGTGTACCTTTAACAAAGAGCCATCTCAGCTCTGCTTCCCTGCTCTATGCCCGTCCCTGCCCGCCCCACGCCCTGCCCTGCGCCTCATGCCCCCTTGCATGCCCCGGCCCCCAGGGCGAGCGTCTGCGGAGTCAGGGTCAGGGCCGCGCACCCAGCCGAGGAGTCTCCACAGGCCCGGGCACTCGCCCCCCTTCGGTGAGGTCAGGCCTCACAGGGAGGGAGCCGGGCTGCGGCCAGTGGGTGGGGTCAGAGCCCAGGAAGAGAACACCCCCCAAAGTGCAGACTGTGATACCCGGGCATTTTAGGTGACACACAGGTAAACTTTTTAAAACTGTGATTATATCTCATATTTATTAAAAATGAATATAATTAGCATATTAAGCCTATGATTTCATAAATATGCTTTAATAAAAGGTTTGCATTTGAATGAAAATGAGTTGGTGTGAAGAAAAACATTACATAAATAATGATAGAGGGTGTGGCCAAACGATGTGCTTGGGAAGCATCGGACAGAGAAAATGCTTCCCGGGTTGGGGGTGAGGAGTGTCCCGCGGGCCGGATCCCCTGGGAGCGCCCGGGGATGAACAGGCTTGTCTGCAGAGCTGTGCCGCTGTGCAGGGCCTCTGTCCGAGAGCAGGAGGCAGACGCAGTGTCCCATCACTACCGCCTCTTCGCCGGGTGAAGAACCGTGCTGGTGGGTGTCACCTCCCAGATACGGGCGTGGGGATTACACCCTCTCCCGAGACTGTCCCGGCAAAGGACCCAAATGCGAATTTGCTTTGTTTCCTGCAAAGCACAACTCTTTACAGAAAGGAAACCACTGCAAAGCCATCCTTTCCCGGCACACATCTCAGGGCTCCATTCGCCACCCGCTTTCGTCATCCTGTCCAGTCACGTGGTCAAAGCCACAGCGTGGGCCCACTGTAGGCCTTAGAAGCACCCAGGGAAAACTAGAAGCACTTACCTTCGTTCTGCAGTTCCTTCCTGGCCGCTGGCTGGGGGCTCGGTTCCCTGCTGCGTGGACCTCTCCAGGACATAGTGGCCAGGGTCATCACAAAGCCTCCTCCTCCATGAGGTGACAAGAAACAAACACTTCTCTGCTCATTTTCACGATAGCAGACACTCCTTTTCTGTCCCTGTTCTATGTTCCAGAGGAGTCCCCCGCTTGTGGTCCCACCAGGGTCGCCAGAATTTGAAACTGGACAGCAAATGGGTCTGGGCTGCCTCTGCTTATAGTTGTCCAATAGCAACTTGTAACTATTTTTAAAAACATAAGTATTATATGTGGGTAAAACTAAAGCAAACAAAAATTTAAAAACTACTGATAATCTCTATTTTGATTACACTTTAGTTGCTAATATGTCTTTTAATTTAGTTTGGTGTAAGTAAAATTATGCTGTGACATAAATTAGGTGATAATTATGTTTCTTTGTAAAAGAAATATGTTTGGTGAGATGCTGTCTTTGTTGCTTTCTTTTATAATAAAATAATACAGTTTGGATAAAATGTAATATTTGGGGGGAAAACACAAAAGAACTAGCAGCATTTAAAACGACCTTGTTTTAATGCCACACATCTTCCTGTGGGAAAACTGGAATCCACTCCGCTGTTCTCTTAACTAGTCTCCAGACAGACAGTCAGGTGGGGGAGTGAGCACGTGCTAGGCCCAGCGTGAAAGATTCAGCCGCATCTCCGCACAGTCCCATCTCACCTCAAGTCAGGTGTCTAGTGGACTTGCCCTCACTGCAGCAAGGTCCCTCCCAGAGCCCACTGAGAGGCCTCTGATTAAAATTAAAACTGAAAAAGCTGCAGCGTTGCTTCATGAGGATCCCCCACCTACTGGCTCTAGCGATCTGTGCGTTTTAGTGCAATAATATGGAGATTGTATCTCCTAAAACAGGGCACACCTTGTCCTTCACATGAATGCTCTGGGATTTGAGGCCTTGGTTTAAAAAAACAACAACAAACATGACATCCTCAGATATTTAAGTGCCCAGGCTGCCTACTGGTGGACTGCTGTTTCTCAGTGGAAATGGATCTGCTGGCAGCTGTGGAACGGTGCGTAAAGCCGGCGTCGAGCAGCTGCGCTGTTGGTTTCCCTGGGAAACGTGGTTTCCTTTCTCCCCAAGGCTGTTCCTCGGCTCGGCTTCGGAGGGTGACACTGGATGGAGCAATGTTTCGTGGCTCACGACAATATCACAGCAGAATATTTTGTGCGCGCTGTGATTTTATCACCCACTGTGCGCAGGCCATAAAAGTGCACTTTTATCAGGAATATTTGTGAATATATAGCAGCACTGAAGATGTGGCCACTAAATAATTCACAGTTACCTCTCTCCTCTGCAGATTCCTTATACCCTGCCATGTTTGAATGCCTAGTTTGCTCAGAAACAATATTCTTCATGACCCTTCCAATATAAAAACGTCTCCTGACTGGCAGCAATGGATGGGTGCCAGGGGGCGGCCCTGAGGAAGGGAAAGCCCTTCGCTCCCTCCACCTCTCCCTGTCCTGGCCCCTTTCCCCGGAGCTCTTTGACCAGCACCTAGCGTCATAGGAGAAGGTGCCCTTCCCGAGAGTGGGTGCTAAATTCTGACTTGAGAACTTGGGCTGTGAGATGGAACTCACCCGTCACCCTCCTCTCTTCCCAGTTCCATATCCACCTACAGCCCCAGGGAGAACCCGAACGCCTTTGACGCCGCGGCGCTCTTCCAGTCCGTGGGGAACTTCCTGGGGATCTTCGCCGGCTCGTTCGCCATGGGGTCTGCCTTTGCAGTTGTCACGGCCCTGATATCCTTTGTCTGGTGGGGAAAACTGGGGGCCGTGTCTTTGGAATGTTTTTGAAATAGGACAGCCTCCAGACCTGGAAACGACTAGTCTGGTTCCAGGGTGACGCCGTGCCACTGGGGCCATCGGAGTCTCCCTCCAGGCAGAGGCCGGTGCCAGTGGCAGAGGGGCCCAGGCTCTCTTCCTGCCCAAAGCTCACTGTGGGTGTAAACAAGCCTCCGTCGCTCCTCTATGGAGAGGGACCTGCACGCAAGGCAGGGACGATGTTTCCCATGTCTGGGCGATTGTGTCATCTCCCACCTCTTTTGCTGCAGAGGTGGGGGGACCGGTGGCGCTCTTAGAGGATTTGAGCCAGAATGAAGCTGGTTGGGTGGGCGGCTCGCTTAGAGCAGCTGGGAGGAAAGCCAGAGCCAAGGGCAAGTGTGAGGGTTCAACGAAGGCCACAGACAAGGGTTAAAAAGCAGAGCAGCCCGGCCGGCGTGGCTCAGCAGTTGAGCGTTGACCCAGCATCCAGGCGATCGGGGTTCGAGTCCCAGTCAGGGCACAGGCCCGGGTTGCGGGCTCAATCAATGACTCTCTCATCATTGATGTTTCTCTCTCTCTCTCCCTCTCCTTTCCTCTCTCTGAAATCAATAAAGATAGATTTAAAAAAAAAAAAAAAAAAAAGCAGAGCAAAGGGTTAAAAACAAAAGACCTTGAGGAAAAGAGAAGGAAAGAAGGTGTAAGAGGGCTCCAGGCCCCAGGCAAAGGAAGAAACACGTTGGGGCCTTTTTCCATGGGAACCGACTAGCCACTAAAGTCTGGGTTCTCCTAAGTGTTCCTAATATGCTGGAATATGAGTAACACATGGACTCTGACTTCAACTAGAGACAAGCCTGGAAGGACAAGCTGTACATAATAGCTGGATAGAAAGTGAGTGCCAGAGCCAGAGCCAACTTATTAGGACTATACACATTGAAATGGGGTGAGGACATGGCGTCTGGAATCGTCCAATAGACTTGTGGCCAATCTCATGATTCTGGAAAATAATTTGAAAAGCAGTGTTTACGTGCAAAGTTAGACTAGGACTTGGCCTGAAAGGGGTAGAATATAGCCAAGGCCACGTGATAAGTGAATCAAGGGAAGTGGGGGTGGGACTGAAGTGGCACATAGCACATGTGCCTGGGAGGACCAGAGGGTTTGGGCCAGTGAGCGATGGAAGGTGAGGGGACATAGTAGGATGGGGTCAGGTGAGGAGCACCTTGGAGTGTTACTCAAACGAGGGCCACACACCAGAAGTCCTGCTCTAAAACATGAACGAGCAACTGGACATAGGGTGATCAGGTCAGGAGGGTTAGAACCAAAGAAAACAGGTGATAATTGTGGGAGAAACATCAGAAGGAGACCAGTATTTAGAAAAACCTCTTCAACTTACTGGTTGGTTGGTTACAAGAGATAAAGACAGGGAGAGAATCCAAGTCCACTCCTAAGTTTTTTCCTGGAAACCCTAGAGAATGCCAACTCATCAACAGAAATAAAGTAAGTCAGAGAAGGTAGGCTGATTTCTAACAAAAATACTGATTAATAATCTCCCCAGTATTTACAGCACGCCAGGGCCCCAATATTTGTTTAATATGCAATACCTCATCTGACATTCATAATGATCATACCACACAGATGTTATTTTTATTGGACTTGAAGCTCAGAAAGGCTTAGCACTGCTCAAGGTCACGCAGCTGATGGGTGGAGCCACGATTCAAACCCAGGCACTGAAACCAAGAGACAGACCATGCTCCTGAACACTGCTCCCCACTGCCTCGTAATTATTCAGTGGAATTATAATGGAGGTCACGGGTTTAGAGTGATAGCAATGATAATAGCAACATTCAGATGTCAGCATGTGCAGGGTCTTTACATACATCTCCTCACTTGAGCCACCCCTGTAAGACCGGTTATGATTAACCTCACCCTAACATGGGAACACTGAGGTCAAGGAGGCTAACTAGCTCACTCTGGGTCACATATCAGCAGTAATTAACATGATAATAATAATGTCATCTAGCATTTATTGAAAACACTATCGAGTGCCAGCCATTGTCCTTAGCAATCTGCATGGATTATCTGAGACAGCTTCTATGAGAATCCAAAAGGAGAGACTGTTACTTCCTGAGTTTACAGCTGTAGAAACTGGCACATGAAGGTTAAACAACCTGTCGGGGTCACATGGCCAGGACATTTCAGGGGTGGCATTTAAACCCAGGCTTTGGGCTCCAGAGCCTGCCCTAGATGAAGGAGCTGAAACCGAAGCTCTCCTCTGCCTGACGTGAAAAGAACATGTGGCACAAAAGTAAACGAGCTGATAAGGGAAGGGAAAAGTCCCAGGAGATTGAAAGTCTTCCACGAATTGGATCAGATCTGGACAAAAGGGTGGAGAGACAGAAGAGACGGTGACTCGGTCACAGTGACAAGACCCATCATGCGGCCCCCGGTGGCCCTGGTGCCCCAGGAACTCAGGGTGCGCAGGAGACAGGGCACAGGCATCCCCCATGGCAATCACCCCCCACCCCGTCCACGGCCAGGCTGAGGCTCCTCAGGGTGCAGGCCCCCGACGAGCTTGGGGCTTGACCCAGAGCTGAATGACCTTCTGCAGGAGGGTGGAAAACAAGGCCCGGGGCCCACGGGATGCCCGAGCCCTCCGGCAGCGGAGTAGAGGAGGGAGTCAGAGCAACGGCCCACTAGAAACAGCCACCCTCCCGGCCCCGACAGGGGCGCTGAAAGGGTCAAGGGCGGCCACGCGCTCCTCCGGCTAAGAATCACTCCCAGGTCCTTCCTGGGTCTGTTTCCAGAAGAGGACTTTTTTAGAACAAATTCATTTAAATCACACTAATAGAAAAACTGATATCCCTTGTTGCTTACCAGGCACAGTCTTCTGAGAGCTTGACGTACAGTAACTGGTTTACACACCCAGCAGGTGGGTTGAATTATAACTCCCATTTCCACACAGGGAAACAAGGCTCGGAGTGACGGAGGCACACGTCCAGGCTAACACAGCAGATCTGAACCCAGGTGGAGTCACTTCCACAGGGCACACTCTCAACCGGGACACGTTCTGGTTTGCAGCGTTAGAAGCATTTTGCACCTACTTCATCTTGCTTTCCTCCTCGCCTCGTATGAGCAGGAATTATTCGCCCTGACAGTGCACATAGGACCGAAGCGAGGCTCAGAGAGATTAATGTATTGCTCAGGAGTCACCCAGCCAGTGACTAGCAGAGCCGAGATATGGGCCCGGATCTTCTACCCCAAGGGTCATGCTTTTTGCTTCCCTGCCCTGCTGCCAAACACCTCTTAATGTGGACTCTTCTTTAGATTTTTTTTTTTCTAGAAGCACAAAAAATGCAACATTTCATCTTATTTGTCAGAGTGTTTTTGCCTAACTGTGGACACGGTAGCTATGTAACCCGTTCCCATGGATCACATCCTCCTAATCATCTCCCCATGACCCATTTTCTGCATGACTTGGGTCACTGTGCCTTTGCTCTATTTGCAATTTGTAGGCCACTGGCCAAGTGTCATCCTGGCCACCAAGAACCTCTGCCTGACCTAGAAGTAATACACATTTTCCTCTATCCCTCTCAGAGCAAGCGGCATGGCGGCTTCCCCACCACTGGATAGGATGCTGCTCCTGGTCCTCTTTACCTCCACAGGAGGGAAGGGTGCTCCTGGTGTCTGTCCACAAACGAGCCCACCCCTCCCCAGGGAGCAGCTGCCTCCTTTGGCGCTGATGGTCTGTGTCTCATCCACCCCCACTCTGTGACTTTGCTCCCCAGGTCTGCTACAGTCTCCTGCGGGACACACCCCAGGGCCCGAGTTCAAATTCAAGATGTTGTGTGTCCACAGGTAGCTGATCTTTTCCTCTTAGTTGGACACTTTTCCTTCTTTATCTGAGCACAAGTTTGTATTTTTACCAGAGTGTCCGGGGCCCAGTGAAGCCAGGAAGCCGTGCTGGCTTCGAGCAGCCTCAGGGAGTTACGGCCACCAACCAGGTCTGAGATCGGTCCTACTCAGAGACTAGCACAACCGTATCAGTTCCTCTCAGCCAAGGAGATTTAGCTGCTAAAGCAATTGTTTCCCTTAACGCATCTTCCTCACTTGACCAAATTTACGAAGCTGCACGAGCTCCCCCTGCTGGAGACGGGCCTGCTCTTCCTCCTGTCCTGGAGCGCCTTCTTGTCTGCAGAAGCCGCTGGCCTCACAGGTATGTGTCCCAGGCAGCCCTCCTGAGTGCTCCAGGGAGAAACAAATAATAATTCATCCATTTTGTACACAACAGCTTAACTGAAAGTCTCCAAAACGCCATTTCCTCTTCTCTCCTTGCTGGTCAGGAGGGGATGGTAAAATCTATTAATGACTAATTAACAGAGGTGATGGATAACTTTAGGAATGGCTGCTAACAGCAATGCCCACCTACAGAGCCTCTCCCCATGTGCATAAGTCCACGCTCAGTATTTAAACTCTTTGCACACTCACTATGGCAGGCCAGAAAACCGCTATGTGAGGCTCCACAGCTCAATATCTTCTCCAGAGAGTCTATAGACAGGGTCCTCTGAGGTGGAATGATTGATAGAAAAAAGGGCAGCCCCTAAGGTCCTAGGGCCATGGATCCTGTGGTCTGGATTCAGCAATTAGGTTGCCTTTCAGTGGCAGTGAGAGTTTGCATTTGGGTAGCTGCAAGGATTGGGTGCTTTCCCATGTAAAAGAATCACTGTGGCTCCTACAAAATGTCAAAGCTATTTCTCTCCTTTGGCCTCTTTTCTGCTTCCCCTGGGTGTCAATCCCTGATCCTTGGTACTCACTACATCTTAACTGGCATTAAAGTGGCCAGGATCCCTGCTGAGGTGCTAACTGGTAACAGGGTACCTCCCTATGGTAATTTGCATTTTAATTGTCAGTACTTTAAATCCAAATAATAATAAAAGTCAACTTATTGAAAGTGAACTATGCTACCACGGGGTGCTTGCTAACTGCCTTTTAGAAATGTTCTCATTAATTTACAGAAAGATTCAAAGTTAGGAACTATATATGTCTAGTTTACTAGTGGGGAAGCTGAGATTTAAAATTAGGAGATTTGATTCCAAAGCCTGGGCTGGTGGGCACTACGCACCACTACCTTGAATGAAATTTCACCTGTGAAATATGAGGCAAGCCCCCAAGGATAGAAAAATATTTGGGCCCCAGGAATCTGCTGGTCCATTTGCTCTTAGGCTGGTTTTGGTTGTCTTTTGAACACAAACTCCTTGGCAAATCTTTTTTTTTAAATTTATCTCTATTGTTGAGAATATTACAGATGTCCCCCACTTCCGACCCCCAAAACAAAGATCATAACAAGAGACAAAGAAGAACACTACATAATATTAAAGGGATCGTTCCAACCAGATGATATAACCCTGGTAAACATATATGAACCCAATATAAGAGCACCTAGATATATAAAAAACTCTTGGAGAGATCGACAGCAATACAGTCATAATAGGGGACTTTAACACCCCACCGATTTCACTGGATAGGTCTTACAGACAAAAAATCAACAAGGAAACATGACCTTAAATGACACACTAGATCAGATGAATTTAATTGACATTCACAGGACGTTTCACCCCAAAGCTGCAGAATTCTTCTCAAATGCACAAAGGATATTCTTAAAGATAGACCACATGTTAGGACACAAAACAAGTCTCTACAAGTTTAAGAAGATTGAAATCGTATAAAGCATCTTCTCGGATCACAATGGCTAGAAATTATATATCAACAACAGTAAAAACACTCAAAAACATTCAAACATGTGGAGGCTAAATAGCATGTTATTAAACAATGAATGGGTTACCAAAGAGATCAAGGGAGAAATCAAAAAGTTCCTGGAAACAAATGAAAATGAACACACAACACCCCAAATCTTGGCACACTTTTTTGTAATGATGTCTATCCTGGTGCTCTGGGCAGCTGACCCAAGTTACTGTAGAGCCACAGGGACCAAGCGATTCCCTCAGGCTTTGAGTGTGTCTGTCACTCACCTGCCAGTTATGATCTTATGACCCTGTAATCAGACTACATCACCAGAGGCCACCCTACTGGTCCTTGTATCCAAATCATCCAACACAACCTCCATTATGTTAGTGCCTTGCTAGTTGGTAGGGAGGTTGCTGAAGAGCTTGTGTGCCCAAGACAAAGAACACTAGTGTCCCGTAAATGAAATAATAGAGGTAAACAATTTATATCCATCATTCAAAAATTGTTGGTTCCCTCTTCATATTTTGTGCCCTTTTTATCACTTAACATGTTGTAAAATATGTGAGTAATATTAACGATAAGAATACATATTTCACCTTCCAGGAAGGTAGAAAAGTATCTTAACTCATCTGATAATTTTAGTCTACTGTTGAACATTGGAATAAACACACATGCATGCACACACACATACATACACTCACAAAAATTGTTTGTTTCTGTGTGTGAAATTGTCTTTCTATTTTCTGGTCCATTTCAGCAAGATTTTGTTTTATTAACTGTTTTAAAGGTTATGGTCCATGTATAAATTGCTAGTTTATGCGCCTTGCTCTTGGACCACACTTGTCAACCCTTTGTTCTTAGTGGATGTCACGGAGGCCACTCTAAGGGCCAGCATGATGGGATGGGAGATGCAGGTGTGCCCCTCAGTAGCAGAAAGACCCAAATGCCCACGGCTGCGCCCAGGGGCACGCCCAGTGCGGAGCAGTGCTGCGGATAGCAGTATGCGGGGTGGGCATTTGCCGCAGACCAGCCTAGGTGTGAGCATTTTCTGCTGCCAAAGACCAAGCCTGCTGTGTCCAAGTTACTTATGTGTTTGCTTATTAAGTATTTAATCCTTTCCTATTTCCAACTTGGATTTGAGACAACTTATAACATGCATATCACGGGACCATTTAGTTGAGGGTAAACACTCAATTGCTTTTGGATAGAGTTTTTCTGCAAAATTAAGAGAAACTCTTAATTGCTGTGGTGTGTCAATAAATATAGCTCTGAGCTTTCCGGCAGCCAAAGCCAAAAGGGAAGCATGGTGAGTTACATAGGAAAAATGCAGCATTATGAAAGGAAGTCATACTTATTTGTAAAAATGGTCTAGCTGCTCTTCCGGTACTAAAATTTTAGGGGAACTTATCACACGCTTTCTTATATAAGGGCCTTTCCACACCACAGTGGACAGTGTATTTAATAATCATTTCAAGGGAGATGGAGATCTGTTCTTCATGTAGTCCTTTCCCATCTCACCTTTCAAGGAAACCCGAGGGGGTGGTATCCATCAGGGCAGTGTAATGATAAAAATCCTTCTAGTTCTATCTAGTTCTAATCCACACATAAATTAACATAATGCAAAGCTAAAATCTAAAACCTTTAAGAAAGCGCTTAGCGGATGAGTATTGGACAATGAATACAGTGACCCAAACGGAATGAGTAACTGGGAGGCCAACAGCAGTCGCCCTGCGTGGGCTCCCTAAGCCCAGCCCGTGGTCCTGGGAGTGGGGCTCACAGCAAGGGTCCCACAGTCCCCAGCCTGGCAGTTCAAAGTGGGTGCTCCAGGGGTTGCCAAGTGAGCAGGGCTCTAGGCACCCAGCTTCACCCCTTTTATTGGTTTCACGAATTAGGTTTTCACCTAAGATCTTATTTTAAAAAGGATTTCTTTTGCTTCAGACAAAGCACATCTGCCTTTAAAAACATATTTTTTTACTTTTCTCTTAATACCAAAGTAATGCATATACAGAGTGAGACAATAGTAGGTTTACAGTTGTGAGTGTGTGAAACACAAGGTTTATTTTTATATTATTTATTAATTATTGTATTTTCCATATGAACAACTGTAAAGCTACTTTTGCCCCACCCTCTACATGTAGAAAATGCAGGTTCATAGAAGGAAATAAATTAGAACTACCTATATTCTTACCACCTATTAATACTGTTGTTAACAGGGGTCTGAGTCCATCTAATTATATGCATATGCACATAATATATGCATGCCTATATGTATTTACACTGTTTATTTCTAAGTAACTTGCTTTTTCCTCACTCGACAATTTACAGTAAATGTTTTTCAAGGCATCACATACTCTTCTATCTTGTATTTTTAGTGGCTGCCTAGTACTATATCATATCAACTTGCCATAATTTATCATACCATCTTTTTAATTGTTTATCGTTTTCAACAGTATTAATATAATTGCAATGGTAATCCTTACAGATTGATGTGTGGATTTCTATTTATATAACTGCCTAAAAATAAAATTGCTGGGACAATAAGAAGGCTAAGATTTTAATGTCTTGGAAAAATCCATCCAAATTATCCTCTGGAAAATTTGTGCCCCTTTGCACTTTCACCAGCAGCGTAAGAGGGAGCTCGCTCGCTCCCCGCTCACCCACCCTCAGGCTTCCTCGTCCCTGCGACCGACCACCAGGCCCCGCTTCATTCTGCTCTAAAGTCATTATATTTTCACCGCGGAAAGCGTTCTAACTGCACGTCAGTGGCAGCTTCCTCGCTCCTTCGGTGAGCTACTATCTGTCCTCTTGTCTTCTTTCCCTACTGAGATGCTTATCTTTGTCACATTAAGTTTCAGGAGCTCTTTTCCCACTAAGAAAATTAACCTTTTGACTGTCGTATAGGCTATAGATACCCTGTGTTTTATTTTTTTTAGGTAAGATAAAAGGTTAGAATAGACATTTTCAAGCTTTCTGAGGGTAATTTTATCTCCTCATTACAAGGTTTTATTAATTTATGTTTAGAAAGCCTAAATGTTTTCCTAATAGTTGTCTGGTTTGATTTTTACGTTGGAACCCCACTGGAGCTTGCTTTGCTGTGAGGGGCAGGACACTGCAGGAACTCGCCTTTCGTCCTGGATGGTTATCCACATGTCCTCAAACCCTCGCACACGAACCTGTCAGGTGCAGATGTAATGCCGTGTGCAGAGCTACATGGGTGTGCACAGAGCTCTGAGCTTCCTATGCTCCGCTGAGCTCTGGGGCTTCCCTGCTTTTTTTATTTTAACCTCATGGCTCATTTCAACCCCTCCCCCTTCCCACGTTCAAGAGCTTCCTTTAAACATGTATATATTTATTGTTTCAGATGGACTTTAAAATAACTGTTAGGTTTCAAGCGAAAAATCACTCTGGGATTATGATTGCGGTTGCGTTAAATTTTTAGATTAATTTGAGAAGTGTTTTTACAGTGTGGTCTCCCCCCCAGGAGTATTGCCTCTCTCCATGTAGTCAAGTTATCTTTTATGGCCCTTAGTAAATTTTTATAGCTGTCTTTGCGTTAGACCTACAAATTTCTTGCTAAGTACTTTTTAAGCTATTTTATATTTTGGGGACTATGATGAATGGAAACGTCTTCCATTATAGTTTCTAACTAGCTATTGTTTGTTTATGTGCATCTAGATTTCACTACGGTGTTTGTGTTACTCTTTGTAATTCTGAAATATAGAACTAGAGCTGGTAGGAAGCACTGGGTTGGTGGGCAGAGGTTATATTGGACTGTCCGGTCCCTGAGAGCTGTATCAGCACCAGCAGGCTGGGCAAAGTGTGCTAGGCACTCAGCATCTCTTGTGCAATGGAATGCATGATTTTTGCCTAACCAAAGGAAAATTGCCAAAAGCTGAACCACAGGCTTCTTTGTAAGGCAGTGTGTGCCCTATGCCTGATAATATTCTTGCAGATTCTACTCGGCCACTGGTCAGCATAGTCCAGCGCAGATTCAGACACCGGCTAAAGGATGTATCATAAATGCCATTAACCTGAGTTTCTATTCCTCCACCTATTAAGTTAACATAGAAACACATAGACCTGGGGAAGTAGGAGCCTAGCCCAGGAGAACGTGGTGGACGTGTGTGGGGCTGGCTGCCCAGCACCCGTTCTCACTTCCACTGGGAATAGCATCCTGATGTCACTCAGGGGCCTACTTCTCCATCAGACACCATCTTTTAATCAAGGGCCCATCCTGCCCCGCCAACGGGAGCACTCCAAGCTAGGTCAGGCCGACACCCTTCCCCTGGGATGTGAACCCATAGGAGGGGGTAGGAGAAGGTGTAACTGTTGGCACCTGTTCTTTCCAACAGCACAGCCCTGCTGAGACCCTCTCTCTCTTCATGCCATGGCCCCTGAGCTGCCTTCGTGGCTCTTCTCTAAGAGCCATCACCCTTCCCTCCAGTGAACTCCTTTCTGATTATAGTAGCCAGAATCAGTTTTTATTGCTTGCAAACAAAGAAACCCTAATGGTACAAGGGAAGGAAGGCTCCACGGGGTGTTTCAACAAAAGAAACTGCATCACACGGTGACAGATCAGAAGGGAAGGGAGGCTCAAAGACAGCACGGCCTTGAGGCTGGGACACGGGGAACCGTCACGCCAGGTGCACACTGTAAACAAAAAGAATCAGGCTTTTAAAGAGTCAGCACAGCGGCCATCCCTTTTCAGTTCGGCTTCTTACAGGATTCACTATGAACACGTCGGTGTGGGGCTCGTCACCGCGTCTCCCGCTTTCCCTTTCCCTTGTTACTAGTTTCATGATGATCACTTGATTTATTCTGACCACCCTTTACTGCAAGGACCACATTTGCTGCAGCAGCACCTCCATCGCTTGGAAACTGCACCTGCACATGTTCCATACTCACGCAGAAGAACTTCATTTAGGGAAACAAGTTGCTTTTACACTTGCAAAGGGGAGTTGGCATGTCCATCACCCGGAAGCCCGATGCTCTGCCGCTGGAAATGTGCGAGCACAGCTTGAGGAGGCTCTTCTTTGGGAAGACGGGCCAAATGTCACGTGCAAGTGGGAGTCTTTCTAGAGGATGAATGTGTAGCTAGGAATGGACTATGGGAGCCCCCGGCCGGGAGAGCACGTGGAGAAGAGCGTACGGCCTGTCTGCCCTCCTGAAGTCGGCCAGGGGGGCTCTGTCCCAGCTTCTGGCTTTCCCTGCTTGCTGAGGGGTGGCAATAAGGCCTTCTATTAACTGCTATCTCAGTTCTCTTTACCCCTAAGGTGAAAGGATTTTATTCTTTGTACTGGAAGGACCCTGCCCGAGAAGGGATGTGGCTTGAGGGTAAACGCAGGCCCCCAGGCAGTCCCTCCCGAGGTGCCCGGTACACGGCACACCTAATATCTGACCAAGTAGAATTTTTATCGTGACTTTTGCTAAAAGTCATTAGGTTACTGAGCCGTTATTTTAAATTGAATATTGAAAATAGTTCAGCAGTATTATTTATAGCATAATCTCTAATGGAACTAAATCCTGTCGCAGAAGCTGCCCTTCGCTTATAAAGATAACGGAGAAGCACAGCTAGACGGGTTGTTTGAAAATCCATTTCTGTGACCTGTTTCCAGCCGAGACTTTGGGGGCCAGTTTTCACCAGAAGCTAACGTTCAGGGACTGCCATTAGGCACCCCGAGAGTGATTTCTAATGGCCACACTGGCACCGCGTCCAACGATGGCTCTGCTTCCAGGCGCTGCTGCCAAAGGCAGCTTCGTTTCTAGATTCCTGGGGCAAAGAAGGGGGAGGGAGGCCGTGGGCATACCTCACTTTCTCATACGGAAAGGTAAACAGTGTAGCACCTGCTGTATTTACTCAGCGCAGAATGATTTCCATCTAAGAAAATAAACACATAGAAGTCTGAAAGAAAAAAGTCCGGATTACTGCTGCCATTGGGCTTCATAGTCTGATTCTAGAGAGTAAAAGACTCTGAAAAAAATTTTTTTTCCATCCTCACCAGAGGATATGTCTATTGATTTTTTTTAGAGAGAGAGGGAGGGAAAGAGACACAGAGAGAGAAATATCGATGTGAGAGAGAAACATGGATCAACTGCCTCCCCGACACACCTCGGCCAGGGATGGAACCTGTAATGCAGGTTTGTGCCCTGGCCAGGAGTTGAACCCACAACCTTTTGGGATGACTCTCCAACCAACTGAGCCACCCAGCCACGGCTGAAAACATGTTTTATCTTAGCTGGGTAAAAACAAGTGATGGTCTGGCCCAGTCTTTAAGGAATTAACCGAGATATCTGAGCGAGAGGAGCACTCAGCACACGCAGGCGTCAGTCACACCATAGACAGAAATGCAGCCCGATCCCGTCACCCGGGAAGGTTCTGCTAGAGGCAGGAGCCTATTGCATCGTCACAATGAGGAAAAACACGCGGCCGCTCGGGTTCCGCAAGGCTGTCGTGCAGTGAACAGTCGTCAGGAACAGGAGAACGCGGCGAAGTCTCTTTTTTACAATAGGGAGGAAAGACTGCCAGGTGAAATGACTGTTACTGGGCGTGTTGAGACTTGACGTGATCTGAGTGAGAAACTTGGCTCATTACTCTCTCCTCCGTCATCTCCCAGCCTGGCAAACATTTGCCTCGAACTCTGCAGGAGGCCCTGGGCGCCGAGGCGCTCCGCTCGGCTTGCCCGGTGCGCCGCGTGGCTGGGCGGGATGCGTGTCCAGGGCTCAGTACATAAAGCACGTCTCCAGGAGGGGACTTAGTTTGAAAGGTTTCTTAAAACAAATCTGGCCATTTGGGCTTCTAAGTACATGTCGTCAGCCAGCATCTCTCAGCATAAAACTGCTCTTGCTTTCATGTTGAAAGGACTGTGAGAATCCAGCTTAATTAGCTAACAACTCATTAACGAATGAGGTACACTGAGTGCTTTCCAAGTCAAAAATAAAACCTGGAGGCTCAAAATGTCAGGCATTCAAGCTGTAGTAATAGGCACCCGAAGTCCTCGAGGGGATTAGTTAGCCAGTACGCTGAACCAAGGGAGCAGGCGCGATGCGGGTCCCATCCACACAGGCGTGCGGCGCGTCGGCCCGCACTGTCTCCGAGCGCACCTGCACCTGCACCTGCACCTGCACCTGCACCTGCACCTGCTCCGGCTCAGCGGCCTCCCTGCCCAGGCAACCCGAGTAGGGGACAGGTTCGCGCCTGCCTTCCTCGCCGCAAACGCTTCCCGTTGTTTGTTAACATCTCCTCGCGGTGCCAGAAGGCAGGGGAGGGAAAGACACAGTTCTTTCTTTGGCAAGAACCCACATTCTACACAGGAATGTAGAAAATTGTCAGAAGGCAGATGGCACAAGCTACAACACGTCGGAGAAGGAGAAGGGCGCCAAGGATAATTCCCAGGTCCCCATACCAACTGAATCAGGGCTTAATCTCACCGAGCTGGAGAACACAGCTAATGACACAGGTGGTAGACAGGGAGACACAAAAGGAGGTCATTCAGGAGCCCTCTGGGTTTCACACAAGCGTGGAGACTCCGCACGGAGAGGCACAGTGGCCGTTGGGGCCCGGGTGCCTGGGGCGAGGTTGCTGATGAGGGATTTAGGGGACATTGGTGTGAATGTGGCAGCTGACTCCAAGGGAATGAAAACAGAGGAGGGGGGTAAGCCGGATGAACGCCAGCATTTAGATGGGATTCGGGGACCTAGGGGAAAAAGCATTTCTTTCCTCTCCAGACCTCATTAATTAGCATTAATACTCACCTCTACAATTACGAAGGAGATTTCTGCCCTAAATGGAAATTTATAAACTTTGCAACGTAGGCATGAAGTAACTGAAATACATGCCCACGCTCTGCATTGGAGAAAGCAGACCCAGGGACGTGGGTCCTTGCCGTTTTCCGCACCGATGTTCTTACATTCCGCACCTCGGGATTCCTCTGCCAGCGCGCTGGTGCCAAAGAGGGCGAACCAGACAGCAGTTGTGCTCTTTGGAAACTTAGACTCTTTCCTATTCCCTGAAGGAGGATCCATTTCATCAAGTCTTTGACTTCTTAGTTCCTGGTTCATGGTCAATGGTGGTGGTAGGAAACCAGTCAGAAATGTCTCCTTTTACTAGATCAAAAATAAATAAAAGTGTGGCTTGGAAAAATAACCCAAAACCTTAAAACCTCTCAGAGTGCAATCTGCAAGACTTTTTTTTCTAACTTGCTCTCTTTCTGTGTTCTGAAGATAAAAATCAATATTTTCTGTCCAAAAATGCAATATTCTACAAAATTTAATGTCAAATAAATTATGATCCATGTGCCAGGCGTTTATTTTTCAGCTTCCCTATCTGAAGGCTACATCAACTTTTAATTAGAAAAGAACTACTGAGTAATGTCATCAATAACAGAGACTGTAGGTGACAGTAGTGTTGAATAAGAAAATTTAAATATTAGAAGAAAATAGACTCTGCCACTAATAAATTCAGATAAATATCTATCTGTGTGTGAGGATCAAAAACTAATTTCTCCTGCATTCTCTTTTCAAAGCAGATAAATATTTCTTGAAATAGAGATTTATTCCTTTGGCAAACTCGCACTGGAGCACCTGATGTCTGCTGGGCTCTGTAATGGGGTTGAGGGCAATACCAAGGGGGTGGTCCTAGACCCAGTCCGTGAGGAGATCTAGGTCGAGAGGGAGACACCAGGTATCTAATTGACAGGAAGTCAGCGCGAAGCTGTGGGGTCCCGTGTAATTCTGCAAATTCACGTACGCAGAACTTGGAGCCAATGTAAAAATCAAGCCATTCAGATCACAGATATTTAAGACTGGAAGATGCGTAGAGGTCATCTAAGCAGTGTTTGCCAGGGTTTCTTGACCCTGTTGGCAAAAAATAAAAATATGCAGCTTTATTATCTGCATACAAGCATAGATTTTTTTAAAGTATATAAGTACCCTCTCAGTACAAGGATACTTATATACTTTAGAAAACACAAAAATTCTAATAAAAAATTGTGACGTTCTTATATTCCCTTCCACCCTTTGGTGGGTTTTGTTGTATACCCAGATTTGAAGACTACTAGTGCAGAGCATCTTCCTGCATTCACTGACAAGAAAACCATAGACCAGGCAAGCATTTAAATTGCATGTGCCATCCAACTAGTTAAGTGTCTGAACCATGACCAATAGATCTCAGTCTCCTGACACGCAACGTGGTATATTTGCTCTTATTTAATTTACAACCACACGTTGAGCCTTGATCATATAAGCAAATGTTTATACATATACATATACATATACATATACATATACATATACATATACATATACAACATTTAGTAATACTTCTGTGAGAGGGTCCAGAAGCCAGAATTGAGGAGAACAGTGTAAATGGTACTTTGTTAACCAAAATGTGTTAATTGTCCTCTGAAAACTTATCTCTCTGGAGCAAATTTAGTTGCTAGCAGAATCATTTTCCCCAAAGGTTTATAGACCACCCTATGCTGTTTCCTAAACGTCTTTGCTTGCCGATTCATTTGAATTTGACTGTGTACCTCTTTGTGGTTTCTCAAGCAGCAGTTTAGCTAGAATTACAAAGTGCTGGTCCAAGTTCTTGTTCAAAATTGCACAAGTGAGTGAGTCCCTGCGGCCAGCCTGCCACTGAAATCTCACTGTGCAGGCCCTGCATGGCAGGAACTGTTTTCCCTCGGCCACCCCCTGACTCTTCGAGCTCCTTGTTTACTTTATTTTTTATTTATTTATTTATTTTTTAAATATATCTTTATTGATTTCAGAGAGAGGAAAGGAGAGGGAGAGAGAGAGACAGAAACATCAATGATGAGGGAGTCACTGATCAAGCCCGCAACCAGGCATGTGCCCTGACCGGGAATCGAACCCTGATCGCCTGGATCCTAGGTCGACGCTCAACCGCTGAGCCACGTCCAGCCAGGCTCCTTGTTTACTTTAGATCTCGAATATTTTTGAGCATGCCCCACACCCTGCAGACCCAGATGTGTGCACTTGGTTCGTTGGTCACTAACACAGGACCTCATAAATACAACTTGAATCCAAGGTCTTGGACATGCAGCGTAGCAGTTGCATTTCATGGCTGCTTGTTTTTCCAGCACAGATGGAAGCAGAATGATTGGTTTTTACTCTTGTTGGGAAAGAAAATGAAATATTTGCCAACAGAGGATGGACATACTAAATGTTTTATAGTTCCCATTTTTATGAATGCTAGCACTAATAAAACATGTCAGAGATATTAGTTTGACCATTTTGAACATAGAATGTCTTAGTTGCTTCTATTAAGTTTTGTATTTTGAAAATGTAACAGTTCATTTGTGTTCATTCCCTATAATAGATTAACACCCAAGTGTGCTGGTGAACTGGGTGTCTCTCATAGATTAACACCCAAGTGTGCTGGTGAACTGGGTGTCTCTCATAGATTAACACCCAAGTGTGCTGGTGAACTGGGTGTCTCATAGATTAACACCCAAGTGTGCTGGTGAACTGGGTGTCTTTCATGTGCCGCCACCGTTTCTGACCTCTCTCCCCTTACTCACGGTGAAGTCCCTACCCTGGACCCCAGACTCTTCTCATCTTTCCAGACCCAAAGTCTCTGATCCTTCAGGAAAACTTTCCCCATCTCTCTCCCCAGTCCCAAAGAAGCCACCCCCTCTCAGAACTCCCATAGTCTTGTCACCCACTACCTCGCCCCTGCCAGGATGTGTCCTTGTGCACATGTTGTCTCTGTTAGGAGACACAGAGCTGCTGGAGGCCAGGACTGGGTTTATCCATCCTCGTGTCCCCGCAGCCGAAACTTGGGCTTTGCTCATTGAATGACCTCAACAGATAAATAGCATTTGAGTGGGCGAAGAGCGATGCCCACCTACCTTGAAAAACTGGTAACGCAGCTGCAGGATTACTGAGAATGGTCCGAGTTAGGGGGCAGGAGTCAGGAGCACACTCTCCCCAGGCTGCCCTGGATGCGGGAGTTAATGTGGAAGAAAAGGCAGCAAATAAGCAAGCGCACAGGATGGACCAGGTGCCACG
Organism: Miniopterus natalensis; assembly: GCF_054644295.1. Lineage (NCBI taxonomy): Eukaryota > Metazoa > Chordata > Mammalia > Chiroptera > Miniopteridae > Miniopterus > Miniopterus natalensis. Next base: position 4,157,690 of record NC_142086.1, on the reverse strand, counting down.
CCTGCGTCCCCCAGCAGCCTGGTAATGGGGGATGTTGTGCTCATCCCTGGAGTGGCCTTCGCTAAGTTACTCCTTTTCAAGTCCTTTTCTGTCATTTACTTCTAGCAATTATAGTAAAACCTAATATTTACTTACTTATTAGTGTCTACTTTATAAGCATTTCAATATCCATCATATCGTTTGTACTCATAACATGTCTGTAAAACAGACGGGAGCTACCCGCACGAGAAACTCGGGTCTTAACCGGGGGAAGCCGCTGGCCTCCGCCGCCCACTCCCTCCCCCGGCCTCGGCCAGGGAGCGGCCCGAGAAGGGAGACGGCCCGGGGGCCCTGGGGCCTGCGAGCCACGGGCCGCGCTGTTATTTTACTTAATATTACTGACCTTGGCTACTTTTTTTCTTTATTAAGTTTTCAGTTCTACTGTCTTTGGGTCCATTTTTATCTTGTCTAAATTCTTGTGGTAAATAGTCCATTTATGTTCATTTTTTTCTAGTAGAATCCATGAGACTATAAACTTTCCTCTGAATAATCCTTTGGTTTTATCCCATTGGTTTTGATAAGGAATGTGCTATACAGTTATTGCTATTTATTTCCATGTAAGCTAAAATTTCAAATTTGATTTCACCCTCAACTTTAACTTTTTTTAGAAGAATGCAACCAAAATTCCCTCCTGGATATGCTTTCAAAGCTATACTTTTTATTCCTTCCTAATTTGAAAGCATTGTGATCAAAGGCTATGATTTATTTGCTTTCATGTTTGGAGGGGAAAGAATTCATTGACCTATTTTATAGTAAAATATACCATCAGTTTTATTCCTTGTAAGTAATTTCTTTCACATTCTAGTGTTGCTGGGATTAAAAATGAATAATTTTAAAATAAAAAAAAACAACATTTTAAACTCCTCGAATGTTCTTCATAAATAATTGTTTCATGAAACTAAAATTACTTCATGAAATCATGTCAATTTGGGGAAAATCACAGAAATAAAATATAAAGGATAAGACACAAAAATACAGTTTAAAACATTTTTTAGAGTTAGTAAAAGACATTCGTAAACCAAGGAAAAAAGTAATAAAAATGTGTTCAGCCTTCGGGGCCATCTTCTAATTTCCCCAATATCTAAAGAGGTAATAATAAGACAAAAGCCTCTTTTTAGGACTGTACAAGGTCAAGGCCAAGCCATAGTAAAGGCGAGTTGATACTTAGAGCAGAGCTGGTCAGAGGCTTGCTTCTGAAAGGGCGATGCTAAGGCCAGCAGGTAGCACGGACACCCGGAGCATAAAACACACCATCTTGGGCTTGGTCCAGCCTCCCGAAGCAGGGTCTGCACTTACCAGGACTCCAGGGGTCTGGTTGTACATTAACATTTCGGAGGCATTAGGCGTAGTTCTGATACTCCTCTGCCTAATGCAGATTCTTGGCAGCAGCCGAGCTTCCGGGGAAAGCCAGGTGGCTTCTAATGCATGGGGAGGACAGTAGGGTTCACAGTGAATTAAGCACAGCCTGAGAGTGACAGGGACAAGCAAGACAGGAGTGAGGAGAAGCAGGAAAGAAAAGGGAAGGAGGGGGCTCTCTGAGGTGAGCTGTGTCTCCACCTGGGCACAGTCACCAGAAATCACCACTTTCAGTGTCCTTTCACCTGGAAGTGTGCGTCTAGGGATTTAGAAACATATTTTAGTTTATCTTTAGACCTCATGACTTACTTGAGAAAAGCTAAGTTTGTATGCTTAAAAGGTATGGTGATGATATTTTTTTTAATATTAGCTTAGAAAGGTTGTCTAAAATTGAAAAACATATTTGAAAGCCTGTAAGCTTGTCTTGTCTTTGCTTTTTGAGAATGTTGGGCTGCTTCTATTCAAAATGTCTAAAAGTTTCATTTGGAACCAGTATTATTTCCTTGTCCTGAACTGAGAGAAAGACAAATTGAGGTGTTAATCCTGGAGAATTGATATAATGTGTAGGAAAAGAGCAGAGCTGGAGGGCCTCCAGACGTCTGCTCTATGAAGAGAATTTTTTCTACAACAGGTCTGGCAGATGATCGTTTAACCCAAACATTTCAAACGATGGGAACATCTCACATCGCGGGGCAGCCACTCCGCGGTGGGATAGCTCTCTCATTGTCCACAAGTTCATGCCACTAGGAATCAGGACACACATCGGGGCCAGGATCATGCCTATTCGGTAGATCGAGGCCTAATTTCCTCTCATCCCCAAGGCTCTTGTTCCAATCAAGTGGCTCCGACTCATATCACTTTTTAGTATTGAACTAAGACTGAGTTCAGGCCTCTGGGACTTGGCATCCCCCATTATCCCAGTAACAACAGGAGGATACATGTTAAATCTTATTTCCAGATGGCAAACCATCAATAGTTTCAGGGAACCACTAAGGTTTAGGATGAGAAGGGACCCACAGGAAAGTACTGGAAAAGAGGGACTGGCTGGCTGCTTTCAGAGTGGAACACAGGAGGTTGGGTGCAGGTGGTGAGCTGAAAAGGTAAGTGAAATGCTGAAGCAACACAGAGGTGGTGTTTGCAGGAAGCACGTGTGTGACGCCTGACACTGGAGGGCAAAGGGAAGGGAATCTGGAAGCTCCTGAGAGGGAACCACCGAGCTGGGACCCAGGCCCCTGAGCGCACTGCCCGTCTGCTTCTGCTCTCTTGGTGGGGTCCCATGAGGCTGGTCTGGAGGTGCAGAAAAGAAAAAAAACCAAAAACAGGAATCAAGGCTGGAACCAGTTACCAAAGCTCTGGAGAGGAGCCACTGCTAAGAGGCCCCTGGAGGAACAGCAGGCAGACAGGAGGGAGCAGGCTTCCTGGCCGCGCCCCGGCGGGCGTCTGCAGCTCCCCTGGCAGAAGAGGGTGTGTCTGCCAGGCCCCAGCCCCAGGGTCACAGACCAGCCCAGGCCAGTGGCTTTGCAGCTCAGACACTGGTTTGCTGACTGGCCCAAAGGACATCTGGTCCCTCTCCCTCCTCTGTGCACCCGAGAATCCGAGATCCAGAGAGCAGTGAGAGCTGTCTAGACCCCACACACCAGCAGCAGGGTGCAAGCAGCCTGAGCATGGAAAACACAGGACATCGGCACGCACTTCTGTAAGGTACAGGCTGTGAGCACTGAGTCTATTTTGAGGGCAGAGAGTTGCATAGGTAATAGATGTATTTAGATGAGACATTTTAGAAGCCTATTTTGGTTTATAAAAGTCATACTAATTATAGTAATTTGTGTGTGATGATTACCAAGGTATAGAATTAGGTTTATGGATGCTAACACTGAGGGTCCAATCAGCTCAGTTGTCTTATTTTCATCACAACCCCACACTCTGGTCATGTCGGCACACTCATTGTTTGTGGCCTCTGTGACATCCATACAGAAGTCAAAACCTTTCATCAGGAATCCTGCCTGTTAGTGCTCCAGGGGAGGCAAGGATGGAAAACGAGTGCAGCTGCTAGGAAAATAGCCTCAGGCAGGCATCCAAATGCAGTCTTCATCACACCTCTGGCTACTGCCCTGGGACCTCAGAAACGACATTTTTACATGATTTCAGATTACCTTAAAACAGTCATGAATGGTCTGACAGCAGAAAAGCCCAGGGAGCTTGTGGAATTTTGAATCTCAGCTCTGTCAGTTTCAAGGTGACCTTGAATAAATTAGTTTAGTTCCTTACTTGTTACATGGGAATAGAAATGCTCATTTACTTAATCAACAAATACTTGCTGAGTGCCTACCATGTGCCTGGCGTTGCTCTGAGGGTCAGGGACCAAGGAATCCCTCTGCACCCCAAGGGCTCTCCGCTGCAGTTCAGGAAGGAAGAAAATAAACACGTAAATATATAAAATATTAAGTGGTGGTAAATAATATGAAATGAAAATAAAGCCAAATAGGCAGTGGAGAATGGTGAGAAGGCCCATTTTCAGAGCGCACAGAGAGGGCCTGTGTGCTTACGTAACATTATGGGGGAAGGGAGCCGGGCGGATATGGGGGAGAGTTTTCCAAGGGTCCCGCAGTGGAGCACGGCAGGGAGCGTAGAGTAGGCCGGGGAGGAAGGCAGGGTGAGGCCAGGCGCCTGACGGGGGCGGCAGCTGATCCCCAGGGCCTGTTAGCTATGGCGCCCGTTACGGAATGTGCAGCAAAGGGCTGACGCCATCTGACTTCTCTTAAAAGAATCGCTATTGCTGCTGGGCGATGTATACTGTGGGGGCCAGCAGGGGAAACAGGGGACCAATCAGGAATCTATTGCTGTAATCCAGACAAAAATGATGGTGGCCTGAAAAGGGGGTTAGGGCTGCAGTTGTTGAGAAGCGTGTAGGTTCCGGTCAGTTTCGAAGGACAAGTCAATGACGTCGCTGGCAGAGAGAGAGGAAGGGCAGGGTGCCGCCCAAGCCCAGCTTGAGTAGCAGGAAGAATGGAGGTGCTGTTCCTGAGAAGGGGGGGCGTGGGAGGCTCGGGCATCTAGTCCTGCTGAGCCTGCTGGGAGGTAATAAATCAGTGAGGTAAATAAGATGATGTAAATAAAATGAGCACAGTCTTGGCCACCAATGGCGCTCAGCCCATCTTCGCCCCCACCCCTGCCCCTCCCGTGGAGCCAGGTGGGCGACTTCTTGTTCTCAGAGCGCGCTTGCACCCCAGCCACACGCTTCCACCCTTCCACTGGCGCCTCTGCCCAGAGCAGTGCGTGGCCACTGCCCCCACCCCAGTGGGAGCCACTGAGCCTCACCCGGCAAGATCTCAGGCCGACTGCAGATCCGCAGGGAAACAGCGCACACAGGGCAGTGCTCCTAGTACCTGAGTACTTGAAGAGCTCAGGACCCTACAGTGTTTCTGGTGTTAGCTGTTTTTTAATAGAAAATCTGTAAAGAGTAAAATATAACATTTTATAAATATTTTTCCCTTAGAATTTCTGAAAAGAGGCTAAGAAACTGAGATGTTATCCAAAAAACTATAGAAATGCATATTGCATCTATATTTCTTGGCAAAATTTTCTAGTTGCTCTCATTTTTGCCTAAAATTTTGAAACATAATATTAAAAGAAATAAGTAACAAAAATATCTAGACACTTGTGCTAGGTAAGTATGTCTTAGCAATATTTTATCCAAAGCTAATCCCCTAAATAACCAACATATAAATAGAAGCATAAAGTCTCCATATTAAAAATATGCTTGGTTCTTTACACTTCTTTATTGCAGATTCGTTTGAACTGTCAGTGTTCAGTTCACATATCTCTATACTCTTAAGAATTATCAACATTTAATTTATGAGTGTTTTTAGTTGAAAAGATTCTGCTGCTTAAAATTCAGTTCATCCCCTTGGTCTGAGTTGAGGAATACTGAATGTCTCGTGTTTACCCCAAAGCCCTCCTCTGTGCCCAATTTCTCAAAATTAACAGACTATTTAATCCAAAATAGAATGCGGCCTCCACCGCTTCCCCACCCCAGCCCAGGGGCAACTCAGGGGCTATCAGAGCCCAGAGACAGACTTGCCCCATGGTAGCTACCCCTCCATCCCCAGGGAGCGCCTTGCGTCTGCCTGGCCCCGTGCAGTGTCTAAAGCAGGTGTAACAGGGACAAACAAGGCTCTCCCTTTCCCGCTTGGCAAGTGAGGTCGTTGGCAGGAGCAGCAAAACCCCTGCAGATTTCTTACGTTTCTGACTCGTGGTTTTTAATCTAAATTATGACATAACAGGAGCTTCCTCAGATTCCTCAGAGCACGCAGGGAAAGGAAATGTCTGGGCGAATATGTCGGCACTTAGGACAAACTGCAGCAAGCAGCGGGCGCTGGCGGAGAGGGTCCAGAGCGGGCTGGGCAGCCTCCCCTTCGTGTTTGTCCAAGTGCAGCTTCCCTGACTCGGGCCGGGGGTCATTTATCCTCAGGAAGAATCTGCTTCTTCATACCTGAGGTCCTGAGTTTTTTCTGCAGTTTTGATCTTGCGAGGCCCATGTTTAGAGCAAGGGCGAGGTTTCCCGAGTCATCGTCAGCCATCAGTAGCTGCCTTGACTCCGCGGCACCAGCCTCGTCTGCTTCCCGCGGGCCAGGCTGCCCCTTGCCCCCGACAGGAGGGAGCTGGCGTAACCCGTGTGCTTTTCAATTTCAGGGATAGTTGCTGTTCTCTTCTGCGGAGTCACGCAGGCTCATTACACCTACAACAACCTGTCGTCGGATTCCAAAGCGAGGACTAAACAGGTAAAAGAAAACACCCGGTCCAGGCCTGTCCTTCCCCTGGGTGAGGGCCACGCGGCAGCGCCTGCGGTGCGCGGAGAGTTTCATTAGCCAAGGAAGAGAGGAAGCTTCGGGCTTCATTAAAGTTTGGGTATTTATAGATTTCCCCCTCCAGGATAGCCATTAACAATTCTCTTGGTAAGCAAAAATGTGGCTCTAATAGTGCCTGCCTCCTGAGGAGTGAGGACCGGGCTGTCAGCCTGGCGGATGAAAGGCCCACAGCCGGCAGTAACTCCGGCCACTCGCACGAAAGAGCCGAGCTGAGGCTGGGAGAGAGGCGCCAGGTAGAATAGGAGCGATGCTTGCTCTTTCACCGGGTGCTTTTGCTTCCAAATGAGCTCAGCTGCCAGCTGTCACACAGAGGATGTACCTCCCCTACGCCGGGAGCGCGTCTGCTTGGACATCGGCGCAGGAGCACTCAGATCCCTCCCACAAACTGCCCCTCTGGGCCGAGCACTGTGCTGGGCACTGGGGGAAAAGACAGACAGCGTGTGACCCTGTCCGCAGGAGGCTGGTCAGCAAGCCGTTGATGAAGATAAATGTGTGATGAACTGTAATGAGAACGTCTACACAGGGTGCTTGGGGGCATTCGGTGGGGCATCCCCCAGTCACTAGGATGGGGCAGGTGAGGAGGAAGTTTCCAGAAATGACGCCTGATGTGGAGCTTGAAATACAAGTAGAAGGTAATTAGGTGACCATGTGGAATCCAGGGGGGGATCGGGAGGTAGCAGGAAGGGCATTTAGTCCAGAGTCGTAGGATGATCGTGAGCTCTGCAGCGGCTGATTGAAGCGCAGAGAACCGGGTAAGGCTGCAGCTACCAGGGCTCAGTGAGGGGGAAACCACAGATGTAGCGGAGGCCAGCTTACGAAACGTCAGTGGAATATTCCTCAGCAGTAACAAATAAAAATAAAACCCGCCATTTGTGACAACATGGATGGGCCTGGAGGATAATATACTAAGTGAAATAAGTCACACAGAGAAAGACAAATAGCAAATGATTTCACTTATATTTGGAATTTAAAAAATCAAACAAATAAACAAAACAAAAACAGACAATAGAAACAGAGATCGAACTGATGTTTCCAGAGGGGAGTTTGGGGGGGAAGGTGTGTGAAAAGGTGAAGACCAATGTAGTAGATAATAGACGATAACTGCACGGTGAGGGATGGTTACTAGACGTAGTGTTCACGTTGATCACAACGTAAGGTATTCAAATGGGGGATCGCTATATTGTACATCTGAAACTAATATAATATTGTTTGTCAACTATAATTTTAAAAAAGAAAAGAAAGAAAAGACTTCCATACCTTGTGAAGGGGGTTAGACTTTACCCTAAAGGTAATGGGGAGCGGCTTAAAGAGCAGACATCCATCATCTCGCAGTTTTGGAGCTAGAGGCCTGAGATCAGGTGTCGGTGGAATTCGTTCCTTCTGAGGGTTGTAAGGGAGAATCCGTTCTATTCCTCTCTCTTAGCTGCTGGTGCTTTCTGGTAATTTTCCATATTCTTCAACTTATAGACACATCATCTTGATATTTATCTTTATGCTCTCATGGCATGTCTGTCTCCAAATTTTCCTTTTTTAAAGCATTTTTTATTGATTTTTAGAAAGAGAAAGAGAAACACTGATTTGTTGTCCTGACCGGGGATCAAACCCACAACCTTGGCTTACTGGGAGGATGCTTTAACCAACTGAGCTACCCACCCAGGGAAAATTTCCCCTTTTTATAAGGGCACCATTCATATTAGATTAGGGATCCACTCTACTCCAGTATGACCTTTTACCCAACTGATTACATTTTACATTTTCAATGATCCTGTTTTCAAGTAAGGTCACGTTCTGAAGTATTGGTGGTTAGGACTTCAACATATGGATTTGGGGGGGGAACACCATTCAGCCCAATAACAGGAAGTCACTCTGCCTAAAGTGTCTTAGGCAGAGTAATTTTAGGATAATTGGATTTCCATTTTAGAAATATCACTCTGACAGGCAAGGGGAGCATGAATCAAATGGCACTTGTATCAGTGAGCTTTTGCTGTGTAACTAACAACCATATAACCCCAGTGGCATCTAACAATGAACATTTATTTTTCACACATCGGCAGAGTTCGACTCTTTCAAGGTGGATTGAGCTGGGTGGCTCTGCTTGTCTCTTCTGGGCTTGTGTCATGGATTTTCCAGGGCTCTAGTCTAGGGTGGGCTTGGCTGGAGCACCACAGCCAGTGCCATGTGTCTGTCATTCTGTCATTCTTCTCTTGGCAGAAGAGCAAGCCCCAGTGTGCAAGTCCATTCCAAGCCTCTGCTTGCATCCCTTTTCCTAAACATCCTATTGCCAAAGAAAATGACATGACTGAACCCAAGGTCAAGAGGCTGAGAAGGCCATCAGCCCACACTGCAAAGTTATATGGCAAGAAGCATGGATATAAGGAATGATAAAGAATTGGGCCGAATGATTGCAATCTATTCCCAAATGCAAATGGAGGTAGAGAAGCTTCTATAACAAGTCCAATGATGCTGACATCATATTGGGGTAGGAGGAGTGGAGGAAGCCAAAGTGACATCTAAGCAAAAACAGTAATTGACTAGAAATTCCTAAATCATAGTTTTTAAAGACACTTAAAGCTCTCTTTGTCATGTCTCAAGCTCAGCTGGACCTGACCTGCCTTCCACCAACCCAGAAATTACTCAAGGCCACCCTACACCTCTGCCCACCAGAGGGACCACAAAGATGCAGGTTAGAAATTTTAAGTACCTCTGGTTAAAAATAAAAGTGAACAAAAAAACTGATACTAATGCCTAAACCCCTGCCATCTAGAGTCTCCTAGGATCTTTTTAATTACGGAGACTTAGCAGTCTCTAGGGTTTAAAGGGAAATACATGTGTTGGGCTGTCTTCCTGACCTTGTCTGTTCCCTGAGCACTGTATTCTGGGGCCGAACCTGTTTAGGGCGTCACAGCTTGAAGCCATGCTACCTACACTGCCCAGCAGAGCTTCAGCGATAACTCACCTCCCGGTGAGACAGCCCTCCAGCTCCCAGGGGAGACCGCACCCGAATCAGTGCCCCCAGCCGCTGTCTCCTCTCGACGACTTGACCGGTGCTCCCTGCTGGACTGCCAGCGTCCACTCCTGCAGCAGTGCTTTCAGGAAGGGGCCTTTACAAAATTATTCTTTAACATCCAGATCCCTGCATCCCCCCATCTTTGTTCCCCGTGCCTCCTTTCCCAGGTGCCTGGTTCATAGGAGGAGCCAGATGAATTTTAATTCCCTTCCTTTCTCACGCCCTTCCTCACTGTTTCCTTTACGGGCTGTCATTTGCTGTTACCTTTTCTCTCATAATATCTGCACATGTTCTTACCCCTATGTGCACACATGCATACGTACCCACACATATTCCCAGTGCAGCACGCAGTCTGAGGTCGCCGCCTTGAAAGGAGGAGAGCCAGCCTTAACTAGCTTCACAGATCAGACGCCCCGGGCCACTCCCGCAGCAATGTAGCAAGCAGAGCTCGGCTGCACGTGGGAACCAAGTGTAAACTGCACATCAGAGCTGAGGCAGGTGTCGTAGAGACTGCCACACGTTCCGCTGGGAAGCGGGAAAGGCTTGGGAAGTTTTATGTGATGACAGAGTTATGGGACAGAGCCTCTTCCTCTGCGTCCCCACACAGCTCCTCACTGTCGATGAGAGAAGCAGCCTCTGGGCCTCTGACCCCCAGACTAGTGAACAGGAGTAGAAGAGTCAATGAGTGAAGGCCATGGGGACATCCATAAAAATCCACTTGGTGCTATAAAATGCAAAGGCCGTGTGATTTACAAAGGAACTTTATTCATGGGCCGTGCCTGTCCCAGCTGAGATAGCTGCATCTGAACACAGACCTGTGAGTACGGTATGTCCTTTATAGCCTCAAGAGATCGAGTGCTCCTTTAAAGCGGCATTTGCACTTTAAAATATGTTTGGAAATTAATAATGGTCTAGATGTAGGTGAATGTATTTCACTCCAACCTGTGAAAAGCCATGTAACATGACCACATGTGAGGCAAAAGCGGCATCATGGGGACACTCCGGATTTCACTCTGGTAGCACAGAATTCCACTGAAGAGTAAATGAACCCACGCGGCAGCCCCTCTCCTGGACTCGGAGTGGCTCTCTCACTTTTGGGTATCACATCTAACGTTAGAGACAGGCAAATCTAATAGGCCCTGACTCGTGCCCTAGAAATGAGGACCTGCTAGGGATCCCCGCGATGGATGCCAGCACACAGCGGTCTGTGAGCCTCGAGTCTGCACCCTGAAGACCGCATAGAGCCCATGACCCCACTCACACAGGTGCCCGCCTGCCTCCCCAGCCCTTCATCCCTCAGGCCGTCACCCCTAGCCAGGCCTGGGAGCTGGGCCAAACTCCACGGTGTCTCCACGGTCTTTGCCTTGCCTGAGGCTGGCTTGCAAAACCATATACTTCTAAACCATCCTTTTTAACCAGAATTTCTCCTTCCTTCTTTCCTTCCTGCATTTCCCCCTTAAAAATTACTTCCAGTGAATAATCATGGACACATAGTATTAATTTAAATAATTAACATTTATTATGCTTTAACATTTATGAAGTACTTATCTCACTTACTATCTATTTTCTTTTCTGTCTAAGAGGTAGCTCTTCTTACCTTCATTCATTTAACTAATATATTTTGGAGCCTATTTTGTCACTGTTCAGGGTGCTGGGATACAAGAGTAAACAAAAAACTATTTCTGGTAGAGGAGCTTTATAGTAATCAAAATGAGCCCAACTATACTGCGCTTATGGTAAGTCATAAGGCCAATAATAAAGCAGAGAGGAAGCCAGGCATGTGCATGTGGGCCGGCAAGGTTGCAGCTTTAGATGGGATGGCTGGGGAAGGGCTCAGTCAGGAGCTGATACTTGAAAGAAGTGAAAGCTGTGTTTGTTCGGGGCAGAGCTGTTCAGAAATTGGGAATGGCCAATATAATGGCCACCTGGGGCAGGTGACCAATGCGGCCAAGGTGAAGAGGACCTGCGGAGAATCTGAGAGACAATATCGGAGCAGTGCGGAGGGATGGCTCAGGGAGAGAGCTGAGCAAAGTGGAAAACACTGGAGTATTTTAGGTGCAGGCATGGCACGATAGGATTTAAATTTTAGCAGAATGGAGGTGCCCTATATGAGCTGGGGAAGACTCCAAGATAGCAGGGTTAGGGACAGTTGGGAACTGAGTGTTGAGTTGTTACATTTGGGATGTGCATAAGTCAACAGAGTGGAGCTGTTGTGGAGCCAGTTGGAGATGGAATTCTAGAGTGCAGGGGATAAGTCTTGGTCAGAAGTATAATTGTGGAAGTTGTCAGCGTGGAGCTGGCATTGCAAACATGAGATGGATGTGGTCTCCAAGGGAGTGAGGGAGGAGAGATCCAGGCACTCCGGCAGCAAGAGGTTGGGAGAGGTAAGGGCCAGCAGGGAGAAGTAAAACCAAGAAAGTATGGTGCCCTGAAAGGCAAATGAAAAGAGGACCTCAGGAAAAAGCACAGTGGACTGCGCCAAATACTTCTGGAAGGTCAAGTGAGATGAAGTGCACAGCTGTCACTGACAACACTGGTAAGAAGCATGTTGGTGGCATGTCAGGGTGAGAGCCGATTCCATTGGGTTCAACAGAGGATGGAAGGAAAGAGATTGGGAACTGCGTGTGGAGACAAGTCCTTGGAAAAAAATTACTGTGAATGGGGAGCAGACATGAAGCGAGAGCTGGAGGGATGGTGAGGCTGAGAGACAATCCTTATTTTTAAGATGGAAGAAGAATACTTTTTTATGTTGATGGTAATAATACAGAAAACAAAAGCCTGTATTTAAGAGTTTGTCAAGACTTATAAGTGGCAGAAGCAAATTTTGAATATGATTTTTTGACTTTGTAGTTCAAATTATTTTGCCTTTTATTAAATATCCTTTGATTATAGATGGGATGGTAGCAATTGTAAGGCTTAGCATCATTTATTCAGAAAACCTTGAGTGGATGGATAAACGAATGAATGAATATTTGGATATCTTTATTATACTTTCAACTGATTCAGATAATTATTCCTTTGTCTTATATTTAATTTTATCATGTTTGAAAATCTACCAATTTTAGTGCATTTTCATTTTTTTTACTAAGATACAGGTTGAGATAGACATAGATATTTTCCTGCACTTATTTTTGAAAAGGCAGATTCTTTGTCTGACATTTATGAGCAAACAATGCCACCTTCATCACAGCACCTTCCTTCCAGAGGCCAATTTCATTCCCACTCCCCCAGAAGAGATTTTGAGTGTTTACCACCATTGAATGGAAAAGCAGCAATGAAAATCCAAATTTATTTATTTATTTTTTATTCCAGTAAAACTTTATTTACAAAAACAGGTAGTAGGCCAGATTTGGCCCATGGACTATAATTTGCCAACCACTGACCACCCCTGATGATACTCAGAAGATGACCTCACAACTATAGTCCAGGCTACTCCTCTGTAAGACGGAAGCCTCTAAGGCCTGGTGCTGTGCTGAGAGTTGTACATAAGCCAGAAAAGGGCACTGAGTGTGGGAGTTTCAATTAAAATTTCCAACAAAAAATAAGACAGTAGGATCCAAATTGGATATGGTGTAAGAAAATTCCAAGAAAATATCTGGAATGTGGGACAGACCAGGTGACGTAACAGAAAGAACACGTGACTGAGAGTCCAGAAAGCTGAGGTTCAGCCTTCATCTTCACGACTAATGGGGGGCTTTGGATAATCCATCTCACACCCGTGAGCTTCAGATCCTCATTTGTAGAAATGAGTGATTGAGCTATATGCCTGGGTTTTAATGATCACGCTCTACGCCTAGTGTTCGGTGACTTACAATGCAGCATAAGGTGTGCACCGGGTTCTTTCCCCCAGACTAGGCCTGGACAGAGACCACTTGTGGTGACTGAAGTTCATGGAGGGGAGGGAGGGATCAGAGTTTGCCATTGACCTTGAGGACAAATCACTGGGTAGACATTTTCATTAAGTTGTCAAATCAAATCCAAGGCTGAAGTGATTAAAAAACAAAGTCCTGGCTCATACTAGGATGAGAAGTTTCAGTGAGGGCTGGGTAACACTTCCTAGAAAGCTCTCTGCTCTTAAGTGAGGGGCTGCAATGGCTTTTTCCTTTTTTTGGGTTTTGTTTTTTTTCGTTAACCCTCACCCAAGGATATTTTTTCCATGGAAAGGAGGGAGTAGGGGAGAGAGAGAGAGACAGAGAGAGAGAGAGAGAGAAACAACCATGTGAGAGAGACACATTCATTGGTTGCCTCCTGCACACACCCAGTTTGGGGCTGGGATTGAACCTAAAACCCAAGTACCTGCCCTTGACCCAGCATCAAACCAGAGACCCTTCAGTGCAGGGGCTGATGCTCTAACACTTAGCACACCGGCCAGGGCTGCACTGGCTTCTTCTAAGGCTGCCTGCGTCCTTGGGGTGGTGAGTTCAGAGCTTACGTTGCTTCCACTCAGCCTCAAGGGTCTGACTGAGGGGCTTTCAGCTTGTCAGTTCAAGCATGGACTGAGTACAGATGGAGCTAGAAGCCAGGAGACAAAGGCAGGTAAGATGTGGTTCTCTCTCAGGAGCTCCTCATACAGCAGGGGCCATACACATAGACGTGTGCACACACATGCATACACACATGCCTGCACACGCGTGCCCAAACAACAACCTCATGTGGCAGATGTTAACATAGAGGGGTGCACAGTGTGTCATGGGAACCAAAGGGCTGACTTGCTCCCTGGAAGCCAGGTCTTCAGGGGAAGCTGATGGCGGGCAGGGTGTTTTGGAGTCAAGTGTAAGGATATCAGATTATCATGAAGATTTCATGGAGGAATGAAGGCAAAGAGGAAAGAATATTCAAAGGCACAAGTAAGAAAGAACTTGACAAGTCCCATAAAAAAGAGGTAGCGCCCTGTGACAGGCCCAGGCTGCCTTGAGGAAGCAGGTAGGAGCTGCTAGGGTGGGGCCAGGAAGAGAAGGCTGTGGGAGAGCGGAGTTGAAAACGGACAGGTGAGATCAGGTGGCCCTCTCAGTGTCTCTGTGCGACATTTAGGAGGACTGCATCCCATAAGCCTCATGATCGCTTAGGGCTCGTAAGCATAGGGATGATATGGTAATCAGCTCTGTGCCCAAAACAGTTCAGATGCGTGCCTCATGGATAGTGGAGGTAGCATCTTGGAGGAAATGACGTCGGTCACGACACCCATCTCATTGCTCTCCATACTTCCTTCTGATAAACTGCAAACACATATAACATCTAAATTTATATTAATCTTCTGTGACTCTAGGTTTATATATATTTTTATTTATTTTTTATTGTTGACTATTACAGCTGTCCCCATTTCCTCCCCCCTTTGCCTTGCTCCACCCTGCCCGCACCCCTCACCCATCATTGTCCATGTCTGTGGGCTATGCGGAGATGCATCTACTATATTCTTTGGTCAATCCCTCCTTCCCTCTGAGATTTGTCAGGCATATTTTTGTCCTGTCTGACCTCTTAGGATGTTGTGATCTATATGAAAAGCTTATGGAAATTTGCTATTTGGTTTTGATGAACTTAGTTGTTTATTAAATTCTTGCTGAATTAATAAATAAATGAATAAATGAATTATGACCATTAACATTTCAAGATAAAAAATAGAAAGGAGAAACAATATATGCTAATTAATGGTCTTATTTAATTCAGGTTTGATGCATTGATTTAAATGTAATGAATGGGATGCATAAAGCACATGTCTAAGGTAACCCTGAGATACTGAAAGACCAAGCACAATTCCATTACTGTGTGAGTTTCCTGCAGTGTGCCTCTGCCTTATTGATTTGCATTACAGTGGTTTTTGATTATGGTTTTGGGCAATTTTTTTCCATCACTTTGAACAAAAGCAAGCATGTTTCATCCCGGTTACCTGTTCCTATTCCGAGCCAAAATGCAGAGATGTGCCTCAGGAACAATGCCCCTGCCTCCTTGTTACTGAAGAAGATCCATAAAGCATAGAATTGCCTTTAATTACACTTCTTCTGTCAAGATTTCTACCACTTTGCTTCTTTCCTTCATTCAGAGTACCTTTAAAAATACCATCCTAGAAGGGTCGAATTTATAAATGATGGCAAAGTGTTTAAATTTCTTTTTAGCTCGGCTGGTGATTCCTTCCAATGGAGCTCATTCTGTTGTATAATGGACACTTAGTAGTTCAGCTAATAAGTGTTCTCTTAGGTGCTAATGAGAGTGAGTCCCGCATCCCCGTGAGAACACACTGTACTCTCAGTGCCCAGAAAGAATGATTGTCTTGTGAGCCCCAGTTAGGAAGCCTTACTCCACAACCAACTTGCATTTAGTGGGGACCATAGATGACCTTCAGCAACCTCAATAGCAGGCACCTTCTACACAGCAGGTCCTGGAGCCCAGGGAGAAAAAAGGCTAAGCAAGACATTAACCCTGCTTTCTCTTAAAATTTTTTCATATAAATTTTTTTTTCTCTGATAAAGCTGTAATTGTACTGTAAATTCTCAGTTAAATCTTAGCTACTTTTAACAACACATCTGTGTTTGTTTATCATAGTACATAATTGCAGTTGAAAATTTTAAGTCATAAAATCCAAGAACAAGGTGGAACAACAAAGATAAAATTTAAACCTAGAATTTTATTTGAGGAACTTAAACCCAAGGAATTCTGATAACTTAGAGGGGCCGAGTCAGTCCTCCAACCCAGGGGCCAACCTGGACAAACTACAAGTACACATTACCCACCTCCAAAGCAACCTTTGGTATATCAGTTATCTATTACTGTGTAACACATTTCCCTAAAACTTAGCAACTTAAAACAACAAACTTGTACTATTTTATATAGTTTGTAAGGACCCCAAGCCCAGCAGCATCAGCTTAGCTGGGTGGCTTGGCTCGGGGCCTCGTCCAGGGGCAGGCAAGCTGTTGGCCAGGGCTGTGTATCTGAGGCAAGTGGCTGGAGGGTGCCCTGCACGTAGGTTCCCTGCACAGGGGCTGGCACAGGCCTCAGTTCTGCGCCACGTGTCTTCTGTTGGGCTGCTTGGGTGCCCTCATGGTGCTAAGCTTCCTTTCTCCCAGAGTAAGTGAAACCAGAGGGAGAAAGGAGCAAGGCCTTTATTGACCAGTCTCTGACGCCACCCACGTCACTTCTGCCAGACTGCGTTAGAAGAGAGTCCCTAAGGCCAGTTCACACTTAATGAGACGAAGGTTAAGCTCCACCTCTCGGAGGGAGAGGAATCAGGAGAATTCTGGACTTATTTTCAAACTCCTGTGGAGCCTGATGCCATTTTTAGAAGTAATTTTTGGATAATGGTTTCAGTTTCTAACATGGTTAATATTTAGGCTTCCTACTTCTTCAGCCAACTTTACTTTTCCAGTAAACCATCTATTCTCCCTGTACTTACAAAAATTTTAATAACATAAATTGTTGAACACCATTTTGTGCCAGGCACTATAAATATATTTTCATATAAATATCCCAATTAATATTTACCAACAAATCCATGATGTAAAGACTCATATTCGTTAGATTTTGCAAGCCTTAGAGAATGTAAGAAGGCCACACAAAGAATGGAGCTGTGCATTATAACCTATTATTATTTTAATGTCTTTTCCATATATTTACATATAGGCCTTTCCTATAGAAAATTCCGTGTATGCATTTTGCCCTTTATAAAGTTTATGAAAATGCACCTTACACTGATCACTTAAGAAACGGTGGACTTGTTGATGACATTCTACTCCGGTTTTCTCTGACTCCGTTCCCTCCGTCGCTGTCCTTCCTCGCCCTGGGCTCCTGCTCGCTCCTGTCCCCTTGCCGAGCAGGAGGGACTCAAGTAACCTGTGCCCACGGCCGGCCGCTCCCGCCCTGCTCTTCTTTCCCTTTCTCGGCTCCAACGCTGACCCAGGAGGCCCTGGGGGGCCACGAGCGTCTTTTCTCCTCCCACCTGAGCATCGGTGCCCTCGCGCCTCTCTCCTGTTCTCCTCTTCATCTTGTGGCGGATTTTTTATTCCGTTTTGAAACTTGCTTTTCCCTTCAGGATTCATCCCCCCTCCACGGGGCCAAGAATAACTGAGCAGCGGCTCGTTGCCTCCCTGCCCCGTCACGGCGGGCCCTGCATCGAGTCACCAGCAGCGCCACCTCCACCTCCACCCAGTGGGCACCGTCTTCGTGGCCCACCTCAAGTCACCTTAGATTTCTTGCCGAGATTCCAAAGCCTTCATTAATTTTTGTCGTCTTCACCTGCCAAGACCCTGAGAAGGTATACTCATTTCATTCAGCATTTTTAAAAATTTATTTTTTTTATTATATTTTCCCAAAAATAATGGCCTCGGGTCCTTTTCACTCCGTAGCGCCTCAGGCCCTGAGGTGGTTCTCTCTTTGTCTCGCTCTTTTCCTCTCATTTGTTTCACCTTTACAAAAAAACTATTATTAGCATGTGAATATCAGCATAGAAATACGTCTGCTGCATGTCCTATGTGTGGGTCCTTTTCTGTGTGTAGTGGAGGAAAACTTTACCTGACTAGGATTCAAGAGATTAGCTGGCCTGGTCCCTGCTTTGATGACATTTAAGACAGATGCTGGCTCGTTACCACCTTAACATTTCTAAGAATGGCATTAGCGTAAGCCCTTGAATAGTAGCCCGTACAGTTTATCACCCTGCTGAGAGGTGCTGGGGGAAAGGGCTTCAAGTTTGTAATGGCGTTTTGAGTTGATAAATGAAAATTACTGTAATTTTTCTACTTGTTTTAATTAAATTTTATAGCTGCAGCACAGGAAACATCAAGGCCGAATGTGTGTGCTGGAGTGTGTTTGTTAGGGAACGCTGCCAAGTCGAGGATGCCTTTTCCTCGACGGTCTGGAGACGCAGCTCGTGGGCTGACTGAAATGCTGGGCCTTTGTGTGGCTCCTCCAGAGAGAAGCTGAATTGCTTCTGGAGGCACAGCTCGAAAATTCAAAGAATCCCAGCAGTGGAGATATAATATAGAATGCTGAACAAAGCGCCTGGCAGGGAAATCGAATAGACAAGAACAGAGTGGGGTCTTAGGAAAGTCACTTACACACTTGCTGGGTTACACGGAGAAAGAACTTGATTGGAGTCAGCAGTGACTGATCTGTTCTCAGAGGGGGAAGACAATGTCTTTTTAATGGACCTGCCTCAATAATGAACACGCAGGTAACAGGCTGTTTCTGATGTATTTTTCCAATGGCTCCAAGCTGTTAAAAAAATCCAACTATGCTTGAAAATTCGTATCTTTCCCATTTTGTACTGTGCCCTGCTCCATTCGGATTAAGCTTTCAAGGACAAACTAGAGGAACAAAGACCCGATTGAAAATAAGGGCTGCTTCTGCTGGGAAAGAATGTCTAACCTTTCCTCGGTCATGTAGGTGACTGAGTTTATAAGGCTCTTCCCTGCCCCCAGGGGCCTGTGGAAATGTGGTTATTGGGACTCAGATCTGGAGACTATTATCCTGGGTTCCCAGAACAATGACATCACACCTCAGCACTTGCCTTCCTTCAGCTCTCCTTTCCTTTGTGAAGATTCTGCTCTGATGGCAGCATGGGGCCCACATCACAGGGCCCACGTGGGAGACCACTGGTCCATCCGGAGGCAGACTGGCCGAGGGAGGGGCAGAGCCAGCCCAGCCGAGTGGCCTGTGCCCAGCTCTGGCACAGCCAGCTTCGAGATCATTGACGGGAAGTTCTGGGAGCAGCCCCGGGTCTTCCTAGGGCCACAGGTAAACTACATCTGCACTTTTTATGCCTTTACGCAGGTGTTCTCAGGTGGTGGTCCACAGGTTGGTGATTCCATCTTACAACACTGTCAATGCTCATATCTGGCCCCTTAGGAAAAACACCACCATTTTGGCTTGTTTGGTTTTGTTTTTTGGCTTGTTTTTATAGTATCAAGTTGGGGCAGGTGATCTACAGGGGTCTTTCGCTTCATCCAATTACATGAGAGACTAAAAGAGTTTGAGACCATCTGGTTTTAAGGGAACATTTCTTCCTCCTTTGGCCTGATGAATGTTTCATGTGACGGCAGGACCCCCAACAACATTCTTTAAGGGTCTTCTCTACGTTCTGGGCAGAAACCCCATATTAAAGGCTCCAGGATGTCCATAGGCATGGACACAGGTGTCTCACTCTAATTTCTGGTTTGCTCGAGGTCCAGGAAACCCAAGGGAAGAAGCGTGAATTTTACCTGTAACTGAGGTTCAGGCATGTGGTGACATCTGTGTGTGGAAAGTGTTAATGAGAGAAGCAAGACACGGGGGGGCTAGCTAAGCCCTTAAGAGGGAACTCCCTATAAACGGGAAGGTGTCCACTACAGCCTGGGTGAGCACCCTTTTCCAGGACCCCGCGAGAATGACTGTGGCCCTCCCAAACCCCCACCTGCAGGCATGGCTGCGCTCTGAGGGGCAGAGCTCTAATTGGAAAACTTGGGTGGGGGGGGGAACAGCACTGTTCCTCCTCCGGGACCCTCCTCTGTTCCCAGGATGCTGGGTAGTAAAGGGAAAGAATTTAAACAGGTGTACAAGGTACCCTACGAAAGAACCACCTCTGAAAGAACTGGACAGGAGAAAATGAGGTCCTCCCCTCCTGGCTGGAGGGCGAGACGAGGGGCTGAGACCAGGACGCAGGCAGAGGCGGAGTGGAAGGAGCCGGGGCGGGAATAACAGGTGCACCGGAGGCCTGGGGCCACCCTGAATCGCAGGAGGCAGCCCTGCAGTGCGGCCAGCAGGGCAGAGCGGGCCAGCAGCTTGCAGTAAAGCCCCCAGAGCAGTGATTGTCAATCCTGGGTGCACGTCAGAAGTACTGAGGAGCTTTTACAAATCCCTGATGGGATCTGGGCTGCAAAAGTTTTTTAATTGTACCTAAGTAATTCTAATGAGTAGCCAAAGTCCAGACTCTAGAAAGACACTGGACAGGGAAGACTGAGGTCTTGTCATTTGGCATAATAATCTCCAGATTCTTCCATGCTGTCACAAAGGGTAAGAGACCCTTCCTTCTTATAGCTGCATAGTATTCCATCCTGTAAATGTACCACAGATATTTCAATTCACTCATATACTGATGGACACTTGAGCTGTTTCCAGATCTTGGCTATTGCAAATTGCGCTGCTCTGAACATAGGGGTGCATATATTCTTTCTGATTGTTGTTTCTGGATTTGTAGGATATATTCCCAGAAGTCAGATCACTGGGTAAACGGCAGTTCCATTTTTAATTTTTTGAGGAAGCTCCATACTGTTTTCCATAGTAACAGCAACCAGTCAGCATTCCCACCTGCACTTGTTGTCTGTTGATTTACTGATAGTAGCCATTCTGACAGGTCTGATTTTAATTTGCAGGTGTGAATTTAATCTCTCAGATGATTACTGATTTGAGCATTTTTTCAAATGTCTCTTGGCCATCTGTATGTCCTCTTTGGAGAAGTGTCTATTCGGGTCCTTTGCCCATTTCTAATTGGATTGTTTGTCTTCCTGAGGTTGAGTTGTATGAGTTCTTTGAGTATTTTGGAAATTAACCCCTATCAGATGTATCATTGATGAATATGTTCTCCCATACAGGGGCTCCCTTCTCATTTTGTTGTTGGTTTCTTTTGCTGTGCAGAAGCCTTTTAGTTTGATATAGTTCAATTTGTTTATTTTCTCCTTTGTTTCCCTTGCTCTAAGAGATACATTGGTAAACTTATTGCTATAAGAGATGTCTAAGATTTTATTGCCTATGGTTTCTTCTAGGATTTTTAAGGTTTTGAGACTTACATTTATGTCTTTTATCCATTTTGAGTTTATTTTTGTGTATGGTATAAGTTGGTGGTCTAGTTTCATTTTTTTTGCATGAACCTGTCCAATTTTCCCAACACCATCTATCTAAGAAGCTGTCTTTTCTCCATTGTATGCTCTTGCCTCCTTTGTCAACCATTAATTGACCATAATGGCTTGGGTCGATTTCTGGGGTCTCTGTTCTGTTCCTTTGGTCTATGTACCTGTTCTTGTGCCAGTACCAGCTGTTTTGGTTGCAATGGCCTGTAGTGTAGTTTGATATCCAGGATAGTGATCCCTCCAATTTGGTTCTTCTTTCTCAAGACTACTGAGGCTATTCAGGCACTTTTTGGTTCCACATAAATTTTTGGAGTATTTGTTCTAGATCTGTGAAATATGCCATTGATATTTTAATAGGGATTGCATTGAATCTGTAGATTGCTTTGGGTAGTATGGACATTTTAATGATGTTAATTTTTCCAATCCATGAACATGGTATATTCTTACACTAGTTTGTATCTTCGCCTATTTCTTTTTTTAGTTGTTTTCCTAGTACAGGTTGTTTACCTCCTTGGTTAAGTTTATTTCTAGGTATCTTATTTCTGTTGTTGCTGTGGTAAATGAGATTTTTTTTTTTTTTTTTTTTTTTTTTTTTTTAGTTTCTCTTTCTGAGAGTTCATTATTGATGTATAGAAATGCCATCTATTTCTGGATGTTAATTTTGTATCTTGCTACTTTGCTGAATTCATTTATTAGATTCTAGTAGTTTTTTTGGTGAAGTCTTTAGGGTTCTCTATGTAAAATACCATGTCATCTGCAAATAATGACAGTTTTACTTCCTCCTTTCCAATTTCAATGCCTTTTATTTCTTCCTCTTATCTGACCACAGTGGTTAGAACTTCTAGTACTATGTTGAATATAGAGTGGTGAAAGTGCACATCCCTGTCTTGTTCCTGATCTTAAGGGAAATACTTTTAGTTTTTGCCTATTGAGTATAATGTTGGCATAGGTTTGTCACACGTAGCCTTTATTATGTTGACGTAGGATCCCTCTATTTCCACTTTGCTGAGAGTTTTTATCAAATACGGATGCTGAATTTTGTCAAATGTTTTCATACACCTATTGATATGATCAAGTGATTTTTACCTTTCATTTTGCTTATGTGACTTATCACATTTATTGATGTGAATTTTTGTACCAGCCTTCCATCCCCCAAATAAATCCCAATTGGTCATAATGTATGACCTTTTTAATGTATTGCTGGATCCAGTTTGCTAAAGTTTTGCTGAGGATTTTAGCATATATGTTCACCAGGGATATTAACCTTTAATTTTCTTTCTTTGTAGTGTCTTTATCTAATTTTGGAATTAGGATAATACTGGCCTTGTAAAAAGAGCTTGGAAGTCTTCCTTCCTCTTGAATTTTTTGAGATAGTTTGAGGAGGATAAGTGTTAGTTCTTCTTTAAATGTTTGGTAAAACTCCCCTGTGAAGCCATCCGGGCCAGGGCTTTTGTTTGTTAGGAGTTTTTTTTATTGCTGCTTCAATTTCATTAGTTGTTATGGGCCTATTCATGTTTTCTGATTCTTCCTGATTGAGTTTTGGAAGAATGAATGTTTCTAAGAATTTGTCCATTTTGCTCAGGTTGTACAATTTGTTGGCATATAGTTATTCATAGTATTTTCTTACAATCCTTTTTATTTCTGTGATGTTAGTTGTTACTTTGCCCTTTCGTTTTTGATTTTATTTATTTGGGTCCTCTCTCTTTGTTTCTTGATAAGTCTGGCTAAAGGTTCATCAATCTTGTTTTTCTTTTCAAAGAACCAGGTCTTGGTTTTATTATTGGAGAAAAATGTGCACCATCTTCCCCCACTGCTAGTGGGAGTGGAGTTATTGTGATATCCCCAGAAAAGGAATTTTTCTGGACTCGCACTGGAGCATGCAATATAGTAGAAAGCTTTGTTTTTGTGGAATTACACCCCTGGGTTTCCAAAGCCCCATTTCCCTTAGTCCAGTCATAGAAGAAGTGTAGCTGGGATTTCAGTAGAGGCTGTGCTGAGTTTTGTTTCCACATTGGAGCCAGGTTTGGTTCAGCATCAGGCTAGCTGCAATTCATAAGTCCATTGTGTGTTGTGTCTGCATGGCAGTGGACCATACAGGCAAATGCAAGGAAGCCAAGCATGAGCCATGAGCCAAGCGTGACAAGAGGAACTTAGAGAGTGAACTTCTTTGTTCAGGGGATTAAGGATCCCAAATCTTTACACATTTGCAGTGGCCACACCCATTCTGGCCAATGACCTCTGTTTCCAGGTGTGACTGACAGGCAAGTATCTTCACTATATTATCCCAACTTTACAGGGCATGTGTCTACCTTCCCTATGTGGTTCAATCCCCCATTGTTTTGCAGGGAACATGCCCATAACGTCTGGCCTTTGCTTTGCTCCTTTCCTGTTATTAATGACTAGTTCATTACAATAGTATCAGTTTCATTGATCTTTTTTATTGTTTTTTAGTCTCTATGTGATTTATTTCTACTCTGATCTTTACTGTGTCCTTCCTTCTACTGACTCTGGGCCTTTCTTGTTGTTCTCTTTCTAAGTCTTTAAGTTGTAGGGTTAGATTGTTTATTTGAGCGTTTTCTTGTTTCTTGAGGTAGGCCTGCAGTGCTATGACCTTCCCTCTCAGGACTGCTTACACTGTGTCCCATAGTTTTGGATTATTGTGTGTTCATTTTCATTTGTTTCCAGTAAGTTTTTCATTTTTGCCTTGATCTCATTGGTAACCCATTCATTGTTTAATAACAAGCTATTTAGTCTCCATGTGTTTAAATGTTTTTGAGTTTTTTTATTGTAGTTGACTTCTAGTTTCATGCCATTGTAATCCAAGAAGATGCTTGATATGATTGCAGTCTTCTTGAATTTGTTAAGACTTATTTTATGTCCTAACATATAGTCTATCTTTGAGAGTGTTCCATGTGCACTTGAGAAGAATGCCTATTCTTCAGCTTTGGGATGAAATGTTCTGTAAATATAAATTAAATGTAGTTTAAGGTCACTGTTTCCTTGTTGACTTTTTTTTGTCTGGAAGATCTATATCAATGGGGTGTTAAAGTTCCCTACTATTACTATATTGCTGTAATAAAGTCCACTAAGAGGTGGGTTTTTTGCTTGAATTGCAAAGTATCATCTGATAACTGAACCAGCTTTCAATGTATAAATATAGGGAAGTAAGCTTTCTTCCCTAAGACAGAAGCATTTTTTAAAGGGAAGCCTGGGCAAGGTCATTGTGACCCTCGCCTTTTACCACATGAGACACATGAATCTTTAATAAGGAGAGTCTCTGCTGCCGCTCTGTGACTTGTCCCAGCTCGCGATATGTGACTCAATGTATTCAAAGAGGCTGTTACAAATTGTGTTATACTTTAGACAAAAGGTTCAGTGGACTAAACCCAGACATTTATTGCATTACAAGAGAGATCTACATTATTTTTTTTAATATGCATAATAGCTTTCCATAAATGTTCACTTCATTAACAAAGAAACGTCATTCCACTTTAGCTGCAAGGACCTTTCCCTGAGCTTCATTCGCTACAATGGTCTGCTTGAATTATTTTTTTCCTATCTCAGATACATTTTTAAAATACCTCTACCTCGAAATGATTTGAAGACATATGATATTTAAAGATGTGGGATTCTCTCATGGTTATATATCAGTAACACTACAAAGGCCAGCTCTGCTGCTTTGTGAGTGGTATGCTCATGTATCTGACTGTCTCTGCCTGTCAAGGCACCTTCTGCTAGGTTGGATCCATAACTTTTTGAACTATTAACACCTGGCACAATGCCACCCAGAAGCGAGAGAATTCAAGTACTGAATTACCTGCAAGTCTCAAGGTCAGTCTTCACACAGTCTGGCCATCTGGAAAGTAAGGCAGGTGGGGGATAGGCACTGGTCATGGGACACCTGGGCTCTCATATTAGGCCTGCTCACGCACTGTGGTATGTCACAGAGCAAGGGTCAGGTGGCTGTGAGCCCTGGAAAGTCCACTCCTTGAGGGCAGGGACCTGGTCTGGTTGCTTACTGCTACATTGCGGTGCCCAGCACTGGTAGGTGCTCACCTGGCCTTTGTGGACAGAATAAATGAGTCTCGTTGTCCTCTGTGAAGGCCCCGGCCGCACACAGAGAACAGCGTGTGAAAATCCACACAGCCCTGCTCTCACCAAGCCCACATAGTACGTTTGAGACAGAGCACGTGGTTCTCTGGGATCATGGAACAAAGACCCCGACTAGTTGGGAGCCAGAGGAGGAGTTCTTGTGAAGAAACACTTGAGCTGAGATCTAAAGAATGACCAGTCGTGAGCAAGCAAAAGGCCTGGGAAGGATGGGAGAATGGCAGGAGCAACCCCTAACGGGGAGCTCCGGCCACTGACACAGGAGGAGGGCGCTGGTGCCCCCTCAGTGAGGACCAGTGAGGAGTCGGCCACAGTGAGGGGAGCGCCGCTGCGTCCCAGAGTCCTGGGCTAGTTCTTCAAATTAGCCCCTATTGGCTACTGTTTACCAATTTGAAAACTGGGGCCCAGAGCTCTCGGGGCACATTCTGGACCTTAAAATGAATTTCTGTTTTCTGTTTGAGCGTCAAGCGCTGCAAAAGTTTAATGTAAAGCAAAATGTAAATTTCCCCACCCTAGGAGTAACCACCATTAGAGGGTGTGTATCCTAGAATTTTTCTACACACATATTTCTAAACAAAAATGTGATTACACTGCACACCAGTAGTTCTCAAGTTTTTTTATAGCAAAACCCTTTCACGGTTTTAGAAATGTTGAGACCCCTAAGAGCTTGTGCTGTGTGAGCTATATACTGTGGGACTGGAGCTCAGCCGCACAGCCAAGTGCGAGACTCCCCCTCCACACTCCGTGGGAGCCCGTAACCAGTCGCAGTGCGAGTGCTTCCACCGTGGCATGCGGCTAACACTACAAATCAGGGGTCCTTCTCCCTCACGCAGCCAGTTATTGAACATTTACCAGCATACCACGGATTATATGTGTTCATATTTATAATATTAGAAATTAAAAATTAGGACTTGAGAAATATTTTTTAATCTATTTTAGCATAAGGATAATAAACATCACATATCAGCATAAATAACACTTTCTGTTCACATGTCTGCAAGTCTCCTTGGGGTCTGGTTTGCAGGAAGGCAGCTGGCCTCCCTCCCTCCTGCATTCACCGTTGTGGGATCACAGCCACAGCCTCTGGGCCCTTTGCTCGGAGAGAACTGGCACGAACAAGGCAGCAAAGGTCGAAGTAATGCTCTGACAACTGTGTCGACCTCACGGACTCCCTCACAGGGTTGCAGGGCATCGCGGGTCCCTGAGCACCCTTTGAGAGCCGCCCCTACAAGAAGACAAGGCTTCCTCTTTACTATTTTTTTCCTGCCATGATATACATTTGCCTCATTCAAATGTATATGTGTATATGTGCTGAGTAACAATTATCTGCATCATTTGGTCTTGTTTTCCCTCCTGTTTCTCTTCACTGACAGCACATATTGTATTTTACAGACAGGGTGCAAAATACACTCTAAAGGAGATGAGGGGGCTCAGTGACGTTTGCACAGACCGCCTCTTTTATAAAGATTTGCAGACAAGCTCCCAAACCTGTCTTTCCTGGTTTGGTGCCACTTCCAGCAGGAGGAAGGATGTGGCGCAGGTCTTGATTCCTTCACTCCCTCGTCTGAATCCCTGTCCCCAGGACATAGAAAGGTGCCCTTACTACGCTTTTGAGGCGAACTCAAGTAAAACTCCGCTGAATTCTCTGTGGGCTGGAGAATCCAGATCAGAGACCAGAGAAGGGGAGGTCTGAGGATGGTGGTTCGCTCTCCTGCCGAGAGGGCAGCGGACATCTCAAGAGCTGAGGGAGGCCGGCCGCCCGCCCGAGAGGAGGCCTGAGGGTGATGAAGCTGCTTCTGCTCCAGCCTCGGGTCTGGACAGTGCCGGCCAGGTAGCGTGGGTGCGAGGGAGGATGTTGTGATGATTAAATCGTTTCCACGCTGTCGTTTTACAGTGCTGGGGCACTGTCTGTTGTCAGCCTTTGTTTTGGTTGTTTGGTCTTGTTGCTGAGTGCTAGGAGTGGCACTCATAATCACACCGGGCAGTTCAAGCTTCTTATCTAGAATGGGGTTATACTCCACAAAATCAAATTTAAAAGGCTAAATGAAGATAAAGGACATAGGCAAATCCTGAATCACATTATGGCAATTTTCCAGTGAATTTAGATGGAGTTGCTACCAACCTGGAGCTGGCAAGGTCAGAAAACACCGAGTGAGGGGTGCACGTCTTCCCGGAGCAGAGCCAGATCTGCCCGCTAGATCGCTGTGTGAGTCTTGTCTTTCCTTCCTACGTGTTGCCACAGCTATCTGGATAGTGTTTTTGAGATTTCTGACAGACTTGAGAAAACATGTGGGCACTTTTCCATCTGGCCAGTAAAAGAAAAAAAAGCCTTGACTAGATAACATAACGGGAATAGATTACTAGCCACTACAATGCACTTGGTTACCAGCCATGCCTTGTTTCTCAGTCACAAACCTGTCAAGTCCTCAAAAGCAGGTATTTGTTCCCTCTCTCCACGGTGCGTGGCACAGACTCGATCCCTGCAGGCTGCGGTGAACTGCGAGTCTGAAACGGGCTGCGAAGCCTCCCCGGTCTAAGGGCAGGTGCTGCTTAGCGTAGACTCCATGCGAGCTTGACCCAGAGGTCTCATCTCACGCTCCAACCCCGGACCACGGGGCGGGGGGCGGGCATCTTTCCCTCTCATCCGAAATTCAAAACAAAGCAGGGCACTCCTATGACAAACTTCTTTTGCAAAATTTACTAGAAGTAGAGCATTAGGTATAATATTCAATTTTTCTAGTCTTTTGTTTGTGAATTTTTACTTTTTAATATATATAACTTTATACAATACTTTACAGATACTATATAAATTTATATAAATGTAAAATACTTTATAAAACGCTGTGACTTCTCAATCTCAACCTAGGAGCCAGTGACCAGTCACAGGTCACGGAGTCCTTGGAATTGAAAGCTATGACTTCTCTTGTCTTCACTTTCTTACAATTCACTCCAGGTTTTCTTAAAAGATAAAAATCTCTGCTCTGATGTGTTCAGGTCACGCTATAAAACTATCCAACAGCACAGTGTGGGATCCTTCCAGAACCCACTCACGATCCCTTCATAGAACAACATTCACCAAACAAAACTTCATGCCCTGTTTTCTCCAACCCCCAAGAGAGAAAATTACGTATTGAAAAAATTAAAACTTTATAGTAGAAATGGGACCAAAATGGTTCAGATGAGTCATGAAATCCTCTCTGTCTTTTTCAAAAGCCAGCATGAACGTGGACTGCTTCTCCCTCCTGCGTTTTTATAAAATAAAACGCTTCATTTGTGTTCTTTGTACCAATCGCACTGTGGTGGCTCAGGCCACAGATGCTGACTTCCTCCCGGAGGGGCCTCCCCGCCTGGCAGGAGGCCCGGCTCCCAGGGGGCCCCGGAGGCGGAGCCCCCCTCCCTGCCCAGAGCCCCCCTCCCTGCAGGCCCGGGCCCTCCTCCTCTACTGGAGGCACGGTGTCCCTCACGGCTCGTGTTCCTCTCGCCGCACCTCTTCACCGGCTCGTGTTGTGGATTCTCCTGACACATGAGTCCCGCAGTCAACCAGAGAAAAGAAAACGAGCTCCTGGCTCCGCAGACGGCCCAGTGCCCGGCTCCCAGCAAGTGCACAAGAAACACTTATTGCTTTTTCTTTCTTTTGACCTAGAGACAAAACCTGTCCGGAGGGAAGCTGAAGTGTGGAAGGGCCCTTCCTCTCATCGCCCTCCCAGCCAGGTCAAGACCTTTTACTAGGTTGGGCCTTATGAGCTTGCTGCTATCTGAGAGTTCTGACCTAGGAAAAATGGCAATTTTGTATGATTCGCCCCATGCCACACTGGTAACACCCGATGCTCTGTCTGGAAAGAGTTCCCACACTCACTGCCAGGGTGACCAACTGGTGGTCCAGGTCTTCCCAGCACGGGCGCTTGGGATATGACACTGTCGGTGCTAAACAGGGGCATGCCAGCGAACTGGAACTAGCCGGTCACGGCAGCCAAATTCTGCTTTTTTGTGTTTTCTTAAATATGAAAAGAAAAAGTCCAGAGTTTTTTATAATAATATAATAATTGGTAAGGTTGCTAGAAGGCCCAGCCTGTGCAGACACTTGAGTTAATTTTCTCAACTCTCCCTCTGAGTTAGGTATTGTTCTTATTTCAGTTTCAGCAGCAGAGACAACAGGAAACCCAGAAATGCCAAGCGCCCTAACCGCAGTCACAGAGCCTGCAGGGGCAGGTAGGGAGCTGGACACAAGGAATCTGAGTCCAGGGTTCGTGCTCCAAAGAGGATCACTCACTTCTCCCTCCCCGGAGGCTGTGGCTTCTGCAAAGCCTGCCCAGGGAAGTGGTTCTTGGAAGAAGTCTCCACTCCTCTCTGGCTTTAGTTTTCTCTCTCCTCCTCCTTCCATGGCCCAAGTATCTACTTTTGTAGATAGCCTTGGCCGTGCCCCAGCCAGCCCAGCCTTGGGACATTCCTCTGCCTTGTCCCAGGTGCACACTGCCAGCTCCTGCCATGACGTGCCACCCTCTCCACGGCTGAGCCTGTTTCACAGCTGTGCCTGGACCACCGTTCCCCCAGAAGGGTTCTATCCATAGCCCCCCAGTTGTGCCTCACTGCTGAGGGGCAGGAGGGCAGAGGGGTAATCAGGGAGGTGGGCCTGTTGCTAGGGCTTGGAGAGTCCTGAATCTTGAATGTCATGCTGCGCAGTTTGACTTTTATTTGATGGACAGCAAAGAGCCAGCCGAGGTTTATAAGCAATGGCATGAGCAATCTGTGCTTTAGGAAGACAAGGCGGGCCATTGCCTGGTGCTGGCGTCTGTAGGATCGTCTTCATTATGTGAGGCCAGACAAATGCTGATGCGATACTGTGCACACATCCTGGGTGGCACCAGGACAATACCAACTGCAGGGGGAAAAATTGACCTGATCCGATCACTTCATCTTCATGACAGTGTTCCCGGATTTTTATTCTCCTGAACACATAGAAAATGCTAACAACAGCAAAATCACAAGTCATCGAGCTTTGTAGTCTGTCAATGAAACATTTAGCCCCGTGTGGAAGCCTGCTCTACTCCAGTACAGCCAAGGCGTGTGGTTAAAATGACAGAGCTTATCGATCTTATGGTGAAGGCTAGAAGGGAGCAGCGGGGACACATCTCATGATATATGTAAAAAAACGGTAAAAAGCAAATGCAGAGATGAAAATGTGAAACCCAGGAAAGAGAAGTACAGGTGCTGAAATCGGCCGTCCGACCACCTTCTCTATTCTCCGTGTGCTCGTGCATTTGTGTGAAAGTGTGTAGAGGAATTTTCAAAACCAGAGACATAAAAACCTACTTAAAATAAGAAAACATCTCGTCAGGTAGCCCTCCTGCTGATTCCAGCGAAGACCTGTGTTAGATGGACGCACGGTGGCCTGCGCACAGGGCTGTGGTCCCCACGGGAAGCGGGTGGATGAGCTTCCACACGTCAGATAACATGCGCTTTGCCCGGAGCCTTCCTTCTGCTGAGTTCAAGATCCTTACAATGGCTGCCAGCTCCTAATATTTCAAAGACTGTCTACATTAATATTTTTTCAAAGCCCCAAAGCCTGGCAAGGAATGAAAATTGTTTCTGAATCTACTTCAGGAATTAATATTAGAGAACAGGAGCTTTCCTCTCAGCACACGGGGGCTGAATAGATGGTCTCGTCTCCCTAGAAAGGGAGCTGATGGCCCGAGGGGCACTGTGGTGGGACGCGGGGCACAGCGCGGGCGGGGGCTCAGAGGGGCCTTTGTCCTCTCAAATTATCGGCAGGCCCGTTTCATTAACTGGTGTAGATGCTAAACTACAGGAAGCAAGTAGATTAGCTTGAAGTTACAGCGAAGACCTGGAGTTCCTGGGCGGTGACTGAGCCACCTCTCCTGAGGTTCCTCTGGTCCTCGCCACCGTGACGGGAGTGAATGGGAACAGTCCTGTGTGGAGCTGCATCCGGTCTGCTCTTTGGAACCAGAGGACGAACGGGAGCTCTCCCCGGTGGGGCTCTCCCCCGTGGGGCTCTCCCCCATGGGGCTCCTGGCACCCGCTCTGTCCCCAGCAAGCAGGGAATCCGTCGCTGGAGGGGTTGGTATCGCTCACCTGTGAATTTAAAAGGCCCAGACATCAAAGGCCCTGCTGAAAGCTTTCAGAGATGCCTTTGGCTTTGTTACTCTTTCCTGCTCTATGAAAACAACATAATTCACGTAGGAAACCAGCAAATATAAAACAGAATGATGAGAGCGAGAGAAAGTCCTGCCTAAAAGCAACCCCTGTGACTGCTGATGTTTTGTCATTTTTCCTTCCGTCTTTCTTAGCTCTTTTGATTTAGTCAAGAATAAACTGTGTGTGTACAGGTTTCTGGCCCGTGCTATCTACTTGACAGTTATAACCTGAATATTTTGCCATCAATTCTAACACTTTTCACTTTTGTCATTATGGCCGAATAGATATAAACCATCTACTTTTCCTCTCTTATAACCTGTGGTTTTCCATTATTTTCTTTTCTTATTTATGCATCAATTTAAACCATATTCCACAACAAATCATTGACACCATCAAAGAGAAAGAGTACTTTTAAGGCATTAGATGTCCCTCTGGACTCACAGGCCGAGAACTAGTGATGACTGAATGCTAATTTTTGGAGCAAACGAACAAATGGTTCCCCAGGAGACTCACAGAGCAAAGGGAAGGCTGGGGCAGACCTGAGGGTGAGATTCAAGGATGAGATTCATGTGCTTCTTCAGGCTCTAGAGAAAGCAGCCACCACTACACTGACACGTACTTGCCACTTACTTGCTGTGTGATCTTGAACGTGTCACTTAACCTCCCTGAGCCAAAGAGGCCTCACCTACAAAACAGGAGACATCGTACTTACCCCACACAGGGGCATAGCATACAATCAGTGCTTCTCGGAGCTCTGTCCTTAATGTCCAAAATGAAGTCTTTTCATAGTGGGTCTGTGTTAATTTAAATGGCAGTTTATAAAAATAGAGAAATGTCATTTTCTTTTTTAAAAAATTATTTTTTATTTTTAAATTACAGTTGACTTACAATATTATATTAGTTTCAGGTGTACAGTCCCATGATAGACATCTAAATAACTTACAAAGTGATTACCCCAATAAATCTAGTACCCATCTGACACCATACATAGTTATTACAATACTATGACTATATTCCCTGTGACTATTCTATAACCACCAATTTGTACTTAACCCCTTCACCTTTTTCACCTATTCTCCTGAACCTCCATCCCATCCAATAACCGTCAAAATATTCTCTGTATCTATGAGGCTATTTCTGTTCTGCTTCTTTGTTTGTTCTTTAGATTCCACATATAAGTGCAATCACATGGCATTTGTCTTTCTCTGTCTGACTTATTTCACGCAGCCTGCAAAGTTTCTGTTGAGAAATCAGCAGACAGTCTTATGGGAGCTCTCTTATAGATAAGTAACTGCTTTTGTTTTGATGCTTTTAAGATTCTCTTTGTCTTTAACCTTTGGCATTTTAATTATGATGTGTCTTGCTGTGAGCCTCTTGTTTGGTACTCTCTGTGCTTCCTCTTGTTTGGTACTCTCTGTGCTTCCTGGACTTGTATGTCTATTTCCTTCACTAGGGAAATTTTCTGTCATTATTTTTTCAAATAGGTTTTCTATTTCTTTCTCTCTATTCTCCTTTTGTTACCCCTATGCTGTGAATGTTGGTACACTTGAGGTTGTCCCAGAGGGGCCTTACACTATCCTCATTTTTTTTTATTCACTTTTCTTTTTGCTGTTCTTATAGGGTGTTTTCTGCTTCCTTATCTTTCAAATCTCTGACTTGATTTTCTGTTTCATCTACTCTACTGTTGATTCCTTGTTAGTGTATCCTTCATTTCTGACCGATTGTTTTATGGTTTCCATGTTCTTTTTTGTGCCATTGAAGTTCTCACTAAGTTTCTTGAGCATCCTTACAAGCATTGTTTTGAATTCTATACCTGGTAGTTTGCCTGCCTATCTATTATTTAGTTCTTTTTCTGGAGATTTCTCCTGTTCTTTCTTTTGGGACCTGTTTCTTTGCCTCCTCATTTTGGCAGCCTCCCTGTGTTTCTTTCTGTGTATGAGGTAGAGATGCTATGTCTCCTGGACTTAGTAGAGTGGGCTTATGCAGTAGGTGTCCTTTAGGGCCCGGTGGCTCAGCCTCCCCAGTCACCTGGGGTGCTCTGAGTGCACCTCCTGTGCGGGCTGTGTGTACTGTCCTATTGTAGTTGAGTCTAGATTATTGTTGGCACATCACCAGGAGGGACTGACCCCAGGTCAACTGGCTATGAAGATCGCTGTGACTACAGCAGAGGAGCTGCTGTGTAGAACCAACCCCACAGAGCAGGACTTGCTTCAGTGAGGGTTTGGTGTTCACCAAGTCTGCTGCTTGAGTGTGTTGCTTGTGGAGGTGGTTGGGTTGTAATGCAGTGTCGTCTGAAGCTGACCACTTGGTACACTGGCTGGGGCCCCCTGGTAGGTGTAAGGTTGGTCACCATTTGTGCCTTGCCTGGAGCCACCCAGATAAGCTACAGAGTGATCTGCAGATGGCTGTTACTTCTGCTGGGTTTGGAGGTGCCCAAAAGAAGCCAAGCTGTGAAATGAGTCTGACTGCTCCTAGTGCTGAGCCTGGAGCCACTTAGCAAGAGGTATGGGGCACCCTGAGGCCAGATGCTGCTTGTTTGAGAGATTTTAGGAAAGTCCAAAGCATGAGCCAAGACAGGCCATTTGTAGAGAAAAGCTACTGAAAACAGCTTGGATGGATCTATAAGTTGGTTGGGGTGCATCTCAGGGAATCAACAGGGCAGGATGAGCAGTTTTAGCGAGGTTGAAGGAGACTCAGATATGGCACCCACCTGCTGGCTCTGTTGAGGGACAGCTTATCAAAGGAACTATGGCCTCTGCCAGCACTCCTGTCTGGGAGAAACTGCCTGTCCAGCCCTCATCCTGAAGCCAGACAATTCAGTTCCTCCCCATACGTCCCTGGTGCCTTTCAAGCTGCTGCCCCAGCTCTGGAGCTCAGAGGGAGTGAGTCCCACAGTAAGCCTGTGCACAGACCCTTTAAGAGGAATGCCTGGGACTCCAGCAGCCTCCCTGTCACTCAGCCTCAATCTTCACTGGGTTTTACACACAAAAGTTATGGGGAATTCTCCTCCTGGCACTGGAACCCTGGGCTTGGGGTTCTCATGTGGGGCTAGGCCCCTTTGCTTTTGAGGGTGACCTCTGCAACCAAGATATCCCTCTTAATTTTTATTAACCACATTTGGGTGGACCAGCCTCCTACTGGTCTGGATGTGGCTTCTTCTGTAGAGCCTTAGTTAGCTAGGTTTCAGGTGGCTCTCAATGATGAGTGTTCTCTAGTTTAGATGTAATTTTGATGTGGTTGTGGGAGGTTCCGAGCACTGCAGTTATCTATGCCTCCATCTTGACTGGAACTCGAGAAATGACATTTTCAAAAGCCTTAAAAATGTGAAAAACAGTTTCTAAATTAAGTACACCCTCCTTTGGCTAACATTTTAAAATCAGGAAGCCATATTTTTCTGAGGCTGATCATTTTTTTGACATCTGTATAGCATTCAGGACCCTTTGTTCAACTTGGTTGAGTATGGATGTGGATTCTCAAGAAATCTAATTCTACCAATTGTCATAACATTGGGCACCCTGGAAAGCACAAAGGAGTCTTATAAATAGAATTCTAGGAGCTTTTCTCAAAAAAATAGATGCATGACTTATTTTAACACTGCCAAGCACTTCAAGCTGCCATCTGCATATAAAGAAACAACATAGTTTGTTTCTCCCCGCTTATTAGAGCTGGTCCGCTTTCTGGTCTCTGCATATTCTCCAACCTCACCCCTTCCCTGCCTTCAGCTTGTCTGACACAACTAAGGCATCAGTTGGATGGAATCCATTAACCTTTAAGCCCCATCTCAGTTCAGCCTCTAGTCTTTTCCTCTCCTGTGTCAGTGGGAGTTGGGCCTCCTCTGGGGCCTGAGTCACCCTCTCTCCCACTTGTATCTCTGGCCTCTCAAGTCCTTCCAGATGTATCTCCTCGGCACAGTGCTCTTTAGTGTAGACAATGGGCACATTCTTCAAACCTCCAGCTCTCTTGGTTTCTCAGAAAGAGCCAGTCCTTTCCTTATCTCCCTCTTACTTTCTGGTCTTCCCCTCGCCTGCTCTGCGAAGGCATTAAAGTCTAAATTCAGAAAAGACCCCCAAATCATGTGCTTTCATTGTGTCAAAGAGATGTAATAATACTATTAGATTTCATTGTTTAATTTGAATAAAAGAAGCATCTATAGTCACTCTTTCTTCATTTTATATAGCTTATGTGGCACAACGAAAAATAATTATGTGTACCATCAATATTTTGTTCCTTTTTCATTACCTCCTTACCTTAGAGAGATATATATACACAATGTTGTCATGATTTGTTGTCCTTCAACAATTAATCATTGAGCATATGTATCTGCTAGGCATTGAAGGGGTTACAGAAAAATATGATAGCCAATACCCTTCACTGAGCCTCTCATGTTTTCCAGAAGCTCTACATAACAACATTGCACAGTAGGTATTAAATTCCCCAATTTTACATGGAATGCTGTTGAAGCTTTAAGTTCTCAAGTTCACACAGCTTGCCACCAAAGAGCTAGGATTCAAGCTGTGTCTTTCTAACTCAACACTTTCTTTTGATGACTGAACACTAAGTATATATAACAGCTCCTAAGAGATACAAATTATATGGAGGGGTGATTCTGAGGTTAGTTTTGAGTTTTGATAAAATTAATTACAGCATTTAGATCTGAGACTGGGACTCTGGCATGCAAAAAGGGCCGGCTTGAGGTATGTGTTGATTTTTTACTGTGCGGTCAGTAGGTACCCCTACAACCCACATTGTTTAGAAATCAACTAGCTATAGTTTTAAATTTTTATTTATTTATTTTAAAAACCTAAGAAAAATATGAAGTTCTGCAAAGTTTTCAAGTTTTACAAAAGATAAACTTGGGTTACTCCTATATACATTTTTCTTTTTAATTGACACATCAGTTTTTCCTACTTTACAAAATAATGCACTTTGAAGCAAAGATAAACATTATTTAGTGAAAAATAAGAAAATATATTCAGAAAGTTAAATGCTGGCCTTTTGCTAGTCACTTCTAAGATCTGTGGAATGGAAGTGCTTACATGATTAGCAGGTGCTGAAGATGTATCTCCTGGACAGCAAAGCTCTTAATTATTAACATTTTCTGTTTTCCTCTCCATGGCATCTGGGACTGGGGGAGACCCTGGCATGTGGCCCCCATATGAAAATGAGCAATGACCTGAGAGCCCAGTGGGACTGGGGCAGAGCTAGTGAGATCAGGAGGTATGTGCAAACAGGCAGCACAGGCCCTGTGGAACTCCTGGGCTTTCTCCTTCTATTTGCCCTGCCTCTGTTTCCCAGGTAACTTTTTAGGGTGTATTTTTCTGGAATTATAAGCACATTTCCACTCATGCTTTCTTATATTCTTATAGATGTCTAACGTGGTGAGTGTAATGGCATGCAGCATGCAGTGGCAAGGCCGTGCCATAGGCTCGCGGGGCAATGTCAAAGTAGCACAGGGAAATCCTCGGTAGGCTCGGCTGTTCCCAGGCCTTCCGAAGGTGCTCAGTTCCTACTAATCTCGGGAGCTGGTCAGATTTGGTGGGAATACTAGCTGTTCAGGCCTTTCTCTTAAGTCAGGGAATGACTCAGTTGTGATGATTCAGTTGACCTGACAATAGTACAATGTGGAGGTGGACAGTTTCCAAAATCAATGGGAAAGAAAACTGCGATCCATTCAACACCTGCCATGGGCATTGAAGGGAGAAGTCAAGGAGTCCATACTGTGTTTTGGCCACTTCAGTGTAACAAGACTATAAATCCCTTCATTCAACTATTAACTTTTTGAAGACAAGGACTACATTTTATTCCTTATTGTATACCCAGGGGCTAGCACAGTCTTAGCACAAGGTAAGCAGTCAACCAATATTTAGAAATAAATGGAAATTGAATTAAGAGGATACAAATAATGATCTTAAACTGTTTTCAAGTCTAATTTATGGGCCAGATTTGTTTAGTAAAATGGTTCTTAAATGTGAGCAACTATATCTACAACGTCTCAGAAAATGTTGGCAGGTTCTAGGTAGGGAAAGATGTATCCCCTGAGAAATTTAACCTTTAAAAGACGGCATTTAAAAGACAGCATCATACAAACTCCATATATTTTCCAGGATCAACTGTACAAATAATGGTTTCTTTCCTTTTGCCTGTAAAAAAGAATGTATATGCTTAGGTTTCTGAGTATTCAAACCTCAGGTGTCTGCCTGGCTCACTCCTTCACCTGTTTTTAGGTCTTTACTTAAAAGCCTCTGCACTGACAGCTTCATTGGACACTATCTGAAGTTTCACCACCCACCTTGATATTTTTTATCTCCCTTCATGTTGTATTATTTTACCTGAGCTCTTATTACTAATATACTATATATTTTAGTTATTTATCTTGTTTAGTGTCTGCTCTACAGAATGTGTCCCAAAAGGCAAGGTTTTATCAGGTTTGTTCACTACTGCATCTCTAGCACCCAGAACAGTGGCAGGCACACAGTAGGCCCTCAGTAGCTTTTTGTTGAATGAATAAATCAATTAATAAGTGTCAAGTTTTGGCAAGAGTTTGGAACAGCTGGGAAACATTTATACACTGCTAGTGGGAGATTAAATTTGAACAACTTTGAGAAACAATTTGACAGTATTTAGTAAAGCTAAAGATGGGTATATTTTTTCACCCAGCAGTTCTACTCCTAGCAGACATGTCTAGTTAAACGCTGCATATGTGTGTCAGGGGACAGGTACAAGAATAGCCAAAGCTTCACTGTGTATAATAGCAAAGAACTGGAAACAACCTAAGTGTCCATCAACAGTAGGACAGATAAGTGCATTTCCATTCATTTATACCGTATAGCAAGAAAATGAATGAATCGACACTAGAGTAAACGACATGGATGAATCTCAAGAACAAAGTGTTGAGCAATATATGCAACATGATTTCATTTATATAAATTTGAAAAACTAAATAATATATTGTTCAGAGGTACTAAGATGTCCAGCAAAAGTATAAATAAAAGCAAGGTGATAAAGTAGAAAAAATTTAGGATAGTGATTACCAGAGGAAGGATGGAGGGGGGATAATAGAAGAGCGTAGAGTAATTCTGAAGTGTAAAGGTCATGCTCCTTTTCTTCGAAAGTATGGGGAGTGTGTGTGCGTGTGTGTATGTGTATTATATTTCACGGTTGTAAGTATTCCATAATGTCTACTTAATATAGAACAAAAATAATTTTAAACAAAACTCTAAAGAAAATGGTTAAAGAATGGTCAACAAACATGAGAAACTGATCAGACTCACTATTGATCAAGGGCTACAATTTAAAATGATAATAGGATCATATTTATGGGATTGACAAAAATCTTAAAATTTAATCGAATTAGGTATTTATAATGTTTTAGGGAGACAGATATTCCAATAAACTACTCATGAAAAGGTCAACTAATATATTCATTTAGAGGACAATTTTGTAGTATATATTAAATTAATAATGTGTAAACCTACAACCAGCGAATTTTCTAAATAATACAATTTTTGAACAACATATCAAACAACATGTTTAAGAGTCTATCTTTCTAGATAAAAACATACAACATGAGATGAGAGAGCGGGATCAGGAAAAGCTGTCAAAGGGGACCCTGTCATCTGTAATGGTCTAATAATTTTTAAAGTACATTTATGCACTGCTTTTTAAATTTCAATTAATTGTATAAAACAAATATGGCTGAAGCTGCATACCAAAATTCGTGGCATGCAGGTAATTAAATGTAGTATTTTTAAAAAATAAAGCTTTGAAATACTTTGATATTTATATTAAAAACTTCAAAGGACTAACTTTAATGAGTTAGACCACCAATCTAAAAGGTTAGAAAAAGAACAAGCAGGACAAATTCAAAGAACAAAATTAAGTAAAAAATAAGATAAAAGAAGGGGGGGAAGAAATAGAAAACAAAACTACAATAGAGAGGACCAACAAAGCCAAAAATTGTTTTG
The DNA here is from genome assembly GCF_054644295.1 of Miniopterus natalensis. Taxonomy (NCBI): domain Eukaryota; kingdom Metazoa; phylum Chordata; class Mammalia; order Chiroptera; family Miniopteridae; genus Miniopterus; species Miniopterus natalensis. The sequence goes on along the minus strand of NC_142086.1, from coordinate 4,118,386 downwards.
TTGAAAAGACTAATAAAATACATAGTTTAGAATCTGAACAGACTGATTGCAACTAATGAAATCAAAGCAGTAACAAAAGGCTTCCAACAAAGAAAAGTGCAGGACAGGATGGCTTCACAAGTGAGTTTTACCAAACCTTCAAGGAAGAACTAACACCTATCTTTCTCAAACTATTCCAAAAATTCAAGAGGAGGGAGGACTCCCAAGCTCATTTTGCGAGGCCAGCACTATTCTAATTCCAAAACCAGATAAAGATACTACAAAGAAAGAAAATTATAAGCCAGTGTCCCTGATGAACATAGACGTAAAAACCCTTAACAAAATATTAGCAAACTGAATCTAGCAATATATTAAAAAGATACACCATGATCAAGTGGGATTTATTCCTGGGATGCAATGTTGGCACATTCTTTGCAAATCAATAAATGTGATACATCACATAAACAAAATGTAGGATAAAAATTACATGATCCTGTCAATAGATGCAGAAAAGGCATTTGAAAAAAAAATCTAGCATCCATTTATGATAAAACTCTCAGCAAAGTGGGAATAGAGGGAACATATCTCAACATAATTAAGGCCATATATGACAAACACACAGCTAATTTCATAGTCAATAGAGAAAAACTAAAAATGTTTCCCTTAAGATCAGGAATAGACAGGATGTCCGCTTTCATCACTCTTACTTAATATAGTACTAGAAGTCCTAGCCGCAGAGATCAGAGAAAAAGAAATAAAAAGTGATCTCATCTTGAAAGGAATTTGACTTTTCTGGTTGTGCAAAAACTGCATTTAATACCAGGTAAGACTCATCATAATCTCCTTACATCAAGTTTATAGTCAGTAGAACTGGTTGCAGAGAATCCAAGAAAAGTGTTCTGCAAATGATATAGATTCTGCAAATGATCCATTCCCTTCCTTACTGGATTAATGATTTTTATTTGGAATTGCTGTGGCAGCTTTCTCTCTGGGTTATAAAACATTTCCCCTTGCAATGACAATGATTGCTACTGCCACTGTTTTTCTTTTCATTGTTATTGTGGTAACTGTTTTTCTTTTCATTGTTATTGTGGTAAATGTTGATGTACACCACTGCTGAGAGTCGGAGGAATTCACTGCTCTCCATCGAGTACATTGAAATTTAGGTATTAGCAATGGAGAAAGCAACAGTCAGCACCTACCTACAATCTTGTCTGAAACCTGGATATCTCTAGGCCATTGGACCTTTTTAAGGTTTCTGGAGCATTTTACTTTTAAAATAAATGCTGGTTTTTAAAAGGAAAGAAAGAAAGGAAGAAAGAAAGAAGAAAGAAAGAAAGAAAGAAAGAAAGAAAGAAAGAAAGAAAGAAAGAAAGAAAGAAAGAAAGAAAGAAAGAAAGAAAGAAAGAAAGAAAGAAAGAAAGAAAGAAAGAATCCAAATTGGAAAGGAAGAAATAAAACTCATTATTTGTGGATGACATGATACCATATAGAGAGAACTCTAAAGATTCCACCAAAAAACTACTAGAACTGATAAATGAATTCAGTCAAGTAGCAGGATACAAAATAAATATCCAAAAATCAGTTGCATTTTTATATACCAATAATAAACTATCAGAAAGGGAAACTAAGAAAACAATCCCAATTGCATCAGAAAAAATAAAATACCTAGGAATTAATTTAACCAAGGAGGTAAGAGACCTGTATTCAGAAAATTATAAGACACTGAAGAAAGAAACTGAAGAAGATACAGATAACTGAGGCACATACCATGTTCATGGATAGGATGAGTTTTATCATGATTAAAATGTCCACACTGCCCAAAACAATCTATAGATTCAATTCAAGTCCTATCAAAATATCAATGGCATATTCCACAGAACTGGAACAAATAATCCAAATCTTTACATGGAACCACAAAAGGCCCCAAATACTAACAGCAATCATGAGAAAGAAGAATAAATTTGGAAGTATCACAATATCTGATATCAAACTATACTGCAAGGCCATAGTAATCAAAACAGCATGGTACTGGAATAAAAACAGACATGTAGATCAATGGAACAGAATATAGGACCCAGAAATAAACTGATATCTCTATGGTCAATTAATATTAGACAAAGGAGGCAAAAAGACAGTCTATTCAATAAGTGGTGCTGGGGAAATTAGACAAATACATGCAAAAAATGAAACTAGACCACTTTCTTACACCATATACAAGAATAAACTCAAAATAGATTAAGGACTTAAACATAAGACCTGAAACCATAAAACTCCTAGAAGAAAACAAACAGTAAAACCTCAGACATTTTTGGCAATATTTTTTTCTGACATATCTCCTTGGGCAAGAGAAACAATAAACAAACAAACAAACAAACAAACAAATAAATAAATAAATAAATAAATAAAGACTGCATCAAACTAAAAAATGTTTGCACAGCAAAGGAAACCATCAACATTATGAAAAGACAACCTACTGAATGGGAGAACACATTCACCAATGATACATCTGATAAGGGGCTAATATCCAAAATTTTTAAAGAATTCACACAACTCAACGCCAAAAATCAAAAACAAAACAAAACAAAACAAAAAAACAATCCAATTGAAAAATGGGCAAAGGACCTGAATAGACACTTCTCCAGAGAGGACATACAGATGGCCAAGGGACATATGAAAAAATGCTCAACTTCGCTAATCATCCAAGAGATGCAAGTTAAAATCACAATGAGATATCACCTCACCCCTGTCAGAATGGTTATTATCAATGAATCAACAAACGACTTGTGCTGGCGAGGGTGTGAAGAAAGGGGAACTCCAGTACACTGCTGGTGGGGATGCAGACTGGGGCAGCCACTATGGAAAACAGTATGGGGGTTCCTCAAAAAATTAAAAATGGAGCTGCCTTTTGACCCAGTGATTCCACTCCTGGGAATATATCTGAAGAAACCTGAAAAACTAATTTGAAAGAATATATGCACCCTTCTGTTCATTGCAGCGTTATTTACAAGAGCCTGGATTTGGAAGCAACCCAAGTGCTCAGCAAGGCTATTCCTTTTGTTGTTGTTGTTAATCTCACCTAACGATAGTTTTTCTATTGCTTTTCAAAAGAAAGGGAAGGATGGAGGGGAAGAGAAAGAGAGAGAGAAACACTGATGCGAGAGAGACACATGGACTGGCTGCCTCCCACACATGCCCAAACCAGGGGCAAGGAGCAGACTCCCAACCCAGGTACTTCCCTTGACTGGGAATCCAGCCCTCAGCCCTTTGGTGTGCGAGCCGATGCTCTAACCACTGAGCATTGTCAGGGCCCAAGTGCTCATCAAAAGATGAGTGGATAAAAATGCCACGATACATAAACAATAGAATATTACTCAGCCATAAAAAGAATGAAATCTTACCACTTGCAATAGCATGGATGGACCTAGAGGGTATTATGCTCAGTGAAATCAGTCAGAGAAAGACAAACACCACGCGACCCCACTTACATGTGGAATCTAAAGAACAGCATAAATGAGCAAACAGCATGGCAATAGGCTCGTAGACACAGAGAACAGACTGATTGTTGCCGGGGGGAGAGGGGTTGGAGGACTGGGTGAAAACCGTGAAGGGATGGAGAAGTAAGATTGGCAGTTACAGAGCAGTCACGGAGAAGGTTGTCAGTAATCTTGCAACAACCATGTCAACCATGTGTGGTGCTAGGTGGGCATGGCAAACATCAGCGGGAACACTTTGTGGAGTCCATATAGCATGGTCTTACCACTGTGCTGTACACCTGAAACGGATACAAAATAATACTGAATGTAAACTAATTTTTTAAAAATTTTGAATAAATAAAAACACACAACCTTGATAAGACAAAAGGAGAGAACAAAACTGAACAGTGTTAGGCAAAAATGGAGAACACAGCTGCAGGTGCTGTGAAGGCTGAAAAGATAAGGACCCATCATGCAGGATTGATGAATATAAATCTAAAATCTTAGATGAAATGGAAAATTTCCTAGAAACATAGAACTTGCCAAAGCTATCTGAAGTGTGTGTGTGTGGGGGGGGGGGAATAAACAGACATGTAATCATTAGAGAAAGTGAATCAGGAGCTAAAAATCCATTTACCAAAAAAACGCAAGGCCCAGATTATTTCATAGGTGAATCCTAGTGAACTTCCAAGGAATAGATCATTCAATTTTATACAAACCTTTCAAGAAAAAGATAAAGGAGGGAGGCATCCCTAAATCATGCCTTTTATACAAGCTATTATAATACTCCTGGAGCCAAAACCAGTCAATAGCAGTAATAAAATGGACAAGCACATGCCAATCTCAAATATGAACATAGATACAAAGGTTATGAACAAAGTACCAGCCTGCAGATTCATCCATGTGAAAAAAGTACGTAGCAACTGAGCTGGTTTTATCCCGGGGATGCAAGGATACTGCAATATTAGAATGTTGTTAGTATAATTTACCCCGTTAACAAGTGAAAAGAAGACATCTCAGTAGGTATAGAAAAAGCATTGCAAGGGGAAGCAAAGACTCAACACATACCGAGTATGAAGTCCTCGGCAGTGGAGCAAGGAAGGCGTCCTCTACCTAAGGGGGCAGCTAGCAAAACCCCGCAGGAAACACCGCACAGGGCGGCGAACCGCTCGAGGTGCGCTCCCTGTAAAGCGTTTACTGCGACTTCTCCTGCTGATGTATGTTTTGGTTTTCTTCATATTTTTTATTTTAAGCAGTGAGCATCTCATAAATCTATGCATATTTGTCACGTAATTTCCCTAGGATAAATTCCAAGAGGTAGAATTGCTCAGTTCAAGGTTTTACCTCCTATAAATATGATGTTTCCCGAATTTCTATGTGGGAGGACTGTGCGCAGTTACAGTGACACAAGGCAGTCCTGGGAGTTCTCTCTTCTTTCGTTTCATTCATTCAGCGGGTGGACTGGGGCTGTGACATGCTAAGCTCGCCGCTGGGAGCTGGTGGTCAGTGTAAACAGTGTGGGCGTGGGCACCCCCTGGAGCTCACACGTTAGTTCTGGGGTCATCTGTATCTCTGATTTGAGAAATTGCCTGTTGGTGACTTTACTCATTTCTCTGAGTGTTCAGTTTGATTTTTCCGGAAGGCTCGAGAATCTAGGGTGTTCAGCGTCTAAACTATAAGGGGTATAGGAAGGAGATCTCTTTGGGTAAATTAACTTTGTTCCCAAATCAAAAAGAGAACAAATAGAAAAACAGAATTGTATTTAGATGGGACAAAGAAGAAAGTATCTGAAATAGGTAAGCCCCCCAAACCTGAAATGTGTGAGTCCTCGGCGGTGGACGGGGTGCCAGGCGCAAGCCGACCGTGCCGCCTTGGCCGCGAGCAGCCCTGCAGGACTCCTGCCATGGGCAGTGATTTGACCCGATTTAAACTCAGAAACCCCACAGAGGAGGACCCCTCAATGCCACTGATCATTTTCAATCAGCAGCTTTAACTCTAAAAATGACACAAAAATTAGCTCTGACCAGGTGGAAAACTAGCTTCAGCTGCTGGCTCTTTCCTCCCAGGTCACACCCGGAGAAACTCCGTTACTGAGAAGAAACACGCGGCTGAGCCAGGACCAAAACTGGGACGAGGCCGGGGTGGCCCTGAGGTGGTGGAGGGTGGTGGCGCCTGGGTGGCAGCAGAGGGGGAGCGGGCCAGAGGTTTTAACCTCTGCGTTTACCTCTTCCCTCGTGGTTTTGGGGTGATCTTCTCCTGCCTTATTGCAACAGCCTAGGGCATGCCCTGCGGGTCAGCGGGGTAGCACCTGGGCAGCATGGAAGCCGGGCCAGGGGGGGGGGGTGGCGAGGGGTGGCGAGGGGTGGCGAGGGGTGGCGAGGGGTGGCGAGCTGCCCTGCCTGCCCTGGAGCATATTCTCTGCCATCTCCTGCGGCCAAATCCCAGCTGATGGAAAAGGACCGGCAGAGATCGCCTCTTCCCAGCTTTGCCTCACTCTGCCGATGGAGCCTCTGTCAGAGGAACTGCCCGGACAGTAAGCTCGACTCAGCTTGGGGAATGATAAAAAATCTGGCGGTGCTGAGGGCCCTCAGCCCGGAGCTCATCCCTTCCCATCTCCTGAAAACCCCTGAGGGACCCTGTAGTGTGTGTAGTGCCTCCTCGCAGCACTGCAGGCAGGACTGACGCCAGGCAAGCACGAGCCTGCAGGCCGAGCTGGCAAGACGCCGATGCACGCGACTGCTGTGTGAGAGACACTAAGACGGACACAGACCACATGAAGCAAAACTATTGGAACAGACGCACAAAGGGTTTCAAGTAGACAAAACTAGTGTCCTTAAAGAGATAAAAGAGAATATAGTGACATAAAGCAGGTACAAGAAGTTTTAAAAGAACCAAATGGAGATACAAGGCTGGGGTAAAGTAGGTTAATAATAATAATAAATAATACAATAGTAAATAAATCATACAGAATGAACTCTGTGTTTCACATACTCACAACTGTAAACCTACTTGTGCCCCACCCCTGTATTACATTGGAAAAAAAAAAAAGTTGAAATAGAGAAGAAACGGACACTCACTTTTATCCAACACAAAATCAGAACTGGTCAATTAATGGGAAACTCAGGGAAAGCAAGGAATCATTTTTTAAAAAATGGCACAGCCTGGCCGGCGTGGCTCAGTGGTTCAGCATCAACCTGTGATCCAGGAGATCGCAGTTCGGTTCCTGGTCAGGGCACAGGCCCGGGTTGGGGCTCGATCCCCAGTGGGGAGCGCGCAGGAGGCAGCCGATCAATGACTCTCATCATTGATGTTTCTCTCTCCCTCTCCCTTCCTCTCTCTGAAATCAATAAAGAGATATATATTTTAAATGTCATGAATACCTCTGACATCTAATTGTCACTTATATAAACACATGGTTGCTTGCCAATGTTTTGATAGAGGAAGGCTTTTTCTTTGAATCTAGAGTCCCAGGTTGTCTTTCTTGCACAAAGCACACCCAAAACATATCTAGCAGAACCTCCAGTTTCCACGTCTGTGTCTTTAGCTCAGAGCCAAGAACGAAAAGACATTGGCAAAGGAATATAAGTTAAGAATCCTTCTATATTCAAAGATATATTTTTGCAACATTTTGCAGTTCTTCTCACTACTAATTTAGTGGCATTTCTAAGCAACTAAATTGTATCAAGTCTTTTCTACACATTTAACTTGTTTTTTGAAAAAAAATATCAACTCTTTCATATTCACCCTAATTACTCTATGTATTTAAATTCCACAATTATAAATACCACTTGAAATCTGAGATAAACAGATTTTGGAACAAGTGGAGTGGAGTTTTTTTAAGCCTACAACTCCTGTGTTGGGAGCAGAAGTGACTTGGGCAGCCTGGGGAGAAACTCAGTAGCCACCAGCCTGAGTGTGCAAAAGTCAGAGGTCGCTGTGCTTCACAGCAGGCCTGTAGGACTCAGCTGGAGAGGACACTGGTTAGGAGCTTCTGGTGCACACATGCAGCAGAGTCTTTCCTTCTACATATGGCCATGATTTGCATGCATATAAACTATTGTCAACACCGTCAAAAATACACATATTGTCCAAGAGAACTTTCTGAGGGAACTTCCTGGGGTAACTTTACAGAACCTAAACAGTTTAGAACAAAAATAAAACTAGCTCTAACCCACCCAAATAAGTCAAAGCTAAAGTGCTCATGCAGACTTGACGTATGCATGCATGGTTTTTAATGTGAAAATGCAACCACCATCCATCGAAACAAAGAGAAATACATCTTGTACTGTAGTGACTCATACATTTTGAAATTCTGTGTCTTCTGTCAAGGGTGTGTGACAGCTTAAATACAAAGGGACTTTAGGAAGAAAGACCACTAAGTCATCAGTGTGAAAGAAGCGTTCAGTGTAAGCGCCGAGAGTCAGCACTCACTGCATTTTAACGTTCATTACAAAGAAATGAGTCAAGAAAACTTAATTTTTACCAGCTATTGATTTATTGACATCCATGCCTTCATAAAAATCATTTGATGGCTCTTCTCCAGTTGAATGGCGTTATTCAAACGTCACATGATTTTGTTTTCGTTTTCATTGATTTCTCTGCTTTACTAAGACTCGCTCTGCAGCGGACTCAGCGCTCCACCCGAGCCTCACGCTCCCTGTCGAGGGCCTTCCCTGCGCCCCCCGCCCGAGTTCAAAACCTCCCTAATGAAAACCATTCCTAACCCTTAGTTGCGTTTCTTTTCCTTTTCTTTGTCAAATAAATTAAATCTATAATCATCTGGAGAACAAAATATTGAATTTGACTGTTGCTGCTTACGTGTAGTTTAAGGTTGAGTGTCATGTACATACATTAGACTTGAAATCATTGAAATACACGAGAAAAAACAGCTGTACCTTTTTACCTTCTAAATTGTAAGATACCTACCTCTGTGTATTATGCAAAAGACCCCAAAGCAAAATGAAAAGCTGAGAATAGAATTTATTTCGTCAGGTTAAGTAGCAAATCCATTTCGTCTTCAGAATCTCTTCTGGCAAAAATAGAAGATGGGGAAAGGTGGTAAAAGAAATGTTTTTGAAAAGTTGTAATTACGGTTGTACTATTAGAGTTACTCAAAATCAGCTACTTTAGGAAGGTTATCAATGTAATTTAAACATGATGAAGGATAACAGAAATGACAGTGTTTATTGGAAACAACATGAAGTGAAGGAGCTTTTGAAATTTTCAAGCTAGTGAGACAGTCAAATGTTATTTCAAACAAGTGCTTCAGCTCCCAGCTCTGATATATAGGAGGAAAAGCCTTTTTTAATAGATGCCGGTTTGATCCTGATGCTTCGCATTCCCTGATGTTCCGCGTTTCCCTGTGAAACAGCTCAGCATAAGCAGCACTGACCAGCGTCCTCAGTCCTGGGTGTTCAGTCTGCGGTGCTTTCGTCCCGGAGGTGGGCCGGCGCGGCGAGGTCAGGGCACAGCTCGTGGCGCGGGGCTCCCCTCCTGTGCGTTGCCAGTGGGGACTGTCATGTTGAGGGAGCGCAGGGCCCTCGGGGCGAGGCCGGCGGTCCTCGGAGGCTGCCGCTCGACACTGGCTCAGCCCAGGGACCCTAACAGGTGACACCGCCAGAGACCTGCCCCTTTTGTGTACATTCTTCCTGCTCCCGCTCAAGAGAGAATTTAACCTGCGCTAATTAAAAAGACGAAAAGACACACAAGGTGGATAATAAAGGAGATTAAGGACAGCTAGAGGGAAAAGTTAAAGAAATGGAATATTCACCTTTAGAAATGTTGATAACGGGTGAATTTCCCACGCCGGCACCTGGTATAAACACTGTATGGGTAGTTCCTTTGGTTCCTCATTAAGAGGCGTTTTGAAAACCGAGGTCTAGTTTCCGCAGAGCAGCTGCGCTGGGCGAGCAGGTGCTTTCCGCAGCCGTCCTGGCGGCCGGGCGCAGAGGCGCCGACTGGGCCGCTCGCCGAGGGGGTGCTTCCGACACAGGGTTTGATCTCAGCTTAAACAGCGCCTGGGCTTTTACCCCGCGGGGGCAGGTGGAATTCCACCTCATAGGGCAGTGAGGAGCGTGGTGCCGAAGCGCCGCTGGGGCAGGGCCCCCCCGAGGGCGCCTCCTGGGCAGCTGCCCCGGCATCCCTGGGAGGCCAGGCTCCCTCGTCCTCAGGTGACGCATCACAGTTTCTAGACTCAAGGCTCCACGTGCCACCCGCAGAGTCCTGGCAGAATGTTCACTTTCAGGACTAGGGAGGCCGCAACTGTCAAATAGAGACTCTCCTGCCGTCAGCGCAGAGCTGGGTGGAGTAAAACGATGCCCTATTGACTTACTTTCCATAGACCAAAGAGGCAGGGGTAGGGTAAGTAGTTGAGAGCAATAAAGAAACAAATTTCAGCTCAGGGTGAGGAAGGATTTTCTAACAGGTACAAATATCCAAAAATGCCGTTTGCTTTTTTGGAAGGAGTGGGAGTGGTGAGGTCTCTGCCCTTGGCCATGCTCAGTTACAGGCTGGGCCGCCCGGGGACGGGGGAGCCACCAAGAGCTGGCTGTATGTCTGACCCGCACATTGCAAGGCAATTCTACCCTTGAAATCTTGAGATCCTATGTTGTGTGGACTGTGTGTCTGCATTTAAATTCATCAAATAGACCTATGGCCAACTTATGTGGGGACCAATGTTTCTCATCAATATCATGATAATAAACACTCTGTAAAGATAGAGACTTGAGAAGCTATTCTTTTTATTATTATTATTATTTATTTATCTTTGTTGTTGAAGGTATTACAGTTGTCCCCTTTTTCCCCTCACTGACCTCCTCTAACCGGCATCCACCCCCTCCCCAGCCTTCCCCATAACACTGTCTGTGTCCGTGGGTTATGCATATGTGCATATAAATTCTTTGGTTAATCTCTCCCCACCCTCTCCCCCTCCCCACCTTCCCTCTGAGATCCCTCAGTCTGTTCCATGCTTCTAAGTCTCTGGATCTTAATTTAATAGTCTATTAACTTAAATGCAACCTTATAAAACCTTATACTGACTTTTACTTTAATAGCCAAACAAACAAACAAAACACTAAAAATTAAAAGTAGTAAACCTCCAGAAATAAAAACACTGTTATCAGTGTTTACTGGCTAAAGTAAAGTAATTTAGCAAATTTGTAGAAAATAACCTTTCCCTAAAGTTAGAAGCTCAGTGATTTCAAGAAACTCTGGCTACAGTATTTATGCAGTTTAATGAAGCTCAATTCCTTGCAGCTATAACTACATTTATTTCCCATATTAACTTTACTTACTTAATGATGCCTGTTCATCTTCCTAAAATGTGTTTTGTCATGTTTTAATAGGCTGTGCTTTTGAAATTTTCATGTTTTTAAAAGTCAAGCAAAAGGAGACCATGAAATGCAGGGTGGGAGAGGGCTGGGGAGCAGCCAGGAGTGCCTGGGGCTCAAGGTTCTCAAACAAGACAACAGGAGACAAAGTAGCAGCAAGTGGGACTTGCCCTCTACTTCAGGGTCTTCATCCCCAAACTGCACATCTTGGATTTGGATCCCACCTCCTACAATGGGGTAGAGACAGAACTTCCAAACCACAGGGAGTTTATCTTATTTTATGTTATTTACTTGATGGATATATATATATATATATATATATATATATAGCCTTTAAAATATTCCCTATCACAATTAAAGTCCTGAAAAATGAGTCCCATTAGCATTACTACTATTTTAGAAGTAGCAGTACTGATATTATTAGTGTCCCAAAGCTAGAAAGATCTCAAAGGCGTGCACTGATGCGCATCTGTAACATGGGTCTTCAGCTTCATTGGGGGGCCGCATGCTGGGAACCCTGGTCTTTACTCGCAGGCACTGAGGCCTTCAGACACTGAGTCCTAGTGGTGGAGACCACAGGCCTTCCACAGGATTCCTCCCTACGCTACCTCCAGAGCCCGTAGAAATGACTGAGTTCACTTTGACCAAATTTTCTCAGGACTTGGGACAAAACATGTTAGAACACCAAGAGCAAAAGTTTATAATTTTAATAGAATATATTGTAATATTTATTTGCAAACCCACAATATAGGAGAAAAACTAACCAGTTATACTCAACTTTGTTCAAAATAGTTATAAACTCAATAGGGTATAAGAGATGAAAGCTGAGATGGTCTCTAAAGAAAGCTGCCAGTTAGGAATAAAGGCAAACTTTATGAACAAGCAAATATGGATCTTGGGACAAAACTGTGGAGGAAATAAAAAAAAAAACATTTTTAGTTCTTCTTTTCTTTTTATTTGTGTTACAGTTTTGTGGGTTCTTTCACATTCCAGCTAAAATGGATTTCAGAGCATTACTTAGACCAGTAGATGGTCAGGGGATTGTGTCAAACTGCACGAAGCCAAATACAAGCCATGCTGAGGAATTCGCGTGAATTTAGTTAGTGTTAGTTAAGCCGGGCTTGATGAGCTGCTGCAATACTTCTCTACATAAACCATAGTAATATGGTAAATTTCTGTTCTTTTACTGATAGAAGCCAATAAAAATTAGTGATAAACGTATTTTATAAAGTAGACAATAAATAATTCAGACTAAAAACACAGTATCTAATAACAAAGCAGCCAGTTAAGTTGCTTAATTAACATGCATGGTTCCCATGAACTTTCAGAGGTTATAAATGCAGATTGTTCTCCGATGCCATTTAAATATCTGCCTAGTCTTGTTTGCACTATTAACTTGCCTTTTTTTTCCCTAAAGAAAAGCTTTGCCAGCAAAGATTACTTTTAACTTAGGTCCTCTCCAGAGGCTCACAAGCTGTAAATTGATGGAAATAAACAAATGTTGTTTATGTGCTGGATGAGTGAAATGTTGAGCCAGGTTATTGCTCGCCAGCGCTGAGGAGGAAGTAGGCTTGAGGACGTTCCTCCTGAATACTAACTGACTAGTTGGACATTGTTGTGATGATGATGATGATGATTGGTTCGGGGTTGGAGATTTTGTTTTTTGTTTTTGTCTTCATTTCAAACTGACCGATAAAGCTATTCCTTCAGTAGTTGAGTACTCCAGGCCACAGTAGGGCAGTGAAGTCCTGACAGTCAGATTGGCTGCTTCTGTTTTTGTGTGTGAAACAAAACTGAATTTGCCCACACATTTCATTAAGTGCCCTGGGAAGGAAATTACTGTGAGGTCTGTTAATTCGGAGGACTGTTATTACATGACACAAAGAGACAAGAGCGCTAGTCAGTGCTGCTACGTGCTTATGAGGGGAACCTTCTTTAATACTGACAACCATCTACAACTTACAATAAGTGAGCCTATCAGTTTGTCGGAGGTGTTTAAAAATTGACAAAAGCTAGTTCTGGCAAGAGTGTGGGGAAAAGGGCACCCTCTGCACTGTTCTTACAGGTGCAATTGGTGTATTCTTTCTGAAGTGCAGACTGGTAGGGTTAGCAGTGGAAATGGCGTTCTTGGGGTGCCATGAGGAAAATAATTTCCTGAGGCCCCCACCAGAGGATGGGGTTTTGTGGAAAGCTTTATTGATGATGTAAAGTTAAGGGGAGTTCACCTGTGAGGTCACATCTCTGTCCATCTTGCCATGGAAGACGCCCAATCTTGTCTTCAGCAGGGCCAGAATTAAGGCCACTGCCCGTAGTCCCAGCTCCATTTAAAGTACAGTGCAGTCCACCATCCTGCGTGTAGAGTCCGCATGGCCCTGGGCCACGCAGCTGCTTAAGGCCACATGCCTATGGAGAGAGACCAGGCAAGCCCAAGGGCAAGTGCACATCACAGAGCAAGAGAGCGAGGCCCAGCCCACAGGGACTCCGTCTGGGGAACTAAGCCAACAGCTGCTTCAAACTAACCAACTGACTTTCCGAGATCGCTGCTTCTGATGGGGTCCACCCCCTAGCCCATCCACTGTTCCTCGGGCTAGACTCGCAGGCAGGCCCCTTCCCTACGTCACCCTGACTTCTCTGTGCAAGCGCCATCTCCCCCTGTGTCTGTCCCCTTCCCCCAGTGATCTGTAGGGAGTGGGCCAGGGGTTCCCTGGGGAACGTGAAGCTGCAGTTTCCTGGTGAAACAAACAGGCTGTGCTTCCCACTGAGTATGCTCAGCAATGCCTGGCTCTCCCTTTGCTCTCTTCGTTTATTAATATTAGTAACTAGCTGATTATGATGATAACATTAGTATGTTGAAAAAGAAAATTTAATGTATATACTTTGACAGAAGTAGCCCATGTCTAAGAATTTTATTTAAGGAGGAATTGCTCAAATGGGGAGAGAGAATTGTATAGAGATGCTCAATGCAGCATTGTTTATAAGGGGAGAGATCTGGGCAAAAACAAACGTATAGTAATGGGTAACAGTGAAATAAAATTTGGTAGGAAGATACAAGGGGTTATTGTGCTGACATTAAATATTTTTTAATCCATTCAAACTTTTTGCCAAGGAAAGAGACTGAAAAATATTAAGTTAATAAAATAAGTTATATAAAAATATGGTCAGGTTTATGTAACATTACGCAAGTTGCCTATCCATCTTCTGATCTATAAATCATTTTTAAAAATGTCTCACAAAAAGATAAGTACTTTCATTGTTGCTGTTTGTGTTTTTCTGCACTCAAAAAACATTTTTAAAGAAAATAAGAAAGAAATTAGAATAGGTAAGAATGGGTGATAACTTCCTGCTTGAGCAAGGCCAAAGGAGGAAAACACTTGGAAAAATTTGTATTCTACTTTAAAACTTTTGTTTTAATTTAATCTAGTATTTTTAACTATGAAAGTAACACAAGTTTATAGTAAAAAGAAATAATAATAATAATAATAATACAGATGTCGAATGTCCATAAAGTGAAGTGAACGTTGCCTGTATATGTTACTGCACGTGATGGATTCATACATACACAAACATACCCTTTATTTCTTTAACTTACTTTTTATTATTTAACAATAGATACTAGATACCTTTATCAATCCATATAGAATTCTGTAAAATGTATTCTATTATATGATTGCATCGTATCGATTTAACTATTTCTTACATTATGGGTATTTGTCTCTAGGTTTTTGCTAATACAAACAATTCTTATAAAATTTCCTGATTGAAAATATTATACAAAATTGTGGTGTTTTGTTTTTCATTTCCACTCTTGATTCTTCTGGAATTTATTTGGATATAAGGAGTAAGTTAGGAATCCAACTTTAGTTTTGGCGATTTTTTTCCCAAATTAGGCAACTTTTCCTGTAACCTTTGTAAATAATTTATCTTTTCCCCCAATGATATTATAAAACTGTTATTTCTCTCTAAATTGATATGCATAAAGCTCTGGGTGGGAAACTGACCAAAATGACTCTTCACCCAGCAGAGTAAGTAGCAAGAAAAGGCAGCTGGGAGGGATGGCGGCCGCCAGAGCCGCTCTCCTCAGGGAGCAACCAGAAAGGCCGCGCGAAGCACAGAGAAGCAGGCGCCCAAAGGAACGGACAAAGCCGCCACGGCACCCAGGACTTGCAGGACCGAGAGACTAAATGAAAACAAATTAAAGCTGAAGTATGCGGAAGGCAGGAAATAATAAAGAGAGTAGAGAAATTAATGAAATGTGGAGAAAAGAGTACAGCGTAGAAAAATCAACAAAACCAAAGCTGCCTCATGGAAACACTCATAAAATTAATAGCTCCCCAACAAGATTTATCAGAAGGAAAACACACACATTACCAGTATTGGGAGGGGATGTAAACACAGACACAAAGAGACTGGAGGTTTACAAACAGCTTTATGCCAGTAAATAAGAAAATTTAGATGGAAGGACAAACACAACTGACTAAGACTAATACAGAAATGAATAGAAACTCTGACAATGCCATATCCATTAGCATAAAGGTATGTGTAGTTAAAAATATTTTATTAAAAGAACTCCAAGCCCAGAATTATTCTAAAATTTTTTATTGATTTGAGAGAGAGGGAGAAACATTAATTTGCTGTTCCACTTATTTATGCATCATTGGTTGATTCTTGTATGTGCCCTCACAGGGCATCGAACCTGCAACCTTGGAGTATCGGGACGACACTCTAACCATCTGAGCTACCCGACCAAGGCCCAGGATTCTTCTAAACATTTAAGGAAGAGAATAGAAACCTGCTTTGTGAACCATCAGTAACTTTAACAATACAACCTGGTAAAGGCTTTACAAGAAAGGACAATTATAAGCCGGTCTTTTGTCATAGAGACGCAAAAATACTAAACACAATATTAGAACATTAAATCCATTTTTAAAAAAGGATTAGAAGGTACATTGTTAATCTGTAAGAGTTTCTACAAGTACAGTAGAGAAATACTGAAAGTTTTCAGCATGAGACTGGGAGTAAGACAAAGAAGCCGTCACCCCCCCGCCCTGCGCTGTGCGCACCGTGCCAGAGGCCTGACACGTGGGAGAGACGACACGGAAAGGGAAAAGCAAAGCTATCCTTACTTGGAAAAAACATGATTGTGAAAATCCGAAACAATCTATCAATTAACTATAAGAATTATTCAATAAACTTAGTAAGGTCCTGCATACAAGATTAATAAAAAATCAATTGTATATGTGTATCTAGCAACAAACAGCTAGAAAAGAAACTTTGAAAAGGGTGCCATTTACAATAGCAACAAAAACCATCAAATATCTAAGAATAAATCTAGCAAAAGATCTTCATAAAGAAATTACCGAGATGTATAAAAAAATAAAAAAGTCATAATAACATGATGTTTGTGTATTCCATGCTGTAACGACGCGCACGCCCCCAAATCACCGTACAGCCAATGCAGTTCTGCTGAAACGCCAGTCATTGATATTTTTTGCAAATGAACAAACCGGTTCCTAGGTCCCAGTGGCAATGTCAAGAGACAGAGTGTGGCTGAGAACCAGCAGCCACACCACGTGCTGACGACCGGCACCAACCAGGCCGCCGTCGGGAGGCCGCCCGGGCCTCAGAAGCCTCGGGGCTCCCCTGGGCTCCCCGGGGACTGGGAACGCGAGCTGTTCCCAGAGCAGAGTTCCCCACGGCCGGCTGCGCACCGCGCCTGTCCGTAAAGGGGACGATAAACAAACTGTGACACGTCCACGCTCAGGAAACAAGCTGCTTCTACGCACAAAGGGGAGGAGTTCACAAACAGTGCCGAGCGAAAGGTGGGAATGCGAGTCGGTGCGCACGGCTGGGTCCCATTCACGTGAAACTGGGAAGCGGGGGGCGCTGACGTGTGATGTCGAGGGGCTGACGGCCTGTGGCTGCCTCGGGCGGGCGGGCGGGCGGCCGTGGGAAGGGCGCAGGGTCCCTGGGCGCTGGCAACGCTCTCCTTTCAAACCCGAGCTGCGAGCGCTGGGCCAGCTGCTGCCTGAGGGCCGGCCGCGAGCAGCTGGCCAGGCCTCCTGCTGATGCGCCAGGGTCCGGGGTTTGACCCCCTCAGCGCGCACAGGCCCTGGGGGGCGCTGTCCAGGTTCAACCTAAATCATTTAGTTAGAGGTCCCGGGATAAGCCTGGGGGCACTCCCCGGCACGGACGCTGTCACCCGGCCCCCTGAGCGGGAGCACCTGGCGTGTCCTTGCTGCGTGAGCTGATCCCTGGGCTTCAACGTGTTCGTCTCCAGCCAGAAACTGGAGGCGCTTAGTGGACATAGCTACATCAGTCAATTTAGTGAGTCTCGTTGTCTGAAGTTTACAATGCGCTGGTCGTTCCAGTGTTGAAGGACTGGCGACATTCACCCCCTTCCTAGTTTCCAAGTCGGTCCCTCCCACCTGCCTGCGGACAGTGACTGAGCTGCAGGTTTCCTCAGGTTCTGAGAACCCAAGGGCACCCCCTGGCCGACTGCGGGGGATCCAAACCATCTCTGCGTGGTTTGCTACCGTCCGCCTTAAGCAAAGCACGTAGCTTCAGTTTCTCGATGGAATAGTCTGTCGTCCCAGTAGGAATTGTCCCATGGAGGGTACACGCTGGTTAAGATGGCCCAGGGGACTCTCTGGCCGCCTTGCAGCTGGAAAGAAGGATGGGACGTGGATCTGGCTTGGCGTCCGGCCCCGGGCAGAGCCACAGGGGGGCCAGCTCTCCCGACAGGACGGGCAGGGCCCCCCCGCGCCCTGCAGGAGCTCAGCGCAAGGCCGAAGGGACAGCCCTCCCAGATACAGGGAGCCATCAGTCAGCAAACACACCTACAGGTTATTAAGTGGACTCAAACCCCAGTTGTAACTGATGATTTTGGTCTCTGTTTCGTTTCCAGTTGTTTGAATTTATGAACTTCCTGGCTGAGAACGTCATCTTCTGCTACATGGGCCTGGCCTTGTTCACGTTCCAGAACCACATCTTCAGTGGTCTCTTCATACTCGGAACCTTCGTATCCTTGGAAATGCAGACCGGGGCTAGTGAGAGAGAACCGGCTCTGTGCTCTCACTGATTATTCTGTTAAATTGTTACAGTAATTTCCCCAGGTTTAGGGCATGGCTCAAATTTAAGGCAGATACAGAATTTCTAGTTAGGGGAGAAAAAGTCCTAAGAAACTGGGGCCTTTAATAAATGCTTACGGTTCAGCGGGAGAACTTGGGTAGATCCTGGGGGGAAAGGGAAAACTAGAGGAGAGTGACTTTTTTGAATATCCAAAATATGTTTAAAATTATGAATCATTTGCATAAAAATGTCAACCCAACCCATTCATTATCATGATCAGAAGACAGCGAGACTACTAAGCTCTAGAAATATTTTCATTATAAGATGGTAAAATTTTTTCAGTAAGGACTTTGAAAATAGGACATGCTGATTAAAGACCAAATGAAATTAGCACGGTGGATAGGTTTTCAATATCTTAATAATTGGGCACATGTAAGTTTATTTTAATAAGGTAACCCTTTCTTATATACAAAATAACAGAAAATCTAGACCTCATTTTCAGTGCAGAGGACTTTTCTAGCACGAGGCCTGGCGTGCAGGCTTCCCAGTGGGAATGGATATCTGAACAAAAGGATACCAAGCATGGGAGACGTCCCCAAGGACAGTCAGCAGCTGTTGTCCTCCTTTCCACTTGGAAAATGGACACATGTCCCCTCAGATCACAGGTAGATGGCCTTACAGCCAGAGTCAAAACGCTTTGTCAGAACCCTGTTCTCACCAAGCACCTGCCTCCTGCTCTCTGTTCGCTGAGCACTCAGCTCAACCCACAAATTTCATCCAAAACGTGGGTCTTAGACGGAAGCTCCTCTTGCCAAATAGCTCCATCAGATCTGAGGGTGAACCAGAACAGGCAGACTGTCAGGGAGGGGTCCGAGATGACAAAGGGAGAGATGGCTGCCTCCAATATTTTCATAGATTCTAACTTACAAAGTTTGAATTTAGTAAAACACCTCTTAAAACCTTACTTGTGTAGATAGGCAATTCCTCTCAAAATTAAATTCACCAAAAAAAAAAATAGTGAAGCCTGCTGGATCCAGGGCGTACAGACTGATGGGAAGTGGGGTGGTGATCAGGGCTGAGGTGCACTTATCTTTTCTGAGCCCTGCTCGAGAAGATGACGCCATAGCCCTGCACGCTCTCTGCCTCCGTTTGGCAGCAGAATTGAGTATAAAGTCAGCCATCAGCAATGTAAATGTGATGAGAGAATTCACAGCGATTGAAATGGTATTGGGTTAACAACTGTAAACCAAATCTATTCAAAGAAACGCAGCGTTCTCTATTATTTCTGGAAAGGAATTGGCATTGAAAGATGAGTTTTGGAAGCAAGTTGGACATACATCTACTGACATGTTGTCTGGGCCATAAAATAGAAAAACTGAAGGACAGCACACTTAAAGCTCAAGGACTCACACCCTCATCGCAGCAATGTTTTCCTCAATGCTTCCCTGTGCTTGCCGACAGCTGGCCATTTTTGTTGCCAGAGCCTGCAACATATATCCCCTTTCCTTCCTCCTGAATCTGGGCCGAAAGCAGAAGATACCCTGGAACTTCCAGCACATGATGATGTTCTCAGGTACGTGAGCCCCCCTGCGCTGCTGCTCTCTCTCCCAGCCCCACGCGGAAGGCCCCAGGACAGGCAGAGACCTCGGGGGAAGCGTGGCTCCCATTTACCCGCTGTAGCCAGCACCACACCCACACTTCTTAAGCTATGAGCAACAGAGGGATTTTTCTTTCCAGAAAAAAAAATGAAATTAAAGGAAATCTTGTTGGGATGGCCTCAAGGTACAGCATCTGCCAGGAAATGGCCCAGAATAGGTATTGGACTTTCTCCTGACCAGTTTTCATTTTGGGGAATTTGCATGATCTTTTCATAAATTGCATCCTCAAGGCAAGTCCTCTGACAATAACACCGTCCTTGTCTGATGCGAAAGCTCCTCTCCTCAGAACCCCTGGCCTCCCCTATGCTGGGCCCAGGAGCTCCTCACAGTCAGTGCAAAGCAGACCCTATCTGAGCATGCCCCGGTGCTGAGAAAACAAGTCCTCAGCGGCACTCGCCAGGTGCCAGAGCAGTTCCAGCGGCCGTGTGCGAGCTGACAAGGCCTCTGCAATCAAGAGGCGCATGTGCTACTTGCTTAAACCAAACCTGAAGGCTCCCTTTTCCAAAAGGAAATAAACCAGATGAGTTTGCTGACCCTGAACCACTCTGGGGATTGAGGTTTCTTTCTGTTCAATCAGTTTTCCGACCGTTAGTCTTCCCTGTTCTGAGACCTTTCCCCTTTCCCCTTACAAGCCTTCTAGGTGTGTTTACACTTACATCACACTCACGTGGCCGAGGACACGCGCTCCTGAGCTCCGGTCTGTGAGACTCCCCTCTAAGCCCAACAAAGTGCTCCCAAGCTGGCACTTTTAGAAGTAGTACTAGGAATAAAGGGCTTGTTTCACCTTCAGCTCCTTCTCGCCTGTTCCACACAGCAGAGGGTGGCAGCTTGGGGCTGTTGTTTAGTAGGGTGCAGGCCCGGGTTCGAGTTAAACCCCGCCCTCCCGGCCTCTGGCGGCGCCTCCCTTCGAGTGAGGGAGGAGCCAGGCGGGGTCGCCGGCCGCAGGTGGCCTCTGACTGGAGCAGCAATGATTAGGTAACGAGCTGACAGATTATGGGAAAGCAGGCGGCAAATGTGATCACCGGCCCGCGGAAGTCAGCGCTGGGCTGCTTTTTCACAAAGCGTTTCTAGGGCTTGAAAAGCTCTCTCCCTTCTTTCCCATCGGGACATCGGTAGTTGTCTCTGGAGAACACTGGCTTATTTTTAAAACTTGGATATTGCATTTAACCAATGTTTTATTTTACAAAGAAGACTTGGAGGAAAGTGTGGGTTTTCGGTGGCTACATGGGGAGCTGAAGTGTCTGCCCTAACGGCCGCCTGGCTTGATGGCTTCTCCAGGGGTTGGCACCTACATTTGCTCAGCTGTAGAATCGGGCTGCATTAAAGACCGAGGCCAACTATACGGTGTGCAGGACCGGGAGACGTGAAGAGGCCCTGAATTTGGTGGTATCTTTATGATATTCTAAAGCAGAAAGTCAGCAGACTATGGCCTTTGAACCAAATCTAGCCCCTGCCAATTTTGTAGATAACCCTGGAACACAGCTAGATCCCCCCTTTTTTAACATAGTGTCGGTGGCTGCCTTCGCACTACAAGGTCAGTGTGAGCTGTTGCAGCAGAAACCATATGGTCCACAAGATCTGAAATATTTATTCTCTGGCCCTGTTCTAAAGCATCACCTTTAATGGGGTTGGCATTACTGGTTTAATTCAGGGAATGCCAATCAGTTACTCCTGTCTTTAAAAATACCATCATGCCAATATTTCAGGGCACCTATACACATATAACTATAACGTCCAGAGTAGGATACCTGCTGTCTTCCCCCTTGAGCATCCATGTCATCTGCCAGCCATCCAGTCACTTACTGCTAGTGGTTTAGCAGTTTAACCTCAAAGTTCAGTGTCATCTTGGGCAAAAATGAGCTTCTGTTTGACTGGACTTTTGTTCACATTGAAATGAATCTGAACAATAAAGAGATTGGCTTACTTCCTGTTTTTATTACAAGTTAATATCGATGATATTCCCTCATATGGTGGAAAGAACATTGAATTTTCCACTAAAAACTGTCTTCTTAGCTTTAAAATGAGAAGATTACAATGTTATTTGGCTATGTAATGGGATCGTAGATGCTCAACTTGAAAGTCACTCTACACCTTTCTAAGGCCTTTCCTGAGCAGTGTGTTGAGACTCCCAGCCAGGGCAGAGTAGGACTAGGACAGGCATGTTGGTCTCTTTTGCAGACTGCGGGGCGGGAGAGGAGGGGGAGAGACGGGAGAGTGAGAGAGATGAGGAGGTTGGATATCTTGCTGACAATCTCAAGATGAACTAGAGATGAAACTGAGACTTGAACCCAAACTCCTTTACTTTGAACTTAGAGTCCCTCCTCCACATAACACTACTTCAGATTTACCCTCCAGGTCATGATTACAAAAGTTAAATCAAAACCATGCCCTTTCTAACCCAGACCGGTCCCAGCATGTCTAACATGTCCCTCATGCAAACCTAACCCCTGTGTAGTTCAAAACAAACCAAACCCATGGCAACCCCCCTTCTAGCCTCTGATGCTGGTGTTAACTGCACCTCAGACCCCACCAGAGTGCAGGATGCCTCAGGTGAGAGGTCACCACGGGCAAAGCAATATATTTCTTCAAAAGAGAAAGCTCCAGGGTCAGCTTTGGTTTTCAGCATGAATTCTGATATGCTATACCTCACTTAGGGCCTACGGTTTTAAATAGATTTGCCAGGAAAGAGAATTTAAAAGGTCAACTTCAGGTAAAGTAAACAGAGGAGGGGAGGTAAGGAGCAGTGTCCAGCCTGCTCTGGGTGAGTGAGCACAACCCCTGCTGAAACTCAAAGAAAAAGCCGGAACCCTTAACGAATGTGTGCTTTATAATATATTAATATAGCCCAATGTTCTTAATTATGTGCAGGGTGGTCTTGGCCATCCAATAAGAAGGGTGGCTTTGGTAGTCCTGCAGCAGCATCTAGTCGTCCATGCCTCACTAATAATTTATTTATTTATTTTTAGTTTATCTTTATTGTTGAAAGTATTGGATGCTTCACTAATAAATTCAGGTGGAGCCTTTCTGTGCATAGCTCAAACCACTCCCAGAATCCTTTGGAGTAAGGTAAAAAACAATGAACTGCCATCTAAAATGAGAGCATGAACTTACTTCCACACTCGCTCCTTCCCGGTCATCAGCTGGCCATTCAGCAGACACTCATCAACACCCTCTCCTGGGCAGGCACTCGGGTGCATGAAGACAGAGATGCAGGCCTTCCCTCGACAGGCCTGCGCCCAGCAGCAGCTGGGCTTCAGCTGGGCTCGGCTCCCCAGGACCCTGTGCCACAGCGGGTCAGCAGCCAGTCAGATAAGCCCAGAGCTTTCTGTCGTAGTCGGTGACACCTACCATTTCATGATCCCTTTTCCACCATCTTTCCCCTCACCTAATGCACGTCTTTTGCACACTGGGCAGGAGAGCTGGCTGTGCTTCCAAGCACAAGATTCACTTGTAAAGTTAACAAAGCTTAAGCCCCAGGCTCCCTCACTACACAAGCCCCTCCAGGACGCTAGCAGTGTGTTCTGTGGTATGTACAGTTGTTGTAAGAGATATTTTTGTACTATTTTTCTTTAATCGTGTCCCCAAAATGTGTAAGTTTCTCAGGCCCCACAAAACCTGAATCAGATCAGTCTCCAAATCTGGATGTACCCAGAGGTGAAAGTGGACCAAGGACTCCAGCTGCTGGTAACTCACCTCCTCGCCATGAGCAGGGCCTGCAGTGGCACTGGGACTAGGGCCCAGCTCCATGGGGGGCTGTGGTGCAGCAGTGTTCTGAGTAAAGCTCACATAGTTCACGGAGGCTCCCACTCCACCCCCGCCACCTCTGCCTTTTGCCTCCAGAGTGAATTAAACTGAGTGAAGCAACTGTTGGGGCCCAGATTGAATTTCTCACCTAGCACAGACCCTACCTAATTCTTGTTGCACAGTAATCTACACACACGCTTGTACACACACACACACGCTTGTACACACACACACACAGATACAAGCACATGCATGCACACACGCGCATGCACACACACGTGCACATACACATGCATGCACACGGCCTTAGGATCTGAACACGAGGAACGGTGTGGGACCAGGAGTAGTTGTCTGTCTTCTGTCTTCGGAAGCTGTTAGCAATGCCAGTTCTGGCTTGGGGAGCGAGGCTGCAGTCAAGAGTCAATTGGGGAAGATTACCCTGGGAATTTTTAAGACCTTTTTAGATTCAAGGCCAGGAGGTCAGAACTGCTCCTATGTATCATGTGACACCCAACACTAAGGACTTCAGTGACGCTAAGCTCCCCTGAGACTTCTCCGCACGGCCCTGCTGATGCCCGAGAGCTGCTCTCCCCCAGCTCTCACTCCTTTGGAACCAAGAGGCAGAGCTATGTGGTTTAAGTTGAAGGAGATGCGCTTCTCACAAATTAGCTTTCCCACTGACGTAATGCCTGGTACAAAGATCAGACCCCTTGTTTTAATTCAAACCCATGTGCTGCAATTTTTATTTAATTTAAAACTAAGTAAGAGCCAGGAGTTGCTGAAAGGAGGGACATGTCAAGCCCCGTTGAGCCCTGGCAGTCTTCCTGAAGCCACTGAGGCCACCAGGCTGCAGGCTGAGCCTCCGTACAGGGCGGCTGTGCTGGTGCGGACGCGGGGAGGCACAGAGCGTCTGGGCAGGTGAAGGAGCCTGGCTGATGGCAGAGCACATGCCCCTACAAGGCGTCCGTTTCTGCAGCCCTTTGAAGGGACACTGAAACCCTGATATGTCCTATTATATAGACTAGGGAGAGTTTTAGCAAGGGAAGTGTTACCTCTGTGCACAAATGTTTAAAGCCTTGCCCATGAGCTTGCACAGCCCTAGGTCACCAGGGCTTTGCTGCTAGAGTTGTCTGTTGCCCTTTGGCTGTCCCCAGTGTACATTAGCATTCAAGTAGCTGCCAGCAGCAGTAGAGTAAGAGCAAGGCAAGGAAGAAAAACTGAATTAAGAAAAGTTTTCCTTTTTTTACCTATTTTTTTTATTGTTGACACTATTACAGATGTCCCTCATTCCCCGCCTTTGCTCCCAGCAAGAAAACTTGCCCATTAGCATTCATTTCCCCTCAGTGGTGAAAGGTGCCATGATTACCCAAGTCGGGGGGCACCAGTGTTCTACAGAGGACAGCCTCGGAGCCATCAGTGTGGGAGGTGGTCTTGCACATTGTGTTTTTGGTGAGCCGTCGGTCAGGCAAAGGTCCAGCTAATTTGAGACTTTGACTCATAAGTGGCTTTACCCAGCTCAGGTATCAGTTCGACCAGGGAGAAAGCAGGCATGGGCTCGTGAAGGTGAGGAGCCGGTGTCACTGTCCCAGCAGCGCCTAAGACAGGAGCCTGTCCCTCACTCCTCAGCCAATGGACTCCATCGAGCCACCAGGACTGTCTCACAACAATTGCCAGGCACCACATAAGAGGGGCACCCTGTGTGCTCTCTTGATCCCGCGCACCTCAAAGTGCGCCCCTCAGACCAGCAGCTTTGGCATCGCTTGGGAGCTCCCTAGAAACACTGAATCCAAGTCTGCCGCTAACAGGCTCCCGGTTCCGTGAGCGGGTGAGCGTGCCAGGCGCAGTCCAGACGCAAGGGCAATGCGCACTCCCTGCCCGAGCCCTCTCCGCCGCTCAGTCCTCCTGCAGACGTCAGGCCGCGGGCGCCCCCATCCCAGTCTGCTGCTCACTCTCCCACTTGCCCCCTGATGGGCACGGAAATGCCAGCCAGGCCCTGCTTTTCTCCCGGTCCCAGGCCTGCTGCCTTCTCCTCCCTGCTCTGCCCAGACCCTCTCCGGGCCCCCACCCCCACGCTTCCTCCCGTCCTGTGGCTTAGGCCCCACTTCCTTGGGAGGCCTTGGAAAGTCCTCAAGCCTGGGTTGGCCCTGCTCAGCTGTTTGTATGGGCCCATTGCTTCCTCTCCCAGGGCCCCTCTCATTCCGCCCTGATTTGGGGCTGCCTGCCTGTGTGTCCCTCTAGACTGGGGGCTTCATGAGGCCGGTGCTTATCTGTTTGGCTCCCTCTTTACCTCGGCACCCAGCACACTATAATTTTAAAAAACAAAAGGCTTTATTTGTTGATCTCTGTCCTTAAAATTACTTAGCTCCCCCTGGGTGGGTGGGCAAGCCTGCCTGAGAGCTGCGGGTCTGGAAGGAAGGCCGCGGGGCTGAAGCACAGGAGCACCTCCCACAGGCAACTGGTGGGTGAAGGCCAAGGAACGCACGGGGCACCGCAGTCGAGCCGGCTCACACCGCACACTTCGCGGGACGCCGCTTGAGCAACAATAACCTCAAGAACAGAGATCAACAAATAAAACCTTTTTTTTAGATGGAAGAAAATATTTTCCCCGTGCTCACTTCTGGCGAAAACCGCTGCCCTGAGTGTGGACAGCAGTAAAGGCTGCTAACAGTTCCTCAAGTTTGTATCAGGATCCGAGAACAGCTTTGCAATCTTTGCTCGCTTTGCGTTGGGGGATGTCTTTGTGTTCCAGTTAAAAACCTAAGATCTCATTCAAAACTCGGGGACTTTTACTTAAGCCCTGTGCTTTGAATCAAGAATCAGGCTAAGCCTAACTTCAGCTTAGGAGAAAGACTTTTTTTAAGGTACAGGCAGGGCTTGTGTGAGGTTCTGAGCCGTCTCAGCAGCGGGGTCCTGACTCCGCTCTTCCCGTTTGTGGCTGCGGAGAGGCAGCCGGGAGGACAGCGCCCTGCTGTGAGCGTTCCTAGCCGGGCCTGCCTCGCCCCGGCGGTGTATCTCACCCTTCCGTGCTCTGTGCCTTCCTGCCCTGGACATATCTTGTGTAATTAATTACTCCACTCTCCCTTCCTTACCAGTCCAAGGCCACGAACCTCCTGATTTGGCACGGGCCAGGACTTCTCACCCAGTATAGATGAGCCTCCCCGCCCCACCACCCTCCCTGGCACCCACCGTGGCTTGGGGCAGGCGCTAGAGAGCAGAGGGGCCAAACGGAGGTCTTCTGCAGTCTTCCAACGGACAGGGTTAACCAACTAATGCTGGACATGAGTCATGAAAACGTTTTGACCAGTGCGTCAAGCCGTCCCACAAAGTCACCATGACTAATGAGTCACCACGAGCAGCACAGCTGGGTAGACCAGCAGAGTCGGTGTGTGAGTTGAGGTCCCCCTGAGTCCCCACAGTTCCAGCTGCTGAGCAAGTTTATGTGATGTGATGAGTTCAGAGCGTCCAAGGCTGAGCTGAGAGCTGTGGCCAGCCCCACAGAATTGTGTTCTCCTTGTATTAGGTCCAAACAGTATCATTCTTCACTTAGCTCCAAAATAAATTTACAATAAAAATTTCCATCTCTTGCATTTTTAGCAGCAAACTACATTCTGCTGCTTGGCAGGCTCAGTATTTTCTGAACAGGAGCTGCTCTTTGGAGCAGTGCGTGAGCTCGGGCTTGAAGCAGGCTCCTCACATGGGCCCCTTGATCAGCCCTCTCCACACCTCTGCTCCATGGGCTATGAAACAGGGACACAGTACTTACCTTCCATGGTCAATGGTGAAAACCAGACCAGAAAATATATACGAAGAGCTCAGCACAGGGTCTGCCTCCTGGGAAACACTCAACAAATGAGGGTTTCCATCAGTGTCTTTAACCACCGCAGGGGAGAGGGTCACGAGTGCTCCACAGAGATGTGATCCCTGTAAACTCGCGGCTGCTCCTGGGAAGCCCCCATCCGAGGCAGAGTCTTCACCAAAGCACGCTGGGCTGTGGGGTCACTGCCTGAGCCACTGCCAAGTGCCAGTGCCATGCCCCTGGAAGACAAGACCCGAGCTCCTCCTCCCCCCTTAAGGACAGTTGTTGATATTCTACCTTTAGTCCCAGCAGTGACTTAATCATGGCCCTAATGCATGAATCAAAATGCTGTAGCTCAAAGTACCGGCTTTCATGAGGAAGATATATTGTAGCCTGCTCTGAGACGGATTGACACGTGCAAAATGTCACTATCTACTTAGACATTTATTGAGTGTGAGGAACTGGCAAGACCCTGTACATGACCTGGCCATGCTACGTAGTGCGAGTGTAACCAAAAAGGGCAAGGGGCCCTCAAGAGGTGCTGAGTAATGACAGGAGGCCATCCAGCCTGTCACCTCTCCCTGTGTCTCAAGGATAAACTCCTAGAAGGATACAGGAAAATAAATGATTTTATCATTTAATTCAGGAATTTTCTATATACATTTTGGTTTTGCAGGATGCTCACAGTGTCACAAATATCTGATTTATGTTTTGAACCAAATTAACCTGTCCGCCCATTGAGGCAGCAAATGCACTACATGAATTTTTTTTCACTTTCTGCCTGAATTTGCTTACTAATTGCTTGTTTTCATATGCAGACATAACCTTAAAAAACTACCTTCACACAGAAACCAAGCTCAAAAAATTAGTCTGTCTATGCCAGGTACCAATCCCTCTAATTCTGCCCTGTGGCTAGAGTTCAAAAGAAGCCAATAAGATTGACTCAAGTAAGTGAAATATGCATATGAGCCCAGAGCAGTTACATTTAAAATGCCTTGTACTAAATTTCCATACTGTCATTAAGTAACGTGGGAATTTTGGGCATTAACTCTGATATATTGGGGAAGTTCAAATGCTGTTAGTGTAACCAAGTCCTTCACAGACAGACCACAGCTGTGAGCAGGGCGGGGACCCCACAGCACAGCCGCCCACTGACCCTCCCTGGACACCTCCTCCAGAAGCCCCAGGGCCTTTCAGAGACGCTGGCTCTGCATGAGAGCAGGAGACACTGAGGTGGGTGTCCTGCCTGTGAGCGAGCCTTCCCCGGCCTCTCCGGGACCCTTGGTCCCTTCCACCACCCACTCCCCTCAGTGCCTCACAAATGTCACTGGACTTCCCTGGAGCTGTATTAAATTCTACCAAAAAAAAAACACATAAAAGCATGCATGTTAACAAGTATTGCTATCCTTCCTCAACAGATTTCTGCCCTCCAGTTGTTTTTGATTATTTTCTTTCTGGCAGGAAGTTCATTTTGGCTGCATGAGGAAATGGCATTTTTGACTAGAGAGTGAAAAATCTATCATTTTAGTTTAGGGTGCCTGGGCTGGGGAACAGGAGAGAGAGGGGCGGGAAAGAGGCAGGGAAGGTAGGAGGGAAAGAAAAGAGAAAATGAGAGTGAGAAAGAGAGAGGGGGAGTTGGGGAGCAAAAGGCAAAACACCTATTTCAAAATGCTGCCTCCGTCTGATCTCCTGCCTAGAAAGGGGAAGAAAATGTTCTTCTTTGCCTCTTTCCTTGAAACCCAAATTCTTATGATAACCACAACTTTTTAAATCTCTGTTATGGGTTCAATATCCAATAGAGGGGATGAAACACAAATTGAATGACCTGCCATACCATTTACTCTGTAACTTTAACTGCTCCCTTCCTCCCAGGTCCTATTTTTTCATCTTCTAGGAAATATTACGGGGACATGTAAGGAGAGAGATGTAGAGAGCCTCGAGACAGGCTACCCTGC
The DNA here is from genome assembly GCF_054644295.1 of Miniopterus natalensis. Lineage (NCBI taxonomy): Eukaryota > Metazoa > Chordata > Mammalia > Chiroptera > Miniopteridae > Miniopterus > Miniopterus natalensis. The sequence goes on along the minus strand of NC_142086.1, from coordinate 4,089,382 downwards.
CGGGGCACAGGCGCCCAGGATTCAGGGGGTGAGCCGCAGTTATAAATGCTCTCAGGCCAGGGCTTATATTAACGTGAGGGAGGGGGAATGATACGTCTTCTCCAGATGCTGCCTCAGATATCTCCAGGCTCCTTCCATGTTGTAGCACCGTCATTCCCTAAACCAAGGATCCTAAGGTGTGGTCTCTGGACTAGGAGTGTCACCAGTGATGTCGGCTCTAGGTTCTAGAGTTCAGCAAAGAAAGAATTTAGAGTCAAGAACTTTAGTGCGAGGGGAAGTTTATTTATCATGCAAAGCAAAAGTACACTTAAAAAAAAGACTCAAGCAGGCTGCTCAGAGTCTTGGCCCTTTAGAAAGTGAGTCACAGAGGCAGAAGAAATGAGCCAACTGGGCTGCGTGGACCCAAGAGTTAAGTTACAGAGGCAAAGGAAGGGACCTTGGAGGGGGTTAGTTCAGGCTGAGCTGCCGCAGCCCATTGCTCCCCTGGTTGCAAGTCTTGTAGGGACCCTAAGAGAAAGATCCACACCTGAAGAATGAAGGCGCAGGCATGCTCTAGAAAGAGGGCACATACACTGGGTCCTTCGTCTTAAGAGTTTTTATCTGTTTTCTAAAGGGGGAAATTTTAGGGTAGGTCTCAAGGGAGGATCTCAATAGAATATTTATCAGCTTTAAGTCATTTTGTGGTCAGTTTCACCTTCAAAGAATATCCCAAAGAGGGATTGGGATTGAGAGCATCTGCCCCAGCATGGTCTGAAATATGTAAGACCTTGCTATTTATTACCTGGCTGTAAGTTTCTCAGCCAGTTTGTTCAGCTATCTGTCCCAGTTTCCCTATTCCACTTGCCAAGAAATTTCCCTAGCTTCTTACTATCCTGCCTCAGGAGTATCAGCACCACCTGGGAACTTGTTAGAAATGCAAATTCTCGGGCCCGCCCAGACCCATTCAGTCAGACACTGGCAGCTCGGAATCCAGCCCTCTGAGCACGAACAAGTCCTCCAGGTGATTCTGATGTAGCTCAAGTTTGAGGATCGTGGCTATAGGGACTCATGGTGATAGAAGGAGAGAGATTGGAGCAGGAATAGGGGCAGGAGAGTCTGCTTCTTAAAAGCCTTGACCCAGTAATAACATGAATCAAGCCTGCTCTCATTTTGCTGGTAAGAACCAGCCATAAGACTATAACTAGCTGCAAGAGATGCTCAGAAATGTAGTGTCCGCAGCTGGATGACAGCAACGGGTTCTGGTGGACAGCCAGCCATCTTTGCCAACATGGCCCTCTGAGGCAGAAATATTGTCACCATTTACGGCATTGCTCCTTTGGAAAAACAACCCACTGACATCTTGGGCCATATAATTCTATTGTGTGGGGGCTGTCTTGTGCATTATAGGATGTTCAGCAGCCTCAGCTCACAATATTAACAGTAATGCTCCCCACCCCACACACCCCAGTTGGAGACAACTACAAATGTCTCCAGACATTGCCAAATATTCCCTGGGGGACAAAATTACTCCAAGTGGAGAACCACTGGTCTAAACAAAAAATATAACTTGTCTTTTCGACCACAGCCTGACCATAGGTGAGAATGTTACTTTCTTCTGGTCTCTGTTAGCCTTCCTCTTAAAACACTATGTTGAAGATTTCAGCTCATGGCAAAAGTTATTGCACACTGCACTACCACATCCACCTTACCTGCACAGAAATAAACTTCCCAAGCCAGAAGCATCTGTGTGCATTGACTCAGAGCCGTGACAGAGCTCATCCTATTTACAATTACCTTCCCGGATGCCCAAGGCATCCAAAAACAAACTTCATTTTATGAAAAAACATATTGAAGTTATGCTGCATTCCTTCCCAGTGGCCTTGCCTTTAAATGACTCAAGTTCAGAAGAGAGATGAAGGAAAGGAAGCTCTGCTTCTCTGACACAGACTTAGTTTCCAGAAAAAGGCAATGTACTGTTGGATGCAGAGGTTTTTCCACTGAAACAGTCTGTTGGCTTTGCTTCCATGTGATAAAATAACGTCAAACTGCAAATAGAATTGTGCAGCAAGGGTGCACTACCCTAGGAAAATGTATTTTGAATGAAACTGACATTTTGCCAGAAGTAGTTATCTTTTGCAAGGTCACGGGACTTCAGCAAGAATAAAAGCAATGCATGCTTCAATGGTAGACCCAAACTAAGGCTTGATTTATCATATTAATGATAAGAATGTGTTAAATCTTTTATATCAACCCCTCACAGTACTTGAAATGAAAGAAAAAAGGAACTGCAGTGGATTCCATCCCAACTGGAAAGAATGGCAGCAAAATCCCCCATCGGAGGGATATTTCTTTTAAAAAATGGGTTAATTTCTCAGAGACATTTCTGCCTTGCTGTCCATCTGCTCTTCATTTTTTTTGGGCTCCAGTTGTGTTTCAAAAGCAAAATATGCCCTTTCCCTCATGGTGTCACACATCCATCTGATGCTTAAGGAGGGCTTGCTCTAGGGGAGGCACCGTTCCAGCCCTGGGTCCACCCCACCTTTCGTGTGAAGGGACAGAGACCTTAAATATTAAAAATAAACATGATCGTTTCAGGAGGTGATAAGCGCAATAAAAGACATACAGGAAAGACCTAGCTGAGAGTGGAGGCATTAGAAAGCCGGGGGGCCTTCTGCGGACCGAGATGAAGCCAGTAACAGGGGCAGCGAGAGGAGCACTGGCGCTGTGAGGAGCCGCGTGGACAAAGGCCCCGAGGCACCAACAAACTTGCTCTAAAACCAACTCTATCTTCCTACACTTTTCAAGCATTACACCTTCCAGCCATCTCCCCACTCTCTCCAGTATAAAAATCTCTCCCCTGAACTCCAGATTCTTAGACACAACTCCCCTCAGCCTCTCCACTTCCATTTGAAGCGGCGGGCACTTGGGTTTCACGCGGCGAGCACAACTCCTTGATTCCTCTGCCCCCCAACACGCTCTTGCCTGCGGTCCCCGGTTCGCCCGTTTGTGCAGCCACAAGCTCCTGGGGCTCTCTCGTCTGCTCACACCCCGCCTCCAGCCCATCCGCAAACACTCGGGGCCTCTGACGTTACTCCAGCATCTGCCTCCTGGGCTGACCCACTTTCACTTCTTGCCCGGACGAATTCAGCAGCCTCCCACTGACCTCCAACCTCTAGCCTGGAAATTTGCTTTTCATAGCAGAACCAGAGTGATCCTTTTAAGCATAAACCAGATTATATTACTACCCGCCAAAAACCTTTCTAAAGTTTTCCATCTCAAAATAAAATTCAAAAGCCTTGCTATTCAAGAGCACACATGATCTGGCAACGTTACCACTTTGGAGTTATCTTATCTCTTTCCATTCTCCTCCCCTTCACCCCCATTTATTCCATCCCAGCCGCCCAGCCCCTCTGCTGCTACTTGAACACGCAGCTATCCTCTTGCCTCAGGGCCGCTGCGTCTACCTTTCCAGAGGCCTGGAACGTTGCTCTTTCAGATATGCACGTGACATCTCTCACGCTTTAGAGATTCCGCTCAACTGTCACTAACCAGGGTGGCTTTCTCAACCACCTAAACACCCCACCTCACCCCTCACATAAACACATTTTCTATCATCTTACCCTACATCATATAAATAGTTTCTAACTAATCTGGAATCTCCTATAAAGTAGAGACTATCTTTTGGTTACTGCTATCCCCTGGGGCCCAAATGGATAAAGAAATGAATCCATGAATATCACCACCTCATATCTAGAGGATCTAAAACCACTGCAATCATTCAATTTAATAGCATTTATAAGTTTTGTGTTTTGGGTACTATGAGAGATATAAAAACTGTGTAAGAAAGATGTAACACCAACCTTTTAAAAGATTAAAATTAAGGTTAAACAACAGATCGCATTAAACAATTTATTTCAGACTATCATTTAATAATCCATTAAATGGCATAAATAATAAGTGGCATGTGCAACCTGTTTTATAGGATTTCTAAGAGAGAGAGCAATGTGGACTGAGTATTGGGGGAACTCCACGAGGGTGGAATAGAGGCAGGAAAGGCAAACAGTGGGCTAACAGTGGGGCCATGGCCCAGAGGTAAGAAGAGAGAAGCCCATGGGCTTGGTATGAAAAGTTCTCAGTGGGGAAGAAATAACATGTGGAAAAAGTGGGGTGAGGTTCGGATTAGAGTCTCAGTGGTCTGTGGGATGTTACTTGCAGTTGGTGGGTCAGATCACAACCTCATAAAGTTAGGTTTTGAGGAAACTGTTCAACAGGACATGAATAGCCTGGAAGGAGGAGAAGACGAGCTGTGAGGCCAAGAGACTAGAGTGTCTGTTAGAAGCAGTCAGGGAGTGAGGCAATGGGCTTTGGACCAAGGTGGTGCGCAGGGCAGTCAGAGGAGCCCGAGCGACCATGTGACCCACTCCTTGCTGAATCCAGCTCTCTGGAGTTAGGACACTAGTGTCAAGGACTGCATATCTTTTTAAGTTCCACTGCTGATTCTGATGTGTACCTCTAGTTAAAGACCATAAGTCTAGTTCTAAAACTGTTGTAGGGGGAGGGAACGGCACTGGGTTTTAGGCCTGTGGGGTCAGACCAGACCTGGGTACAGCAACCTTGGTACTTGCGTTCTGGCTAGGAAAGAATTTGGAGCCAAGACATGAATCACAGATGTAGAAGAAGTGATTCATAGAAGAAATGGGCTCAGGAAACAAGTTAGAAAGGCAAAGGAAGGGCTGGAGGAAGCTAATGCTAATGTGCCTGGGGTGGGGGGGTAGGGGATAGGGGATGGGGGATGGGAAAGGGGAAAGGCATGGACATACTCCCTGGAGGGAGAGCGCTGGGTCCTCTGTCCTAGTGGTTTTCATCGTGGAGAGCTTAGGGGAGGTCCCAGGGAAAGATCTTATTATAATATTCAGCAGTTTTCCAGGTGTGTCCTTTTAGGGTCCTGGTCTCCACTGATTGACTGGTTGGCACCACGGTGGGGGCCATCATTCAATGTAGCTGGTCCTGAGATCAGCTGTGGCTGGTTTTGCTGCTTTTCTGGGCCTGGAGCTGAAATACAACTGAGGCCTAAATGTTATCTCTAGTGAGGAAAGGTCAGGGGGTCCAAACTGCATGACCAGCAATATACTAGGGGAGGAAAGGCACCTTGGGGGCAAGGTCCCACCCTACAATTATTCTTTGCTAGGCACCTGGGGCTTTCCACCCTGGTGACCTTCTGTACCTGGCCCACTGTCCCTGTTCTGCTGATGTCTGTCTAACTGCCTATCATAAAACCTCCATTTAGAGATGAGGCAACACAGATCCAGATGAGGGAACCCACTTAGGATATACAACCTGTCAGGGGCAGGTCTCCGAACAGGTCCCAGGTCTCTTGACTCTCCATATAATGCTTTCAGGGTCTCAGTAAATAAGAAAAGGGCAGAAGCTAAACTTGAAGGAACAATTACTCAACCATTTCATTAAAGTAGGAGGTGCTGGTCGTTTTTCCATATATAATCTGGAATCATAGAAAACCAGAACATGCATCCATTCATTGACTTTGTCAATGAAAGAGCATCCAGCCTAAGAAAAAGTTTTACAAGAGATTATTTGAGCTAATCTGATGACAATTGCCAAGAAGCAAAATCTCAACAGGTTGCAAAAATGCTTCCAAGAGTGGCAGCTTTTTTATATGTATATATCTTTTTTATTTCAGAGAGAGGAAAGGAGAAGGAGAGAGACAGAAACATCAATGATGAGAGACATTGATCGGCTGCCTCCTGGGAGGGATCGAGCCTGCAACCTGGGCATGTGCCCTGACCGGGCATCAAACCAGGATCTCCTGGATCCTAGGTCGATGCTCAACTGCTGAGCCATGCCCAGCCAGCCAGGCCCAAGAGTGGCAATTTTGTAGCTGATTTCAAACATTAGAATCAAAGGAGAAAATGTAAGGAAGGTCACCTGAAACCTACTGATGCTGAAGAGCGTGGAAGAAATCAAAGCAGAGAAATCTCTGGACTTGGATAGAGTAAGATGAAGAGACACACACTTCTTTCACCTTGCCGGGCACAGGAGAGTTAACAGTTAACATTTACAGCACATAGACACGGTACTCAGGGAACAAGATGACAACGAGGGGCTCTGCGGCCTTGTGACCTGGTGGGCCAGACCCCTCAGGCCTGGGAAAGATCACTCTGACATTTCAAAGTTGTGTTATCTTAGATGCAAAAAGACAATAGGCAGGCTCAATTAAGGTAAAGATTGGCCTCTGTCAAGGAAGCTACAGGCCTCGGACGGGACAACCCACCATGACCTGCTTTTGATTAGGACGTTTTATGTTCAGACCATCCTAGTGTTACCAGTGCTGGGGTTTGGGGCTCCCCAAGATAAAAATCAAGAGGAACCACCCGGGAAACTTCTGGACAGATTTTATTAAGCTTGTGCTTGAGCACAAGGGAGGCAGCACAGAGGAAAGGAAGGTCCTGTGAACTGGCTGGGGGCTGGCTCTGCTTGGTGCTTTTATAAGCTGGGGGCAAAGTGGGCTTGTGGGGAAAGCCAGGCTTTTGAAAGGCAGGCTTGCAGAATCTTCATTTCAGGGTCGGGTGACTTCCGTTTCCAGCTGCGCTGTCTGGTAACTATGTCCGTGCCTGCACTGTGGGGCAAGAGGGCAGCATAGCTCCCTACCACCGCCCCAGGAGGGGCACGGAGCGGGCAAACCTCCATCAACTGCACATGCGGGTCAGGAGTTTTCATCTGCAAGGAAGCAGGCACTTAGAGGGAGATCAAATCAGCCACCGCTGCGTTTCTGAGTAGGAAGTGGAGGGGTGGTGGCATTATTGCTGTCAGCTTATCTGGTGTTCCTTCTGGCTACCTGGTCTCAGCTTCGTTTCCTGGCCACCCAGTATTTTCCATTCCAGGCCCAGGCCCCTCTGCTGTCTCACAGTGTGCTTACTTTTAATCTTTCAGTTTGTAAAGTCTACCATGCAGGCCTCCCCTCAGCTTGTGAGGTTTAATATGTGGCCCCTCTATAGTCCACAATTTGTTCAACAAATATTTACTGAGCACCTATTATGTGCTTGGCATTTTTCTAGGTGTTGTAGATAAACAAAGAGCCAGCCAATTACAATGTAGTGTCATAAATTCCCTGGTACAGGTTGACTAGGAATGTAAGTTAGCCCAGGGAGGCCCAGACCTCACAGGAGGCTTCGCAGAGAAGTCAGTGGCTCAGCTGAGCTCTGAAGACCAGCTGAAATTAGGTAAAGTTTGGGTGAGGGTTATAGAAGAAAGACCTGAAGAGAATTTGAATGGGAGAATATAATTTCAGTACAGAAAATCACATATGCAAAGTCTTCTTTAATCCACCAATAATTTCAGTGTCTGAAACATTATGCATCTGTTGACAATGGTCATAACTTGGGCCCCCATAAGTTTAGCAATCTTACCTTTTCCTTCATTAGACTATACATACAAAGCATACTCTACACCTATCACAATTTACCAGTTAAGAGAGTCATTTATGCAGGACCATGAGTCCTAGATTAGAGGTCATTCCATCAGATCTTGGTCACACTAGCTTCCACATTTCCTCATCACATTCCCCAAGCCCCACCCCTACCCTTTCCCCACCCCCACCATTTTGTGTATTGTGCAGCACACACTGAGTGCTTAGTAAATAGTTTTTGACTACTGCTTTGCCTTCAATAAAACTTATTTATATTGCTTTGATTTAAATGTAATTGTATGGGACCATCACCATTCAGAACACATTTGCAAATGTATAACAGATTAAGTTTCACTTTTGCTCTTTAAAGATAAACAGGAAAATGCACATTTTTTTGCAGCGGGGTCCTTGCTACAAAGCTTTCCTTGGTGATACTTGATACTCTTCTATTGTTATGAATAGAAAGTAATTGTAATTAACATAAGGATCCCTTAGAGGCCAATTTTAAATGAAACTGCATTTAACTGCAGGTGATTCTTTTATTTTCCCAAGATGATGTTAACATTCCAACTAACTCTGTGAAATATGTCGAATCTCTGCAAAGTAAACCTGTCTGAAATGAAATGGCATCGTTTTCAACCCCCAAAGCATAGACAACAAAGAGAAAAAGAGAGTTAAGTCCAAAGGGCCCCGTAAAATGAAACTAAACACAAGCTCGGCGATCAGCTCTGGGTTTGCTGGGTTTCTAAGCAAAATGCTCTGTGTTCTCTGGGAATAGTGATTTGCTAAAAGAAACCAAGTAAATAGTAATTTTTCATTTCTAGTATTTTGTTGGTTGCCTAAGTAATTTATTTTAGTCCTAAAGCCCTCTGTTTCCCAAGTCCGTTGTGTTAAGAAGGTAGGATAAGTGGGCACGGGACCTCCACATAGCAGTTAATCAATGCAGACTGCTATGGACTGAATCGAGTCGTGTCCCCTCAAATTCATACGTTGAAGCTTTAATCCCCTGTGATGGTATTTGGTGTGGGGCCTTTGGGAGGTTATGAGAGTGGGGCCCTATGATAGGATTAGTGCCCTTACAAGCGGAGGCCCAGGGAGCTTGCTCTCACATAGCAACATGTGGCCTTCTGCAAGCCAGGAAGAGCACGCTTACCAGAACCTGGCCGCGATCTTGGCCACCTAGCCTCCAAAACCCTGAGCAGTAAACCTCAGTTGTTGAAGCTACACAGCCTATTGGTGTTTTGTTCCAGCTAAGACACACGTATTGAATGAAGCAATGAATGGTCATTGATTTGACAATTGTCTAGGCTCCAAATGTGTGACATATAACTTTGGGATCATAAAGGAGTGAGAGACAGGCAATGGTTCTTATCTGGAGTCCACTTGGCAACCTCGCTTCCTATCGCGCTCCCCACACTGCCAGGACGTCGCACCTGCCATGTGCCGGGTGTGCCACATGTGACCAGGGTTCTGGACAGATAACTCTGCTCCCAAGCACTGTTTCCATGGGGTTTTAGATGGTCATTATATGGAGAAGGCAGCCTCTTGCCAACATCTTGGAGTCTGGCCCTAATTAGCAATAGTTTTCCACCTGTGCAAGTACAAGGCATGGCAGGACTTTTGTTTTTTTTAGAGACCTCTGCATTGCATTCTATAAATATCAAGAGGTAGATATATAGGATATATCTGTGTATATATATATGAAGTCAGAATAATAGACATCTCTGAGTATATTTTTAAATCAAAAAATACTCACGTATAGATAATTTAGATTTAAGAACATAGTTATTCTAGTTTAACAAAATAGCAATGTACTACTAAATATATTTAGGAAAATAAACGGTTGTCCTCGATATCTAACATGAAAGAGTTTACAATAAGAATGATATAGTCATTTTAACTTTTATTCTAATTTCTATTCTTTTCCTTCTCACAGAAGTTCAAAGTGCACGCACACATAAATATTCAATAAACAATTAGGCTCTTAGCATTTAGCACCCCTCATACTCACCCCCGGACTGGGGGTAGCGCTCCTTCCCGGAGACCCCGGCTTTGGGCCAGAGGAAGTGAGAGCATGGAAAGGCCACGCGGGCCACAGGCCTGCAGGCGACCAGACCTGCGAGCTGCACCCGGCCTCCGACCCTCTGCTCAGATACAAAGTCTGTAAGACTGTTTCCTTCAGTTTCATTCCCTAGCGACACTGTCTGTGTTTCCGGGAGCCAATATTGTTAGAAGATTCCCCAGAATCCAGGGTTATTCATACCCACCCCCACCCCCGCATCCGCAGCCGGTCTGAACACAGAAGCACCCCTGGGGCCGTCTCAGGGGCTCAGCATCTCGGGGTAGAACTTGTTCACTAGTATTTTCTTCAAATGTCACCTTCCTTACCTTCAGGCCACTTCCTTGCCTACATGGAGATTTAGAATCATTTCCTTCCTCCGCTGCACTTTGCTCCTTGACAGTATTTTATTTTAGAGCCGAGTGCAGGTGCTCCCGCCCTGGGGCGTCTTGTCTGGGGATGTGAGCCTGAGCCTCCGCAGCCTGTCTCTGGCTCGCAGCGTGGAGGGGGAGGGAGCCCTGTGCTCCAAGTGGGGAGCCCAGGGGTAGCCGGCTAATTTCAGCTTTCCTCACCCTCCTACTATCCAATTTCTAAAACTTTTTAAACATATGAATAAAGATTTGGAAATTTAGAAATCTAGATGATACAGTAAATATTATAAAAAGTAGACCACTACATTTTACCTATGCGATTTAAGCATGTTGATAAAAATAACCAAATCACTGTCTTTAACTTTACTTGCTGTCATTCTAAATGTTTATTTGTTCCATTACCTGATATAACAGGACCCATAAATGTGTTGCGAGTCTTGTGTTACCCAAGAGAGACTTTCCATTTTAATTTTCACTTTACTATTTGTGCTTTTGTTTACTTTTCTTCAAAGTCTACATCTCTTTTTTTAATGTTACCACACTTTGATTTGAAATTTTGACATGAAAATTTAATTAACATACTGTTAATGAAGAAAAAAATAAAACAGGAAAAATGCAGGTTTTAATAGAATTGGTTTAGATTATGGGCTTTGTAAGAGTATTTACTCAAGCTGGGAAGTTCTTCAGTGTTATTTATTCATTTTTAATAAGTTTCAAGGATCCATAAACTTTTTTTTATTGTCATCTGACACATTTGATTTTTTTAAAGCAAATGTGCCCAGAAAGATTTTTTTTTAGATGTAGACAAAATTAGTCTAAAATTTGATGGAAAAGCAAAAGACCTAGAATAATTAAAATGATTTTGAAAATGAGATATGTCACTCTCCTCAATCTTATGTCTGAGTAACCATACAGTGTACGGTTAGAAGGACAGACACACATATCAGTGGAACAGAACAGAGAACCAAAAACAGAGACACATGAATACACCTGACTGACTTTTGACAAAGGCACAAAAGCAATTCAGTGGAGCAATTAAACATCCATAGACGAAAAGTGAACCCCAACCTTATAGAAAACTTAATTCAAAATGATCAGGGACTTAAATGTAAAATGGAAAGCTAAACAAATTTGGAAAAAAATTTAAAAACACAGGAGGAAAACTTTGGTACCTGGACCTTAGCAAAAACTTCTTAGACATGATTTCAAACACATGGTTCATAAAAGCAAAACTCAATAGGTTACATTTCATCAATAAAGAGCTACGAAGTGGGAGGAACTATATATCATCAAAGGACTACTACCTAGAATATTTAAAGAACTCTCAAAACTTAATGCTCAAAATCCAACAGCCCAATTGGAAAACGAAGTAAAAACATGAAGAGGCATTTCACCAAGAGGCTATAAAGATAACAGATAAGCACATTAAAAAAATGTTCCTCATTAGTTATCAGAAAAACGCAAATTAAAACCAAAAATGAGACACTGACAATGGTGGGGAGAGGGACTGGGGAGAGGGATGTGACGGGGTGGAATGGGTCATAGGGGAGAAAAAGGGACATCTGTAATATTTTAAACAAAAATAAATTTTAAAAAATAAATAAATAAAATAAAAAATAAAAATAAAAAACCAATATGAGAACAACAACAAAAATGAGCGTAGCAGGGCGTGGCTCAGTGGTTGAACACTGACCTAGGATCCAGGAGATCACGGTTCGATTCCCGGTCAGGGCACAGGCCCCGGTTGCAGGCTTGTCCCCAGTTGGGGGCATGCAGGAGGCGGCCGATCAATGACTCTCTCATCATTGATGTTTCTATCTCTCTCTCCCCCTCTCCCTTCCTCCCTCTGAAATCAATATATATTAAAAAACAAAACAAAACCCCCACAATGAGCTGTTACATACGCCTATCAGAAAGGCTGAAGTAAAAAAATAGTGACAACACTGAATGCTGGTGAGGGTGCAGAGCCACAGGGCAACATACACGGCGGGTGGGAATGCGAAACGGTACAGCCACTCTGGAAGACAGTCTGGTCATTTCTTTTAAAAACATACAAATACCATATGCCTCAGTGACTTCAGTCCTGGGAATTTATCTCAGAGAAATGGAAACTTAGGTTTACACTCACGGCAGCCTTATTTGTAAGAGCCCAAACTGGAAACAACCCAGATGTCCTTCAATAGCTGGATGGTTAGACAAACTGAAACATCCGTACCATGGGATTCTCTCGGTAATAAAAAGGAACAAACTATTGATAGATCTGGCAACTGGATGAGTATCCAGAGAATTATGCTGGGTGAAAAAAAGCCACTTTCAAGAGGCTACATACTTCATGATTTCATTTAGAGAACACGCTTGAAATGGCAACATTACAGAAATGGAAAGTTGATTACTGGTTGCCAGAAATGGAAGAGGGAGTGTTTAGGAGAGGGCGAGTAGAAGAGGGCATGTAGGAGGGGCGGGTAGGAGAGGGCATGTAGGAGGGGCGGGTAGGAGAGGGCATGTAGGAGGGGCGGGTAGGAGAGGGCATGTAGGAGGGGCGGGTAGGAGAGGGCATGTAGGAGGGGCGGGTAGGAGAGGGCATGTAGGAGGGGCGGGTAGGAGAGGGCATGTAGGAGGGGCGGGTAGGAGAGGGCATGTAGGAGGGGCGGGTAGGAGAGGGCATGTAGGAGGGGCGGGTAGGAGAGGGCATGTAGGAGGGGCGGGTAGGAGAGGGCATGTAGGAGGGGGTAGGAGGGGGGTAGGAGGGAAGTGGGTGTGGTTATAAAAAGGACCGAGGGGTCTTTGTGCTGATGAGAATGCACTAGACCTCGCCCATGTCGGTGTTAGAATTGTGGCTGTGACGTTGTTCTGCTAGTTTGCAAGATGTTGTCATTGGGGGGAAAGGGCACAAGAAAAGTCTGTTATTTCTTACAACTGCCTATGAACCTACCATTACATATTTCTAAATAAAAAGTTTAATTTATAAAGTAACTGTGTTTGAAAAGTAGTTTTGTTTGTTAGCAAATTATAAAGATAAATTCGACTAAATGAGGAGACTTGCACGGATGTTCACTCTGTCTGCTTCCCGGCAGGCCTGCGAGGAGCCATCGCGTTCGCCTTGGCGATTCGGGACACGGGCTCGCAGCCCAAGCAGATGATGTTCACCACGGCGCTGCTGCTCGTGTTCTTCACAGTCTGGGTGTTCGGAGGAGGGACCACCCCCATGCTGGCCTGGCTGCAGATCAGGTGAGTGGCCCCCGGGCGAGGGCACCGCCGAGGCAGGGCTGTGCTGACCTGCTCGAAGTACAGGGGCAAAGTAGCGTCAGTCACAAGGTGGCCCGATATGGCCTGTCGCCGACTGTCAACTTCTCCAAGACGCCCAGAAACCTCGGGGTGATGTCTGTTTACTGCCTGTCCCTGGAAATGGTTCATTTACCTATGAAGTCCTCCATTCAGCACTCTTTAGTACACCGAGATGGGTTATGGCGGTTACACAAATGAGGAAGACGTGGTCCCCTCCTCGAGGTACTCACAGCCCAACAGGATTCACACAGAGAAAGCGGGACTACCGAGGAGACAGTGAGTTTGTTTCACTTTTAATTCCTCACAGCACTTACGGTAGAGCTGGGGACTCGGGACATGCTTAAACATACCTGACTGGCGAGCCACGTGTTTAGCCAGAGGGAGGCTACGGACAAGCCAGACAGTGTTCAGCTTGTGCCCGGCTCCAGCAGGGGCCCCCAGGTCGCGGTGCCTGTAGATGGTTGCCGCAAGGTGAGCTATGCGGGTAGCAGGCAGCGTGGCAAAGACTCACAGCTTGTGCCAATTGCGAAAACGGGTAAATCTGTTTTTTAATGCTATCTTCATTTAAGTGTGTCTTTGACCCAGATCCTCATTTTCATATTCCAAATGTAATGATACTTTAGGTGAATCACGTTTTATTTCTAGAGCCGTACGTCTTGGTGGGTCACACACTCCGTCCCGGGGCCCTGCCTGTTCTCTGTGAGGCAAATTCACACCCATCTCTGCCTGACCGGGAAAGGACTTCCAGGAAAATTACTACAGACAAGGGCCTTATTCCAGCACCAATACAGTGCCTGGCACTTGGTAGGATTGAATAAATAACTGACATGGAAAATTAAATGACTATAACCACAAATGCAATATTCTTTTGTTAAGCATTTACTGCTGATTTTCTATGCATTTGGCAGAGGAAGCAGAAGCAGGGAGTTTACTTAGTAAGAAGTTTAGTGTAAGGAAGCTTATGCCTAAGCTACCTAACCTGGGCCAAGGCTCCGCTCTGAACCAAATTCAAGCAAAAAAGGGCCTCTCGCATTGTGAACGTTGGCCAAGCTCATAAAAGGGCTCTGACCAAGGTGAGTGGAAAGTGTTATGAAACGCTTGCTGAATGGCCTAAGCATACAAGTGGCTGCAGTTCTTTCCCAGGGGCGGTTACTGTGGGCTCCTATGGACGCGCACACATCGCGCTGAGCTCCACAGCCCTGGGCCGGGAGAACTGTTGGTAAGAAGGCGGTGTGCTCAGATTCCTGGAAAATAACATTCGGCCGGTAGATTCAGACTTGCAAAAATCAGGGCTTGGAAGACAAAAGTTAGAGGTTACCGATCTCCACAAGGAAAAATATCCAATATGCTATCAGGTAAATTAGAATATTCAGAAAATGAAATGGTGTCAACATTTCTTCAAGTAGTGCGAATACAACCTATTTTCTACTGCTGCTTTCATATCCTGAAGAGGGTGACACGTTTATCCTCGTGCTCACGCAGGGATTCCCAGCGGCATCGCTGACCCCAGGGTGCGGGAGCCTAGGCGGCCTCTCACCTGCAGGTGGGCGCGAGGGAGCTGCAGTAACGGGGCGGGGCAGGCTGCGCGGTTATGGAGGTTACAGGCCGGGGCAGGGCGGGGCAGGGCAGGGCCAGGAAGGAAAGGTGGCGATGCCCACCTCAGCCCCACAGCGAGGGCCCTGGAGGCCCTTGACGGGGTCACTGTGCCCTGCGGGGCGCAGCGCGGGGCTGCCCGGGCAGGGAGATGCCCGGCAGGATTGGGTTCGAAGGGCCCACAGACTCAATGCCAGGCTTGGCCGCCAGCCAGGAGGAGAGAGAAATAAGGCGAGGTTGGGGTATTCAGGGAAGGAGCTGGGGGCTCCAGTCTGGAGGGGGGCATGGGAACCTCAGCTGGGAACGAGAGCGTTACCCGAAGTCAGGGCAGAGACCCAGCAGAGGGGACCGAGGCCAGCGTGAGGCGGCCACCAGAGGGGCAGGCCCGGGGGCCAGGGCGTCCGCGCGGGCAAGGGCACCGCAGCGAGGCCGAGTTACAGCTGCGTGAGCCCCGACCCGCCGCTGGGCTCAGTCACCCAGGCCCGGGTCCGCCTCCAGGAGCCCGCCAGGGCCTGAGAGCGCGTCTCTACCGCATCCAGCAACGCCTGGACCCGCCTGCCCGGAGACGGGCTCATACTAACCGCCGCGCGCCGGGCTGCGGGGCAGGGGGACGGCGCGGTGTGACCGCCCAGGGCCAGCGCCGGGGCGGCCGGCTGGAGGGGCGCCGCGGGGGCGCGGGGCGGGGGCGCGCGGGGCGGGGGCGCGCGGGGCGGGGGCGCGCGGGGCGGGGGCGCGCGGGGCGGGGGCGCGCGGGGCGGGGGCGCGCGGGGCGGGGGCGCGCGGGGCGGGGGCGCGCGGGGCGGGGGCGGGACAGGCCGGGCCGAGTCAGCCCCCAGGCGGCAGGCCAGCAGCGCCACATAGGTCGGCCCCGCCGTGTTACAGTGACACCAGCAGATGCGCTCGTCTCTGTTGCGGTTTAGAGCACCATGAAAGAAACCTCAGAGCCATCATAGACTCTATTTTATTTACTTTTTATTGAATTTATGGGGGTGACATTGGCTGATAAAACCGCACAGGTTTCAAGTGTACAACTCAACAAGCATCATCTGCACACGCATCGCGCGCTCCACACCCAAAGTCAAGTCTCCTTCTGCCACTGCGGGTCCCCCCTCTGCCCCCTGGCACCTCCCCCACCCTCTCCCTCTGTCACCACACTGCCCTCTTTGTCTGTGTGTCATACACACATGCACACGCACACACATATATATAGTTTGTTTAATCCCTTCATCTTTTTTCACGCAACCCCCAACCCCCCCCAGCTGTCAGTCTGTTCTGTGTATCTATGAATCTCTCTCTATTTTGTTTGTTAAATTAGTTTGTTGATTAGATTCCACCTATAAGTGAGATCAAAGTTGTCTATCTATTAGATTATATTTAGCAAGACCTTCCTTGCTTACAGAACAATGTTTCATTAATCAACTTTCAGATCAGACTCTTTGCATAAAATACCAGAATATAAGTAATCGGACTTTAATAAAATAGTGTGGAAACCCAGGGGCAGGGATGCGAATGGAATAGTGAGTGAGCCAAGCTCCCTCCCTCGCTGTGTCACTTAGTTATACATTTTACATTGCCTTTCCGTCTTGATTGTTTTAATTCTATTTTTTTCCTCTTAAATTATTAGGTCTGTAAAATTGAGTTACCAGAAACTTGAGTTGATATTTTTTATTCCTATAAAATTTGCCATTTAGTCAGAAACTGCTGTAGTAGGATGCAGAGAGTGTTTTATATAAGGAAAAAGTTATGCTACTGACAGGAATTGAACCTTGATGGGAACGACTTTAAGACAGCAATGACCTTGAGCTTAGAGAAACTCAGAATGATCTTTACATGTGAAACAAATTCTCCGTTGAGTAAGTCCTATCTTAGGCACATTCAAACTTCTTGTCCTAAAGCTGTTTTATTTTATTTTTAAAATAATACAATATTTTAATGCAGCAGTTGAAATATATCACAGATCTGTGTTTTTAAAAATTCTAGAGAAAATGAGAAGACTCCCCTGGTATTATCATGGGGGTACTCCTGCAAAAGGCAAAAAAGGTTTTCTTGATTAGGACCCGCTGTCTTCCCCTTTGGGACACATCAGCACTGGTGGTAAAGAAGACCAACCGCAGTCTCCAGGGAGGAGCTCTGCTCTTAGCCAGGGAACAAACTGCCTATAGATGCCAGTAAACAGGACTATCGCCACGATTGCCCAGGCCCACTGATAAACCTCCAAGGCCAACAGGGCAGAGCTCTCTGGCAATGTGCTTAGTGTGGGTGGTAACCCAATCCTTGGTTTAGGGTAGGGCACCTATGGAGCTAACCAAATGCACGAGAACAGACCCCATACCACAGTGTAAACCTTTCCTGGGTTCCCCAGAGAGGAATGCTGGACCCATCTCTTCCAAATACCTGAACCTCAGTACAGAAAGCCTTGCTCACCTGAGAAGCAGAACCTGTATTCCAGGTGGCACTGAACGTGCCTTCAGGAAGACGGCTCCTGCATTTTCCAGATTTTGGCTTCTAACATCTCACACAGTAACAACTTTTATTGAGCACTGATTCTGTGCCAAATATTAGATAATTAATTGTAAGGCACATAGCTTCCCTATGACTCAGCCTCTATCATATGAAATGGGAATAATAATAGTAGCTACCTTCTAGGGTGGGTGGCAAAGTGGCCCAGGGTCACACCACTGTTGGGTTGCAGAGCCAACTCCAGCCCAGGCAGCCTGAGCCCAGGGCGTGTGCACCCAGCTCTTCTGCCCCCTACAGAAATGAGCTCATTCCTAACGCCTGCAATCCTTGATTAACAAATCTTCTGGGGAAAAGAGATGTGCTTTTATAGGCAAGACAAACCTGTTAAAAACAAACACAGTAATCTCCGCCATCACAAGGGATTGGGTTGCAGGGCTCACGGGGCACAGGAGTCTTTGGCCCAGCTCTCCTCTTTGGCCTAGGACAGTCACAGGTAAACAAGACCAGCCGTGCTCCGAAGTAGCCAGGCAGGGAAGTTTGTTGTCCTCAATAGGAATTTGGAATTATGGGAATTTGCCACCCTCATGCCCACTTCCCAAAACTATTCTGGATCTTAAGTCAGATGGATGTTGGCCTCTTTCACAAAACAAACAAATCACACACTGGCCTGTGTCCTTGGCAGAGTGAGTAACTTTCAGTTAGTACATTGTCTCCACTGCCATTATTTTAGCTGAATATTTAAATTCTTTTTGGTTTACGACCCATCCCTATTATATGCCATCCTAGAAGGATTTTTTTATTTTTATCATTTATATCCACTGGCTATAGAGTTTGTAACAAAAGCCATCATAGGAATGCACACAGAGGTAAACAGAGAACTGTCTTAGTAATATTTTTAAATCTTACACAACAGCAGAGTTAAGTACACCTGCTTAGAAGACTTCAATTATTACTGAGGTGAGGAAAGGTCAATTTGATATAACAGAGGAATACAGATAATTAAGTTCCCTCCATTTCTAGCTGAATTCTGTTTGGTTTCCTTCCTAGTATCCAGTCTCCTGCATGTTTAATGACATGCTTTAGTGGTCTATTAACACAGCAAATCAGCATACACACCTTGGAGGCAGATGGTGTGGATCCCACCCCTCCTCCCCCTCTTACTAGCTGTGGGAACTTGAAGAATGAATTCAGTATCTTCATGCCTCAATCCTCTTATCTGTAAAATTGGAATAATAATAGCTACCTGTTTACATTGTCGTAAGGATTAAGTGTTTCCTGTATAAAGAATTCAGGGCACACAGTAAGTACTCAACAAATGTTGCTATAACAATACCTGGATGACCAATTTGGAGCCTTTTCTTGTCCAAACACGCTTTTGCTGCCTATGGCATAGATATATATATATGTATGTGTGTGTGTACACACACACACACACACACACACATATATAGTGTTATCAATTAATTGTATTTGTGAAAACATGGCTTACATGAAAAATAAAAAGAAATTATAGTCTTTGAGGAACTTAGTTCATTTTATGTAATAACTAGATTCATCAATATTACAGCTAGCTCCTATTTCTGAATTCAAAATTATAAACTTCTTAAAGAAAAATGCTTACAAAAAGCAATATATTTATCCAACAGCCAGAGAGATTCTTTCTAGAACACGCTTCTATTTCTTCCTTAATATATTCTCTGCTTAGGTACTTTTCTGATATTTAATTAGCACCATTTCATCAATATATATCAATTTTATTATTTTGTATTGCTTTTGTACCAATTTGTATATTTTGTATCAATTTACATCAGTTGGCAGGCCTGAGAAATACCCTGTATTTATTTGAACGTGGACTCATACTTTATATTTTCCACCCCTAACCCCCATTTAAAATTGTTCTATTTTCCAGAGGCTTTTCTAAAAAATGGTTCATAGCTTCAAATATTTATTGTTCAAATCAATCTAGTTCGGCATACTCTATTAGAGATATTGGATGAGACTAGAAACTTATTGCTAACCTAAAAGTATCCTAGGTTTATAATCCGTATTATGAATTAGCAGCTTGTAAATTTGCTTCCAATACCATCTGGGCTCTTTAATATGCTTTCTTTCTGTGTACAGAATCTTTTCAGTTTCAGAGATAATAGTCTTTATCTTGACAACTGCTAACTGTCTTCCACTAGCCATGTTCGTATTTCTCCAACGTGCTCTTGAGAACATCATTATCAATAAACTTCCCTCATTTATTAAGTTTATCAAACAATGAACATTCAGTTCTATTAAAGAGAATTTATTAGCCTGTTGTCATAAAGTATTATCCAGTATAGGAGCTAGAAAAGCGCATCCTTGGACCCCACTCCAGACGTTCTGATTCAGAAACTCTGGAGGTGAAGCCAGTGATGTGTGTTATGATATGCCCTCCGGGGGCCAGGTGCATGCTTGGGCTGGAGAATCCATGCCTTGGTCTGATAATGGAAAGAAGCAATGCTGGAGATATTGAGTTTGTCTCCCTAAGATCCTGCACAGAATCCCCAGTGGTTCCTCCATACTGCTCTTAAACTCTTCAACATCATGTTCCTTTCTATCTAAAAATAAAACCCAAGCCAGTTGATTTGCACATTTCTGTCTGAGTTAATCCTGGCCGCTCTCCACTCCACCATATCTCATCTGTAAAGCTGTAGATGATACTTTAGCCAAAACAATATGAGATGAGACTCCTGAATTTTCTCAAGGTTCTAAGCACCAGCAATCCTGCAGTGACCCCAACAACACTGTGAAACAGGCCAGGATGAGAGCATCTTGGGCAGGGAATCGTCCACACCTCTGAGCAAGACCACCAGGGGTTTTAAAGCCTTCCAGTGAGAGCCCCAAGCAGAAAGCCACATGTCTACTTTGAGCCAGATCTTGTCCTTTATTTTTTCTTTATTTAAACCATGTTTTATTTTTAAATTACAGTTGACATACAATATTATATTAGTTTCAGGTTTACACTCTAGTGATTAGACATTATATAACTTACTAAGTGCATCCTAATAAATCTCGTACCCATCTGACACTGTACATAGTTGTTACAATATTGCTGTCTACATTCCCTGTGCTGTGACTATTTTGTAACCACCAATCTGTACTTCTCAATCTCTTCACCTTTTCCATCCATCCTTCCAACCCAGCTCCTGACCGGCAACCATCAGAATGTTCTCTGTATCTATGAGTCTGTTTCTGTTCTGCTTGCTTGCTTATTTTGTTCTTTTAGATTCAATCACTGATAGGTGTATATTTATTGCCATTTTATTGTTCATATTTTTTATATATTTTTTTTCTTCTTCTTAAAGAGAGCCTTTAACATTTCACATAATAAAGTTTGGTGGTGATGAATTCCTTAACTTCTTTTTGTCTGGGAAGCTCTTTATCTGACCTTGAGTTCTAAATGATAGCGTTGCTGGGTAGAGTAATCTTGGTTGTAGGTCCTTGCTTTTCATCACTTTGACTATTTCTTCCCACTCCCTTCTGACCTGAAAAGTTTCTGTTGAGAAATCAACTGACAGTCTTATGGGAGCTCCCATGTAGGTAACTAACTGCTTGTCTCTTGCTCCTTTTAAGGTTCACTCTCTTTGTCTTTAACCTTTGGCATTTTAATTATGATGTGTCTTGCTGTGGGCCTCTTTGGGTTCCTCTTGTTTAGGACTCTCTGTACTTCCTGGACTTGTAAGTCTGTTTCCTTCATCAGATTAGGAAAGTTTTCTGTCGTTATTTTTTGAAATAGGTTTTCTTGTTCCCTCTTTTCTTCTTCAGTACCTCCATGATGAGAATGTTGGTACGCTTGAGGTTGTCCCAGAAGGCTCTTCATTTTTACAGTTCCTTTTATCTTTTTGCTCTTCTGATTGGGTATTTTTTGCTTCCTTATATTCCAAATTGCTTATTTGATTCTCGGCTTCATCTACTCTCCTGTTAATTCCCTGTAAATTATTCTTCATTTCAGTTAGTGTGTCCTTCATTTCTGACTGGTTCTTTTTTATGCTGTTGAGGTTCTCACTAAGTTCCTTGAGGATCCCCATAATCAGTGTTCTGAACTCCGCATCTGGTAGGTTGCTTATTTCCATTTTGTTTAGCTCTTTTTCTGGAGTTTTGTTCTGTTCTTTCCTCTGGGACATGTTTCTTTGTCTCCTCATTTTAGCAACCTCCCTGTGTTTGTTTCTATGAATCAGGTAGAGGTGCTACGTCTCCCAGGCTTGGTAGAGGAGTAGCATTGTGTAGTAGGTGTTCTGTCGGGGCCAGTGGCACAGCCTCCTGGTCACTCAAGCTGGGCACTCCAAGTCTCCCCCTCCTGCTATAGTTGAGCCTTGATTGCTTTTGGCATATCAGTGGAAGAATTTACCCCTAGGCTGATTGGCTGTAAGGACTGACTTCGAACACCAACCTCCTTGGAGAATCAGCTGTTCAAGGGCCCACCCCACAGAGCAGGACTAACTTCAGCAGGGCTCTGGTGCTTGCTGGGTCTACCCCTTGAGTGTGTCACTTGTAGAGGTGGTTGGGTGGTGTTTTGACTTGGTCTGGGGCCACCCACCATGTATGCTGGCTCTGGGGGCTTCTGGGAGGTGCAGGCCAAGGTCAGTCACAACATGTGTTCTGCCCAGGACTACCTGGCATGAGCTACAGAGTGATCTGTAGATGGCTGCTACTTGTGCTGGGCTTGGAAGTGCCCCAGAGAGGCTAAGCTGCGAACCAGGGCTGTTTGCTGCTAATGCTGGGCCTGGGGCCACTTAGCCAGGTGTATGGGGCAGGCAGAGGCCAGATGTTGCTTATTTGAGAGATTTTAGGAAAATTTGAACCATGAGCCAAGACAGGCCATTTATATGGAAAAGCCACTGGAAACAGTTTGGGCAGGCCTGGAAGTTGGGTGGGGTAGGGTCTCAGGTAATCACCAGGGCAGGGTGAACAGTCATAGCCAGGTTGATAGATACTCAGAGATGGTGTCTGCCTGCCAGCTCTGTTGGGGGGAAGGCTCAAAAAAGGCACAATGGCCTCTGCCAGCACTGCTGTCTGGCTAGAAAGCTGCCCCTGCTCAGCTCTTGTCCTGGTTCCAGACAATCTAGTTCCTCCCTGTGTGTCCCAGGTTCCTTTCAAGCTGCTGCCCTTGTGCTGCAACTCAGAAGGAGTGAGTCAGAGTAAGTCATGTGCAGGCCCTTTAAGAGTAATACCTGAGATTCCAGCAGCCTTCTCATCACTCAGCCACAATCCTCGCTGGTTTTCACAGTCAGAACTTATGGGGACTTCTCTTTTTGGCACTGGAACCCTGAGCTGGGGGGCTGGTGTGGGTCTGGGACCCCTTAAGGGCCCCTCAGGGGGTACCACTGCAGGTGAGATATCCCTCTGGATTTTTATCTCCACATGTGGGTGTGGGACCAGCCCATTCTGTGTCTCCACCCCCTTACCAGTCTCAATGTGGCTTCTTCTTTAAATCCCTACTTGTAGGACTTTCATTCAGCTAGATTTCAGGTGGTTCTGAATGATGGTTGTTCTGTAGTTTAGTTATAATTTTGATGTTGAAAATAGTGATTTTAAATCAAAAGATGGAACCTGTTACTCAGAAGGCTGTAGAGAGGGTTCCAATTCTGGTCAAGAGGGAATAAGCACATTTACTCCCATGTCTTTTCCTCTGAATGCAACTAAAAGCCCTGGAAAGAATACATGTAGCAGTTATCTAAGGACTCTTAAAAATAAGTGGTAGCAGAGAGGTTTGGGAAGGAAACCAGAATTCAGAGTACTATCAAGCAGCATTGAATTTTTCACCTTTTTCCTGTCTGGAATCCCTTGACCTGGGTTCAAAGGCAGTTCAAAGACCAGAATTATGCAGCAAAGAAAACAAAAAACTGCAACATAAATTCTCTGTTTTCTGACACAAGGTACAGGAAAGAGGACCCTTGTGGATCAGAAGAGAGAGGGAAAAACCCTGGGGGCCTGTGTTTGTTTTGTTATTTATTTCATTCTCTCTCCCAATATCAGGCAGTCCTGATGGCAGCCAGAGTTGGGCAGATTCCTGAAAGTCCACATTTTCTCTGAGTGGTAAAATATTAGTTCACAGTACACCGTGAAAAGTTAGGAACTTATATTTTCTAAATCAACCACTGAGAAAGTCTAAAGAATGAGAAATAGTAGCAAAAATCCAATAGATGATATGGAATACACCATGAATATCAAAGAAGGTGGGAGAGGGAAAAATGGGGAACAAACAGAAATCAAGTAATAAGATGGTGGATCAAAATCCCAGTATACCACTAATTACATTAAATTTAAATGGTATAAGGACATCAATTAAAAGAAAGGTTTTTTTCTGTCTCTAAGAAACACACTTTAAATATAACAATATAGGTATGTAAGACATAAAAGAATGAAAAAGATGTAAAAAGGATGTACCAGGCAAATCCTAACCTGAAGACGGAGTGACCACGTTAATGTCAGGCAAAAAAGTCTTCAGAGCAAGAAAATTTCTCACAGATAAAGAGAACATTGCATAATGATAAAAGAGTCAACTTACCAAGAAGACATGACTATATAAAATATATATGCATATAGCAACATAGCCTTAAAATATTTTAAGCAAAAACTTGTGAATCTGCTCTGCCAGCATGGCTCAGCGGTTGAGCATCGACCTGCTTAGGTTCTATTATATGGCACAGTTAACATAAAAAGGAAAATTATCTGGAGGTGCTGATGTGAGCTATTTTATAAGCAGAGAGTTTTCTCTGTCTGGTCACAGAAAAGGAGTTCAGAACTTCAGAACATAAGAAGGATTTGATCCACCCTTGTTGCTCGAAGATGAAGGTAACCATGTGGCAAGGAACGCCTGCAGTGTCCAGCTCCTGAGGGCATCCTTGGCTAACAGCTGACAATGAAAAAGGGGCGGTAAGCCTTAAACTGCAAGGAACTGAATTCTGCCACAAGAGTGAACTTAAAAGCAGATTTTCCCCCAGAGCCTCCAGACAAGACCCAACCATACTTTGATTTCAATGTTGTGATACCTTAAGCAAAAGATCCAGTCACACCGTGCCAGGCATCTGACCTACAGAACAGCAAGCCAATAGCAGGTGTTGTTTTAAGTTTTCGAGGTTGTGGTCCTGTGCTACACATCAATGGAAACCTAATACAATATCCATAGGCCAAACAATGAACCTTGACTTCAACTTCAGACTTTATACAAAAATTAACTCAAATTGGATGATAGATCAGAATGTATAATATAAAACTATAAAATTTCCAGAAGAAAATGAAGAGAAAATCTTCATGATCTCAAATTGGGCAAAAGATTCTTAAAAATTATACCAAAAGCATCATCCATAAAAAAATGAAATATATTTTGTATTGCAAAAGACACTATTTTAGTAGTCTGAAAATACAAGCTACAGACTTGGAGAGAATATATTGCTGGGGGAAATGCAAAACGATACGTCCTCTCTGTAAATCACTGCAGCCGTTTCTTATAAAGTTAGACATACAATTACTCCACCATTCAGCATTCTCTCCTGGACATTTATTCTAGAGAGTATAATAGGAATGGATAACAGCATCCATCTCTGAAGATAAAGTGTGTGAAGATTAAGTGAGAAAATGCATGCTAAAGTCCTTTGGGCAGCACCAAACACTCATTAAATAACCCCCTTTACTCACAGCATTTGTTAGAAATGTCAGGTGAATTTTAATAGCATTTTCAGCGTATGTCGAGAGAATCACATAGTTTTTTTCCTCTACTTTATGGATGTAATGAAATATATTGATAGATGCCCTGATATGGAATTGTCCTCCTACTCCCAGGATAGCTATATTATTTCCTGCACTTTGCTATCTATAATAATAACTGAGATTGGTCTAAAGTTTTCTTTTTCTCTCTTCGGGGTAGCGACTGTCCTAACTGGGTTAAGATATTTTCAAGACTAAGCTATCTATAGTCACAATATGAACAAAAGACTTTTCTAATTTTTTATGGTCTGAAATAACACAGCATAGAAATGACCAAGTATTTAAAGGCTAGTTAGAAGTGAGCTGTCAGCCACCTGCCTCCTGGAATCATTTTAATGGTAGGTTTTTAATCACCTTTCCAGTGGCTTCTATGGTAATTGGTGTATTCAAGTGTAAAAGTATCATTTTGTAGCTCGAAAATGGCCAAGTATTGGCAATTTCATCTGCTTCAACCTAATAGTGAAATAAATATCCATATGCCTTTCACATAGTTTTATCCGTTGTAAGAAAGTTACCCATTTTGCTTCCTAGCCTTTCTCTCCGTCTGCATATTATCTCATATATTAAATGTGAGTGTTTTTTATTTCCTGAAGCATGCATCTTTGAAGAACAGACATTTTCTTAGATAACCAAAATACCATTGCTATGCTAAAAATATTAGAAACAGTTAATAATTTTATCAGTACATATTCAGATTTTCTCAATTGTTGCAAAAAAAAAAGATTGTATTAATGTTTTTAAATTCAGGATTTAATCAAGGTTACGTATTGCATTTGGTAAATTTTTTTAATCTCTTTAAATCAGTTTCTCCTCTTTTTCTCCCTGGTGACATTAATTTTTAGAAGAATCCAGGTCAGCTATTTTGCACACTGTTCTACATTCTGGACTTGTTTGTTTCCTTATAGTATCAATTAATACATTCTTCTCTCTGTTATATTTCCTGTAAACTGGAAGTTAGGTGGAGGCTTGAAATTCAGGTTGAGCATTTTTGGCAAGAACACTCAGTTCTCCCTAATAGCGCGTATTTCATGTCGTCAGGCAGTAGTCCGGCTGCTCCTGCGTCACGGCGGCTCCCCACTGCAATGGTGGAGCTGCGCCTCTGTGGTCCCTGTGTAACCCACGGGGCAGTGCTTGCGCGCTGTGTGCATGCCCTCTCCAGCAACCTCGCCCTCTCTGTTCAGCATCCATTGCTGATCCTTGCTTGATTCAACGATTACATTTGAGACAATCCCATTTTGATTTCTCTTCGATAATCTTTTGAGAGTTTCTTACTTCACCAAATGATTATATTACCACCTTTTTGTTTATTTTTAATTTGTCAAATTATGAGAATATAACCTGTAATAAGTCTATTTTTATTTTTTTAAATATGTTTTTATTGATTTTAGAGAGAGAGGAAGGGCTAGGAAGAGAAAGAGAAACATCAATGTGAGAGAGAAGCATCAGTCGGCTGCCTCCTGCACGCCCCCTACTGGGGATCAAACCCGCAACCCGGGCACATGCCCTGACCCGGAATTGAATCAGGGACCTTTTGGTGCCCGGGGTGATGCTCAACCAGCTGAGCCACACTGCCCAGGGCAATATAATTCTATTTTTAAAATGTAAGATTTTCTTTGTGATCGAGTGTGGCTAATTTGGGTATATGTTCCATGGACATGAAAAAAGTATATTTGCTATTTTTAAGAAAAAGTTCTGTCCATAGTTATTAAACTGAGTTTCTTGATTATGTCACTCAAATTCTCTACATCCTTGCCTGTGTTTTGCCTAGCTGTCAGCTTCCGAAAGAGGTGGCTAAGTGGCCCGGCATAGCTGCCCCTAACCTGGGCACAGCCTTTGCGTCCCTCTGGAGCCGTGTGCGGTGCAGCCTTTGACGCTGGCGGAGACGCTGCGGCCTGGCCTTCGCGTTTGTTTGCTATGCTTTTCTCATCTCGATTCTATAGGACCTCCTGCAAAGCCTCTGATTTTCTTGTCTCTGCCTGTATTTGAATATAAAGAAATCTCTCCCGACTTGCTGTCTACCCACAGGCCACTGTGGCCCCGCTCCTCTGAGCGCCCATCTTGGTGTCCAGCGCTTGCTCTCTTGGAGCCATGCCGGCAAGTCAGTTTGCAGCACCCACCCCCGAGGCCCAGGCTCAAGCAAACACTCGTCCTGGAGCCGTGCCCCGGTGTGTGCGGGGTTTTCTGCCGTCCGCGCTGCTTAGCTTTCAGGCCACCTGGACCGATACATGCACCTTACTCCTCACCCCTCCCCATCTCCACCCTGGCAACCACTGTAATTGTGGGGCCTATGCCCCCACAGTGCAATGTGCCATTGCGAGTACCAGCCTCTGGCCGCCTCTTTTCCTTCATTCACTCAATATTTACTGAGCTCCTAACCTGTGTCCGCCACTGGATAGAGCATAAAATGAAAGAGGCAGAAGCCCTGCCTTTGTGCAGCTGACACAGCACCCCACGTCCCACGTCCCACGTCCCACCTCCCACCTCCCACGTCCCACCTCCCACTCCGCCCTTGCCCCACTGCCTTCTGCCGCAGGTTTCTGGTTCAGGCAAGTTCTCTGCACAGGAGCGTGGGGCCGGGAGGAGGTGTGCTCGGCAGCCTGCGCGCAGGCCCGGCCGCTTTGTTCCATGAGGCGGGCGTGGGTAGGCCCTGGTTGCCTCTCAAGATACCTCTATCGGCCTTACGATCATTGAAAACTCCTGTGAGACTCTAACACTACTTTGTTCATTACTTTGGGGTTTCAATGATATTGGAATTTTTTTGTCTTTTCTGGGCCTTCAAAAGCATTCTAACAGGAAGTTAGCAGGGATACCACGGGGGGTGTTAACTGGAAAGCATTTAAACAAGGCGCACGGGCATTTGCAAACTAGGACTTAACTCTGTCTTCTTGTTTCAAGGTCAACTTGAGGCAATGTTTTCGGAGAACTTTTCTGTTGGCCCAAAAACAAACCCCAGAAAACTGTAAGAGTACATGTATTTTGTAAAACTACTGATGTATATTGGTGCTATAGTTTTGAATTTTTTGTTACTTAATATTTCTGCCTTCAACCTTCAACACAAACATTTGGCGAGAGTTCTTCTTTGGTCATTGGACCGAATCCTCGACCTGTGTAACTCACCAGGACTCCAGGTGAAATGGAAACCTGGACGGTTTACATCTTCCACTTCCCCTCAGGCTGCTCATGCTGGAGGAACAAGCAATAGCGCCGTGATGTTGGCTTGTGCAGCAGGTGAGGCTGGGGAGACACGCAGGCAGCTTCGGGTATGACGCACACGTGGAAACAGGCGAGCAGGATGTGGCTAACCGTGCATTCAACACGGAGCTCCGGGACTCGCTTGGTTATACATGCACCCTCTTCCAAACACACGTGCGCATGAGGCCATGCACTGACGTGGGTGCACATACACACGCCCCTATAGCTCAGCCACATTGAAGAGCTTTCATTTCCCCCAAAACGCCGCCCTGCACCCTCAGGACAGGCTCCTCCCCGGGACGCTCTTTTCTCCTTCGGGCCTCGAGCAACCAGGAGTCAGCCGCCGCTCTGAGAGCCTGTCTCTCCGGCAGCGCCGTCCCCCCCCCGGAACAGGTCCCTTCCTGCTCATGCCCCCACCGTGGTCCGCGCCCTTTCCTTCCTGGCTGACCACACCTCACAGAATTCCCGGCCCCCTAGAGTATCTGAGTGCCAGCTCTGGACCCTAGACTGTGAGACTCCCAAGGGCAAATTGCGCACGCAGTAGGTATTCAGGGCCTTTGGTAATCATCCTAAAGCCCCTTCACAGCCTCACTGTGCTAGGCGAGCTCCTTCACGCCTCTCTCCTCCCCTCCGTCCAGTCACCTCTTCCTCAGCCCTCTTTCAGCTGATGATCTTCCCAGTTCACTGCGAGGAGAGGAGGTAACTTGCACGGGGTCCCCCTGTATCTACCTGCTGCCTGCGTCAGGGCCCTAAATTCCACCTTCCGTCCTGTCACGAGGGGCAGCTGGGCCTGGCTCCAGTTAAGGCTCCAGTCCTTGTATTGGTGCGTCAGGCGCGCTCTCGCTTGCTGGAGACGTTACTCCACCGTTTGTCTCTCTTCTCTCACATCCTCATTTTGTGGATGAAACCCCCAGTCTCTCCACTGGAAAATTTTAAAGCCGAGTTGAATTGTTTTCATCTTAAAAAAACAAAACACCTTTCTTGTCCATACATCTGCCTTCATCTCCAACCTCATTTTCTGTTGTGTTTTATAGCAAAGTCCCCTCAGGAGAGTTTTGAATTCAGTGTCTGCAAGTCCTCTCCTTCCACTCGCTCGTGAGCTCACTCTGCTCAAGCAGTGGCCCGTCATTTTCTCAGAACTGTTCTCACTGTCTTGATGCCCCCGCATGTCGCTAAATCCGGTGGTCAGCTCCCCTCTCACCCTCACTGCACACCGACGGCATCTAACCCAGCCATCCTGCGCCTGGTCGAGGCCCTTTCTGCTCCTGAGCTCCAGGACACACTCCCCTAATTTCTCTATTGCTTTCCTAGCCCCTATTGGGCAAGTAGATGGTCAGGTTTTGCTGCAGAGACAATAATCCTCCTATCTTAGTGATCTGCGCCCATGAAGACATGTTTCTTGGTTAAGTTATGTTAAGGCTGTGGGTGGGCTGCAGGCCTGCTTGGGTCCGCTGGGCTCTGCCCAGCTGCAGCTTAGCTTGGCTTGACACTGCGAGGGACCAGTGGGCGGGGCCTGGTGCCCTCTGATTTCTCATTTTAAGACCCAGGCTAAGGCAGCAGCCCTATCGTGCTGTTCTCTCCTCGTGGCAGATGGAGCAAGGAGGCTGAAACCCCCAGCCTTTCAAGCTTGTGTGTGTTATGTCTACTCACATCCCACTGCCCCCATGAATCTCAGAGTCCCGTCCCCCAGGAGAAAGGGGTTACCTAGGTGAGGCCTGTTCCTCCTCCTAAGCTCAGCGAGTCTGTCCCGAGCTTGATGCACATCCCCAGAGGACCCAGAGACCCAGCGGTAGACCCGTTGCTGACTCTTCAGAGAATCTGAAAGGCCCGCGCTGGCCGAGAGCCTGAAACAGCAGAGCGAGAGCACAGGCTGGGAGGTGGGCACGGCCGCCCAGAGCACATCCAAGGAGCGCTTCCTTGCGAGGCCAGGGAGCTCAGCAGAAAGAAGCCGGCCTGCAAGCTGTATGTCCAGGAAGCGAGGGGTGGGGGTGGAGGTGGGTGGGTGGATGGATGGATGGATGGATGGAGCACACACTCACATCAGGGAACCACACGTTAGAGCCCGGGGTGGATGGGCCTCACAAACCCAGCATGCCTCACAGTCCACAGGAAATACCACCACAGTCATGCCAGGCCAATGAAACCCCTCGGCCCATTCACCTCGCCCCCTTCTCCTGTCCCCTAGCCTTGGAGACACCAAGCAAGAAAGTAGGAGGGGCGGGGAAGAGCAGGAGGACAAGAGCTGCTGGGGGGGCTCACTTCGAATGACATTCAGAGTCTGATATTATTTCATGTGATTGTACAGATTTCTTACTGAAGTTAGACTGCTTCTGTGGTTACAAGTGAGCAGAGGATTCTTTTAGAAGCTATCTGGGGGTGATAAAGAGCCGTAGCACCCAACTTCACAGAGAAGCAGGTGTGTGTGGAAGGGGAGGGAGGTGTGGCAAAGATGCGCTCTGGGAGCCGCGTTTGCTGTTGCATCCATCTGCCTGGGTCCCTTTATACTTGCAACACGGCTTTGACTTTGTATAAACCTGGCAGCTTCATTGCCGTCTCTGACCGTGAGGATCTGGGGGGCGAGACCTTAGTTTACCATCTACTGGCCTCACATTTGACCTGTTTGGGAACAGGAAATCCAGGCAGCTGGCCAAGCCAGGACCAAAGAATTTTGTGGCTGGGGCGTTGAGCTTCATTTCCTTTTTCACTTATAAACACAGTTTGGGCTGATTCCAAAGTGTTTTTAGGAAGTCAGTAAAAATAGTTTGACATAACGACAGCAGTTTTATGAAATTTCATCTATTGTTTTGACCCTGCCTGTGTTTAATACAGAAATAAAAAGCTTGGCGTGCCCATGGGAGGTGGACGGGTGTTATGTCATTACAGTGCCAACGTCAAGCCGGGAAACTCGAGCCAACCATGCGTTTCCTACTTTCCCGAGCCAAGGAGCGCAACCGAATGTGTGACTAAGGGTAACACGACTCGGTAAAAACTGGGTCTGTGGAATTTTTTTCCTGGCCAAGAGAACTGCAATTCAATTACTACTTGAGTTAAGTGGAAAATATATATTTTTGCCTTCTTTAGAGCTTTTACTTTTAAAGACTTGTTGAGGACATAAGAATTTTGTTACTTTTAAAGATTTGTTGAGAACATAAGATCAAACTTAAACATGATACGTGAATTCAAGTTGTTGGAAACTAAGAAACCCTTGG
The DNA here is from genome assembly GCF_054644295.1 of Miniopterus natalensis. NCBI lineage: Eukaryota > Metazoa > Chordata > Mammalia > Chiroptera > Miniopteridae > Miniopterus > Miniopterus natalensis. The sequence continues at coordinate 4,058,077 of NC_142086.1, read as the reverse complement.
GAGTATCACCTTCCAGCCCAGTACTACCTTGGGCAGCACTCCTTGGTCCTTACACTTGGAAGAGAGGCTACTGCTTATCAACACTCAACACCAGGCAAATAAAAAATACTCATTTAGACAGAAGTCTGACCAACGTAGTCTCTCATTTGTGGATTTATTTATCTAGTTCTTCATTTCTTAAAATGCTATCCTCCACAGAAGCACCTCAGGGGACAAGCAGCACATTAAAACAGTAATTAAAATAGATAATATAGTTTGACATAACGACTGCAAAGCAGCAATAACATTACAAAGCAGCAATAAAAAGAGCAGCGAAAGAGGCTACATCTTAAAACACTATTATGTTTAAATCCGTAAACAACGCTTACCTGTGGGTGTCGCAGTCACACATGGAAGTGGTGCGGGACCTCGGTGTGCCCTCGAGAAGCCATGAATGGAAATCGCATGGTGATAGAAATGGCTCCCTCCCTCCGCACCCCATCCTACTCTGTCCCCACAGGGGTGGCTGTGTACACCATGCTTCATGTGTCCGTTTAGCCAGAAGGGGTCCCAGAGGATGCAAACACCTCTTTCTTTCCCAGAGGCTGTAACTGGAGTCCTTAGTCATACTTTCATGGCTTAAATGGCATTTGATCATGTTTAAGTACTAGGAAACAAAGAATAGAAACCTCAGAAAACATTCTTCCAACTGAAGTGGAAAATCATTGTCCTTCACCCCCAGCCCTGCCCACTGGGCCCCTCGGCCCACGGTGTTCTCACACAGCGCCTGCACCCCCATCCTGTCCACTCCTGAGCAAGCCCTGCCTGTCTTCACTAACTGGCCTCACCAGTCTCCTTCACTTTCTCATGTTAATATAGGCTACTTGAAATGTGAGGGGTTTTTTTTGTATTCTTGTTTTAAATTTTAAAAATATGTCTTTATTGATTTCAGAGAGAGTAAGGGAGAGGGAGGGAGATAGAAACATCAATGATGAGAGAGAATCATTGATCAGCTGCCTCCTGCATGTCCCTGCCTGGGGTTCGAGCCCACAACCCGGGCGTGTCCCCAACTGGGAACCCAACCGCCATCTCCTGGATCTTAGGCTGATGCTCAACTGCTGAGCCACTCCAGCTGGACAAGAGATGTCAGAGTTTTAAAAGTTAGGGTTTATATGGTTCGCAAGCAATTTATAGAGGCCAATAACACTGTGATTGTCCTGTTTTAAGTGTGGAGAGCTTAGTGAGCGTCTGAACTGGGGAGCTAAACATGCATTCTTCTAGTATTGAAATGGGGGCATATCTTCTCAGAGATGCTGCTCTGTAGCAGCATCTGAGTCCTTTCAGAAACAGTTCCGTAGGAAGTTCATCTTCCTGTCACTGCACCTCCATTTGGGTCTACATCATACTCAAAGGGGAGCATTCTATCGCTCCAGCCCCTGACTCTGCAGCCCTGGCTCCCCCTCCACCCTTCCACCCTCTCCCACTCCAGCAAGGCCAAACCACTCGGGCCATTCGATGCTCCAAGCACCTCACAGCCCAATGCTTTCACAACCTGTTCTCTCCTACCTGAAAGGACCTCTCCCTTTTCACTAGAAGACGTTTTCCATCTCAACTAGATTCATATGGAGTTAAACATGCTCTTCTCTGTGTCTCATCCAGGCACTGACTCCTCTCTTTGTAATTACCTGCATCCTGCCTGGCCCCCTCTGTCACTCTGTGAACTTGCAGCGGGCAGTAACTGTGCCCCAGCAAAAGGTCTGGAGTAACATGCAGTTGAGTTTAGGGCTCAAAGAGCATCGGACCTGGACTTACAACTAGATTTGGATCTTAGATCCACCACTTCCTACCTGAATCACTCAACCCTCAGTTACCTCCTCTGTAAAATGGGGATACCATAGTACTTACATCAGACATTCACTCATTTATTCCACAATACTATTGTTAGATGTCCCTCTGGGCTCTGGGGATCAAGCAGAGAGGAGAAAAGACGAAGACCCCACGTTCCTGGAGCTTGTATAGTAGGAAGAGTGCAGGTAGAAAACAAAGTGTCTGTGCTCTTATCTGGAGATGGTCCTAGGTAAGTGCTGGGATCACAAGTAAGTGGGGTGATGAAGAGTTCTAGAGTTCTCTATTTTAGAAAGGAAACCCTTTGGAAAAGTGACTTTTAATCAGAGACCTCAGTGGGGTAAGTGTTTCAGTGAAGAAAGCTCTAAACGGAAGAAATAGTGAGCAAAAGGCCTATCAGGAGACAAAGAAGCCCAGGTGATAGTGTAGGGCAAGAAAGGTGCAGAGTGGTGGGAGCGGTAGGCCGGGGCTCAGGCATGAAGCAGCTTGGCAGCCATGGCAAGGAGTTGGGTTTATCATGAGAGGGATGGAAAGTCTTTGGAAGATTTTGAACAAGGAAATAAATTACATGATTGAGTAAAATAATGGTTGGATGGATGGATGGATGGAAGGATGGATGGATAAACGAATGGCTGCCTGGAGGATATTTTAAAGAACACTTCACTTATATCCAAGCTGAGAATACAAGGCTGAGGTGAGCAACTCTGAGAAAAGAGCCCACAGAGAGGCTGGCATAGAAAAGACTTTCTTTTTGCACAGCCCATCCTAGGCACACAGTAACCACGTCAACCCAATTCTGCGTTTAGTAGGGTTTCCTACTAAAAAAAAAAGTGCAGATATTGGCTCACAAGAAATTTCCAACTGCAGTCTTAGGTTGTTCTAAATGCTTGGCAGAGGCACACGTGACCTGCCAGAATGCCTCTGACTCACGTTTGGGTTCTTTATGAAAGTGGAAAGACCAAGGGTCACTAAGAAAGTGGCTGTGAATATATGCTAAGATATCTGACACAGTGGGAATGATACAGTAGTGTGATGCTAAAGCTGTTCATCTCATGTTTTCTGAGGGTCCCCCTTATTGACAGATGCAGTCCCCACCTTCCGTGGCACAGCTCCACACCCTTTCTCATGCACCTGAAATAGCATTTAAAGCACCAAAGAGCACCTGGTAAACAGATATTCAACCACATGGGGGGTGGGGGAGAACCCAGAGTGATTCTTCCCCATCCACCAGTGAGTGGACATAGATGGAATTGCCATGACTGTTTCCCACTTGGACAAACAGAAAGGAGGGCTCTGAGAAAGGGAGACTTTAGATGTGTTGGTTTTGATGGAAAGGTGGAAAGATAAAAGATGAGAAAGGTAAAAGAAAAACCTGTGTAGATAAGAATATCTAGGATTCCAGTCAAGATGACAGTATAAGTAAAACTGCACTCAAATCTTCCCACAACCACATCAAAATTACAACCAAACTGCGGAACAGCCATCACCAGAACCACCCGAAATGTAGCTGAGAAGAAGTACTGCAATTAGGGAACTAAAGAAGAAGCCACATGGAGGCTGGTAAAAGCAGTGGATACATGGAATGGCTGGTCCCATGCCCACTGGTCAAGAATAAAAATCCAGAAGTTTATCTTGGCTACAGAGGTGCCCCTGAGGAGCAAGGAGTCCCAAACCCACACCAGGGCCCCCCAGCCCAAGGTTCCAGTGCCATAACTTCTGGCTGTAAAAACCAGTAGGGATTGAGGCTGAGGGCTGCTGAACTCCCAGGTGTTCCTGTTAATGGGCTCATACATATACTTACTCTCAGACTCACTTGTTCTGAGCTCCAGCATGTGGGCAGAAGCTTGAAGGGCACCAGGGACACACAGGGAGGGACTGAGTTGTCTGGCATCAGAGTGAGAGCTAGAGGGGCAGCTTTCTTCCAGAGAAAAGTGCTGCCAAAACCATTGTTCCTTTTCTAAGCCCTCCCCCAAGAGAGCCCATGGTCCTGTGCCCTATTGCGTGTCCATCATCCTGGCTATCATTGTTAGCCCCACCCTAATGATTCCCTGAGACCCCAGCATACCCAGCTTACAGGCCCACCCAGACATTTCCAGTGGCCTTTCCATACAGATGGCCTGTCTTGGCTCATGCCTCAGAGTTCCCTAAAATCTCTCAAACAAGTAGCATCTGGCCTCAGCATGCCACATATCTCTCACTAAGTGGCACCTGGCAGTAGTGGCAGCTGGTCTTGGTTCACAGCTTGGCCTCTCCTGGGTACCTCCAAGCCCAGCACAAGTAGCAACCATCTGCAGATTGCTTTGTAGCTCATTCTGGGTGGCCCCATGCAGGACACAGGTGGCAGCTGAACTTGGCCTGTACCTCTGGGGAGGCCCCAAAGCCAGCACACCTGGTGGACATCTGCAGACCATGTCAAAGTACTACTCAACTTCCTCCACAAGCAACACACTCAAGGGGTAGACTCAGCAGGCACCAGAGTCCCACTAAAGTAAGTCCTGTGGTGGGCCCTTGCACAGCTGAATGTCTATAGTGGCTATAGCCAGTCCTCAAAGCCAATCGGCCTGGGGGTAAATCCTTCCCATTGGGATACCAACAACAATCAAGACTCAACGACAACAGGAGGGTGTACACAGCCCACGCAGGTGTGGAGGGTGCACCTGGAGTGCCCAGCTGAGGTGATCAGGGAGGCTGTGCCACTGGACTGATCCCACAGGACACCTACTACATTAGGCCACTCTCCAAGCTCGGGAGACATAGCAGCTCTACCTAATTCATAGGAATAAGCACAGGGAGGCTGACAAAATGAAGAGACAAAGAAACATGTTGCAAATGAAAGAACAGAACAAAACTCCAGAAAAAGAACTAAAAAAAATGGAGACGAGCCACCTACCAGATGCGGAGTTCAAAATGCTGGTTATAAGGATCCTCAAGGAACTTAGGGGAAGAGTAGATGAATTTAGTGAGAACTTCAACAAAGACATAGGAAACATAAAAACAGAAATAGAAAACATAAAAAAGAACTACTCAGAAATGAAGAATACATTACAGTGGAGTAGATGAAGCAAAGGATCAAATCAGAAGCTTGGGAGATAAAGAAGCAGAAAATACCCAAGCAGAACAGCAAAAGGAATCCAGAAAAATGAAGATAGTGTAAGGAGCCCTTGGGACAAACTCAAGTGTACCAACATTTGCATCATGGGAGTGCCAGAAAGCGGAGAGGGGAAGCAAGGAATTGAGAACCTATGTGAAAAAATAATGACAGAAAACTTCCCCAACTTGGTGAAGGAAATAGACATCCACATACAGGAAACACAGAGAGTCCTAAACAAGAGAAACCCACAGCAAAACACATCATAATTAAAATGCCAAAGGTTAAAGATAAAGAGAGAATCTTAAAAGCTGCAAGAGAAAAGCAGTTAGTTACCTACAAGGGAGCTCCCATAATACTATCAGCTAATTTCTCAACAGAAACTTTGCAGACCAGAAGGTATCAGCAAGAAATATTCAAAGTAATGAAAAGCAAGGACCTACATTCAAGGTTACTCTCCCCAGCAAAGCTATCATTTAGAATCGAAGGACAAATAAAGTGCTTCCCAGACAAGAAAAGCTAAAGAAGTTCATTACCACCAAACCGGTATGATAAGAAATGTTAAAGGGTCTTTTTTTATGAAGAAGGGGAAAAAAAGACAAAAATATGAATAATAAAACTGCAATAAACACATTTATCAATAATCACTTTAAAAGTAAATGGATTAAATGCTCCAATCAAAAGACAAACAGTGGTGGAATGGATAAGAAAACAAGACCCTTACATATGCTTTCTACAAGAGATTCACTTCAGATCTAAAGACACACACAGACTGAAAGCAAAGGAACGGAAAAAGATATTTTATGAAAATGGAAACAAATTTTTTAAATGCTGAAGTAGTAATACTTATACCAGACAAAACAGACTTTAAAACAATGGCTATAACAAGAGACAAAGAAGGACCCAGGAATTTCACTTCTGGTTATTTAACCGAACAAACCTAAAATACTAAATCAAAAAAATATATCCATCCATATGTTCATTGCAGCATCATTTACAATAGCAAAGAGGTAGAAGCAACCTAGGTAACCATCAGTAGATGAATGGATAAAGAAGTATCACATATATACAATGGACTATGACTCAGCCATAAAATTATGATGAAATCTTGCCATCTGCACCAACATGGATGAATGAAGAGAGCATTGTGCTGAGTGAAATAAGTCAGACAGAGGAAGACAAATGCCACATGATTTCACTTATATGTGGAATCTGAAAACAAAATAAACAGTCAAGCAAACCAGAAACCCACTCATAGATACAAAGAACATTTTGACATTTGCCAGATGCGAGAAAGATTGAGGGGATGAGTGAGGGAGGTGAACAGATTAAGAAGTACAAATTGGTAGTTACAGGAAAGTCACTGGGGTGTAAAGCACAGCATAGGGACTATAGTCAATAATATTGTAATAAATATGTATGGTGCCAGATGGGTACTAGATTTATTGGGGTTATCACTGTTTAAGTTACACAAATGACTAATCATGGGGTTGTACACCTGAAACTAATATAATATTGTGTGTCAACTGTAATTAAAAAATTATTTTAAGTAAAATATTTAAAAAAAGATGATCTACATCAGCACAGTGAAACCCTGAAGAGGGGTGATCCTGTCTGAAAGGGCACAGCACAGGGGTGGACAGGCTTCCTGACCCTACAAAATGGAGCTGCCCTCCAAAAAGAATGCCCAGGATGAGAGCCTTTAAATCCATAGTTCTGCTCATAGAGCCACCTTCAAACTTTATGCCAGGCTTATTTTAAGGCTCTTCTACATCAAAATATTTAAACAGCTTCCATTTTGCCAAGGAAGCTCCTTGGGGGTGCACTGTTCACATGGTTTTCTGGGATTTCACATCAAAGAGAGAGACAGTCTCTGTGATCAGTGCCTTGGGAAGCAAAAGCCTGCTGAGCCCTTGGCAAACTCTTTTAGGCTCCTATGGCTTATTTCATAAATAGCTTCATGTACCCAGTAGGGTGTGTCCCCACCCTGCCAACAATAAAAAATGGAGAAATCTCCCCAAATTCACACAGCGTTAGCTTAACGTCCATTAAAGAAGTCATTAGAATACCTTAAAGGCCTTTTTTATGTCCTACACAGGAGTGAGGAACCTTTTTTCTGCCAAGGGCCATTTGGATATTTATAACATCATTCGCAGGCCATACAAAATTATCAACTTAAAAATCAGCCTGCTATATTTGGTCAAACATTTAGTTAACTCACCCCTAATGTGATGGCTGGACCTGCTTCTCTTTGATGAGGTCTTGGCAGGGCTGGACCAAATGATTTCAAAGGCTGTATATGGCCCCCTGGCTGGATGTTCCCCACCCCCATCCTACAGGAAAATCATGAAATCGCCATATTTTCAGAGTTTGTAAAATCCTTCCCTGCAGAAGAACCATTCTTGGCTCTCATCAGCATGCGGCTCCCCCGTTTCTTGCACCTTTCACTCCATCGGTACCGCCCCTCTCCTGCTGTAAGCGGAGTTTGAATGTGGCTTCAGTGCATGAAGACACTGCAGCCGGCATCGGCTAACTCCGCTGCTCTGGGGAGCCTAGGCCATCAGGGTTGACTGAATTAGCCCCAGGGTGGGCTCCAAACCTTTGGACTTAACCTCAAAGTCAGATGTACATTTCAGAACTTTGTAAGAGCCACCTCTGCTCCCACAAACCACCGTCTGCTTTGTTTCTGTGGCCATACATCCCCATAACTGCCTCTTCCCACTCCCGGCCCGATGACGGATCTCTCAGCCTCCTCTTTTCAGAGCCCAGGTCCTGCGTTCTCCGCCTTACCCTCTCTTTTTATTCACCTAATATTTACGGATGCTCTGGGCAATGAGGGGGTGAGGGGCACAGGAAAGAACGGTATGGTCCCCGAATCTGGTCCCTGACTGGGGGACAGATCACATGTGTGTGAAGGCTACATGACTCCACAGGCTAGGTACGACAGGTAGCTGCTATGAGGCCCTCCAGCCTTTGCTCCTGAACCCCCACAGCTCGGGCTTCCTTTCTTGCCCAGTTCCGCCGCCTACTGCACCTTCCACCTGGTGCTGAGTGTGGCGACTTCTCCTCCATGAACCTTTCCTGACCCACGGAGAGCAGCCCTTGTTCCCTGTGCCCCCGCTGGACGCTGGGGGCTCCTCAAGGTCAGCCTGAGCAGTGCAGGGCTGTGGCAAGGAAGAGGGGCTCAGGCCCGCCTAGCAGGGCCCAGCACCTGAGTTCAGCCAGTGGTCTGACCTTCCTCAGTCACAGCCCTTGGGTCCTCCAGCACTGATATTCCTGGAGCCAGTGGGCAGTGGGTCTGGAGGTGGCCTAGGGGGCTGAGGCCCCCAGCCAGGCACTGGCGACTGGGGTCCACTCCCTGATCTGAGGTTCAAAAACCACATGGCTGGAGCAATTGTCAGGCCTGGTTCCCACAGCTGCCGAGGCCACGCCCTGAGGGTCGCTCCAGGCTGAGAGTTTTGCGAAACAGTGTCACTCTGTTAGGTAGCTGCTTCTCCTGTCGGGACTGGACTGGGGATCTGCGTCTTTAAAAAGCTCCCCAGGTCTGTGAATCTTCGATACAGGTTTTGGATAACTAGGCCAGATGATCTCCCAGGCTGGAAGGCAGGGTGGCTGCGGCCGGGCCACCGGGGAGTCCTTCGTAGAGCTCCGGAGCCCCTCTCCCCGCCCTTACCACACGTGCACATGTATGCGGATGCTCGTGAGCACCGTCTTCACCTCGGTCCTTAAACACGGAGCCTCGGCCCTGCCATGCCCTCGTGACCCTCCGCTCCAGGAGGGAATGGAGAGCTGTCTCTGTGAGGCCACCGTTCCGAGGTGACGGCTCCCTGCCCCTTCGCCCCTTCCCCAGCACACACCGTGAAGCTCCCGACGGGCAGCAGGGTGGGTTAACCCGCGACTGGCACGCTGGTTATGAGCTGCGTGGACCTGCTTGATTGTGTGCCTGGATAAGCACACCTTGCTTCACGCATTTGTCAAAGTAAGGAAGGCTGTTTTATAAAAGGGACTTAATTAAGTGTTTTGTGCCAGCCTCGCCTTTTCTTCCCACACCTGCATTGTGTTTGTGTCGTATTTTCGCTGGAGACCAGGACAACAATTTGGTAAAAATGAAGGGTCCATTCATTTACTATTGGAAAAGGAAATGCCAAGCTAACAACGCCCCTCCATAACTGTCTAGTGACCGTAGAGAGAAGCAGCCATCTAACTCACGACAGTGTGCGTCCCCGGGCACCCGGCTCGTACATCTCTGTAACATTCATGCTGCTGTGCTTATAGCTTGCTCTCAATTGAAGTCATTTTGTGAACACTCTTAAAAGCTACTTTTGTTCCCCTGAATACAATAGATATTTCTGGTAAGTAAAGTCCTTTCATTGTTTCAACCTCCAGTTTCCGTCAGGAGTGGGGAATCCTTCCCTGAGGCCCTCGGCGCTGGGATATAACATGCCTCCCTCACTCAACCAAGGGTCTCCCCTAGAATTTTTTATATTTATTTTTCGATTACAATTGACATTCAATATTATATTAATTTCAGGTGCACAACACAGCAACTAGACATTTATATACCTTAGGAAGCGATCGCCCAGCCAGCCTAGAGCTCTGACGCCATGATTAGCTATCACGATATCACTGACTACATTCCCTGTGCTGTGCTTTACGTCCCCGCGACTATTTTTAACACTGGCGATTTGTACTTCTTTCACCTTTTTCACCCATGTCCCCACCCTGACCTACTTCTCTGCCTATTGTCCTCTGTCCTCAAATGTCCTTCTAGGAGAAAGCAGCTGTTTCAGGGTTAAAGTCTTAGATCTTCAGCTCAGTACAGCATCTCAGCCTCAAAGGAAGCCGGTGCACTGACCGTCTGAGGGGCAGGCCCCACACGACTCTCACTGGGGTCCTCTTCCTCCTGCCACCCTGTGCCACTGTCACGAACCTGGAATCTGAGCCGGCAGCCAAGGACCAGGGGAGGGCACAGAGTGGCTGTGGGAAGGAATGTGGGACTAGAAATCAGGAAACTATGATTTGCCACAAGGAACACTGTGTCTTTGGGCAAATTGCGTCACCTCTGGGGCCTCAGTGCCCCTTCCAGTACTAACAGTCTGTGATTCTATTTTTTTAATGTGCTTTTATTTTAGAGAGAAAAGAAGGGAGAGGGAGAGAGAGAGAGAAACAACCATGGTCTGCCTCCTGCATACCCCTACTGGAGATCAAGCCCACAACCCTGGCCTGTGCCCTGACCGGGAATCGAATCTGTGACCTTTTGGTGCCCGGGATGATGCTCAGTCCACTTGCAACACCAGCCGGGCCAGTCTGAGTCTTTCATTCAAAGCGTAGGGAGCACCTATTAAGTTTTCAGCTGCTGTGACTGGAGCAATAGTGGGGAGCGAGGCAGACCTCGTCCTGCCATCCTGGCGTTCCCAGTCTAGTGGGGAAAACAGGTTGACTCAAGTGTGAGATGATCGTATTCCTACAAGAGCTCTCCATGAGTATGGCACACAATGTGAGAAGTAGGGATACCTGACCCGGGGCCGTATACTAACCCAGGGAGTGGGGGAGGCTCTGGGAGGGCAGAGGCAGTGGCTCTGAGTGGGCTCATTGGAGATGAGCTAACTGGGAGGAGCAGGGCTCCGGGCAGACCCCCCCCCAGACGGGGCAGTGCTGACAGACACAGCGGCTCAGCCCAGCTGAGACGCACGGGGCCGGGATGAGCCATGTCCTTCCCTCTCGATCAGGAGGAAACACATCAGCCGGCCTCTGGGCTGGAGTTGGGCAGCCAGTTGCATCTGTCCCGAAATAACCACAAGTTACAGCCCATGAAGAGCAAGGGCTTAATTCTGCTGCATTAGACCGAGAACTGAGGACCAGGGCCATGGCTTCGGCTGTCCCTCTTCCACCTGCACAGTGAAGACAGCAAGGAGAGGACCTTGCTCTGCTCGATTTCCACCCGCCATCTGACCAAGCTGGAAGGAGCCGGAGGGAGCCAGGCAGTGACTCCCCTGTCCTGTGCTGCTGGGCGGAATGGGATCCCAGCGGGGCTGTTTGCACTCAGCGCTTTCCGCCCGAAGGCCTCCTGATGGCTTGTGGGCAGTGACAGGCAACAGGGCTCGGGCCAACACTAAGTTCTCTCGGAATAAATTCTCACAGGCCAGGGTCCGGCTCATTAGCCAGTTGGGGCGAGGGAGGGGCACGTGGGGAAGGTGGCCACCCTCGAGCCTGGCAGCAGTAGGGCTGGGCCTACGCCCCCGCCCAGTGCTCTCGGCACAAGACACGGAGTGCGGGCCTTGGGCTCTAGCCCACCTCTCCCCGTGGAGGGGGAGCCATGGCCGGGCCCGGAGAGGCCCTGTGAGGGCTGAAGGACGTGGCCTTAGAGCACGGGAAGGGCAGAGGGACCAGCGGTGAACAGGAAAGCCCTGTCCGGGGGACAAGCAGGACAACACTGGTCACTTAGAGAGACAGGAGTTAGAGCATCATTTTAAAGGATGCTGTGCGTGTCTGTGGCTTCGCTCTGCCTGGTCCCTCCAGGCCTCACCTCTGCCCCTCAGGGAGGAAGAGGAGAGGAAAGGAAAAGTGGGGAGCACCCTGCTTGTGCGCGGTCGTGTCACCCTCCGGGGGCAGTTTAGCGGTTTGGCTGAGGAGAGAGAGAAGGGTTTTCATATGCCCTTTCGGCCTCAGTGGCATTCAAGCTGCGCACCTTCAGCAGAGACTTAGCTGGGGCTCCTGCCACCCCTCAAATCCTGCTGCAGAGGCCCCCCCAGACCCCACGCCCCGGACCCTCATTCCAAAGCCATAGTTCCTGAAGAGCTCGGCATTGTTGATTCATTTCTTCAAGATAATTTGTGACAGTCTCATGTATCAGTCAACGTGTTAAACTCAAGGTGATGACATTTTGCTTGTTCCAGCTTTGGAATCTCCCAAATTTTCTGTAATATTTTTGCAGTCTGAAAATATTTTTGGATAGTAGGGTTTGCTATAGGATTATACTTGGAAATGAAAATATGTAAGCTGAGCATTTTTAATAGTATTAGCAAAATAAATTATTATTACTTTTAAAGGAAGGTTACTTGAAACTCCTACTTTAAAACCTTGACTTTAATATCTTTTCACCAAGAAAATACAAGGCCATGGACTCGAACTCTCTCACTAGCTACAGTGTTTTTCCTCCAACTCATAGAAGCAGGTGTGATGGGCTCATAATGGGGAAAAAAATCTTCTTAAAAAGAAAAGACACATCAGCCATGCATTCTGTCTTCAAGTTGCTTATGAGATAGTCTGATAGGAGGGAAAAGAGTTCCCATAATTGTGTGTTTTATAATATTAAATATATAAAATATTTTATTAAACATAAGAGATTGAGAGGGATAAGTGTTTTAAAAGGGGCCTTGATAAGATCCAAGGGATGCCAGTAGAGGGTGGGAGCCGAAGGATGGGAGAGGCCCAGGAGCCTAGCCTCGAAGAAAACAGGGTCCAGAGCTGCAAATAAGGGCGGAGCTGGGCGATGGAGTTGACATGAGCTTAGGGTTGGAAGGGGCTTGTGGCATGGACCTTGAACTTGCTTAGGATGAAACCCAGAAGGAATGATGCTGAGAGAGCTGGGTATGGAGAGGTCACGGAGGGTGCTGGGATTTTTGTTCTATAGTCAGGGACATTGAGTGATGGAAGCTCTACCTGCATGCGTCACATTGGTTCAGCACTGGAGGTCATGGATTGGGATGGGGAGGGATGGACATTTGTGGGACTGAGTCCAGGTGAGATAAGGTGAGCACCTGACTTGGGAGAGTAGCCCTGGAGGTGCAGAGAAGGAGGCTGGCCCAGGAGGCATTCCAGACTGGAATTGGCAGATCCTGGAGAAATAAGAAGTAGAGAGGATTTTTCTTTCAGCCTGTGCCCTCGGATGGGATGGGGTCAACAGGAAGAGGTTGGGGTGGTTAGTAGTCACAATGGACATGGAAAGGAAAATTACTGCACAATACAGAGGCTGGAAGGAAAATTACAGAATGCTTTTCACAGGGACTTCTTCAGCACAGCGGAACTGTAGGAGATGCCAGCACAATTAAAGCTAAAGGTAGGGTTTCCAAATAAGCAAAAAAAATAACCTATGAGGCTTCTCTTTCTTTTTCCTTTCTACCATTTTCTTTATGTCATCGGTCACTAAACACCTGTGAAGTAGCTACACTATGTAGGAAACCAAAGCAGCACAAGTCAGCACCTACTCCCTGTCCTCACCTGCCTCTCAAAACCCAAATCAAATCAAGACGAGCTCTTGTTGCCCTGACATATTCAAGAAAGGGGAGGGACTCTGCAGACATTACAGAGCTGTCCACCCTTCCACACGGTCAAGAGCAAAGCCATCAAGGTTGAATCCTATGATTGAGTCCAACTAGATTTAGGAACGCTGGCTCAGGGTTATTGTTAAGCGGAGTAAGGGGTGTTTAGGAGATGGGGTTGAGAAGCAATTTGAATTAGGGCTGTCCAAGTAGGCTTACTGAGAAGGTGTCTTTTGAGTCTTGAAGGAGGGGTAGGAGAGAAAGCATTTTAGCAGAGGGAACAACTTACACAAAGACTGTAAGATGAGAGTTTGTCTGTCACATTGGAGGAACATCAAATGTGTGGGTGTGACCACAAGTTAGGAGAGCGGCAAGGCTGAGGTTGGAGGCATTGTGGTGGTGGGACTTCATACGGGGCCCTGCAGGCCACTGTAAAGACTTTCCTTTTTACTTTGAAAAAATAAGGAGTCACTGGAAGGTTTGCAACAAAGGGGGACTTGCTCTTACAGTGTTTTAAAGAAACCCATTTGTCTGCTGTCCTGGAAAACGCTGCAGGGGCAAAGCTGAGGGTAGAGTCAAGTTAGAAGACAACTGAGCCCTGGCCAGCTTGGCTCAGTGGTTAGAGCATCGGCCCACAGACTGAAGGGTCCCCAGGCCAAGGGCACATACCTTGGTTGCAGGGTCATCCCTGGTGGGAGCACGTGTGGAAGGCAACCAATCGATGTGTCTCTCCCACATCAATGTTTCTCTCTCTCTCTCCCTTCTACTCTCTCTGAAAAGCAATGGAAAACATATCCTTGGGTGAAGATTTCTAAAAAAGGACAACTGAAAGGATGTGAGCAACCCAACTATAATACGTGGATCTATGTGCTTTGTGGTGGTAGGAACAGGCTAGAGCACAGAGCAGGGTGTGTGGCCACCTCTTCCAGGAAGACTTCTCAGCACTGTGACGTCTGAATTAGAGAGAGGGTTGGAGAAGGGAGGGAGGCGGCAGGAGGTGAGACAGAAATGGTTTTGTGGTGTCAGGTTGTGAAAAGCCTGGAATCTGGGATAGTTGCCTGTTATCAAACCAAGAAAATAGCCCACTGTGCGGCATAAACAGTAGGGTCTTTTTGTCTCTCATGTTAAGAAATCTGGAGGATCCCCTCAGGTCTAGTGCAGACAACGGGTGATGACGGGGGACTCGGGCCCTTCTGTCATCCCGGTCGTGTCGGTGTGCCATGGCCACGGCCAGGAGAGGCTGTCCGAACCCGTGTGCTAGGAAGGAGGGAGAGGAAGAAAGCACGCAGTCTTGAATCCGTCACACATGCCTGTTTTTAACCAGGCAAGCAAACCTCCTCCAAGTCCCAGCCAGCAGACTTCTGCTTATGTATCTTGGCCAGATGGGTCCCATGACCATGCCCCCTGGAGGATGGCCGGCAGAGGGGCTGCAGGACCGGGTGTGTCAGGGACCAGCAATGCTGCCACAAGTTCTTAATCAGCCCGTGCGAGTGAGGAGGGAGCTTCGCAGAGGCCTCCCAGCTCTGCACAGGCCCAGGCGGGTGGCCTGTCCTGCATCCCTGAGCTGAGCGCCACTGGTGTGGCAGTGCGGTCGGCCTGTGCGCCTTTGGGACCTGCCTCTGTGGAGGAGAGGGGGTGTGAGTGTACAGAACAATCAGAGCTTCCCTGCCACTCGGGACTCACTGCTGTCTGGTCAGAAGAGGGCGCTCTGCTGCCAGCCTGGGCGATGAAGCCTGGAGGCACCTGTGCGCCTGGTGGCATGTAGGGGGCCACACTGAGTCAGCGAGGCTCGATTGCAGCGGCCACAGCCAGCTCCCCCCGTCCCAGGTGCCTACTGCCCATCCCTCTTCACCCACCAGCTCTCCAGCTGTTCTCCAGCGGCTCTGATGAAGTCATTACCCCTGAACTATAAACGACTCATGGGCCTGAACCCCCTCCCCCCCAGGTGTGTCCTTATTTCCATAGCTGCCAAGCCCCTGGGGCTCAGCGCTAAGTGTGGCATGGATAGCGCATCCCAGCGTCTGGTTTCTGTTCCTGGCTCTGCCACTCACTACCCAGCAAATCATATATCTGTGGGCTTCAGTTTCCTCCTCTGTAAATAACAGATTTGGAGCAGATGACCTCTGACTCAGGGTCTGCACTACCCGGAGACGAACACAGGTTACTCCCCAACTCTGGTGTTGGCAGGAGCTTAGCTGCCATCCTGGGTTCACCTCTGCAGAGGCTTCATTCTACACTTTCCCTGACGACCAGGACCCCACACTCTGCTTCTCCCTCTGCAGGGGCGGTTTCCATCAGGTGTGCACCCCTTCCTCTCAGACTCCGCCTGACTGCCACCGAAAGTGGGTGTTTGGGTGTGACGGCCACGGAGAGGAGCTGCGTCCACTACCTTCAGCTTGCCAGGGGCAGGGAAGTTTGTGGGTCACATGGTTATTCTGGCACCCAGCACAGTGCTGGCAAAGCTGGCTCTCAGTGAATGTTTATAAAGATGAGCTGCCCAAGCTGTGGTCAGAAAGGCAGTAGGAAGACTTCTCTCCACCACCTCCCTGCAAATGGACTGTAGGGCTTTCTCTTCACCTTCTCCTGCCTTCTCCCCTCCTCCCTCCTGCCCACCTCCCTCTTCTCAGGGCCAGACAGAGTCTCCTTCACACACAGTCATAGTATCAAGTCCCAAGTGGGCCGCTCACCCAAAAATCATCCAGACATACTCAGAGCCTACAAGCTGCCTGAGTTACACTGGATTCAGTTCTGGGTTTAAAGGTATTACTGCTTTAAATTTCTTATTAGTAATAATAAATCCCTGTAACACTTTTTCAAGTTTTCTAAGTGCTCTCATTTAGACTACCCCAGATCTCATGGGAGAGGTAGTTTCTCAAGCCAATATCAAGCTGTGGCATCTAAGAGATGAGCTGACAACCAGCTAAGAGACCCTGGGGGAAGGAGTGGGGCAGACATGCCCAAAAGGAGTATCAGCATTAAGTGCCCAGAGCCAGCACAGCACAAGGATAAAAGATGAATATGAGAAGCCCGCACATCCCACCACTGCTGAGCTGTGGCCTTAGGCCAGTTCAGCATCAAATGCTGCAGTAACTATCTATGTCCAGCCCTGAGCATCTAAACCATCATCTCCTCTATCCACCCCTCACCCCATTCCATCTCCTTCATCACACAACACATGTCCTTATTCAACTACGTGACCTTCTACTGCAAGTTGCCTCAACCCCTATTTTGTAAAAGGAGAGGATGCAGGTTAGAAGTACCTGGCTCGGTAATTATTAGAGACCATTTACTCCTCACACAGAATGCCCTGGGGCAATAGGAAGAACATCTGAGAGTACTTCTAAATACCTAAAAGGTGGCCTAAATATCTAAATAATAATAATTATTATTATGTAGCAAAATATGATGGTTCCTTTTCTTGCTTGGAGTCCACAACCGCATAAGGCGGTGAGGTGATTTCGATGATCTGCTGTGTGCATGAATGCATCACACAAGCATGTCTGCCATCACTCCCATGGCTGTCTGTTGGACAATTAACCTGCCTCAAGCTCCCCAGGAATTTCATCCGCGCTGATTGTCTGTCAGAGTACGAAGAAGTTGCTTTTCTAATCTCTTTCACTTCATTTTTATGGACCTAAAAAATTAGCTTGACCCTGCCTTAATAGTCATCATGTTTTTAGATCCTGGTAGACTCAGTGGCTGGAGGCATGGGCTCCGGGCCAGCTGCCTGGGTTTGAATCCCAGCTCCGTCACTTGCAAGTTCTATAGACATGGTCTAATTACTCAGCCTCTTGGCACTTCCCTTGTCTCTTCTGTAAACTGGTGATTATAATAGAAACTACCTCAGAGGGTAGGGTTAAATGAATTAATAGGTGGACAGCATATACAGTACTTAAAATAGTGTCTGACACATAATAAATACCCTGTGTTAGTTCTTATAACTATAAACAGTCATCTATTGTTACACTGAATAACTTCCATTTCTAGTGCTTTTTCCAACCCAGCATTGCTTATTATTTAAACTATTAGCTCCCTTGAAACAGGCTATCCACATGAGGGTGATCATAAAATGTCTAATTGAGCAAAAACAGTTTCTCATGCATGTTGCATGTGTGTGTGTTTGAAAAATATTAAGGAGATGAGTCTACATGAGATAAAAGAATTCAGGGATGAACATGGGCAAAAAGGCTGCGTGAAAGGGGAGTGGGGGAGAGGAGAAGGCCAGAAACTTGCTGACACAGTTCCTGGAAATGGAGAATTAATGAACTGTGAGCTGGGTGTTTTAAGAAAAGAAATGGAAAGATTTCCACGAGATGCTTCTTAGAAACCCAGATCAGCTTGGAAGCTTCCGGTGGCTTCATTGTGAAGGGCCAAGGTGGTGCTTGCTGCACCGGTGACTGAGTAGAAGAGGGTTGATTAGATGCTTTTCAGTGGTTCCTGTCCTTGAGAGTAAGTGTCTGCAGCGACCCGAGCAGTAATAGCCAGCAAACAGCTAATTACATTATAATGTGTGTGCTTTAATTGTTAATTATAACAGAAGATGCAACAACCCAACAGAAAGTTGCCAGTTTGTACGTCTGTGAAGTTTAATTGGGAAAACTGCCTCTTGTCTCAGCAAGGCTGTAACTGGTTCTCAGGCACCTAACGATACAATCCCAGCTGCTGCCTGTCCCGTTGTCCCTCAGAAAGCCAACACCATTATGTCTCTGACACAAATGGAATCTTGAAGGTGCGAAGAAAATTCTGCCTTTTGAGAAAAAAATAAAAAGTCAGTGTGGCTCTTCAGTTTGGGACAGGGGCATACTCAAGTGGGCACCCGGGGTTCAGGAGAGCTGGAGTGTTTCCCTCATTTCTGTGAGGGGGTGGAGCCCACTCTGTCGTGTCAGCCATGGTCACTGTGAACCTCTACAAGGTTCTAAAGCAACACTTTAAAAGAGTGCCAAGTAAGGGCGCAGAGAACTTGTCAGGAGCCCTCTGCTCTCGTGTCAACCCAAGCTAACTGGAGAACACAGGTATTTGAAACTGAGTTTCATTAGTGGAGATGGACCCAGAAAATATGCATCAAAAGATAACTTGCAAAATGTTAGCCTTACGCTCCACCCCCAAACTCACCTCCTCATATGGCAGCTTGATATTAAGTATCCAAACGGAAGAAAAGGAATAAAATTAAAGAATTAACATCAAAGTGCAGTCTGTACTTCCCTTGCAACTAGAATATTGCTTTAATTTCTATCTTTAAATTTCCATGTTAGATTAAATTGGCCACTCTTGGTCGTGGATACCCTTGAGTCCTCCGTAATGGGCCATGCAGGTATGTTTTTAAACTGCTTAAGGAACACTGTGGCAATGTGGGAATTACTTTTTCTTCATAGTAACACCTAGATTATTCCTAACACAATATTTTGGCCCAATATAATGATTACGTATAGTCAAAAAAAATCTAATTCCCTTTGGGCCCCACGTCAAACCTAAGTGTATATCCAAAGATTATAAACAGATTTGTGTTATTTTAAACTTTCTCAGTCTATGACTTCTGCTGCCATCTGCCTGAATAATAGGATTGGCCACACAGCAACTGTTTTTAGCTGGATTATACTTCCAGCTGGAGGAGTCATAAGAGGCACAGCAGATCTTGCTCTGGGCATATGCCCTGAGGGGAAAATGGATGGCAGAGAGTCCTGAGAGTCCTGTTCCTGGCTGCCGTGTAATAAAAACAACAAACAGTATTACTCCCTGATTGTAGGCCTCATGATATTAAGTACTTTATGGCTGGCAGGTCCTTTAAATCCACAAGAATCCCATGCTGATGCTTTGATTGTCCCCATTTCATAGACCACAACAGTAAGTCACAGATAACTAGGCCCAAGTTCACATGGTAGCAAGCAGCAAAGCTTAGATTCAGACCCACAGCCTGTGTTTTGAAACATTTACTCCCCTGGCTGCAGCATCTCTGCTCCTTCTGTTTTTTCCATTTTGGGGTTTTATTGTTGGGGGAGACAGCTTTTTATTTTGAAAAATATCAAATGTTAAAATAGTTGCAAGTACAATACAAAGACTTTTTTCCTAAAGCAGTTGAGAGAAAGTGTTTCACCTGATACGTTATCACCTTGAAATACATTTGCGTAGAATTTCGACAAACCAGACATTCTCCTACATAACCATAATACAATCACCAAAATCAGGAAGGTAACACTCAAAACTTACTTCATCGAAGCCTCACACTTGATTCAGGCTTTACCAATTCACCCAATAATGCCCTGCTGAGCGGAGGCTGCAGTTCAAAATCCCGTGTGGCGTTTACTTATCACTTCTCACTGGTCCCCTTCAATCTGACACAGTTTCTTAGTCTATGGTTAACTTTCATGGCCTTGACACTTTTGAAGATTATAGGCCAGATATTCTGTAGAGGTCCCTTGTCTTGGGGTGCCTGATATTTCCCCGTGATTAGACTCAGGCTTTGCCTCTTTGATAGGAATGTCACAGAAGTGATGCTGAGCTCTCCCCACTGCATGCTACCCGGGCAGCAACGTGGACTTGCCAGGTTCTTGGTGATCTGCACTTTGACCACTTTGTTAAAATGGTCGGACCACATTGCTCACAGTGAAGCTGCTCTTTGTGCCCTAAATGATTGATAAGTGCTTTGGGGGAGGTATCTTGAAGCTCTGTAAATATTCCAGTCTTCTCAACTCTCAAATCAGTCATTTGTGCATTTATAGCTGCATGGTCCCAGGGGTTTCCATTTTATTCAGTGGATTATGATGTGTCACTACTATTATTTATTTTGATGTTCAAATTGTTTTCAATTTGCCTATCAGGAGGCCCTTCCACCTGCTGCTCTTTTTCATATGTTCCATCATTTTTAGAGCACTTCTGTGCTCACTAGGACAGTGAGCTGCTTCTAGCCCATCTTGTACCCTCCCCGTTCCTGCCCCAGCAGCAACCATTTCTCTGAGGATCACTGCTTCCTTTCCTTGAAGAACGACACTGAGAAACCACGCTCTGGTGTGAGGGGTGCTCACTGCTTCACACTGGCTCCCTAGGTGAAAAGAATTAGGAGCTGTGTGTGTGTGCATGTACATCTGTGTGTGTGTGTGTGTGTGTGTGTGTGTGTGTGTGTGTGTGTGTGTGTGCGTGCACGCATGTGTATGGTTGTGGGGGGTGTAGAGAGATATACATATATGTTCATTTCCACACCTCTGTGTGGCTGTATATACATTTGTGTATGAGTTCACACCAATACCTTCAATTCTAGACCAACACCCCCTGGTCCTTCCCCATCCATATTTGCAACTCCCTTCTCTGATCAAAGGGCCTGGGCCACACTGACCCTGACATGCACTGGCTCTGTGATTTTGGGAAAGTGACTCAGCCTTTCTGAGCCATGTTTCTTTATCTCTAAAATGTGAATAATGCTGCCACCAAACTCCCAAGCAGCTGTGACAGTTAAATGCCCGAAAAGCCACTTGGTGCGAAGCTTGGCAGATAGAAACAATCAATAAATAGTTACTCCCTTCACCTTTCTCCACTCCACAATGTTAAGTAGTAATAATAATACAACCGGTCCAACACAAGTTAAAATGATCATGTCATTTCTTAAGTCTGGTCCAGTGTTGACCTTCCAAAGTAGCGATTGGGTAGAACACGTTGCATTTTTAATGGCATTTTTCCCCTCTATCTCAAGGTGAGCTAGAACCAGGAAGAACAGATGCTTCTCCAGCAATAAAGGGCATCTTAAGAAAGCCTGCCACGGGGTTTTCGCTGTCATGTTAACTCTAATAACAGATAGTGAGGCTTCTGCTGATTGAATGCCTGTTATACCAGGGACTTAAACTCGTTGCTAATCCTTCCAGCATCGCTGGGGAAGGGATTATTTCTCCATTTTGTAAATTAGAAAACTGCCATTCAGCAAGCTTAAATGTCTTCCCACAGGCTGCACAGCCTGTAAAAGCCTGGCCCCGATTGCATCCAATGTGTGGGGGGCCCCAGGCATTCCCACTTTCCGTTCAGCCCACTGTCACATTGCCTGTTCCAAGAAACACACCCGCCTACCCACCTGATTTGTGGAACTCTGTCCGTGTCCCATTTGGTCAAAGAGTCTAATTAAAATTGCTAAAAACGAGCTCACAACATCACCTCCAGTTCCTAGCACTCCACACTCCAGCTGTGTTCGGGAAAGTCAAGTGCGTGGTGACTGGAGTCTTTGGCATCTTGTGGCCAAAGTATTTCTCCAGTAAAACCAAACGAGTGGCATCTGCTCGGGCACTAAAATGGCTGCTACTGAAGTTGGGATAATTCAGCATCCTCGGCCTGTTCTCTCTCTTTACGTAGCTTGCTTTCCTAGGATCTAGTGTCTATGTGGTTTGCCTCTATTCTTTGTGGTGCTTTCCCTGTTCGTTTGTCTGATCCTCAGCTAGACTGAGTTCTGGGGATGCAACGGGTGTGTTCTGCTCGTCTTTACCTCACTGGTGATAAAACAGGGTGGGCCTTTCATAGATGTAAGCTGGCGGCTGGATAGATGGTACTGATCACCTTTATCCTTAATCACATGGGGCTGGGTAATACAACGTGATGGGAAGGTAAGACAATGGCAGTTAGAGGTAGGTAGATCTATATAAGTTTTCTCAGAAAATAAATATTTTAGAGACACACAAAGTTTTTAAGTTATTTTCACTGATGCATTAAAGAAGCCAAGAGGTTACAGAGCGTGAACTCTTAGAGCAAGGCTGACGGGGCTTAGTTGCACTCCGAGTTGCTCGCTGCGTGACCTCAGGCAAGCTCCTTAAGCTCTCTGGGCAGCGTCTGTAAAATGGAACTGCTGTGCGAGACCAGCGCGTTCATGCACATGAAGTGCTCGGACCAGGGCTTGGCGCACAGCAAGTGCTTTATAAGTATACGGCTCTGTTGCCTTGGCAGAGAGTAAGACCCCAATAGGGAAATGAATAGAAAATGTAGTACCGAACGCCACATGAACTAAGAAAATGGATTCTTTATCCAGAGCATTTCACAAATTAAATTACCATAAAATGGTGATTTATCTGTGCGGTCTCAGGGAAAGGGACAGGGCATGGATACGAAGCCGCAGCAAGGTGGGCCGTTTCTAGTGTGTCCCTCCGTCGTGAGCACGGCGGGCTCTGGAAGGGAACTGGCTCGGCCTCTGTGCGTAACAGTGACCTCCGTGCACAGTCGCTCAGAAGGCAGCCCGGCCTCCTCCTGCCGGCACCGGGCCACTGGGTGCAGACGAGAACCCGCACAGTTAAACCCGTTTCCACTTGAAATCCGTGATCTCAAGACTCACACTGGCACTCAGTATTGCTCAGCAGGCCCACTAGGTTTCTCTGGAAGGTTCATTTTCCCTCCCTCCCAGACATCTAATCCATTCCTTCTCCATCCCTCCCAAACCTCCGCACCCCTCCTCCACGCCCTCCGGCAGCCCATGGCCCTGTTTCGCGCTTCACTGAGACCTCACCCCTCACCTCCCGCTACCAAACCTGCCACCCGGCTTCACGGCTCCCACCTCCCCACAGACAACAGCCTTTCCTTCAGCAGCGCGTGCCGAGGCCGGGGCTGCTCCAGGAGCCGCCACGGCGAGCAACACCGATGGTCACCATGTGCTGGTATTTCTCATACATTAACTGTCTTGACCCTCTACAGTAACCCTAAAGGGTGGGTGGCACTATTGTCCCCAAGGTGTAGGTAAGAAAATGAAGGCACAGCGAGCTTAACACCTGCCCTAGGTCACAATCCCGTAAGTGACGAGCCCACGCACTGGCCCCAGAGACTGAATTCCTAGCCTGCTGCAGCCTCCCCGTGAAGACTGGGTAGCGGATGTGAGAAGAAGACATAATAAACCAGGAATTGTTATGCCAGCCTTTTGGTGCTCAGAACAGAGCCTCCTGCTGGGTCTGCTTGTTCTTGGGGGGACTGAGTAAGAATTAGCCCGGGAGGACAGCGTCAGGGAAGCACAGGAAATGCACGTGGCAGAGCCCCTTGCCTGGGGAGGGGCTGCAGCCTCCGGGGCTCCTTCCTCTGAGAGGCCCCCGTCGCCCATCCTCCCAGCCCCTGTGCCCATCCCATAAAGCAAGCGTGCTTCCCCAGAGGCAGAGGGTCTCTGGGCCTTGCAGGCTACTCTTTTGCAGCATGAGCAACAGAAATTTACTTCTCACAGTCCTGGCAGCTGGGAGTGTGAGATCCAGGTGCCAGCAGATTCAGTTCCTGGTGAGGGAGGGCCCTGGTGGGTCTTGCAGAGGACTGTCCCCAAAGTCTTCACGTGCCCCGTCCTCGGTGCATGCAGGTGAAGGGGCAGCTTTCTCTCTTCTTTTTCTTTTTTTGTGAATCCTCACCCAAGGATATTTTTTCCACTGATGTTTAGAGAGAGTGGAAGGGAAGAGGGAGGGAGGGAGAGAGAGAGAGAGAGAGAGAGAGAGAGAGAGAGAGAGAGAGAGAGAGAAACATCAATGTGAGAGAGACACATCGATTGGTTGCCTCCCACATGCGTCCTGATCTGGGCTGGAATCGAACCTACAATTCAGGTACGTGCCCTTGACCCAGGAATTGAACCTGCGACACTTCAGTGTGCTAGCTGACGCTCCAACCACTGAGCCACACGGGCCAGGGCTCTCTTCCTCTTCTTATGGGGCCACCAACCCTTTGGGATTAGGACTTCACTCTTATGCCCTTACTTAATCTTAACTATTCCTACAAATGTCTTATCTCTGAATACACACACCCACATAATACACACATATGCAGATATACACATAGAGTACATAAAATATGTACACACACACATACATATGGGTACATACACATGCACAGGCATAGCCTCCCATATGCACACACAGTTAAAAGACACACACATATTGACAGATGGACACACATACACAGCTATACACAAATATACTCATATGCACAGACATGCACAGATATGCACACATACACACATATATGAAGGCACATACACCTTTACCCATAAGCACATATTCACATACAAAAACACACATACATACAAACACACACAGATACACATCGCCTTGAGGGCGCCGTGGAGAGGAAGACAGGAGTTGGAATGCTGTTGTGAGAGCCAGTGGTGGGAAGGCTGAGAAGAGAACAGAGGAGCCTGCCCTCTGCCCTCTGCCCTCTGCCCTCCACCAAACCCTGGTGCACTCCCAGCACTCTCCCAGCCCGCCTGTCCAGCCCTGGTGGGGCTCTCGCCCTTGCATTTTAGTGGTCTGCCTAAAGTGACAGCACACTTGATGGGATTCTTAAAGGGGGCAGAGGTTCCCTGCAGGAGGCGCTGCGGTAGGTTCTCACCAGGGAAGGCCGCCCGGAGCAATGGGACACACCTACAAGACACACGCAGTTCATAAATCCGGCCTCTGAATCCCGTTCCTTCAGCGTGGCTCCCTGGGCAAGAGCAAGAAAACGGCACCACGAGACAGCTACTGCACAGAGCCTCCACGCTGAGAAACGGTCAGCCTGGGTCTCGGTTGGACTGTTGCTCATTCTGAAGTCACACAAAGGTCTGGTGGCAGGTGAAGTGTTCTTAGAAAAGCATGGTCCCTCTTCCCCCACAGCCTACCCTCCTCCCACGCAGCGACCCTGCACAGTCACTCTGCTCTCCGCCTGCGTCCAGCTTCTCCCTGAGGCCTGAGTAGAGAGACTCTTGCTTCATTACAATGAGTCGCCTTTGAAGGCACCTCCCAGACGGTCTTGTGCATTCCATAGGACGGCTCCTCCTTGCTCATCTAAGCCTTCTATTTATTAACACGATGCATCTTTTCAAACTTCCTGAAGTATCAGAGGCACTTCCCCTCAGAGCTCATCTTTTCAATGTCTCCTGTAGGACAGGTGGGGAAAGCACAGCCTGTGGGGTGGTGCTGATGTAGCCGCCTTCTTCGGCTTTGCTAACTCTCATGCTCCCCAGCGACTAAGGAGGAGGCTCTGCGTGCAGCTCAGAGGCGAGGGCGGCCACAGCCCCTGCACTCCGTGTCCTGTCATCCTCTGTGGGGTGGGGGAAATAACGGGAAGTCCTTGCTGTGGGATTCCCAGGCCTTTTCTGAAAGTGAACATCTGTGAGCTGATGCTGAGAACACCAGCTCCTCTGCTCAACTCCAGCAGGTGTGTGGCTCTGTCTCCCACCCACAGCGAGAAAAGCTCGGGCTTGGTCTGCAAATGTCCGGGTTCACTGCTTTCCATTGTCAGTTCAACACTTGGGGACCCATCTCATGCAAAAGATAAAATGAAACAGACCTGGAACCTGCCCTCATGCTATTTAGGGTTTGGGGTGGAAGAGGGAGAGAGAAGATACAGAGATAATCTAAGAAAAGGCAGGTTATGTCAAGAGCCACCATTGAGAAACAAATAGGAGCCCTGGGAGGGGGGGGCATGGAGGAGGGTTCCCATAAAAGGTGGTACCTGAATTAGACAATAAGAAGGGTGCCCTGTCCAATGCTGGGAAAGTAATGGGACTTTCAGATAAGGGAATGTGTGAGTCAACACAGAGGGCAGAGTACACGGCATGGGTTTGAGAAAGTGAGGAGTCTAGCGTCACCGGAAACATGTGGTATGGGCCTGGTCCGATGCGTCCAGCTTAAAGGGCCTAAGGCTTCACCATGTGATTGAGGGAATGGGGAGCCACTGGAGGTATTAAGATTATCAGGCCTGCACTGTAGGAAGATCACTTGAAACCTGAGAAGGTGGCTGACCGAGAGAAGGCATGGCCCTTCCCTGCCTTTTTCAATCAACAAAAGAGATTAAAGACAGAGTTCAGAGGACACATCAAGAAGAGAGCACATTAGAAACTCCTGGCTCCAGGGCAGCCAGCAAGACCTGGCAGCCAACAGCAGAGGAGGAACCTCAAAGTGAAGCCCTTGGATTTATGGCTTCCTGAAAAAGGCCATCTGGCAGATGTCTGTCTGTCCCCTTAGAAGGGCCCTGTCTTTCTGACCACAAGTGTGGAATTCAGAGAGGTCACCAAATCATACTCACTCTCCTGGTCCGGCATGAGGCTTAGTTGGACTGGATGGGTCTCTGTCTGTTCTGCTGAGAGAAGATTTAGTAGGCACCTTGGCTGAAGGTGAGTTTGCTTGCTGGCTGGCCACCAGCCCACCAGAACTGACACTGGCCCGTTCCTGCCCCCTGCTCTGCCATTGTTGATGGAACACCCAACAGGCTGACCAGTACAAGTATTGAGAGCACACAGAATAAGCAGGCAATGAAAAATCACAACCCACCTAAGGGGACTCTGTAACCAGAGAGAGAAAGGAAAAAGTAGGCTAAGCAAACAGAGCTGGTAGCTTCATTTATAGTATAACTAATGGAAGGAAGAAATAAGACATTAATAAAAGTAATTAGAACAAAGATATAATTAGAGCACAGAAAAGGCTTTCTGGAACTAAGGATGATATTTCTGAATTTTAAAGATTTAGTAGACAAATTGAAAAATAAATGCTTACTGTTGAGAATAGAATTCATGTTCTACAAGATCACAGAGTAATAGTCCCCAATGTAGAAACTATGTGGAACCAGAAAAGAGACAGAAGGTGAATCCAGAGGATGTGAATTGTGAGCCTGGAAGCAACCAGAGGATATGAAGTAACAAGTGCATGGAAAGTAATAAGTAAATAACAGAAGAAAATATTCCCTAATTGAAGAGATAATTGGTTCTTCGGATTAAGAGCTCCTCTGAGTCCCAAAGAGGATGAATTAAGAGGGAAAAAGAAAAGCCCGGGACACACTCTAGCAAAATTGCTACATTTCAAAGCTAGGGAGACAATCTTATAGACCTTCTGACGGAAAGAACAGGCTGCTGACTCAGCATCTGAAACATTAGAATCTGAAGAACGCTGAAGTAACATCTGTAGAAAGAAGGGTTGTTAATAAAAACAAATGATGGTCCTAAAACATTATGCAGCCAAATATCATTCATCTGAAAGGGAAAAGAAAAAGTAATACTATAGGCCCAGTTCTCTATAATCAATGACATTGTAAATCAACAAGTAATTACCAAAAAGGCAACTACTTGTAAATCAAGAAACATTCTTTTAAATTACCCTTTTTATAATAGGCAAGTTCTAGCTAAAATGTGATATTATCTAGAGGGTAAAACAAAGCACTTCATAACCAAGAGTATAGGGCACAGCTACAGCTGTATTCAAAGGAAAATGTACAGCTTTAATGCTTTCAGTGTATTAGAAATATTAAAACTAAAGTAAATGAAGAGTAAAAATAAATAAAATCTACCTATTCAACTTAAAAAGTTAGAAAAAAGTAGCAAAGTGTAGAAGAAGACCATCCTGGCAGTGATCCATGTGATAAAGGGCAGAAATAATTCTGTGGCAAAGTGATGAAGGCCCAAAACGCAGAAGCAGGGGGGCAGAAAGGGCAGGACTGAGGGCTGTGCTGGAGGGACCGATTCTGGTGTGGTGTGGAGGCTAGGAAGCGAGCAGAGCCAAGGTGAGGAAGAGTTGCGATTGGGCCGGGGGAGGGGCACTATTAATAAGAGAGCATGGAGAGGGGAGAACGGGAAGAAAGACACAAGT
Organism: Miniopterus natalensis; assembly: GCF_054644295.1. Classification (NCBI taxonomy): domain Eukaryota; kingdom Metazoa; phylum Chordata; class Mammalia; order Chiroptera; family Miniopteridae; genus Miniopterus; species Miniopterus natalensis. Next base: position 4,030,364 of record NC_142086.1, on the reverse strand, counting down.
TCAGTTTTGGGCGTGTGGAGTTTGAGGTGCCTGTGCGGCCAAGGACCGTGTGAGGCGCTGCTCTCAGTCGGGACCGAATGTGCCCTGCCCGCCCCAGGTTCCTGTGTCACCAGCCCAGGGCTGCAGATGGCATATCAAGGTGACAGCCAAGCAAAACAGTGTATGCTTGACAGGCTGATCCCTGAAATGTCTGCCCCGCCTCTGCAGGGAGACAGGGCTCCGGCCTCCCCACCCTGTCCTAGGAGGAAGGAGCCCACAGTGGGGCGCAGAGAGAAACAAGCCGGCTCCCCTCAGCCCCACCTCATCATTTAACTCGAAGGCCCTACTTGGGAAACAAGTAAGTTCCTCAAGAGACTTGTCCTTAAGGTCATTAAACACAACCCCACAGCTGCTCAGTGACGATTCAGTGCGACTTGAGCACTTCAGCTCAGCCTGTTTCCTTCGCCCGCCTCCCCTGGCCCCTGCTGCCCAGAGCCCCGCAACGCATCCCCGAGAAGCCTAGATCCAGGAAACGAAAGCGACGCCAGGTCAGGATCTTTTCATGCTCAGATAACTTTCAAACAACCGGGGAAGGAAGCTTCTAATTCCGCCCGAGTCAGCCTTCCTGCGCACCTCCGGCCTGTGACAGCATTCGCTTGGGTGAGGAGAGAGCCGGCCCGCAGCACCCGGGGGTGCCCCCTCTAGCCCGCGCCCGCGCTGGGCCAGCGGGACTTTCTCCTTCGTACAGGGCTAGGTTCGGCCAGGTGTGTACCTGCTGAGTCCGCTCCCGCTGGCCGGGCCATTTGAACAGTCCTCGGCGAGAAGGCTGAAGCTGAGTGACACGGGAGCGCTGAAGGCTCGCGGCTGATTTTAATTAAGCATTTTGTGCAACGAAGGACTGAGAGGCTGAGCCACTGTCCCAGCCGCCCAGGGATGCTTACGCTCCCGAGACCCCACCTTGGTCCACCTGCCACTACTGCGTCTAAGAGTCTAAGAAGGATTCTCCCAAGCTCCAGCCATGGAAGTTCACGTCAATTTTTGTGTCAGCCGCGTCACACTCAAAGTAAATAGAGCATCACACTATTTACAATCAAAACCTCCAAAGTTTTACTCTGAGTGAACGCCGTGAGTGGTAACTGGCCTCATCTCACACCCACGTGAGCCCAGCTCGTGCTCCAGGGAAACAAAGGCGCTGACGTCGGAGAGACTCTGCTCCTCCCGAGCCCGGAGCCCCTGGCCTCACTCGTGAGGAACTGTCAGGCTCGCCTGGGCAGGAGTTCCCTTTTCTTTTTCTCCGCCCCCCCCTTTTCAATGTAGCTCTTTCCTAAAGGCAGCCCTCCCCCGCCGCCTGGCTGGGGTGCCCATTACAGCCCACATGAGACGGTGGCAGGATGCCCGGATCCTGCCCCTGAGGCTGCGCCTGCCCCTATGAAGCCGCCGAGGCCCGGCTTGGGCGCGCAGGCGGGGCTGCTTCCCTGCGCCCTAGGGTTACTTCCCGTGTATGGTGCTGCGTTCTGGTCCCTTCGCGTCGCGTAGGATGAACTGTACTGACGACGCTCTGGAGAGGCCCCGGCGCGGCACTTCCAGACCTGGAGGCGGGGCGCGTCCCCAGACGCTGCGCCGGGCCTGCGGCCCTCCCGGCCGTCCTGGGTCCCGCGTCTCCCGCAGGCCAGGGGCGCGCGGCGTGAGCGGGTCCGCGGGGCCTCCCCAGCCGCGTGGGGCTCCGAGCAGCGCCGCGCGGGAGGGACGAGCCACGCAGGCGGCGCCCCGCCCACCCCGAGCGACTGCGGGGCCTGACCCGAGGCGCGACCTCGACTTCGGCTCCGATACTCAGGCTGTGGCCCAGGGGCGGCAGCCACGTCGCCCAGCGAGTCAGAAATGCAGAGTCTCAGGCCGCACCCGCACCCGCACCCACACCCGCACCCACGGCCTGGACGGACCCGCTGTGGCTGGCGTTGGAGACGGGCCCGTTATGAGGTAACAGGTTAAACGGGGCCGTGGAGGGGGCCTCCCCTGCAGGGTTAGGGTTAGGGGAGAAGAAAAGAGCCCCGCTTCCTCCTTCCCCACGCGCGGAGGATCCCCACGCACGCACGGAGACTCCCCCTCACGCACACACAGAGACTCCTCCCCACGCACGCACGCACGCACGGAGACTCCCCCCACGCACGCACGGAGACACCCCCACGCACGCACGGAGACTCCCCCATGCACGCACGGAGGCTCCTGCCCACGCACGCACGGAGATTTCCACACACACACACACGCACGCACACACGCGCGCGGCCTGGAGGCGAGGTGAGTGGCAGCGCGAAGGTGGGTCTCCCGCGGGGAGCACCCCGTGGGCACCGCGTCCGCGCTGTGGCCTGGGCCCCTGGGCCTCCGGGCCGCCAGAGCCGGGAGGAAGGCCTGTCCGCGAGCCCCGCCCGGGGTGTTTTGTCTCGGGTGGGGCGGTGGGAGCAGCTGCGAGGCCGCTGTCCCAGGGTTAGGATGGGGCGAGGCAGGCGGGATGCGGGGCGCGGGCAGGCACGGACTTTGAGGAGCCCCCCTCGCCCGCCGGAGGGGCGCGCGCCGTGTGCGTGGACTGAGTGGGAACGCGCGACCGCTTCATAGTGCGCGCGGGAAGAACGCTCTGTCCACAGGCTTCAAAACACCTCCTCGGACCCTCCCCGAGGACCGTGCAGACGGGAGTAAACTCGCTCGTGGAAGGGGGCAGCTGGTGCGCTCCGTGGTCTGGCCCTGCTGTGAGCACCGGATTTTGATTACTTTACGTGGCTGTGTCGTTGAGTCCAACTGCACCTTTTTTCCCATCTTAACATTTCTGAAGTCAAGATGTGTCGCACTCAGTGGTGTCGGAAATACAATTAGCAGCATCTTCCTTCTGAGACCTACGTAAAGGGAGGTGCGTCTTGTAACGGATGGTATCTCTGATGCGATGGGATTACTGTAGCTGCTTTGAGACTGTATCCAGCTTCACAACACCTTTCACATCTTTTTTTTTAATTATTAAATTTATTGCAGTGGCTGGTTAATATGAACACATAGGTTTCAGGTGTGGCTTTCTATGGTACAAGGTCTGTATATTGCACTGTGCGCCCACCACCCAGTCATACCTTTTCTGTCACCATATATTAGGTCCCCTTCACCTCCCCCACCCCCTTTGCTCTGGCAACCACCACACTGCTGTTTGTGTCCACAAGTTTCAGCTTTACATCCCACATAAGAGTGAAATCACATGGTTCTTAGCTTTTCCTGCCTGACATCTTACTTAGCATGATATTCTCAGGGTCCATCCGTGTTGTTGAAAATGGCAGTACCCATCCTTTCGCATGGTGAGTAGTATCCATCGTGCACACCTCCCACATCTCTGTCCAGGCCTCCACCGCAGGGCACTTTAGTTGTCTCCATGTCTTGGCCACTGTGAATAATGCTGCAGTGAACGTAGGGGCGCATATAACTTTGCGAATACATGTTTTCAAGTCATTTGGATATATACCCAGGAGAGGGATTGCTGGGTGTTATGGTAGCTCTATTAATTTTTTTGAGGAATCGTCAGAATGCTTTCCATAGTCCCAGTCTCCATTCCCCAGCAGTGAATGAGGGTTCCCTTCTCTCCACAGTCTCTCCAACACTTGTTATTACCTGTCTTGCTGATAACAGCCACTCCAACAGGTGAGAGGTGGGATCTCATTGCAGTTTTGATTTGCATTCTCCTAATTGCTAGTGAGGTTGAACATCTTTTCATGTATCTATTGGCTGTTCGTCGTAGGTCTCTTGGGAGAGGTGTCTGTTGAGGTCCTCTGCCCACTTTTTGATTGGGTTGTTTATTTGTTGTTGAGTTTCATGAGTTCTTTATATATTTTGGAAATTAAACCTTTGTGGGAGCTACTGTTTGCAAATATCATCTCCCATCTGGTCGGCTGCCTGTTTGTTGTGTCGTCAGTTCCTTTTGCTGAAGCTTTTTAGTTTGGTACAGTCCCATTCATTTATTTTTGCATTTGGGATCAAGTTCATAAAATGCTCTCTACGACCAAGGTCCATAAGTTTAGTACCTGTGTTTTCTTCTATGTAACATTGTTTTGGGTCTCACATTTAGGTCTTTGATCCATTTTGAGTTAATTTTTGTACATGGGGACAAAGTGTAATTCAGTTTCATTCTTTTGCATGGGGCTTTCCAGTTTTCCCAGCACCATTTATTGAAGAGACTATCTGTACTCCATTCTGTGTTTCTGGCTCCTTGGTCAAAAATTATCTTCCCATGTACATGTGGTTTTATATCTGGGCTCTCAATTCTATTCCACTGATCTGTGTGTCAATCCCATGCTGTTTTGATTAGTGTAGCTCTGTAGTATAATTTGAAGTCAGGTAGTGTGATACCTCCAGCTTCATTCTTTTTTTCTCAGGATTGCTTTGTCTATTCTGGGTCTTTTGTGATTCCATATAAGTCTGGTGATATCTTGTTTTATTTCTTTAAAAAAGTGACATTGGTATTTTGATGGGGATGCATTAAATCTGTATATTGCTTTGGGTAATATGGCCATTTTAACTACGTTTATTTTTCCAGTCCATGAACATGGAATATCTTTCCATTTCATTGTGTCTTTTTCAATCTCCTTTAATAATGCTTTGTAGTTTTCAGCATATATGTCTTCCACGTTCTTTGATAAGTTTATTCCTGGGTATTTTATTCTTTTGATTGCAATTGGAAAAGGAATTGTTGTTTTCATTTCTTTTTCTGAAGTTCTGTTGTTAGTATACAGGAAGGCAGTGGATTTTTGTACACTGCTTTTGTATCCTCAACTTCACTGTACTTGCTTATTGTTTCTAATAGGGTTTTTTTTGGTGGAGTTTTGGTAGGGTTTTCTATGTACAGAACCGTGTCATCTGCAAAAAGTGACAGGTTTATTTCTTCCTTCCCAATTTGGATGCCTTTTATTTCTTTCTCTTGCCTTATTGCACTGGCTAGGACTTCCAGCACTATGTTGAATAAAAGTGATGAGAATGGGCATCCTTGTCTTGTTCCTGATCTTAAAGGAAAAGCTTTCAGTCTTTCACCATTGAGTATGATATTAGCTGAGGGTTTATCATATACGGCCTTTATTATGATGAGGTAGTTTCCTTCTATGCCTATTTCACTGAGTGTTTTAATCATAAATATATGTTGTATCTTATCAAATGCCTTTTCTGCACCTATTGATAAGATCATATGACTTTTATCCTTCTGTTACTGTGGGGTGTTACATTGGTTGATTTGCATATGTTGAACCATCCTTGTGTCCCTGGAATGTACCCCACTTGATCGTGATGTATTAGCTCTGATGTACTGTTCATTCGATTTGCTAGTGTGTTGTTTAGGATTTTTGCATCTGTATTAATCAAAGATATTGATCTGTAGTTTCTTTTTTTGTGTTATCCTTGCCAGGTTTTGGTATCAGGGTTGTATTGGCCTCATAAAATGTATTTAGGAAGTGTTGCCTCTTCTTCAGTTTTTTGGAAGAGTTTGAGGAGGATAGGTTTCAAATCTTTAAATGTTTGGTAGAATTCACTAGTGAAGCCATCTGGTCCTGGGCTTTTATTTTTTGGGAGGGTTTTGATGGTTGTTTCAGTTTACTTGCTGCTGATCCATCTATTTAGATTTTTCAGTTCTTCATGATTTCGTCTAGGAAGGTTATATATTTTTAGAAACGTATTCATTTCTTCTAGGTTATTGAAGTTGGTGACATATAGTCTTTCATAATATTCTAGCTTGATCCTTTGTATATTTGTATTGTCTGTATTGACTTCTACTCTCTCATTTCTGATTTTGTTTATATGGGACTTTCCCCTTTTTTCCTTAGTGAGTCTATACAGGGGGTTGTTAATTTTATTAATCTTTTCAAAGAACCAGCTCTTTGTTTTATTAAATTTTGTATAGTCTTTTTCTCTATTTCATTCTGCTAGAATTTTTATGATTTCCTTTCTTCTGACTTTGCGTTGCTTTTGTTCTTCTTTTTCTAGATCTTTAAGATGTGATGTTAGGTTGTTTACTTTGGATTTCTCTTATTTCTTGAGATAGGTCTATAGTGATATAACTTCTCCTTTAGTACTGATTTTGCTGCATCCCAAAAGTTTTGATATGTTGTATTGTCACTATCATTTGTCTCCATATATCTTTTGATCTCACCTTTTACTTCTTCTTTGACCCAGTCATTTTTTAATAGTACATTGTTTAATCTCTGTGTATTTGTGGGTTTCTTAACTTTCTTTTTGTGGTTGATTTTTAATTTCAAGTCAAAGACAAGTAGATTCAAAGTGAAAGGGTGGAAAATGATTCTCCAAGCAAATAACATCCATAGAATGGTTGGAGAATATACTTGGTATAATTTCAATCTTCTAGAATTTGTTGATGCTGGTTCTGTGGCCCAACATATGGTCTGTCCTTGAGAATGTTCCATGTGCCCTGGAGAAGAGTGTATAATCTGATGTTCTGAGATGAAAGGCTCTCTAAATGTCAACTGTGTCCACTTGGTCTGGTGTTTCATTTAACACCAATATTTCTTTATTGATTTTCTGTTTGGATGATCTTTCAATTGAGCCATCAATTGAGTATTATGATCCCCAAGTATGATTGTGTTTTGATCTATTTCTCCCTTTAGTTCTGCGAGTACTTTATGTATTTTGGTGCTCCCTTGTTGGGTGCGTATATATTGAGAAGTGTTGTTTTCTTGATGTAGTGTCCCCTTTATCATTATGAAGTGTCCATCTTAGTCTCTTGTTAACTTTGTTGTCTTGAAATCTATTTTGTCAGATATAAGTATGGCTACACCTGCTTTTTTGTGGATGTTATTTGCTTGGAGAATCATTTTCCATCTTTCACTTTGAATCTACTTTTGTCTTTGCAGCTCAGATATGTCTCCTGAAGGCAGGATATGATTGGATTTTGTTTTTCAACCTACTCTGCTGCTCTGTGCCTCTTTATTGGTGAATTCAGATCATTTACATTTAGGGTAATTATTAGTTAGGAGGAATTCCTATAGCCATTTTATCTTTTGTTTTCTGGTAGCTGTGTGCCTGTATTGGTTCTTTTCCTTTGTCTTCTGTCTGCTGTTTTTGTTTGGTGGTGTTTCATACTTCTTTCCTCTGGGTCCTCTTTTTTTAAGCTATGTGTCTAGATTGGGGGATTTTTGAGTGTGGTGACGATTAGGTTTATAAAAGATAAAGTTTCATATATACAATAGCTTTTTCTTTCAGGTGCATCTGATGTTCATTCCTCTTTGCCAGTTCAGACCTTTACCCCTCCCCTTTTATGTTTTTGTCGTCACAATTATCCCTGTTTATGCTGTAAGTTTTGTTGATCTTACTCATAGTGTTGTGACCTTACATTCTTTGTTTCAGGTAGAATAACTCCCTTGAGTATTTCCTGCAGTGAATGTTTTCTGGTGATAAATTCTCTCAGCTTCTGTATGTCTGAGAATGTCTTTATTTCTCCTTCATATTTAAAGGGTAACTTTGCTGTATATATTATTTTTGGCTTGTAATTTCTGTCTTTCAGGTGTTTGAATATTTGGTTCCACTCTCTTCTGGCCTGTAGAGTTTCTGCCTTGAAGTTGGATGAAATTCTGATGGGTTTTCCTTTGTAGGTCACTTCCTTCTTTTTCCTGGCTACTTTGAGAATTTTTTCTTTGTCATTAATTGTTGACAGTTTTAATACAATGTGCCTTGGCTAGGGCCTCTTTGGGTTCAGTTAACTAGGTGTTATGTTTGCTTCTCGGATTCAAGGATGTAGTTCTTTCCATAGGTTTGAGAAGTTCTCATCCACTATTTGTTTGAATAGACTCTTTGGTTTCTTCTTCCTTTCTTCTTTTTCTGGAATGCCTATTATTCTAATATTGCTTTTTCTGATGGAGTCTGATAGTTCTCATGGAGTTCTTTTGTTTTTCTTTATGCTCAGGTCTCTCTTCTTCCCTCAGCATCATTTCTAGATTCCTATCTTTGATATCACTAATTCTTTCCTCCATCTGGTTGTCTCTGTTTTCTGTGCTCAGTAGCTCATTCCTGGTCTCCTTAATTGCATGCTTCATATCCAGGATTTCTGATTGGTTATTTTTTTAACGTTTCAATTTCTTTGGTAAAGTACTCTTTTGTTCATTGGTGTGTTTTCTGAGTGCACTGAATTGTCTGTCTGTATTTTCTCACATCTCATTGAGTATTTTCAGAATTGCAATCTTGAAACCTTTGTCATTTATATCCCATATTTTCATGTGTTCCAGCTTGCTTTCTGGGGATTTTTCATTTTCTTTTTGATCATCCTCATTACAGTAGTTATTCATGGCATTTGCTACTCACCTTTGTCTAGGCATAAACCTCTCTTCTATAGCAGCATTCTCTAAAGAAGTCCTTCTACTATTTTCCAATAGATGACGCTGAATCGCAAGATTTTTTTTACCTCTGTCATCTCCCAGTCTTGACCTCCACGGCTTCTGTAGAGAGTACAACTGTGCTGCTTGAGGCTGGGGTTTGTTTATCCCTCACCATAATGGCAACCCTGACCTCCATGATGTCCAGCCCCAAGCACCAAACTTGGGGATCAGTCACAGAGAGGGAAACAGAAGTTTCACTGCTATAGCTCTTGGTTTACAGATAAACTGTTCCTCAGCCTGACACCAAGGGCAACAGGAGGAGAGTTTGGGGAGTCCAAGTGGGCAGCAAGGCTCTGTGTTTCCATTCTTTATTAGAAACACCCCCGCCCAACAGTGGGACAGCCTCAAGACAGAACCCTGTGCTCTGTCAGGCGTCTGCTGGCTCAGTTACTGTTCTCTGCTCACCCTGCTGGACTGGCCCCTCAGCTCTCTGTTCCTCTTTGCCAAAGGAGGCACCTGCTGTTGCCAGGTTCGTCCCCTCTCCCAGCCTTACAGTGAGCTGCCAGCTGCAAGGCTATATCTGAGGGCTATTTGAGCTCTCCTCCCTTCTCGTCTCCCCTCTTATTACCAGTTGTCCACCTTTAGATGCTTCAATGCATGGGTCTCACAGGCGTGCCTCTGCGTTGAATAGGGAATTCTTTATTGAATTATAATTGGTTAATTTGTTGAAATTTCAAGGGCAGAGGCCAAGGGTATCTCTCACACCGCCATTGCTCTGATGTCACTACCTTTCACATCTATCACAGTACCTGTCATGTAATAATGGTCATGGTTTGCCCTCCACTGGCATTTCATGAATGAATGGATGAATGAATGAGAGAGTTCGCCTGTCCTAGTTGATACTTCTAGAACTTGCAGTGTGATGTCAGGAAACTATCAGTCCTTGTACAACAATTGTTTGAGCTGTCATCATGGGAAACTGAAGAAGCCTGAATGTTGCATGAGCCATGAGCATTCACTCAACCCTCATTATTTAATTTCCTACAAAACTGATGGTGGTCCTGTCCCCATGCTGGGTGTCGTCCTGTTTTATGGCAAACTCCACTCCTCTCCTTTTTCTCATGTTCTGAGACAACTTCTTCCCAAAGGCATTTCCTTTATTCTCAGCTCACATCCCTGAGTCTAACCCTTTGATTCCAAAGTCAGAGTACAGTTTTTAACGTAATTCTAGCATTAACTATGAAGAATTTTGCTTTTTAGAGTTTAAACATTTAACTTTATTTTAATATAGTCCTGCCTGCAAACATTTTACCTCAGTCCCATCATTAATGGCAGCTGGACTGGCCAGAGAAAAAACATTGTTTTTCTAGTTTAATCCCTCTCAGCAAGAAATTAAAATTATTTCTTCTCTTTTGATGAGTCAGTCAGTAGCAGCTTCCTACCTTGCCCATTTTCTCTTCCTGTCCATTTCTCTTTTGAAATTAAAATATTTATTCATTTTTAGCAAAAAGGAAGATAATTAGGACTGATATTTCTGACTTAACTCCCTTCTGGGAATAAGGAAGGAATATTTTAATTAAAAAGTAAATATATGTATTTCACAAATATGGGTATTCATTATTAATAACACTTCATGGTCTTACAAAGTGTTAATCACCCCAAAGAAGAATTAGACTTTTGTTGTTAGTTCGTAGAGATTATGGACTATAATCTACTTTGAATTGTGGGCTTAACTAATGGTTTTGACAACCATTATTTATCCCAGGGCTGTTTTAATTTCAATATTAGTGATTTATTAACTGTTGGTGAAATAATCTTCTTTGGGTATTTTTTCATGTTTTAGGTGCACATGGTTAATAATTCTGTACCAACTGGTGATGGATAGCCAGAAGCAACAGATTTACTGGTGCAAAATTATTACAGAATTCAGTTGCAAGTGCTTTTTAATGGCTAACTTAAAGAAATGAGCTATAAGTCTTTCTTTTTTATTTTTAACTACTGAAATACACTGTGTTACAATAACTTCACAGTGATCCTTCATGTTGGGTCCTCCTCCCAATCTCCATATGCTTTAGGTAATACATAAATATTGCCTAGTGCATATTCTGGCACTTTGTAAGTACTTCGTACCCGTTAGCTGCTACTGTTATAATTATGCCTCCAGCTGTCTTTGCCCCTCTGCTTCCCTTACTTCTCTCAATACCTCAGTTCCCTTTTGCCCTTGAGCTTCTGTTCTTTCTGTTCTCAGGAATAAGTCTGATCCAGTCACTTGTGCCCTTTGTGGATACAAGCCCAGATATTACCTCTCCCAAGTCCTTCCCTTTAGGATTTACTCTCCATAAGGAAATAAAGAGCTTGGTCCCATGCTAAGAAAGTTCAAGCATCAGAAGTTAGAGGAAGTCATGATTTGGGGAGGGAGCCTTCTCAAAACGCCTTCTGGACTACCTAGCCTACTAATAGGCAAAGCCAGCTGGGAACAGAAAATTCAGAAGCAGCCACTGGAGTTGTAGCTTTCGCATAAGTTGTGCTATAGGTAAACATCACACTTGATTTTGCAAGGCTTTGTTGTTCCTCTAGGATTAGGCTGGGTCAACTTTCTCCTGGGTCATTGCATAGAGGGATCTCATGGTTCCCTAAATATATGTCCCATGTATTTCCCCCTCATTATCAAAGTCCATTCTTAACTTGTAGATTATGTCTCATGGGGAGAATACACTCCTTGCACCAGGAGAACACACTTCCATGCAGCCCTTCCCTCTGAAGCCTGAGCACATCAAAGAGCAACAAGGTGAAGACCTGCTTGAGGTGGCCCTCAGACCTACCCTGAACACCAGCCACTGCCACTGGAGCAGACACCTTCCATAAGGATTGGGCAGACAGCCTGCCCCATCCTTAGCAGATGTTTTTGGGTTGTAATGGTGTAAAGCATAGATTAGTTTGATTTTTTTCCATTAATTCAATGCCAGATAGGGTCAATGGACCAAAATCAAATTTCCAAAATCAAAATACTGAATCCTCAGTTTTACACCCTCTCCATATTAACAGCCCCCCTCCTCCCCTCCCCCTCCCCCATTCTCTTCCTCCCTCCCCTCGCCCCTCCCCCTCTTTGCAAACTTGTACATACATTATTGATTTAGGAGCCAAACAAGGCGGCATTTGTTAAGAAAGGCACCTCATTGAAAATGCATCACAGTGCTGTTGAGTGATCACAGTCACAGGATTGAGGACAGGAAGGACAATCTTTGGATGATGTTGCCTAGGACACTTGCTCATTTATCTAAAGGGCCCCTTCACACATCATGGATGAAGGAAGGCAAGAGTGTAGGACTGTGGCACACACTGGGTGCTTGCTGAGCCTCACCCACGAGAGCAGGTAGACTGGTAGATCAGTGGTAAGTCAGGAGGGGAATGACCAGCTTGCCCACCCTCCCCATGACTCCTGTAAACTTGATTTGCTGAGCCACTGCCTCCATGAGTACACCTCATATCTCTTTCCAATGTGGAGATGATTTCCTGACCTCAGGGTGTGGGGAACCAGCATCACTAGTCGAGCCATTCCTGTCCCAAGCTACAGAACAGACAGGACAGCTTGGTTTCCTGCATTTCTGGGCTGCCACCTGTGAGCTTCTAAGATAAAAGCTGAGAGGACTCAGGGCACTGGCTTTAAAAAGTATTGTCACTAGTCCAGAGTAAATGAAAACATGATTCCTCAGAAACAAAACGGTGCTTCCCTATTTCTACCTGTACCCTCCAATCAGTCTTGAAAAAGCTAATTACTCATCCTTGTTAAGATGCCTACTATATGTAAAAGAAATGCCTCACTACAATACTGCTGCTCTTCCAGTATTTCTCATGAGCCCTCGCCACTCTTGACTCTCCATCCTTACCCTGACCCCCACCCCTGCCCAGCACCTAACAGGGGATCATGCCACACATGGGGTGGTGAGCAGTGGTACAGTCTCGCCTGGCCTCTGTTACTAGGATGGGGCTTTGGAGAAGGCTGCCAGGATGCTAGCAGGCAGGACATCAGGCGTCTGGGCTGTGTCGATGGCCGTGTGGGTCTCCTGTAGTATGTAGTACTCTATTGGTGGGGTAGTCTGAGTGTGGTGGGCCTCTTGGTGGATTTTCAAGGCTTTCTCATTAACATCTGATCAGGACCACAGGTTCCTCAGTGATATCATCTTTCATAGGCTCCTTTGGAGGTTGAACTCCTCATGGTAGGAACTGCCCTCAGGGGGAGAATCAGCCGTCCTATGGTTCTCGGATCAGCAGAGAGTCTGGAATGTGGAATTCAGTGACAGATTCACACTTCTCTTTCCCCTTCTCCATGAGGTCATCACACATTTTGGCTGCCCTACAGTCCGAAGGACCATCTAGAGAAAAGCCTTTCTGCATGGAGGAGTGTCTGGATTCTTCTCAGTGAGCTCCACTCCATTTCATGGCTCACCCATTTCCTGGCACCCATAGTCACCTTCAGTTTTATTCCCAGTACTGAGGCAGAGCCACCATGGCCTTCAGCATGTCCCCAGTAGCCAGATGGCAGACACAGAAGTTTTGGGCCAATTTGGGTGTCTGGGTACCCTTGCCAGCCTGGGGGCCCAGCAGCACAGCCTGGATGCATTTAGGACCTCCGGGCTGGTTCAGCCCTGCGCACACTGGGAGCCATGGCTGCCAAAGCCTCTCCCTGCTCACCCCAACACTTACTGTTTTTATGATTCCAAAAAGTTCCTTAAGGTAACCAGCACTGCAGCTTGCAGTAGCCAAATACGTTACCATGACAACCCCTGTCCCTTATCTCTCCTTCCTGATTCCTGATTACTAATTCCTGCTGACCTCAAGCCACCTACCCTCCCTCCTGACAGTCACTGTTACAGTGACCTCCATCTCACCCAGCCAGTGTCTCCTTGATATTTCCAACCCATCCAGCCCACAGCCTGTGCATGGAGCAGCACTGCCAACTACACTATTTCTGACTCTGGGAAGGAAGCAGGGAAGGCTTGCGGGACCCTGGTGACGTCTGGGCCCTCACTTCACTCCCCTCTCACTCACTGATCCGCCCAGAGCAGGTCCATCACGCACCTCCAGTCGTGGTGAGTGCCCTGAATGAGGCACCAGTATTTATATCGTATACATCATATTTTACTGAACATTTTCTGTGTTTAGATACACAAACACTTGCTATTGTATCACAGTTGCCTACCGTGTTCAGTACAGTAACACCTGTAAGGTTTGTAGCCAGGAGCAGTAGACTGTGCCATACACCAGGAGTGAGGTAGCTATACCACCCAGGTCTGTGTACATGCCTCTCCGATGTTCACACAAGGATGAAGTCTCCCAACACTGTGTTTCTCAGAACATACCCCTTCATCAAGCAGCACACGACTGTAACCTCAGTAGTTCCAGGTTTCCAACTTCGGCTTCTTGCTGGGATTTGTTCTCAGCCACCTTTGGTTTCACGCCCACATGCAAAGCAGACTCCTGCAACCACCTTGTAGTCAGCAATGAACTGTTCTTTTGCTCACACAGTATCTTCCATCTGACATTGAGAAGACACCTCACCTAGTAACACACTAGAATTTAGACAAATGGATTTATTTTTATTTTTTTTAATATATCTTTATTGATTTCAGAGAGAGGAAAGGAGAGGGAGAAAGAGAGATAGAAACATCAATGATGAGAGAGTCATTGATCGAGCCCACAACCCGGGCATGTGCCCTGACAGGGAATCGAACCCTGATCGCCTGGATCCCAGGTCGATGCTCAACCGCTGAGCCACGCCTGGCCGGGAAGAATTTAGACAAGTGGATTTAGACAAGTGGATTACACTTACAGGACAGCCTCTTCAGGTGTGCACTTGTCTCTGATGGACCCTAATCACCTGGGCAGGACCCCAGAGTGAAGCCTTAGTGAAGCCAGGTGCTTGATAAGCTATTGCATCCGTCTCCCACTGAAGAGCATCCGTGTGCCTGCAGCTTGGGTCAGGGACCAGTCTGCACGCTCCGTCTCCATGCAGGTTCTGACTGACGCTCACATCAGCTTGACGTCAGCCTATGTCTTGGTGGAACGAAGAGTTCCAAGCCCAGAGGAAGCTTTGCCAAAGCTAAAGAACAGGATGTATGTCTGCATTTGTGTCTGCGACATGAACTTGCTTATTAGTGTTTCTTTTTAAAAGAACGTAATGTTTTCAGTGTACTTATATGTTCCCAGTGTACTTCTAAGCTGTCAGACATGGTACACACTGTCCCTGCGGCTCCTCATCACATCCGGAGCACCTGCTCCTCAGTCTTTGCACTGTGGGTGAGCCCTCAGAGCCGAAGGCTTTAAGATGAGGTGAGGAAGGGTGAAACATGGCTCACGCTAGGGGTGCTCACAGCTAAATCCTACCCAAAGCCCGAAGTTGCACAGGCCAAACATCACCCCCACGGCAAGAACAGCAGCCACAGCCTCTGAGCGTGCTCCGGGGCCCTGCCAGCCTTACGTGCACCACCGCAGAACAACCCTGTAGCTACTGCTCACCTTTTGCTTTATGGGAAAGGAAAGTGAGGCACGGCTTCGTGCCGAGAGTCACACAGTAAATGGTGGGTCAGCTGGTCAGGGTGTCTAACCCTAGTGATTTTGCTATCTGCCTCCTGGCCACTGCGACCTAATGTTTTCAGTGACTGTCAGCAAAGAGCTAAAGACAGATCAGGACTTTCTTCACTCGGATCAGCCTGACAGTGACCCACAGAGACTCTTCACATCTGTAATCTCTAGGAGAGGAGCAGACGTCATGTGGGCAGCCTCAGGACACCGGCAATGTCCCACGAACCCTAGATCCAGCCGTTTTCAGTTGGGTATTCAGACAAGTGTGGGGGGAGGGTGACCCAGCAGAGCACCCAGCAGACCACAGATGCACAGGGAGGCGCAGGCAGCTCTGCCCCGGCAGCTCAGCTGGCGACCTTGCCTCCCAGGGGAGCTCGCAGTCAGATCACAGCGTCAAGCACCCAGATGAGGGCCTCCCTTCACCTCGTTGGCAGATATGTCAGCCTAGCACTCCTGGAACTCAAACCAGAGCTGCCTTTGAGATTAACCTTTTGCTCTAAACCAGTCTTCTAGAGGGAATGTGACCCCAGGGCCTTGGTGCCGCAGGGCCTCTGTGTGACTGTCCATCCTCTGCTTAAAGGCAGCCACGCGCCGGGGCTGCGCTGTGCCTGCGCTGAGCGACTCCCCTGGGGGCTGCGCCACCGAGTGCACATTAACCCAGCCGGAGTTGTCTGCATCTAGTGCCACAGCCTTCGTCCGGAAAACGCTCACCCCCTCCAAGGGTGTGGCAGGTTACTCCCCTGCGAATCTCTTCCACCAGCCTCTTCCTAACCTTCCCAAGTGAGAGTCCAAATTCTTCAAATACTGAACCTGGCAACCCTCCTCCAGCCTCTAGGAGCACTCCCAGCCACTGATGTGGGCCGTGAAACACCCGTTACTTCTGCCATATTCCTTGGCCTTTACTGTTGGGTCTCAGCCTCCACTTCAGACAAGCAAATGGCCACAGCTTTTAAAGGGGGGGGGGGGTGCATTTTTCTGGCGTTGATGAGAATAAAGCTGTGACCTCACTTCACTCACAGTGTAAGTGCTCGGGACCCGCTGATCCCCAGGTCCGCCTCTCTAACAGGGACATTCCCACACAGACACTCCCCCGCCCCTCACATGGTCAATGGCAGGGACATACCACTCAGGTCCTGAGTCGAAACTTAGAAACGTCTCAGTTCTTTCCTCTCCACTCAGTGCATCCTTCACGTACCAGCAGCACCATCCTCCACACACCTCCCAGGCCCAGCGGACTCATTGCAGAGCCTCCTACAGGACTTCCATGCCTGCAGCTTCTCAGTAGCAAAGTGGACGCCCCCTGAGATTTTCCTGAACATAAATCTAATCGTCCCACCCCCTACTGCCGAGGAAAGCAGCAAAACGGAAACTTCCTGAGCGTGACGTTCAAGATCGATCATTATTTGGACTCAGACGGCTTTCTGACCTCACCCAAAGGGACTCTGCCCACTTCCATGTGACCCCTGCAGTCTAGCCATGCAGACCTGTTCACCGCGTCTGGACCTGCTTTGCTCTTTTAAACTCCTGTGCCTTTGCTCATGCTGTGCAGCCTGAAGGGCCTCCATCAAGAGGCACTCGCCCAGCTGTGTCCCTCCTAAGGCGCCCCACGGACATCCTGCAGGGCCAGTGCTGTGGCTGGACCAGCCCTGTGCTGCTCATGATTGCAGGAGGCACTCTGGCAAAAACCACCAGGGAACTTCAAGGAACAAGATTTATTACTTCCATATTCTGAAGGGTACTCGGCAAGCCTCAGGCCACACATAAATGTGAATCAGCAGGCCCAAGGGCGAGGGCCGAGCGGCAAGGGGCGAGGGCACAGGAACGTGACCGCCAGAAAGAGAATGTGGAGAACAAGGGAGAATGAGGGGAGCAAACGTGGGAACCTGGGGCTCCGCCTGCAGCAGTGTCCGAGGGTGGGGTGCCCAGGTTTTCTTTCAAGCATAAGGTCGCTTAGCCAGGTGATCAAGCATCACGTCCCTAGGTTACCCAGGGCTTTCCAGAAAGGGACGTTGATGAGTCAGCGCAGCCGGTTTCCTTCTCGGGTTGTGTTGCTAGTAGCTGCGCAGCGGAGCTGTTCACATGTTTATTCAAGATGAATGTCTCTTGACATGGGTGCCTCAGCAATCAAAGCTTACTGCCAGGGACGTACACTCCACTCCCTCTTCAGTGCCCAGCGTCTCTGTGAGATGTGCCCACCCCCCACAGTCCTCCAGGTGGGGCTCTGTGAGATGTGCCCACCCCCCACAGTCCTCCAGGTGGGGCTCTGTGAGATGTGCCCACCCCCCACAGTCCTCCAGGTGGGGCTCTGTGAGATGTGCCCACCCCCCACAGTCCTCCAGGTGGGGCTCTGTGAGATGTGCCTGCCCCCCACAGTCCTGGTAGGACCCTGTGAGATGTGCGCACCCCCATGGCCCTCCTGGTTGGTCTCTGTGAGGTGTGCCTGCCCCCCACAATCCCCCTAGTTGGACTCTGCTGGTGCATTCAGATAACGCTATGCACAGTGCTTATCTCACTACACCATAGTTTTTGTTTTCAATGTCTGTCTTCCCGTTAGATCTTGTCATTGACATTTATACTCCAGTGCCTCTCATTTATAGGAAATGTACTCTTGGCTTTAACCTGTATTGTATTTACCACTTAATTTGGGGTATGTCAATTTCTCTCTCAAACAACAAGGACATATTTCATGAGTGCTTCCTAAGTGGCAGCTAATATTTTGCATGTACATGTACATAGAAATACTTAGAATACAATATGCATATTAACTCATTTCACCCTCATGATAACCCATAATGTGGGTGCATGTTTATTCCCATTTATAGTTGAAAAAACTGAGATTTAAGGAGATTAAGTCTCAATGTAGTAAATGGTAGAAGTGAGACTGAAGCCCACGCAGTCTGGCTCCGTGGTCCCACCCTGTAACTGCTCTTCCGCACGGAAATAGGGATGTGAATTAAGTTGAGTTTTCCCACTTAGTGTAGTTCATTTTCTTATTTCTACAAAACAAATTTAACATTGGTCATGCACAGCTTCACTAATATTGATTCAAATAATGTAGGGTGGGGTGGGGTGAAGACCAGATTTTGACACTGATGTCCTCATGGCTGCACTGTGGTCCTCAAACCTCCGTGATCTTTCAGACGTCTCCGCTGCCCTGCGTATTTATGCGCCTCACATCTTCCTAACTGGCAATGTCATTTTTTACACCTAGCCATTAAATACGGTTGGCTTCTCCCCCTCACCACCCGGCATCTGTCAGCAGGGAGCTGAGAAGAACCACAGCTTCGCCTGAGAGGATTGGAACTTGCAGGAGACTGAGCCCTAGTAAGATTTCACAGCCGTTCAGAGGTGCCGAGTGGTAATTTCAGAAGAGAGTCTGTTGGCCTTAGTGGGAAAAGTGAGCCCTTTGTTAGTTACTTATCTTGCTTTCTCTCTAAAACAAAGACCCAACTTTGGAACATGCTTTTTGGCCAAGGTCAGCTACGGGCGCATCCTGAGAGTTTAATACGTCTAATAAAACTCCAAAGGATGGAGGTTTGGTAGGAAGGGGTGCACCATGCTGCAGAGTCGTGTTCTGTCGTAACAATGCAGCTAATGCCCCTGGAAAATAAGGAAGGGGAATGGGATTTGGGGGGCACAGCTGGGAATTCCCAAAGCTCACTTTTGGTTCCGTTTGGGCACCACGGAGGCGGTGCTGGACTCGCTTAAATTAGAAAGCGCACCAAGAACGCAAAGCACCCTGTACAGTTTTAACCAGCCTTTTCCGTCGCTTTTTAATCCTTCCTGATTCTTTACGTCTCTGTGTTGGAGAAATTTTCTCTATGGGGGTGTCATCCCCTCACCCCAGCCTTCCCACTTCTGGGCGGCACCCACCTGCAAGGCCACTTGCCCAGGGCCTGCTCCTGGTCCCTGCTTCCTTCTCACTTTCTGCTCTCTGCTGCTTTTCCTGGTCAGGTCGCCCTTTCCCTCCCTTCCCCTTGCTCTTCAGACACCTTCCTCTCCTTTGTTTCCCTCTCACCTCCTGAAACCACAGTAAACTGTAAATATTTTTGTATCTGGGAAGCTTGGCTTCCTTAAATAGATGTGAGGTTTTACTGTAAAAGCAGAAATCCCTGCCCTGCACTGGCTGCTCCCTATGGCACCCCGGTAGGTTACTGTACATTTGAGAGCTCCAGCACAGAACTGGGCACTAAGAAGGCTTTTCTCTGAAGTGAGTCAGGAGTAAGCATGGCAGGACTCAGCTCTGGCCCCACTAATTAAAGAAAATACTGATCTGAATAAAAATAATAACATCAACAATAGCTGCTAACACTTGTTGAGAGCTTACTAGGTACTGGATCCTAAGCCAACCACTACAAGGATTTTCTAATTTACTCCTCACTGCAGCCCTGAAGCAGGTTCTCTTTTTGGCCCCCTTGTGCTAACGAGGAAACCAAAGCACAAGTGGTGGACTCACACCAGTGGGAGACTTCACAGCTGGACGTCACTGACCCTCACCAGCTGCCACAGGTCCTGAGTCCTGGGACTCCCATTGGGGCAGATTCCATGCAGAGCACTGGCCTGCCCTGCACAACTGGGCACAGCTGGAGAGGTGAACACAGGGTGGACCAGGGCTATCACAGCCAGACCAGGGTGAGCACAGGGGCCTCAGGAGGGGCTTGGTGCAGGAGCAGAGAAGAGAGTGGAAGGTATTGAGCCACCAGCAGTCCAAGCCCGTGAAAACTTACGTGATGGGGATCTGAACTTGGGTAACACGATGAACGGTCCACAGTAGTGGTCAGCAGGGGAAGGGCGTAGTGGAGAAAGCAGCTGTAGTTTGGAGGGAGGGGTTCAGTCGATGGAGAGGCACTGGCAGATCCCAGCAGGGCCAGGACTCAGAGGCACTGAGGCCCAGAGCAAGGACAGGTCCAGTCACCAGCCCTGTAGCACTGTGCTCAGATTCACCAGCCGAAAGGGTAGCCTAGCGCTGCTGGAGGTGCTGAAGAGCCCTGGGCATCACCTAGGAGACCGAGCATCTCATATGGGGGTGGTCCCCCCGGGAGCTGCTATGCACACATGTGGCACCACCGGCCGGGGTGGCGCCGTGTCTTTAATAATCTCTCAAGAACCCGTAGTGCGTAAATGAGCTTTATGCGTGAAAGTGAATGGTTTCGAGGTTAACCCTAAAAGCATGTCACGGTCACGTTTGGACCTGCTTTCTTAGACAGGAGAGCAGGAGAAACAGACGCAGCTGGCATGCTCGCTGAACCCTGGGGACACTGGGGGACGTGCCCGGCCTGCTGATATCAGTCCACACACCGCCAGGGAGAAGTGGCCGAGAACGGTCCTCAGAGCTGGGGGAGTTGATCTGAGGCTGTGCCGGGTGGGCAGGGACCAGCTGATTCATTGTGATCCCTCAGTATGCGGGGACTTTGTTGCTTGTTATGGGTGTTTGTAGGAGTACGTGCTATGAACCTGCAAGGGAAGACGTGTTACATTTGACCATCAGGGGATTGTCCCATACTCACTGAAGGGGCCAGGCACAACATGTTAACACTGCTGTCGCAGGCAGAAGACAAGGCAAGCTACCGGCAGATAGGAGAGTTTAGAAAAGGTTGGTAGCCAGGGCCCACTGAGTGGGCGTAGAGAAGCCATGGGCCTCTGGGAGATCCCTGCGGCACAGCGGAGCTGGCCAGTGGGCCGGGGCTGCCCGGTGCTCCAGGAAGACCCCCATGCCCCAGTCACGCTCTGAGGGGCAAGAGCAAGGGAATCATTAGCACAACTTTTATCCAAAGGAGCTAAAATTGCAAGTGAAAGAGGCATCATTCCATGTGCCTCTGCTTCACAGCACTTAAATTGCAGTGAGTTTTTTAAAATCCTTCTAATTAAGCCAAACTGTGTGCCTTGTGAGGGCGTGGGCCCGTCTGTGGTTCGGCCTGGCCTCCGCAGGAGGGGTAAAGCTCCCACAGAGCTGCTCTTTCCTCCAGCCAGGCCCTGGGCCGGGAGCAGCGCTGGCCTGTGCGTGGGGGGAGGAAGACGCCTGTCCTGCGCCTCACTCAGAGATGCTGTCCCCACGCCCCACGTGAAACGAAAGCGTAACTCGCGCCGTGTTCCTCAGCTGCGGCTGGCTGTAGGAATGACTGCGTCGTGCAAGGTCTGCTTTAACTGCTGCGGAGAGGAAAGCGGGACCTTAGTGGGGAACCTCAGGACACACTGCCGCAAGCTTTACATGTTGGTGTCCCGTGAACTTTGATTTCTGCTCTCCACTTTTCTAGACAGAGCACTAGAAAAGGGCCAGAAACAGATGCGGCAGTGGGAACTTCAGGACCCTTGTTAGTCCAGCCCACCTGGGGGCCAGGTGGCCCGGGGGTGGGGACCTAGGCTTCCCCAGCACTAAAGGCTCCTGGGAACTCCCAGCATGAGCCAGAGCTCAGACCCACCAGAGGGGCCAAGGTGGGCCAGCCCATGAGAGAGGGCGCTGGGGGCCTCCAGCTTGGGCCCCACCTTCATAGAGTTGGACTCGGACCAATAGCACCCCAAGGTCACTGCCTGGACCCGTCTTGGGGGGCTAGACCTTAACTCCCCTCCACTCTCCTCCACCCTGCCGCCTTCCCTCCCCTCTCACCTCTGTCCACCTCCCGTCCCTTCACCACCGCCTGCCCTCCCCACCTTCTCTCTCCACTACCCTCCCATCCTTGCCCCCCTTTCTTTCTCTGCTCTCCTTTCTCCTCCCTACCCCCTTCCCTTCCCTCTCTCCCTCCAGCGACAATGAACTAGATCAGATAGTCTGTCTACTCCAAGAGGATCAGGTTAGTCAGCCCCAGGGGCCCTTCCTAGTCCCCTGAAGGCCAAACGTTCAGAATAAAATAAAGAGCTGCTCGTTTCACCCGGGTTAGAGGCAGGGCTCTCCACGCCCCGAGGACACTCATTTTTCAGGAATCAGAGGTGTGTCGTGGCTGTCTGTCCACTGTGGCTGCTTTCCCACCTCTGGCTGCTGGCTCCGAACCTGTCTTCCCTTCCCCCACCTGGAGGAGGGATTGCAAGGTGCCCTGTGTTTACAGGGCCCGAGCCGAAGGAAAGACTCCACAGCCCTGGAGCTGTGGTGCTCACAGGACAGGCTTTGGCGCAGCTTGCCAGCTGAGGGCCTGAGCTGCCCACCCCGCCCCGCCTGACCCACCCAGCCCACCACAGCCAAGGCCCCTCCGGGCGGAGGACGTTTAAGCTCCAGGGCCCGGTACTCGCCCTGGCCCTTCCAAGAGCCTGGGAAGAGCCCAGCATTGTGTTCCCAGGTCCTATGTTTTTGTAAGATTTGTGAAAGAAATATAGTTTAGCCACAGTTGGGGTCAAGTGCTATTTCTGTCCATGAGACTTCTCTCCATCAGGATTCCCCCCATCAGACTTCTCCTCTGGTCAGAGGGCCTGGAGAGGTTGTGGGCACGTGGGGGGTCCCCTCAGGGAAGCTGAACTGGGAACACATTTAGTTTGCCTTTAGTGGGATACGACTGTGTGCCCACAGTCACTTCTGTGCAAAGCACGTTACTGCCAGTCACCCGATGCAGGTGCAGCTTCCAGGAACAGCGCCTGGGCTGAATCAAACACGCATGTTCTGTATACCTGGCCTCAGAGGTCTGTAGGCAGTGTATTCAGTGGTGCAACATATGCACCGAGAATTGTCTCTCAGAGTTGCATGAAATGAAGTTTATCAGAAACTGTCTTTGCAGGGCACATACCTGTAGCAGCACTGCACACGGGCGAGTCTGTGAGCAGCACTGCACACGGGCGAGTCTGTTTGAGCAGCACTGCACACGGGCGAGTCTGTGAGCAGCACTGCACACGGGCCAGTCTGTGTGAGCAGCACTGCACACGGGCGAGCCTGTGTGAGCAGCACTGCACACGGGCGAGTCTGTGAGCAGCACTGCACACGGGCCAGTCTGTGTGAGCAGCACTGCACACGGGCCAGTCTGTGTGAGCAGCACTGCACACGGGCGAGTCTGTGTGAGCAGCACTGCACACGGGCGAGTCTTGTGTGAGCAGCACTGCACACGGGCGAGTCTGTGTGAGCAGCACTGCACACGGGCGAGTCTGTGTGAGCAGCACTGCACACGGGCGAGTCTGTGTGAGCAGCACTGCACACGGGTGAGTCTGTGAGCAGCACTGCACACGGGTGCGCCTGTGTGAGCAGCACTGCACACGGGCGAGTCTGTGAGCAGCACTGCACACGGGCCAGTCTGTGTGAGCAGCACTGCACACGGGCGAGTCTGTGAGCAGCACTGCACACGGGCGAGTCTGTTTGAGCAGCACTGCACACGGGCCAGTCTGTGTGAGCAGCACTGCACACGGGCCAGTCTGTGTGAGCAGCACTGCACACGGGCCAGTCTGTGAGCAGCACTGCACACGGGTGCGCCTGTGTGAGCAGCACTGCACACGGGCCAGTCTGTGTGAGCAGCACTGCACACGGGTGAGCCTGTATGAGCAGGCAGGCTGTGATGCCTTCCAGCTCTCGATCATTTGATCAGTCTGGCTAGAGGGAAGGCTGCTCTATCTTCCTGTTCTCTCTAATACAAAATTATTATCATATACAGAGTTTCAAAGTATGCAGGCAAAACTTGAAAACATACTTTAACTGAAGCTTATTTTAGGGGTGCATCAGGCAGTTAACTAATTAGACTGTTTTATATGTTTCCTGGATTTTGAGATATCTTTTGCATTTGCCAGATTTTAAAAGTGTGTGATTTTTGGTAATTTATTTTCTAAAGCCATTTTCATAAAAACTCCCCTTCCCAAATTATTTGCTTCAGGTCCCACAAACCTGGGTCCTCCCCACTGGCAGCTTCTGTGGGCTTCTGGACCAAGGATCAGGTTTTTGTGCCTTGGGAAGCCTGCTGCAGCCTGGGCCCGACATTCCCAGAGCAGTGTGGTCAGTGAGTCCTGCAGGGCAGCAGGCAGCCCTCCCTCCAGGATCCCTGTTTTGGGGGCTGCAGAGGTACTTTTCCTGAGGGCTCCTCTCCCAGGTTTTCAGGCCTGCTCTTGCTGGGAAAGATAACAGCAAGGAGCAGTCTGGTGCTCCAGTTGTGCAGATCTCGTTTGCCATAGGTCTATGTGAAGTTCTTTAGATTCTGGGAGAGGTAGGGTGGTTCCTGCCAAACCTTTCCTCTGCTTTGTGTTGTGTTTGGGTCAGGTCATCTGACACACATGACCTCAGCAGGGCCGTTACCAGTTTTCTGTTTTCTTTAACAGAGTTGGTGTGGACCTGGATGAAGACCTGAAGGAAGACCCCTCACACCAGGCAAGTCAAAGAAACTGTGCGTAGACCCTAGAGATAAGAATGTTCTGTTCCATGGAATGTTCCATGCTTGTCCCGCATGTGGCCAGGAGGCTGTTCTAGAGGGAGCTGCCTCTGCAGATAAAACTAATCAGATGACTATAAAATCCACAGGGATTCACAGAGTCAGTAACCTCTGGAGTGTTTAGACCTCCTCACATAGACCTGTGCCCTGTGTGGCAGCAGGAAGCCTGGGAACTGCAGGAGCAAGAACATGGCTCTTGCTGGAGTTCCAATCCCCGCTCAGCAGCTTGCTAGCTAAGTAATCTCGGTGAAACTTACGCAGTGCGTGTCCAATGCGTGTCAGGCCTCCAACCCACGGACGTGTTTCTGTTGCGTGACTTATCGTTCGTTAGGTCTAGGTGTACAGAAACATTGAAAGTTTGCAAAAGCACAGCAGAACTGTCCAGGTGAGCCATTCCTCACTTAGCTAAGCAACTATTACCTGCAGAAAACTGAATATCCTTAGGGAAAATTTTTCAGAACAGTCTGTTTTCCCTCCAGAAAGGGAAGTGTATCCTGCGAGCTCTGGATTTGAACCTGACATCAGGTAGAATCTGTCACTGCAGCTTTGCCTTATCATCTTTGAACATCTGTGTGGGAATGTTACACCTTTTGCTGAAGTTGCAAGTAGGTGGACATGATCGACTAGCATAGTGAATAAGTGATGTGGCGTGAAGAATTGTGTTGTGATCACATCAGAGCCTGAAGGGCCCCTCTCTTACTTGATGGCTTTCCGTAGAGCACCGTCAGGGGGCTCTGCTGCCCAGCACCGCTGCCTTCGGGTCACATAGACGGAAGGAGCCGGTGCTCCACAGAAGGTGACATTAGTGATGGTCCAGCTCACAGGTGCTTTAATATGTTGTCATATGTGTCCCAGGCCAGGCCGGTGCTGTTTCTGGGCACTTCTTTGTCCAGGAAACACACCCAACTGCAGGTCTGAGCAGAGAGGCGCCCGCGTGCTGGGCCTCGGGCAGTGCGGTGCCCTCAGGACGGAGCCGTCCCCGCGCACCGGTGGGCACGAGCAGCGGGCGCCTGTCCCCGCGCACCGGTGGGCATGAGCAGAGCGGCGCCTGTCCCCGTACACTGATGGGCACGAGCAGAACGGCGCCCGCGCCCTGGGCCTCGCGCAGTGCGGTGCCCTCAAGACGGAGCCACCCCCGCGCACCGGTGGGCACGAGCAGCGGCCGCGAGCGGGGTAGCTGACGCACAAAGCGTCGTCACCTCATGCAGCTGAGCTGATTGTTCTTCCACGTCAACTTCCGTGTGAACTTGACCCTACTCGTGTGTCTTCTTCTTTACGTGAAAACAGAGTAAGGAAATTCGTCAGAGGAACGTCCGTCCCCCTCCCCGCTGGTGCTTTACAGCCGCGTGTGCTCGTCCATGAGACTGCCCGCTGGCCCAGCTCCTTCTCCTTACAACTTAAATGTCGTTTATTTTAGCTCATTCACGCCATTGTTGATTCCATAATAAGTCTTACCTGAGACATTTAAACCAGTAGAAACTTTTTTTGCTGTACGTGGTGCTTGGATCTTAGGCACGTTTTTTGCCTGTTTGCACCTAGTTTCCCTGTGTGCAGAACGTGAAGGATGCTAATGTCCGCTTCTCCCGGCTGTCATGGCAGTTCAGTGAAACTGTATCTATAAAACTACCTAACAAATTAGTTAAACCCCATCTTCTCTCTTATGAAGGATTTGAAGCAGCTTACACCACCATGTATGATAAAATTAAAGTAAAATATTTTTATAACAATTTTAAAATTCAGTAAAACAATAAGAGCAGAAAGTCAAAGCCAAAGGAGAAAGAAGAATCATAAACAGTGAGGTAGAAGGTCCTGTAGACCTCTACAGCTGAACCACAGTAAGCTTTCTTGTAGCCGCCGCAGCGGGAAAGAAATAATCGGTGACGTACTGAATTATTAACATTAGAGGGAAAGTATGCTCTCTCCTCAAGTGCTAAAAACTTCATGGCCACTGCGTTTAAAAGAAGTTTCTCGCGTGGGGCTCTCCGTGGGGACTGATGAAGAGCGGCCTAAATGTTAACTAATATAATTTGCATGGTTGCTGCTGAACTGCTGCTGCTTCAAAGTAACTTTTATTTGGGGAAGCAGGAAGCTTCTGAATAAGGATAACGTTTGGCTACTTTTCAGAAAGGGGTTTTCTCCTTGCCTGGGAATAAGTCTTGTCTTCAGGGTCAAGTCCAGCAAACAGCGGGCTCAGGCTCTAGGAACAGCCACAGCAGCCACGCAGCTGCCACTCAACCCTGTCAGGGTTTTTGTTTTTGTTTTGGGGTTTTTTGTGTGTGTTTTTTGGTACTTTCCAAATCATGTGTCAAGAACCTCTCGGCCCTCATTTTGCCCGACAGCGCGCTGCTGATTACCAGCATCTGGCGCTCATTCTGGCTGCAGAGCGTAAGCCCTGTCTCGGGAGGATGGCGGAGCGCGTGCGTCCGCTGGGTCTGCATTTATTGAACTGGGCTTGCGTAACAAACAGGGTCATCTTCGCACTGCCAGCCTCCTGGAAAAAAGACGCTATTTTTACTTATCAGAAGCTAAAAATTTCGGAGATAGGTACAGCAATACTGATCATGCACTCTCAAAATCAGTCATAAACATATTTTTAAGAAAATTTCTCTTTATTTATGGAAAGTTTAAAAAAGCCTTTGGGAAATATGAACTTGTAACTGGACTAACCAGCCATGTCACAGCTTTCGAGTGGGAAACGATGCTGCACTCTCACTTGTCCCTGGCCAGAAGCGTTGGAAAACATGTTCCACCTGCAGCTATTAAACTTTAATTAACTCCACTTTGGGCTGCTTTGAACAGTGGAAGGTCTTGCAGTTGTGAATCCTACGCCTCTTAAATAATTTTCCTTCAAAGGACACCCACGAAGCAAGCCCGGGAGCCTCCCGGTGCCCACCGGAAGTTCCCTGTAAGCGACTGTGCTCGGAGGCAGGGCACAGGGAAGGGGCTCCCTGAGCGCCCCCTGCCTTCCCCTCAGCAGGAAGCCCTGCTGCCCGGAAGGGCTGCCACTGGCACTCCTCTTTCCCGTTTTGTCCTGGTTTCCTAATGGGCTGGGTGCTGATAGTGTTGCTACCACTCTTCCAAGCACCTTATCTACATTAACTCACTCATTTTTCAGGATAACCCGAGTGGACTGTTATCCCCATATTGCAAATGTAACTGTGTACAGTACTACCCTAGGTCCAGTGCCCCGTGTTACTTTGCAGGTTGTATACAAAAACATAATGTGATGGACCAATTTATAGGAGTTGAACTTAGTAGTTACATGTTGGGGACTCAAACGTTATTCACGGGTTTTCGACGTCACGGGGGTTCAGTGTTCCTAAACCCCTGTGTTGTTCAAGAATCAACTGTACTAATGCCCTACTGTTGATCAGAAGCGTTGACCCATAACAGAAACAATTAACACGTATTTTGTATATATACTGTATTCTTACAATAAATTAAGCTAGAGAGGAGAAAATGTTATTAAGGAAATCATGAGGAAGAGAAAATAGATTGACAGTATTTACTAAAGAAAAATCTGCATAAGACTTCCAATAAAGATAGTGGAGTACATAAACTCTGTGCTCACCTCCTCCCACGACCACATCAAAATTATAACTAAACTACAGGGCAGCTGTCACTGAGAACCACCTGAAATCTAGCTGAACAGAAGACGTACAACTGAGGATAAGAGAAGAAGTCACGTGGAGACTGGTAGGCGGGGCAGAGACAAGGAATGGGCTGGTCCCCCACCCATGTGTGGCAGATAAAAATCAGGAGAAATATCTTGATTGTGGAGGTCCTGCTGAGGAGCAAGAAGTCCCAGCCCCACACCAGGCGTCCCAGCCCAGGGTTCCAGTGCTGGGAAGAGAAGTCACCATAATTTCTGGCTGTAAACACCAGTGGGGATTGAGACAGGGAGATGGACGGCTGCTGGAGTTGCAGGCAGTTCGTCTTGAAGGACCCATGCACGGACTTACTCGGACTCACTCCCTCTGAGCTCCAGCACTGGGGCAGCAGCTCAGAAGGCACCAGGGACATTTGGGAAGAAGCTGAATTGCCTGGCTTTAGGGCAAGAAGGGTTGGAGGGGCAGCTTTCTGC
Organism: Miniopterus natalensis; assembly: GCF_054644295.1. Classification (NCBI taxonomy): domain Eukaryota; kingdom Metazoa; phylum Chordata; class Mammalia; order Chiroptera; family Miniopteridae; genus Miniopterus; species Miniopterus natalensis. The sequence goes on along the minus strand of NC_142086.1, from coordinate 4,002,057 downwards.
CCGAAAGAAGTGCTGGCAGAGGCCATTGTTCCTTTGCTGAGCTCTCCCACCACAGAGCCAGTAGGCAGGGCCATATCTGAGTCTCCTTCAACCTGGTTAACACGCCCTGCCCTGGTAATTCCCTGAGACACAGCCCCTCCCTGCTTTTAGACCCACCCAAACCAATTCCAGTAGCTTTTTCATATAAATAACCTGCCTTGGCTCGTGCTGTGGAATTTTTAAAATCTTTCAAAGGTTTATAAACCCCAAATAAGCAGCATCTGGCCTCGGCATGCCTAGTTCCTCTTGCTAAGGGGCCCCAATCCAAGCACTAGTTCAGCCCACCTTAGTTTGCACCTTAGCTTCTCCCAGGCTCCTCCAAGCCCAGCACGAGCAGCAGCCATCTGCAGGTCACTTTGTAGCTCATATCAAGTGGCCCTGGGCTAGGCACAGGCCGCAGCTGACCTTGGCCTGCACCATAGCCCCTCCCAAGAGAACTAACCTCCTGATGACTAAATCTAGACCATACCGGAGCACCACTTAACCACCTCTGCAAACAACACAAACAAAGGGCAGACTTAGCCGGCACCAGAACACTGCTAAAGTGAATCTTGGTCCATGGGCTCAGCCCCTTCGTTCCCACAGCAGCTGATATGCTACGATCATGGCCAGTCCTCAGCAGCTAGTCAGCCTGAGCATCAACCCCGCCCACTGGCTTGCGGACAGCAGTCAAGGCTCAAATACAACAAGGAGGTGCACACAGGCCACACAAAGAACACACCTGGCTCAGGTGACCAGGGAGACTGCACCACTGGGCCCCACAGGACACCTACTACATAAGGCTATTATTCCAAGACTAGGAGACATAGCAGATCTACATAATACTTAGAAACAAACACAGGGAGGCATCCAAAATGAAGAGACAAAGAAACGTGTCCCAAGTGAAAACAGAGCAAAACTCCAGAAAAAGAGCTAAACAAAATGAAGATAAGGAACCAACCAGGTGCAGAGTTCAAAGCACTGGTTACAAGGATGCTCGGTGAGCTTAGGGGAAGAGTTGATGAACTCAGTGAGAACTTCAACAAAAAATAGGAAACATAAAGATGGAGATAGAAAACATCAATAAGAACCAGTCAGAAATGAAGAATACATTAGAGGGAGTCAACAGTAGAGCAGATGAAACAGAGGATCAGATCAACAATTTGGAAGCCAAAGTAGCAGAAAACACCCAATCAGAACAACAAGACCAAAAAAAAGAAAATCCACAAAAGTGAGGATAATTTAAGGGGCCTCTGGGATAACATTAAGTATAGCAATATCTGCATCATAGAGTACCAGGAGGAAAAGAGAGCAAGGAATTAAAAACCTATTAAAAAAAAAATGATGGAAAATTATCCTAACCTGGGAAAGGAAATAGACATACAAGCCCAGGAAGCTCAGAGAGTCCCAAACAAGAGGAACCCAAAGAGGCCCACAGCAAGACACATCGTAATTAAAATGCCAAAGGTTATGACAGAGGGAATCGTAAAAGCATCAAGAGAAAAGCAGTTAGTTACCTACACGTGAGCTCCATTAACACTGTCAGCTGATTTCTCAACAAAATTTTTGCAGGCCAGTAGGAATTAGCACAAAATATTCAAAATGGTGAAAAGTAAGGGCCTACAACCAAAATTACTCTACCCAGCAAAGCTGTTATTTAGAATCAAAGGACAGATGAAAAGCTTCCCAGACAAGAAAAAGCTAAAGGAATTCAACACAGCAAATCAGTATTACAAGAAATATTAAAGGGTCTTCTTTAAGAAGGAAAAAAAATCAAAACTATGAATAATAAAATGGCAATAACTACATGCTTATCAATAATCTCTTTAAATGTACATGGATTAAATGCTCAAATCCGAAGATGCAAGGTGGCTGAATGGATAAGACAAGGCCCCTACGCACGCTGCCTACAAGACCTTCAATTTCAGATTGAAAGACACCAGCAGACTGAGAGCAGCGCAGGTGTTGGGTAAAGACGACAGAGGTCTGTGATCCCGAAAGAAGGAAAGCAAGGGAGGCGAGCCTACCTTCTCCTTGCCCCGCTGCCCGGAGGCCCTTGCCCAGGGCCGCGCACGGGCAGGGTCTAGTGGACAGTGCGAGTCACGCCGAGCTGCAGGCGCGCTGTCGGGGAGGCCAGAGAGCGGAGCTGGGTGCTGCTGAAGCGACTGCAGTGTTTCGCTGTTGTCACCATCTTGGGAAAGTTGCTTTAATTCTTTGAACTTTAATTTCACCATTTATAGATGAGGGGTTATAATAGTTACCGTGTTTGGTCAAGGTAAATATTTAATGTCATTTTATATATTGCACCTAATGTATAAAAAAGTGCTCACTAAATCGCAGGTGCCATCTTCCTCTACTTCCTCATTATTTCTGCTTTCTAGAGTGGGTAAGATAAATATATGGAATTTGGTCCTAAGCTGTAAAGAGTTAGTGGGGAGGGTGTATACTTTTGGATATTTAAGTCATAAGTTAAATATAGCCAAAATAAATTTAATGTTGACCTAGGGAAAATCCAAGATATTTGCTCTGAAATATTCATTATATTATTTTCAAAATACTATTAGTTGCAATAACATAAAAACACCCATCTGGGTGAAATATTTGTAGGGGTGTAGTGTGGAATTTACATTCTGTGAGGCCAACTCCAACAGATAGGGGCAAGTATGGAAAAATGTTCATAATTGTTAACTATGGGGGATGTATATGTGGGAACCTTTATTCTGTTTTCTCTAAGTTTATTGGGAACATTTGAAATGTTTACAAGGCAAAACAAAATTTTTATTTATCTATTTATTTTACATATATCTTTATTGATTTCAGAGAGAGGAAGGGAGAGGGAGAGAGATAGAAACATCAATGATGAGAGAGTCATTGATCTGCTGCCTCCTGCACGCTCCCTGCTGGGAGTCGAGCCCGCAGCCCTGCATGTGTCCTGACCAGGAATTGAACCTCGATCTCCTGGATCCTAGGTTGATGCTCAACCACTGAACCACGCTGGCTAGGCCAAAATTTTATTTAAGAACTAAATGATCCTCCCACTGGCTAATGAATCTCTTCCCCCTTGTGACCTTGCAACTCTAGACAACTATGAATGATAAGTTTCAATTGTGCGAAGAACAGATACTTCATTCTTCCCCACAGGAGTGCTTTCTGGTTCTAAGGGACTCCAGGTGAAGGTTTCTGGGAGTTAGCGAACAAGTGTCCGTCCACCTTGCTCACACCCTTCATACTCCTACAGACACTTTGCCGTGTCCCTCCTGCCCGCTGGCCTCTGGCGCAGCCCTAATCCTTCTCTCTCCTCTTGCTCTGCGACTGAAGTGGCCCTTTTCTGGACCTTTCTCACTCTGCTCTGACTCTCTTGAGCTGCAGTGACCAGAACTGACCCACTAGGTTACGCTGAAGCATAAATGACAACCGAAACAAAATTTCACTGAAGGGACTGTTGGAGCAAAAATAGAATTGGAGGTTAGCATTAAGACACCCATAGAGAAGCAAGCATAGTTTTAAAAAGTGAAATTATTTATGAAAATATGATAATTAATCTCATTGTAAAAACTGGCAGATTGCAGATGGCAGAAAAATGAGTTTTTTAAAATGGTTGTTTTACTACTTCCAAGTTCCAAACCTTCCATCGCACGTAGAATAAAATCAAGCCCAGCACCAAGGCCAATGATCCAGCCCCTTTCTGTGGCTCCCGCTTCACCTCCACCCACTCCCACCTGGCTCACTGGGCTCCAGCCACATGGCCTTCCTGCTGCCCGGGAGGCACAGCATCCCATTGTGACCCCATGGCCTCCAAGCTTGCAGAACCATCTGTGGGACCGCTTCCCCGAGTCCCATGCGGTTCTCTCCTGCGAGTCATTCAGGCCTCTGATGAAGCAGCACCCTCTTGGAGATGCCTGCCTCGCCCCGCCAGGGGCCTCTCCTCCATCGCTCTCTTATCCTCTTACCTGCCATATTGTTCTCATTCTCTGAATTTATGGTGGGTAGTTGTTAAACTTTCTGTTATCAGTGTCCGCATTGGAGTGTAAGCTCTGTGAGGATAAAGACTTTGAATTGGTAATTGCTGCATTCTCCTCGCACCTAGATTAGTGCCTGGCGTGCGTGTGTTGTATGGATATGTCGATGGGTGGGTGCGTGGGTGGGTGGGTGGACACCAGTTACAAGTAGAAATTCTGGAACAACAAGACTGTCTGAGCTCACATTCCACCTCTCTTCACTTTGTGTCCTTGGGCAAGTTATTTAACTTCTCTGTATATATGTTACCTTTGTGAATACACTTTGGCAACTACGAAGAGTTATGCTTCATCATTTGATGATCTCTTGCCAACTCCACTCCAGTGCCTTTCACATCTAGAACTTATGACTCCAACATATCATTCTATTAGCTCTTTCTTGCTACATAACAAAGTATCCCAAAATTTACTGGCTTAAAACAACAAACATTTATTATCTCACAGTTTCTATGGGTCAGGAATTTGAAAGCAACTTAGCGAGTGTTTCTGACTCAGTGTCCCTCATGAGGTTGAAATTAGGATGTCAGCCAGAGCTGCAGTTGTTGCTCATCGCTGGCTATTACAGGGTGACCCAGTTCCTCACCACAGGATCTCTCCATAGAGCTCCTTGAGTTTCCTCACAATATGGCAGCTGACTTCCCTCAAGTGGTCCAAGAGAGACAGCAAGGAGAAAGCCACAGTGCCTTCTTATGACCAAGTCTTGGACAGAACACACCATCACTTCTGTCCCATTCTATTGACTAAAACTGAGTCACCTATTACAGTCACCACACAATAGGAAGGAAAATTAGTCTCCATCCTTTAAAGGGAAAAGTACCAAAGAATGTGTGGATATACATTTTAAAACCACCACAATATTATATTAATCTGAACCAAACACTTCTCCCTGGCTTAATTTGGATCTACTACACAAAGTTATTTGAACCAGGCCCTTTCTTTTAGCTAAAGTGTGCATTTAGCCCACCTGGCAGTATATCTATGATGTCTATATGTCATTTGGACAGTTTTACTCATCCTTACTAGTTGTCTCCCTAAGCATGTATTTTCTGACTACATCTTCTTGGGAACATTTATGAATTTATCATGGCATGGGGAAGGCAAGAATATTTGTATAAAGTACTTTCCATGTGGAGGCCAAGAATTAATGACTTGCCTTTTAAAATGAAAATTCAAAAAAACTTCCTATTGACTCTCAATTCTCTTATGCTCCCTCCTCAGAATCCAGAAATATTTCACTTTAGGGGCACAGAATCTGGTAATTACAAAATCAAGATGATCAACTTGAAAATATTTCATAAATAATTTCAGACTGGGGGAAGATGGTAGGACAACCTGCTGCCACCGAATCCCACTCCAGGGTTCTTGAACAAATGCTCTGGAGCCCTGAAGGAGCTCCACAGATTGTTATGATAATTATTTGTCTTTGTCACCATTCTGTGAAGCTCTCATTGACATTAACGTTGAATGTGAAATCTTGAGAAATCAAAAGGAAAATCTGTTCTCACTCTTAGTCCATTGGATCCTCCTGAGATGAGGAGAGATCCCATAGGATTCCCCCAAGCAGAGTTCATCCAGCTCGCTTCTCAAAGGCCCACATGTGAATATTGATAGAGGAACATATTTACATCTGCTTAGATGTTTTTCATCAATGTTAATACAACAAGCCATTCCTTGTTTCAGTGTCTGGTTTTCACGGATTTCTTGCTGGAGACTTTTGTTTTCTCTCAGGGGTCCATATAAGCCACAAAGAGTACTGTCAGGATTTTTCTGTCTTTCCCTCTCCTGGGGGTGCTGAGAGTGAGTGAGGGGATCACTGAAAAATCAGCTACTCGCTCCCTACTGTGTTCAGTCTATTCTCATGTTTGAGGAGAAAAGGGAACGGTATCAACAGCCAGAAATTGCACATCCATCAAACACTGCTTCCCAGAAGTATCCCGGGCAAGGAAAAGTTGAGATTTGATGCTCTTGAGTGTCCAGTTCCCACTGACATCTGTGAAACATGGGGAAGAGCTGGCATTTTGTTACTCAGTGGTGAACACAGAGTCAGATCTCAAGTCTTGGTCTTCAGGCCTGAGCCCTATGTTTGTTTCAGCACACACACTACTTCCCCTTTGGATAAAGAGACTCAAAAGAAAAGAAACCTTTCTAGTGATAAAGAAAATACCCCCAAGTTCCAGATTCTGATTCTGATGACCCCCAGGCCCACTGTCCTTGGGGGTGTGAGCTGATCTCTGCCTCAGAATGACCCGGGTAAGCTGGTGCTCCTGCTGTCCCCTGCCCGCTGGCCCTCCCGGACTGCCCGCTGTGCCTCCTCAGCAGGTTGGGGCCCGCGGGGCGACGTGGGCATTCCCTCCAAACGTTTACCTTCAACCTCCAGTGCACAGCAGGGCACACAGGAGACTAACTCATTTATTTCTAGTCGTTTATTGATGTCCTTTCATAACCAAGTTATTAAATCATCAGTAACTTCAGAGATATCAACGAATGGACCCAGAACTGGGCCAACAGATATTTAAGATAATACACTCAAAACTTCCTAGGATGAGCAGGACTGTCGATGCTGCGTCATCAGTGGAGTGTCCCTCACCTGGGGAAGCATGTTTTGTGTGGTATTCTAATTGGAAACCAGTTTATTTCTCTACGAAGTAGTAAAAGGAAAAGCATCTCCAGACTCCTAAGTAAGACAGCTTTGGAAAAAAGATTACATGTGTTACCATTTTTCCAAAATGCTGCCTCATATATGTTTTTCTCATCAACTGAAAAAATACTACCCTGGAAGTTTTGCAAGAAATAGAGCCTAATCTCTTTTGGGGGTGTTTGTGAGTTCTGACATATTCCCCTTAGAAATACAAGAAAATAATATAAAATTAAATAAAATAATAAAATAAAAAATAAACTAAAAATTAAGTTAAATTACAATATAAAATAAAATAATAAAAATGAAATAAAATAAGAGAGGGAAGGGGAAAAGAAAGGCAGGGAAGGTTTCTGAGCCCTGGGTAACCCTGAGTCCAGCACCTAAGACTGTAGGAACATTCCTACCACGGGGGGGCCATGGGTGTCCGCTTGGGGTGTATGAAGCTGCTCCACCTCACCTCCATGAGGACCCGGGATCCTGGACTCAGCCCCTTATCCAGATCCCTCTTTTACCTAGTTTGCTCCCCACTTACACCCTGAGGCCCCATCTAGACAAGAAGAATCTGGCTGCTGAGGGACCACAGTGTGCTTGGAAACCTCTGTGTGCCCCTACTTGCCTCAGTGCCTCATCTGTAAAATGAGAATAATAGTAGAACATGCTTCATTACATTGTTATAAGAATTAAGAGTTTTTATATGAAGCACTTAGAGCAGCATCTGGCACACAGTATGTTCAACAAGTGTTAGCCATTGTTGTTGCTGTTTTCATTATTAAAACTACAGTATTTTCATGTGATTACATCCTCAGCGACCTGCCAGTCCAATTTTTTCTGTTCATTTCACAGAAAATAACACTGCAGCCCCAGTAGCCTATTGAACAATGGCCGTGCTTTCCCAAGTTTAAAGGCTCAGTGAGGTACTAGCAGAAGGAACACCATGCAGTCCCACTTCTAAATTCCAGCTCTGTCACCTGCTAACTGTGTGACTCTGGGCTCACCTCTTCCCTTCTCTGAGCTTTGCTAGGTCCTCACCTGCAAAACAGGTATAGCATGACCTACCTTGATGGATCATTGTGAAAATGAGAAATAATGACTGGAAAAGTTAATGCCTGGAGAGTGTGACCAGCGTGCTGCCTGGGAATTAGTGAGCGTTCAGTTGCTGGGGACTGTCATAGCTGCACCAGACCTGAGCCCGGCTGCTGCTCACTGGGTGCCAGGCTTCCGGGCCTTGGCTGCCAGCCCAGCTCACCCCCGCACAGCCCGTCGTTACTTAAAAACGAACAACCAAAACCAACAAATTTGCTTACACTCCTTCCTGTCAGTTTTCTTCAATAACTATCTTGTCATCAGTAGGTATCATCAGCTATCAAAAATTACATGTGCTTGTTGATGGATAAAATTCCATAAGTCCCTTATGTTCTTAAAGAGAAGGGGAGAGAGCGAGAAAGAGGGAGAGAGAGGGGGAAATAAAGAGGGGGAAAGAGAGAGAGAGGGAAAGAGAGGGGGAAAGAGAGGGGGAAAGAGAGAGAGGGGGCAAAGAGAGAGAGAGGGAAAGAGAGAGGGAAAGAGAGGGGGAAAGAGAGGGAAAGAGAGAGGGAAAGAGAGAGAGGGGGGAAAGAGAGAGGGGGAAAGAGAGAGAGGGGGAAAGAGAGAGAGGGAAAGAGAGGGGGAAAGAGAGAGGGAAAGAGAGAGAGGGGGGAAAGAGAGAGCTCTCACTCTTGGCCCAGAGTATTAGAGTTTAAAACCAGCTGAGTTTAGGGTGAGCCTCTGCCGGCTGAGCCCCAACATGCAGTATCTGTTGGGGAGATGGCAACACCCTGTGGATGATGCAAGACGGTGAGACATGGTGTGCAGCAGCCGTTTTGCGACTCTGACCCCTTTGTTGAGGTAGAAATAACTGGAGAAAGGTTCAGGGACAGGTGGAAATTGAACCAGACACTTTGCTTTCCTTTTGGGGAAGTATGCTGAGTAATGAATAAATTCTAACTCTAGGTAACAAGGGGTAGTCCTCTGGGTCTGTCAGAAAACAGATTTGTGGCCTGGTTGGCGTGGCTCAGCGTTTGATCCAGGAGCTCTCGTAGGATCCAGGAGATCGCAACTTGATTCCCGGTCAGGGCACATGCTTGGGTGCGGGCTCCATCCCCAGTGGGGGGCGAGCAGGAGGCAGCCGATCCGTGACTTTCTCATCACTGATGTTTCTCTCTCTCTCCCTCTCCCTTCCTCTCTCTGAAATCAATACAAATTTTAAAAAGAAAGAAAAGAAAACAGCCTGGCCTTTGTGGCTCAGCGGTTGAGCATCGGCGTAGGATCCAGGCGATTGGGGTTCGATTCCCGGTCAGGGCACATGCCAGAGTTTTGGGCTCGATCCCCAGTGGGGGGCGAGCAGGAGGCAGCCGATCCATGACTCTCTCATCACTGATGTTTCTCTCTCTCTCCCTCTCCCTTCCTCTCTGTGAAATCAATAAAGATATTTTTTTAAAAAGAAAGCAGATCTGTGGGACTCTAACATCCATAGGGGTGGGGCGGGAAATGGGTTCCAGGGCCAACTTTGAGGAGCACTTTCCTCTTACAGTCTTCCGATGCTTGTTTGTAAAGGAAAGGTGCTGAGGAGCCCTGTAGGTGAGAAGCCTGTTAAACGCAGCCGAACCCTTTCTTTCCTGAGCGGCTGGCACGGAATCCCCATCACCGGCGTGTAGAGCAGTGGCTGGCAGGGAAACACTGTCTGGGAAACTGTGCAGTGTTTGAAATCTGATCTTAGTTTTATTGTGAGTCTCTGCTTCAGCCATTTTAGACAAAGGATAAATGGTAACCAGGAACGAACCACGTTTTGCTTTCTTGTGTCCCATTTTCCTTGTAGGCGTAGAACTGTAGCACCTGCTGGTCCTCATGTCTCAGAGCAGAGCACAGCCCTGTGTGTCCAGCTACTTATCATTAACCGGCCATCAAACTGTCTGGGAATCAGCAGGAAATAAACAAAATAAAATGGAAGGAAATGAACTTGGATTCACTGAGGGCTGGCTTTGGAGCAGCTGGTGGATGGCCATTATCTTCCGTGGGTCATGATTTTTTGAAAATGTTCACGTTATTACTGAACTGTGAATTCATGAAACAGTTTGGGGATGGAAACCGTGGGCACAAACAAAGCAGTGAAGCTCACGTTAAGATATAAATGCCCTTAATGCCGGAGAGAATTATAACCGAGTAAAGCCCGGAGTCCTCCTAATGTGGGAAATGGGATACGCAAAAGAAGTAAAAACGCCGCTGCGTGTCCTTGCTGCACGGCGTGGTCATGCTCACCTCTCCCTGAAGTGCTCGGGAGTTGTTCACCTTTTTTATTTCTCTCACGCTTTCACCCCTGCTCTCACATAAACGTGCACCTTAATTCCTTCTTCCCCCTCACTGTGGCCCTTTTGGAAAAAAAGGAAGAAAAAATGAGACAAGTGCATTCAGTTATTACAGGATTCCCATAGGAACATCTGTCCCAAAGCAGGAGGATTCAAAAAATTAACCATAGCAACTGGTAGTGATCTATCGAAAGAACAAAATAAAAACTCGTTTAAAAAGTATTAGGCTGCCAGAATCCCTGTAGTCTTGACCTTCTGGTAAGTCATAAATAAATACCATCCAGATTTGACAGAACTACACTGCAAAATTCCCACAACAGCAATCTGACAGAAATATCATTTTTATTTGATGTCTAAAGTGGTGTTTCTCAGCTGTTTACTAAAATAGGAATTACTAAGAAAAGTAAATGTTGACTCACACCCGGGCGGGCGTCTGGTCCAGGGCAAGGTCTCGGAGCTCATTTGCATGATAGCTGCTTTCCCCCCCCCCGGCCTGGAAAGTGTTTAACGTAGTTAAATTTAATTGGCTTTGACATATATTTTTATAGTGACAATACATATATCACACACTGATGTTGATATTAGACGTCAGTGTTCTGTGTTGATCATGTATTCATTGTCTTTTTCAATTGTCTGTCTCCAGGAAGCAAATAACTTGGACAAAAGCACAACCAAAGCCGAGAGCGCTGGGCTCTTCCGAATGTGGTACAGCTTCGACCACAAGTATCCTTGACAGAGGTGCCCGGGCCCGGCAGGGGGACGCCGCGGCCACCGCTTCTCGCTGAGGTGCGCACTCCTGCTCCCCCGAAACACAGAAAGGTAAAGCGATTTCACCCCTAAATTTACCAGCCGCAAATATTTCAGAAGCTCGAATGCTGTGTGGCCCATACTTACGTTGCAAGAGACTACAGTGAAATCTCTGAGTGCAGTATTTCCTAATGTCAGGTGACAAAATCACAGAGTCCTGAAGGACCCATCGGTTTCACTTCTGCGACCGTTTTCCCCTCTGTAAGGATCTTTCTTCTGCTCCAGTGGGCCCGAGACCGGTCACAGCTCCTTCCCCTTCTCCCGGAACCGCTCCTGTCCTTTGGTCGGTGGGTAAATAGTGAAAGAGGAGGCGGGGGATGAACGCGCCGAGGAGAAAGGTGCTCCCGCTCATTATAAAATAACACGGCAGCGGTGCCTCGGTTTTCGAATGTCTCTGTTGACAAACATTTCGGTTCATGGATGCTGTAAACCCAGCAGCAAATGCTTCAGGTTTCGAACCCGCCTCGGAAGTCAGATATGCCACCCGGCTTCGGCTGAGGGCAGGGTCCTGCGGCCCAGCCGTGGGCTGCTGATCCCTCGGTTTTGGAACATTCCAGAACTCGAACCGTCTTCCGGAGCGGATCGCATTAGAAAACCCAGGCAGCACTGTACTTGGTTTCAGTTGGTTGAGGAAGCTTTGCCCAGTGACCGGCAATTTTTAAATTGTAGCAGCCAATGTCTACACGGGGCTCAGCTGCACCTTGCCGGGCGACCTCCGGGCTGAGAGCCCCCGAGGGTCCCTGCGGGCGTGAGGGGCGGGCGGCCGTCCGCTCCCAGCTCCCAGGCAGGAGCCCCGGGGAGGGGCGGCACCGCGCTGGAAGCTGGCTGCTGGGCCTCCGGAGCTGGTTTTTCCGTAGTCTCGGGCCCCTCTTCAGGGGAGACATGGCAGCCACTGGGTGATTTCAAAGCGTCTGTGCAACCGTGGAAGCCAGAGAGATCGGTGAGGGGAAGGAGAATTAAGAACAGAGCGAAGAATTCAAAGAGTCAGATGAAAAAGATGTGAAATGGAGCGAGGAGAGGAGGCGAGACGCACAGGGGGCTCACAGCAGGAAGGACGGGGGCACAGCGGAGGAATGAGTGTGCAGGGAAAATTAAGGAAGAGTGAACAGAGCAGCCCACTGAAGGCCGCAGAGGTGAGCAGAAGCAAAAGAAGGTGAGAATTAGAAAGCAGTGCTGAAAAGGCAGAGCATTCGAGAATCACAGGGCGGCGATGTGGAGGGGGGTTTCGTGAGGCTGCGGTTGTTTCTCTGTGGCTGTTACCTGTGGGCAGGTACCTTCCTGCTCCACCCTGAGCTCTCATGGACGGCGTAGGTGGCTGCCACCTTACAAGCAGCCCTCTCGGCCATCAGCTATCTTTTGGAGGTCCTGGTGTCTTACCAACCACCCAGCGCCTTCCTGGGGAAGCTGGTTCTTACAAGGTTATGCTGGGCTATGTTCCTGGTGGATTTCTTTTCTGGAAACAACTTCCCCTGCCCTTGCTTAACGTATCTGATAACCAAATTGGTACAAAGTGAAAAAATATGACTCAAGGTGCATCTAAAGGCTGCTTGGTTATAACAAGATGTATGGTAAGAAAATGGTAAATTGGAAATGAGATAAGAGATGTTTTTGTTCACATTCTGACCGTGCTGTGAGGAAGGCTTTATAATGAAGAACGGTAATAAAGGGGAAATGTAGCTTTAAATAAGAAAATGGAAGTGGGAACCCACCCAAATTCTAAGCTTAGGCAGCAGGGCCGAATTCAGGCGATGCCGTGGTTTTTACCTCACTTTTCAGGGAGGGTTATGTCCATGTAAACACAGACAGACTAGCAACCAGTCAGTGCAGATTCACACTCTTGGTGGTACCTTTCTTCATGGTGATGTGTCCTCATTCATTCTAGAAACTGCAGTGCCGGCCTCACCACACAGACATGTTTTCACTAGACAACAACGTGTTAGTGCCCCAGCCGTGCGCCAAATGCATGCCCAGGAGGAGCACACCCCAGCTCCGCTCTGTGACCTCTCAATATATCTGCAATTTTAGAGACAAATTATCAGATTATCCACTTGGCATTATGTTTATACTATGCTCACTTGGAACCCAGGCGATGTGCCCATGAACCTCATAGGTGGACTATGCTGGCCCCACCCATGGAGGGATGGGCCTCCCATCCTGGGGTCAGGTTGACTGGCTGAGCCAAAAAGAAATTGTGAGGCTGAGAGAAATTGATTATGCAGTTTGGAGCTGCTCAAGTTTCATTTCATTAAAATTACATCATGCAAATGAGGCATCATAAGAATTACTGACAAGAGCCCAGCCGGCATGGCTGGGAGATCAGGGTTCGATTCCCAGTCTGGGCACGTGCCCGGGTTGTGGGCTTGATCCCCAGTAGGGGGCATGCAGGAGACAGCTGATCAGTGACTCTCTCATCATTGATGTTTCTCTTTTTCTCTCCCTCTCCCTTCCTCTCTCTGAAATCAATAAAAACTTTTTTTTTTTTAAAAAGAATTACTGACAAAAAGAAGAAGAAATAAATCTTCGTATGCACCTGTGTCAATCAGGGCTCTCTAGAGAGACAGAAACAGAGCTGGTAGGAGCTATACACACACATACACACACACATGTACACATGTATATGTGTGTGCACATGTATACACACATGCAAACACACACATACATGCATACACATGCATGCGAGTGTGAATGTGTACATGTGTATACATATATACAGACATGCATGAATACATGCATACATGCACACAAATGTGCGTATGTATATGCATATACACACGTGTATAGAAATGTGCATACATGTACACATACATACATGCAAAAAGAAATGTTTTTCCAGGAACTGGCCTATTTGACTGCAGCCAGCCAGTGTGGGATCTGCCGGGCAGGTCGGCAGGCTGGCGTCTGTGGGTCAGGAGCTGATGCTGCAGTCTGGAGGCAGAGCTGCTTCCTCAGGGAAGCCTCGGTCTTGCTCTAAGGGCTCCCATCTGACTGGGTGGGGCCCACCCACATCACAGAGGATCATCTCTACTTAATGAGCTGGCGGAAAGGTTAGCTCACTGGAGTTCCTTCCCAGCAGTGCCCAGATTACGGTTAATTGGTTAACTGGGTAGTCTAGCCAAGTTGACACATAAAACTAACAATCACAGTGCTCAATTCGCAGCCAGTCTATGCCTAATATTCAGATCCAAGGGTAGAAAAAGACTGAATTTACCATCATTATCAACAAAACAAGCCACTGTTGTTCACATAGTTTTGTTTTGTTTTTTACTATTTTGTAAAATACTGAATGCAACATACATTTCCATAACAATTTTCCAAAACCACAAGAGAGTAAAAGTAATAAAAATCAACATTTGATGAGGACAGAGAGTGGGCAAGCGCTGTGCTGAGTGTTTTGCGCTCATTGTTTCATCTCACCCCACAGCTCCGAAGAGGGTAACGCAGCACACGCGGGCTGCTGGCTGTGCCAGCCTCTGCTGAGCCGGCCTGGCCGCGTCCGCAGCATTGCTGGAAGCTGTGCGCCCAAATCGATGACTAATTAAGATTAGTGTGACTCAGTGTGAGCAGCAATGCTGAGTCGTGCAGTGCAAAGGAGGCCCTGAGCAGGGGAGGGGAAAGGGTGGGACTGAGCACTGGCCCCTTGCACTGGCTGCATTACTTCACTTCATTCTCACAGCCACTCTTTCCGTTGCATTTCATTCTTACAAGTACCTTTTCTGAGATGAAAGAAACAAACCTTCAGAGAACTTAACTTTCTTAAGGTTCCACAGCTAGTGTCAATTCTGTGACCTGAGCTCAGATCTGTCTCATGCTAAGTCCATTAGTGCCCTACATGGACTTTGTCCTGACAACTCTCTGCCCACGACACCCTATCTACATGTAAAGCCCAGCCCTGCATGTCCACAGAATCGCCATCACATCCGTGGGTAACCAAGACTGCTCACATGTGTGGTACAGACTGCACATCTCAAACATCTGTGAAGATCCATGGGGTGATGAGGTTGGGGTTGTTGGTCACCCCAAGAACACCACCATAAAGCAGCCCCAAGTTCCTAAGTCAGGTCCTTGAGTTTTCAGGGCCAGAAAGCTAAATATGCCGAAGACTCCAAGAATGGCTTGTTTTATAGAGATAGAAGCTCCCCAGCCGAGCTCAAAGGAGGCAAGTGTAAACCAGACACCAGATCCTAAATCATATATGCCCCATGGGGAGGAATATTCTTTCCCAGCCATGGGAGGGCTCAAGTCACAGTGTGGCCCCTGGTGTCTACCATCCCCCTTTCCTGCTCTTGCTCCCTGGCCTTCCTGAGACACACCAAGCACAGTCCTGCTTCCCGGCCTTTCCACTGGCTCTTCCCTCCTGGGCAGGCTCCTTCCGAAGCCATGCTCAAGCCTCTTCAGTCACCTCTTCCATTCAACTTGTCAGCAGACCCACCTGGCTCTCATTTAAATTAGCAGTCCCAACAGGAGCACCCTTTTTTCACCCTCTCCCGGCTTCATGTTGGTAACCCTTATCACCATCTCACACAGTATGTGCTTTATTTGTTTTAATAATATTTGTGGAAGGTAGAGAAAGAGGGAGGAAGGGGAGGGGAGGGGAGGGGAGGGGAGGGGAGGGGAGGGGAGGGGAGGGGAGGGGAGGGGAAGGAGGGAGGGAGGGAGGGAGGGAAGGAAGGAAGGAAGGAAGGAAGGGAGGGAGGGAGGGAGGGAGGGAGGGAGGGAGATTTGCTCTCCAGGGCACCATCATTCTAGACACTGATGCAGCTGGAAAATCCAGGTAATTGTCTGGAGGTTGCTGGGTGGGTCTGGAAGCAGAGCAGGCAGACCAGGGTTACTCTTACTGTCCTCGCCAGGCTGCCCTTCAGCATTCAAAGGGCACAGCCCGTGTAGACATCCACCCTCTCCAGCCCCAGTGTCCCTCCCCGAGGCAGGGACAGCGCATGACTGACCCCAACGGTTGACCCACCCTTCCTTAGGCTTCATTGGTGCACCTGAATTGGTGCATTCAAGCCTGGCTTTGGCTTAGAAGCCGCTCTCGGGGTGATTTTGAACTCACCTCTCTCGCCTACCATGCGTTCATTTCATTAATATAAAAACTCAAAATGGTAGAGGCACCTGCCATCCTCTCTAACAGTCTTTTCTGATGAGGAGTTAGG
Organism: Miniopterus natalensis; assembly: GCF_054644295.1. NCBI lineage: Eukaryota > Metazoa > Chordata > Mammalia > Chiroptera > Miniopteridae > Miniopterus > Miniopterus natalensis. Next base: position 3,986,087 of record NC_142086.1, on the reverse strand, counting down.
AGTAGAAATCGATGCCCTTTATTCAGATTTTAAGTCATCAGACAAATGCTTAGGCTCACAGTGTAGCAGCTGGTGCAGGAGTCTTGTCTTATCCCCTGTGACTAATGGCCCTGCTGGGCTGTCTGCTTCCTGCAGCCCTTCCATTCCATCGTTTATCATCTCTCGGGAAGCCTGTGTGTGTGTTAGTCTCACAAATGTGAATGACACCAGATAAGAAGGACCTTTTCCAAAATAAAAAGGGCAGCCTAAAATAATTTTTAGCACTTCCTGTATACTGATCTGAACTGAAAATCAGGGGCTGTCATGCGGTTGCCAACATTTTACATAAGTGTGAATAAAGTGCAGAGGTAACAATGGGTTGGCAAGTCGGCCCGGTAACAGAATTCCACGAAGCCACGTGGACGGCGCCCTTCCGGCAGTGGCCGGAGCGCAGCTGCGAGGCGGGCGCCCGGCGGGTCTGGCGCGCAGGTGGCAGGGCCCAGCCCCTCCAGTGCCAGAGTGTAACGGCCGGGGCTGCGTTCCAGCAAAAGTAAACTGCAACATCAGGATAATTTAAAATGATACTTGCGCCCAAGTACTTAATGAATTTAAGTGCAATGGCACTGTAGTCTTCCCCTTCTAAAGCTTCACAGAATCCATTGCATCCCACACAGTGACGCTTATTTTAAATCACAGGACTGAATGTCCTGAGCAGTAATTTCCATTTTAAATGATGATCACTGCACTGCAGTTATTTCTTATTCCCACTGGCTGAAGCTTCCATGAATTATTTATTGGGCTGGTACTGTGGCCTTGTGAATGACTTGAGTTTACTTCTCAAAAACTCAGAGGATCGAGGAATGGTAGGTCTGTGATCCCAGTTTTACAAATGAGGCAACTGAGCCCAGAGAAGGAAAAGGCACACCTGAGGCCACTGATGGACTGGGGGCCGGCGTCTGTAATCAACAAAAGGCAGTCTAGGTCCCCCTGAGGAATCCAAGGGACCTGGTTCAGTGGTCAGTCCACTGACTTCTGGTCGCGTCAATATGTGGGATGCAACTGACTGTAGGTGGCACACAATTGGTAGGTCTGTGTGATGGTTTCTCCCCAGCAGAAGCTTCACCAGTCGAGGGCAGGGTGTGTTTTACTTCCAGTAGCAGCAGGAGGTATAGCAGAAGAAGTATGTAAGAAACCCTTCGTTCAATGGGTGCTTTACTGAGTGCCTACTGTGTGCCAGGCAACACACTAGTACTGAAGGCTCAGCAGCAAACGGGGTAGGCATGGTGGGCCCTCATGAAACCTTGCTTATTTGCCTCATTGAAATGAATTATGACCCTAAAGCCCCTTGAAATAACAGGTGGTCCTTCGGGTAACAAAGAGACTCTGGCATCTCCAATTTAATGAGGGAACTCTTTAATTAAATTAGATTAGGTCACCCTCACTTGCAAAATGTGAGATAACTCCATACGTGGTTTCAGAGAGCACCAAACTTTCAAAATCTTTGAAACAAGCATAAGCAATAGTCTTTCTAAAGACTCTCTAACTACATCCCCGTGGTATCCCCATGCGGGTGCACACGGCCGTGTAACTGCTGCCCCAGGGAAGGGGACTGTGGGGGGAGCCGCGCTTGCCGGGGGCAGCAGGGCAGCTACCCCCACGCAGGCAGGGAGTCCCTCGGGGACTCAGCCTCTCTGTTGGCTGTCCTTGCCCTCTCAGGCACTGGCGAAGAGAGATGTAGTTAGCACCTGGCATAGCACCTCAGTGAAATGGAGTTAAAACTCACTGAAGGAAACACTGGCTTCCTGGATCCGTGTGTTCCCGTGACTTTTTGGTGAGACCACTGGAGGGAAGTGTTCACGATACTTGGAAATTTGAGCTGTCTTTTGTTTAGGTCATAACTTGGGTCTTTCTTGATGTCTTCTATATATTGGGAATAATAAATACTGTCCTTCATTTTAGCCAAATCCATTGGGAAAGTTGGCTAGTTATTAAAACAGGTTTCTACAGGTGGTAACTGGTTCCCTTGCCTCTCAGAGCCCAACCACATTAAAACAGTTAAGCGGCGCCGCTTCCACAAGACCCTGTGGCCTGAGCACACCCAGTGCTCCTCAGCGAGACCCCAGCCCTTCCCGGGTACTGACAGGCGACTCACCGGTGATGTTGTAAACTGCTTTCCCAACATGCCGGAGCCCCCACTGTGACTGGAAGAAATTGTGGGTCCCAAGTTGATAACTGGGTTTTCCACGACGATCCCAGGATTCTATGAGCTTTGCATCCTTGATTTGTTCTGTCTTGTTCCCTGTAAAATTTTAATGCTCTCTCATTTCATCTTCACTTTAAGCAAACAATATGAAAATTTGAATTTATGCAAATAAATTCAAAAGGTAACTCCCCCTCTTCTAGCCTGGATTCACAAAATAAATTTGTTTAAATCCAGTTTTTAAAAACGTGCTGAGCCAGTTCTCATTGCAAAGCCCTGTATTAGACTCTCTTCACTTGATTGTCTGTTCGCTTGTTCATTACATGTTTGTTAGGAGCTGCCCTGTGCCAGGCATTGCCCTGGACACTGGGAATATCGCCATTGACAAATTCTCACAAAGCTTGCGTTCCAATCTGGTTCGGTTTTTAAAGCTCTGACTTATGGATATCTCTCAGGAACATGACTATGGTAGAAAGAAAAATGCACTTAGAATTCTATTCTTGGTTTTGATCAAATAGAAACGCGTCTGGTTCCGAGGTCAGGATGTACTGATTTGCCTTTGTAGCCTATCCACTAACGAGCTGTGACTTTTAGGGAAGTTATTTACCCTCTGCCTCAGTCTCTCAGCTGCAAAATGGGAGTACTAGAAGTCCTTACCCCACAGGTTTGCTCTGAGGATTAAATAAGTTAGGCAGTGCCCACTACTGCTAACTGTGTTACTACCTGCTGATGTCTGCATCTCCAGGGAAGCATCATGTAATGTGTTTACTGCTCACTGTCATTTATTATCTCCCAGTGGCCAAAATATCCATTATTTTGTATGCTTGTAATAATTTTTTATAGTTAATATCTCATTTATTTTTTAATTTTTTTAAATTTATCTTTATTCTTGAAAATAATACACATGTCCCCTTTTTCCCCCATTGCCGCCTTCCACCCCATACACACTCCCCACCCCAGACCTTCCCCACACTATTGTCTGTGTCCATGGGTTATGCATATATGCATATAAAGTCTTTGGTTAATCTCTCCCCACCCATCCACCCCCACCTTGCCTCTGAGACTGGTCAGTCTGTTCCATGCTTCTATGTCACTGAATCTGTTTTGTTCATCAGTTTATTATGTTCTTTAGATTCCAGATATAAGTGAGATCATGTGATATTTGTCTTTCTCTGACTGGCTTGTTCTGCTGAGCATAATAATCTCCAGGTCCATCCATGCTGTCACAAAGGATAAAAGATCCTTCTTTTTCATAGCTGCATAGTATTTTATGAGGTAAATGTCCCACAGCTTTTTATCCACTCACCTACTGATGGGCACTTGGGCTGTTTCCAGACTTTAGCTATTGTAAACTGTGCTGCTATGAGCATAGGGGTGCATATATTCTTTCTGATTAGTGTTTCAGGATTCTTAGGATATATTCCTAGAAGTGGGATCACTGGGTCAAAAGGCAGCTCCATTTTTAATTTTTTGAGGAATCCCCACACTGTTTTCCACAGTGGCTGCCCCAGTCCGCATTCCCCCCAGCAGTGCACTAGGGTCCCCTTTCCCCACACCCTCGCCAGCACGTGTCATTTGTTGATTTGTTGATGGAGCCATTCTGACAGGTGTGAGGTGATACCTCATTGTGGTTTTAATTTGCATCTCTGATGATTAGTGATGTTGAGCATTTTCTCATGTGTCTCTAGGCCATCTGTATGTCCTTTTTGGAGAAGTGACTATTCAGGTCCTTTGCCCATTTTTTAATTGGACTGTTTGTCTTCCTCTTGTTGAGTTGTATGAGTTCTTTGTACACTTTGGAAATTAACCCCTTATCAGATGCATCCTTGGCAAAGATGCTCTCCTGTGCTGTGGGGTTCCTTTGTATTTTGAGGCTGATTTCTTTGGTTGTGCAGAAGCTTTTTAGTTTGATGTAGCCCCATTTGTTTATTTTCTTTTGTTTCTCTTGCCCTAAGAGATGTATCGGTAAAAATTCCACTACGTGAGGTATCTGTGACTGTACTGCCTGTGTTTTCTTCCAGGATTTTTATGGTTTCACAACTTACATTTAAGTCTTTTATTGATTTTGAATTTATTCTTGTGTATGGAGTAAGTTGGTGACCTGGTTTCATTTTTTGCATGTACCTGTCCAATTTTCCCAGCACCACTTATTGAAGAGACTGTCCTTACTCCACTGGATGCTCTTGCCTCCTTTGTCAAGTAATAACTGACCATAATTCCATGGGTCAATTTCTGGGGTCTCTGTTCTGTTCCATTGATCTATATGCCTGTTGTTATACCAATACCAGGCTGTTTTGATTACAATGGCTTCATAGTACAGTTTGATATCTGGTAAAGTAACAGCTGTATTTTAATACCATTACAAATTCCTCAGTCTTTATTTTAAAAATAAAAGGTTCCACTTAGGCTGTTAAGATCAGACATAATTCTTCTGATCTGGTCTTGAGAACATGGATGTAGCTGTATGTCAGGTAGTTCTTTTGTGTGTCCTATTCTGCACATGCAATTGTTTTATTTATGATTTTTTAAGTTATAGTTCATAGTCACATAGTTATCTTGAGATTACACCACAGATAGCAATTTGGACTTGACGGAGAAGTCAGCAGTCTTTCTGTTCCATGTGGAGGCAGCCAAGCCCTGGTGGCAGCTGCTCTGCTTGTGCCTTCTCGCCGTGACAAGACCCTTCCTGCTGCACTGTGTGTTTGGTCACCAGCAATGAGATGTTATAGTTGACGATTTCTAGGTCAGCAATGAATCATCTTTATGAGGAATAAAGGGAAAGGAAAAAGACTGAAAAAATATATATGCATTACCTCAATGTTGCCAGATTTAATTTTAATTTTTAATATTTCTTCTGCATGGAAAAGGGTTTTTTAAAATTTTCTTTAATTGCTGCTTGGTCACCCCTTCTCAGCTGTAGGAGCTAAGTCATTTGCAAGCTGTCAACAAATTCATGAGCTACCAGAGACACATTGTGGACATGAGTCATGGCCGCTGCCTCGTGTCCCACCTGGCGGGGGCCGAGGCAGGGCCTCTCGTGGAGCACAGTGTCCAGCCTTGTCTGCATGTGAAGCTGTGGCAGACACAATACAAAACACATGGGCAGATGTGACTTTGCCATAATGCAAGTTCACTGCACAAGGTAGATGGTGGTGACGTAGTCTCAACATATGTCAAGCCAGCTCACAAATGAGGGTGGGCAAAGGTGGGTGTGCTGGTGGTCAGTGGAGGTTCGGGGGGGGGGGGGCATGGGCATTTCCTAAGGCAGGTTAGACAATGAGAGGGCCGCTGAGCGCCGGGGGGCCTGGAGGGAGGCCCATGGCGGGGCGGCATGAAGGCTGAGGGGAGCCTTCGAAGCCAAGGCTGGAGCTCCTTGCCTGCCCCGGCGGTCAGCAGCCCCTCACTGGCAGTAGCTGGCGCTCCGACAGGCGGGCAGAGCAGTGCGTCCGAGGCTAAGGCGCCTCGAGCTGCTCCTGCCGGGAGCCTGGCCCACCTGGGGGCAGCCGCTTAGCGGGAACCCACACGGTCCCTGCTCCCAGCATTGCATTAGCTTTCATGTTTCTCTTTCTGAAAAAGAGAAGAAAAGGATTTTGTTTAAGTTTTCTTCAATTGTTTTAACTGAATTCGGTTTCCCCGCACACACAAGCGTGCCTTCCAGCGTTCCCGAGGCCGCAGAGCTGTGGCGGGCACCCCCGGGGTGCCAGGTCTAATGGGCGGGCGGCGGCCCCATGCCCAGGACTGTGTACAGTTACAGGAGCTCCGTGGGCGTGGCCACCTGCCAGCTTTGGGGAATCAAGGAGGCCACACAGAAGCCACTGCGGGAAACGGGACAAAGAAGTGAGGCGCTGCGAGGACTGGGCGAGGCTGCGAAGGGCCTTCCCGCCAGGAAGCGGGGCGGCAAAGGCACAGCGGGCGTGAGCTGTTTGGAAAACAGTGAGAGCTTCAGGGCAACTGGATGGGCGGAAGGTGACACCGGAGGGTTTCACAGATGACTGCGTCAGGGCCCCGAGGACATGTCTTGCTGACAGCAGGAGGCCAGCCCTGCGCGGCTATAATGAAGAGAGTGCTCGGCCACAGGGAAGGTGGCGTGTCAGAGACAGTGGAGGCAGAAAGGGCTCTGGGCCTTGGCTCCTGGCCATGCCCACCAGTTGCCTGTGGATGAAAATGAGGCAGGGGTGTTCCATTCTTCCTGGAGAGAAATTTTGGACCACGCAGCATGTTTTCAAAACTTGAACGTGTGGAATATAAAGGCATCGTTGCATTAACACATTGCTTCTTAATTTCCACTAACAAACATGGTCCAGTGGTGTAATTGTTGGGTCCACCAGATGTTTTCTCCTTAAAAAAACCAACTCAGTTTCGCAGCTCAGCCCTGGTACTCCAGTTACCTATTTGTGGTCAGAAACAGGAGAATTCCCGACAGAGGTTTTAACTAATCTAACAGAAAATGTTGAATTCAAATTCACATTCAAAGAAAAGGCTGCTTTCAGTTGCTGAACTGATATACTCAGTGCCACCAGTTCAGGCGCCTCAGCCTCTGGGACTGCCTGGCCCCTGGTAGCTGATGCCGTGGGGCTTTTCAATGTAAGGCAGCAATTTTCAACCGTGGGCCACAGGAATTGTTAAAACAGGTGATACCTGGCTATTTAGTCAGGGCACTGACCTTTTTCCCTTAGATTGTCAAATAGAAAAATGACAACAGCCAACACAATAGCCGTCTGGTGTAAATGAATCAAAATTATACCTTTTTTTTTGGTCAGATCAGCAAAAAATGTATTTTTTGTTGTGCCACAGAATTTTGGTAATTAGTTTATATGCTGTGAGATGAAAAAGGTTGAAAGTGGCTGCTGTAGGGAGAGAAGCACAGGAAAGCTAAGCTCTTTCCAAAGGAAACAGACACATCCTCCAACCATTGCCTTTCACATCATGAAGCATTTCCTTGGAATTCCTTGAAATTCACCAGCATGTGGGATTTCACTGGCCTGTTGCTGAAACTTGGCCAGAGTTGATTTCCGGCTTATAAACACAGGCTCCTAAGCAAGGCCACCCCTGGTCCTTTACCATGTCATTAAAAGCTGGAACAGAACGACAGTAACTGCTCTGTTCCTTTCCCAGCAGCCGCAAACACCTCTCCGCCAACCCTCAGTACCCCAGCACTGGCCTGCAGGCACTGAGATTTCGCCTTTCCCTCCTGCTTCAGGGAGACACAGATCCTGTTGGGAGCTCCCGAGAGCCGCGTGCTAGCACGGCGGAGTGTGGGTGCTGAAGGAGAGGGGCCCGCTCAGAAGCGGGTGCCCACACCTTAAACAGCTCCAGCAACACAAGCTCGGAAGCCTGGTCTTTAGCTTGACCAAGTCTTTTTCCATTCTTTTCTTTTCTTTCCCCCTTAGTCTAAAGCCCTGCGGTCTTCCCTGAACTAAAATGTTCAGAAGATGAACAGTATGTTCATGGGTGATTGTACAAGCACTTTGCAAACACAGAGTGCTTCATAAGGTTCGAATGATACTAAATTCAGTGACAGACTTCCAGGCCTGAGGTCCTCAAACTCACTATGCAGGTATGAGCAAAGGATTTTATTACATTTTTATTATTTAAAACTCTAGCTGGTTTCCTGCTCTATTCAAGATAAGGATGGGTACATAAGTCTCCTCTCAGTCTACAGATGTGTCTTATTGGGAAACGTTCCTCCCCAGACCTGACACCCACAAACCCCACTCTTTTGAAGAAGACCTACTGTGAAATGGATGTACCCCACTCCTCCACCAGCCAGCCCACCAAGGGTTCCTAACGTTGCATGATCTCACCTACATGTGGCATCTAAAAAAGTCAAACTTATAAAAGCAGAGAGGAGATTGGTGGTTACCAGGGGCTGGGTGGGAGAAGCAGGAAGGTGTTGGTTGGCGGGGTGCAGTTTCAGCTACGCCAGATGAGCTGCTGTGGAGCTCTAACAAACAGCACAGTGGCCACGGTTAATAACACTGCATCGTACACTTGAAATGTGCTGAGAGCAGATCTCAGTGTTCCTACCACACAGAATGTTCGAACTATGTGAGATGATGGATTTGTTAATTAGCTTGACCATGTCCATCAACTCACAATGTATACAAACATCAGAGCAGTGCATTGCACATCTTAAACATATAGCTTTTATTTGTCAGTTTCCCTTCAATAGCTGGGAGAATCGCTGCTTTCCGTCACCTCCCAGCAGGCAGGAGCTGGAGCTTCCAGCGGAGGCCCTTCCTTCCTGGCCTCATTGTGAGAACTGTTTGTGTTCCTGTTGGGAATGGCAATTAAATCCCTGATGAACACAGCGTTCTTGCTAGCTCAGTCTTCTGCAAGTCTTTGAAATGTTGTCCAGGCCATTTAGAAAAGGCAGATTAGATTTAAACCAGAGTTTTCCAAACCGCTGATCGGGACTCAATAGTGCTTCTTGAGTGCTTCTTGACTCAATAGTGGGTTCCTAACCCACTATTAGTGTTTCTTGACTCAATAGTGGGTTCCTAACCAGCACTTTTTAATAAGTGGAAGCAGGCTAGGGAGGATATGATCGTGCATTGCAGAATTAGAAGTGAATTCTATTTCACGAAACTTGCTTTGGGTGTGGGTGTGTGTACACTAGTTCATGATATAAAATGTGTTTCCTAATGGGAGTCATGATCAAATAGACTTAAAACCTAAATCTTCATTGGCCTCAAACCTGTATCCAGGAACACTCGGGCCTTTTCCCCGAATTGTGTTAAATGCCAGGCAAGTTGCATGAGAGCCCAGAGAAAAGAGAGCCATCAGCCCTCACAAGGGATTTCAGAAGTGTTCACAGAGTTAGTGGATTTGAGCTGGACTTTGAGTAAAAGGTAGAATTTGACAAGTAGAAATCAGAGGGACTCAGAGGAGAGGCCAATGAAGGAGAGAGGAAGGCAACGCAGAACTGAGAGAGAGTGGATCTGAGGAGCGCTCTCCTGGGCCTGCCTCGGCCCCTCCACTGTGGAACCTTGGCTTCCAGGCCTGCTCACAGGAACACTTTCTAATCTGTGGAATGAGCATAATCATATCTGCCCCATAGTAACTGTAATTTTCAAATGGAGCAAGGTAAGCGAAACCACTCTGAAAACAAAGCACCAAACAAACACAGATGTGCCTAATTTTCCAGGCAACACAGAGCTCCGGGCTCAGGCGAGCAGGTGGGGAAGTGTGAGGGAGCTCGGCCTAGAGTGAAACTGCAGCGTGGCTCGTGTGGGTTGGCTCTGGAGAGAAGGGACTAAAAAGCTGTGGCTAGGGAAATCGGTAAAGGCTGCGAGTACCCGTGGAGGTGTCTGGACTTGATTCCTTAGATAATGGGGAGTCAGATGATTTTTGTGGACACAGGAGTTTAGAAAGATTGATCTAACAGCATTGATTAGGGAGATGTCACAAGGGCCTAGATGACAGTTGTTGCCACGAGAATAGAAAGGGACAGATGCAATACATAGAGTTTGGTGTGGCATTCACTCGTGTCCAGGCCACGGAGAGGCAGGGCGGGGAGGGCCCGCTGCCAGGAAGTGGGGGTGCCGTCACTGGTGACTGGATGCTGCTTCTGCCAGTCACAGAGACCAGAGAGGCAGAGAGACTGACCTTGTGGGGAGAGAGTGGTTGGTTCCCCAGGTGAAAACGTGTTTATATGCACCTGCTCCGTGTTCTTGCTGAGCCGCTCATTGGGACAGAAAGCCCCTTACCCGTCTTGCCCCACAAGTGCACTAGTGAACTTGTTTTTGTTCTGAGTAGGACTGTGGCTGAGTGAGACAGAGGCTGCTCCGCAGTGAGTGTCCTCCTCAGTGAGAGAGAGCGCTCGATTTAGTAGTTTTTGAAAATTCAGTTTCATCAACCTGTCTTCTACTTGTAGACTTTGCTTAAATTAACCCTCCGCTTAACTTATGCTGTGAGTACAGTAGCGATGCCATATCCTGCCCCGTCAGCCTCCTCATTAGCCCGGAGCATCAGGGACAGGAGGCCAAGGGCTGCTCTAGATCTTTGCCACTTACTAGCCATGTGACACTGGGGAGGTTACTTGAAATCTCTAAACCTTGATTTCCTAATCTATAAAGTGGGGATGTGATCATAATGATAATACCTATCTTTCAGGATTGTTGTGAGATTTGCGATATTAAACTTAACTAGCATAAGGCTGGAGAAACGGGCCCTCGACAGAGGGCTGCTGCTGTTACGGCTCCAGGACTCAGCGCCTGCCCCGCCTCCCTCCCGCCGCGCCTGCAGCCTTTCCCTCGTGCCCTGGCCCAAGACTCACCCAGGCTCTGCCCGAGGAGGCGCTTGCAGGGCTGACCGGGCAGCTGCTGCGTCTGCGGGGACAGAGGCTACCCTGTCCCCTCCTCTCAGGTAAACAAACACCTTTAGCCCACCGACAGGCTCTTCAGGAGAAACAGCTTTGCTCTAGCTCCACAGTGGCCTGACGTGCGGCACGTTCCCCCCGGGGAGTAAACGGGCAGAGGCAGGGCTCCGTGTGCATGCTCCGCTCCAGTTCCCCAGGAGCCCGGGCAGGGCCAGGGAGGGGACAGCGGGCCCAGGGCTGCAGTCAGCAGAGACCTGTGCAGCTGGCTTCCCCCTGCCCTTTGATTAGGAGAGTCCTTGTGGATCCCAACTGGCCATGGAAAGAAACTATTTTTCTATCATAAAATATGATTCAAGCAATTATTTAAATGAATAGTGTTCCTTGTGAGAAGAGTCAGGCATTCTCCCACCAAACCAGAAATCATATCCAAAGAACGCGCCATTGGGCCCAGAGATGGCCAAGCAGCAAGATTTCAAGGCAGAGGCGTTGGGCCTCAGCACTGCTGGCCACATGAGCCTGAACGGCCCTGTTTCCTCATCTGTAAAGTGCATGGAGTGTCCCTTCCTGCCCCTTAACAAGAGCAACGTGAAGCCGTCTGCACCCACTTTCGGGACTCCTGAGGCCTTAGCAACCAGTGACTCCACACAGTCTCCTCCATGGGTTTTAATAAGCTTACAAATTAGAGCTCATTTTTCAGTTTTTTATATCTATTTATGCTTTCAACCAAAACCACATTGCACAATGGAAGTGATTAAAACAAATTCTCCTGTGAGAAATCGGCCGGACAAGAGCCACTTTTGTGAGGAGTGTGTATCCTCGTGGCTTTCCAGAAACAGGGCCCACTCGTCTTGATTTCAGCCTTACAAATTCAGCAAATGTAATAGCCCATGTTGATGGCATATAGTAAATAAAGGTCTTTCTTGGACTCCCAGGAAGTAAATCATTGACATGCTGACTTCTGTGACCGGCCACAGGAAGCATGGATGAAAATGAGAGAAAGAATGGAGACGTGTCCCCTGCGGCCGCCAGCCCGGGCCTCAGCTGCCTTGCCTGGGCTCCAGGGCAGGGCAGAAGGAGAGGCGGCCCCTGCAGGAATGGCCAGGGCTCTTTCTCTTCTTTTGTGCCCAATGGAATGAAGTCCACTGTGCTGCCATTAATAGCTGTTTACCTTCCTACCCAGCATCCCACATGGCCCGATTCTACCCTATTGCTGATAGAAACAAAGGAAGCAATCTTACATTGCTCTTGACAAGCCAGGAACTCATCTTTTTTATGAGGCTCTTTCAATTGTTACCTTACAATTTTTTTTCTAACTGGATTCTCTTCATCATCTTGGTTTGAGACATACTCTCTGAAGACAGAGTTAGAAATAGCTGCTCACTCAGGGTTACCTATAAAATGCATCTCAAGTATTCAGGAGGGTTGAAAAGATAGCTTCCTAAGTCAAATAGGATGGCTGTGGATGGGGTGGGCAGGTGGCGACTCTGGTGGACTTTCTGCTTTAGCACAGAGCAGTAGACATGCCTCTCTCTTTGCAGGTAGAGAAACTGAGGCTCAGCCACGCTGGGACTAAAACCCAGTGCATGGGACACCCCGTCCAAGGGTTCTTTCCCTATGTTGTGCTTTATAGCTCTGAACCTCAACTGGGATTGTTTCCATTTGATTTCTGATTTAGCCAAAAAAGCCTGTATTGTCTTATAACAAAGTCTCTCTGGAGGAATTTTGAATTTCATTTCCACCCCTTCACTTACCTGTTTCCTTGAGCCATCCTTTTTATTTCCCCTCCCCATTCCATTTGTTAAAGTAGCAGGCAAAACCACCCCTGCTCTTTTCCCACGCTAATATCTGATTAAATGTGTAAAGCCCCCTCTCTACTAAAGCCCCAAATGATCGGTCACCAAGCTTGGTAAAGTTGCTGAGCCTGTGCATGGCCAAGTCCAAGGGTCAGACACACCTGAGTGTTTCTCACTGAGGAGACTTCATCCGGCACCTCCTAGGCTCACAGACGGCCCATTCTGGAGCTTCAGCAATTGCTTCAGTTTATGTCTCCTACCAGGTCCAAGTTCACTCAGTTCCCTCAGTTGTCAGGTGCTTTGTGTTTATTGGAGGTTTAATTGGTAAGGAGAACATTCCAGTTCCTTTCATTTGCTTTTCCAGAATAACTAGGCATTTTCCTTTCTGGAGAAAAAGGAAACCTAGACTTGCCCTCGGCCATGATATTACTTCTTATTTGGCGAAGGAAAGTGACCACAGTCGTCTGAGAACGTGTGTGGAGTTGAATGCAGAGTTCTCGCTATTTTTCTCTTGTTTTATGATTCTACTTTTAATTCTATTCCTTTACCTTTTTCCTTGATCCAAAAGTTTTGATAAAATCAATATAATATAAGAGGCCACAGAGTGCAGAAAAGGGAATGAGACCAAAGGCAGATTATTTTCTATAAGATCAGTGTCAGTTTTCTTAAGCGATGAGCTCAGCACTCATCTGCTGAGAACAACGGAAAACGAGGCGAGGGTCCCCTTTGAGTAAACCTACAGCTTGGTCCTTCTGTCTCCGCCTCTTTCTCATCTGGGCTCCAGTTGTTTGTATACAGTGATGTTCCTTCACCATCAGCCAAATGGAAAAAGAGAGTATTTTCCCCACACTTATTGTGCTGAGAGTTTTAACAGGCATGTAGGGAGGAATCTGTATTCAGATAAGAATACATATGGGCCTGGGCTTGTCTTTGAAATTTGTTTTTTCTGTGCTTGGGCCTCCTACAAATTTCAAGGGAAAGGGAGTCGTTAAAATCGGACTTAGTTCTTTAGTTTAATCCAAAAGAAATTCTTTCTGTTCAGTGACTTTAAAGATGGACAGCTTTAAATAGAACATTTCTCTCCCCCTGCAGACAGCTGTGTCAGGGTGGCCCATGAGGAGAGGAGGCCCTGCTGTGACATGGCAGGGACCGTGGTTCCCTACGATGTACTTTCCTCCGATCTCCTCCTTCCTTCCCTTGGAATCCGTGGGCCGTCCTTTAACACCCCGCAAGCACTCGAGACTCCGTTGCCCGTTACCTCTGGTACAGCCCCACGCAGTGACGAACCTTCTCTCCGCTTTGGGGGCAGCATCTGGGGGCTGAGCCCTGTTACAGAGACACATGCTTCCCTTATAATTACTGATCACCGACCTCCAGTGGGCCCATACTGCCCAGCTGTCCTGCTTCGCATCTCATCATTTCTGTCTTGAGTTACTTTTTCAAACCTCCGTTGCTCTCCCCAAATTTCAGCTCTCCAGCTCCCCTCTCACTCGCAATAAATCAGCTCGCCTCCTGCTTCGGAAAACATGAAACCGCCGCAGAGGACCTCCTCTCAGTCCCTGAAACATTAAAGCAGCCTGCTTCTCATACTTTCTGTTTTCCTGTCACGTCCACCATTCTTTCCTAACTAGACCCGTTGAAACAGCCTTTGAGCATGCGTCGGCCTCAGCCATTTAACCACAGCCACATAGGCGAAAGCTTCCAGGAGCCCCAGGCCCCTCCATCAGCCGTCTTTCATCACGCTCCCTTCCAGTCGACTTCCCAGGAAAGCCGACCACAGGCACCGTCTGTTTGTTCCCTGACACTCCTCATGGCCCTGACATCTGGTGCCCATCTCAGCCACGTCGCTAACGCAGCCTGTGAGGTCACCGTGGCCACCATGTCCCTAAACCAGAGAGACCTGTGGTTCTTGTGTCATGTCTTTTTAGCAGCATGTGATAGTGTTGATAGCTGCCGTTCTTTCTGCCCTTTTTTAAAAATTATATTTTATTAAATTCATTGGGGTAATATTGGTTAGTAAGATCATATGTGTTTCAAGTGTAGAATTCCACGGTACACTATCTGTATATTCCACTGTGTGCCCACCACCCAGAGTCCAGTCTTCTTCCATCACCAGATATCAGGCCCCTTCCCTCTGGCAGCCACCACACTGCTGTTTGTGTCCATGAGCTTAAGTTTTATATCCCACAGATGAGTGAAATCACATGGTTCTTAGCTTTTCCTGCCTGACATCTCACTTAGCATAACATTCTCCAGGTCCATCCGTGTTGTTGAAAATGGCAGTACCCATCCTTTCGCATGGTGAGTAGTGTCCACTGTGCACACCTCCCACGTCTCTGTCCAGGCCTCCACCGCAGGGCACTTGGTTGTCTCCATGTCTTGCCCACCGTGAATAATGCTGCAGTGAACGTAGGGGTGCATATATTTTGTGAATACATGTTTTCAAGTTTTTAGGTGGATACCCAGGAGAGGGACTGCTGGGTCGTATGGTAGCTCTATTAATATTTTGAGGCCTCGACAGTCTATTTTCCGTAGTGTCTGTCCCAGTCTACATTCCCACCAGCTGTGAATGAGGGTTTCCCTCTCTCCACAGCCTCTCCAACACTTGTTATTACCTGTCTTGCTGATAACAGCCCCTCTAACAGGTGAGAGGTGGGATCTCATTGTAGTTTTGATTTGCATTCTCCTAATTGCTAGTGAGGTTGAACATCTTTTCATGTATCTGTTGGCCATTTGTATGTCTTCTTGGGAGAAATGTCTATTCAAGTCCTCTGCCTATTATTTAAATTGGATTGTTTATTTGTTTGGTGTTGAATTGTGTGAGTTCTTTATATATTTTGGAAACTAAACCTTTGTGGGAGCTACTGTTTGCAAATACCATCTCCCATCTGGTCGGCTGCCTGTTTGTCTTGTTTTCAGTTCCTTTTGCTGTGCAGAAGCTTTTTCGTTTGATACAGTCCCACTCATTTATCTTTGCCTTTACTGCCATGCCTTTGGGGTGAAGTTCATAAGGTGTTCTCCACGACCCTTTTTGTAACACTCTTCCATTCCCTCTGACTCACCTGCCCTGAGTTTTCTCCTGCTTCTCTGGCCAGTTATTTTCAGGCTCATCTTCCTCTGCCCATTAAATGTTGGAGTTAATCAGGATTCTATCTGCAGCTCTCTTCTCACTCTGTTCTCTAACCCTCAGTGATTCCATCCGTACTCTTGGATTAAAATAACACGGGAACCGAGATGAGTCACAAGTTTATACCTCGGTCAAACTCAGGCTCCTGGATGCAACTTACTTGACTACCCTCATTTGTCTGCCTCTCAGTACATCCAAAACCAAACTCAGGAACCTAATCTGTGTTCAGCGTCCTCTTAACAAAAAGCTTAAATTTTTCCTAGATATTCTGTCCTTCATCCAGTTGTTATGTAAATCACCTCTCACTAGTTTTACTACCTTCAGAATGTATATTCAGGATAAATAGTTTAGAATGTTCTGATTGTTATTATTTGGTTTAATTTCTTTAGAGAACTATATAACACCTTTTCCCCCTCCAATGCACTGAAACAAGAAAGAATTATAAATGGGAAATGATGTAAGTGTAAAATATTGGTCAAAAAAAATTTTTTAATTACATGCCAGGAAATATTTTGTTTTTGAAAAGAGAAATTAATAGTGGGCATCAGTCTTGTTTTCTTCTTAAGGCCATTGTCACTACATTACACAGAACTGGGACACACCAGAATTTCGGTGGGTTACTGTCTTGCCTTCTTAGGTACGTGCATTTCTCCCCTTAGGTGGAGTTATGAAACAGAGTTTCAAAGTTAATTTTCTGGTCATAAACTCTTGTAAAGAGGCATCATCAACATATTGGACTTCTCAAGAGATCTTTAACTTGGCCTATAAAAGAGGTGTTCCTTAAAGAATTTTAAAACTTTATCTTTAGTTCTAAGAAGAAAGCACTCTTGAGTCAGGAAGAACATCTTACCCTTTTCCCTTTTGGTCTTCACTGTTCACATACCAGTAAAGAGAGGGAGAGATTCATCTGCAAAGCCTCCTGAGAATGTGGACCTTCATGCAACAGGATATTGAATTGTTTGAGAAAACAAGAATTGCATTTTTGCAAATAAACTCTTGCACCCATATTGAAAGGCCAGTATTCATAGGAGCTCTCCCAAAGAATATGTCTCTCTCTGCCAAAGCACAAAGCAACCTCCAGCAGTTACTAATGAGCATGACTAATTATCAACCTGAGCAACAGATGACATCAGAGAAAACGGGAATAAATTACCCTGCAATGAACTGCGAGTGAATCTGCCCATTTAATGAATCTAATTTACATGGCTCTTTTCCTTGCTGTTTCCTTTGTAAATAATCTTTTATTTAAATAGTTTTCAGCCCAAAAGCTAGAATTATAGTTATTCTGGGGGTTATGTGGGTTTAGTGGGTAAGCCATTCTTTCGGTCATACCTTCAAGCTGTTCAGATCATTCAGCATATAGCTGGCTGTTCATTTAGATATAATATTGCTCAGGTAGTGGGCTCAGAACCGTGTGCAGAGCTCAGATCACAGACAAAAGCTCTTTAAATGGGAGCTCGTGGGGCCTGATCCATGATCTAAGACAGTAGTGTTGGGTAAATAGCCCAGCTGAAAATGTACAGCCTCTGTCATTTCTAATGTATGAATAGCAGACTATATATGAAACCCTGGGCCATCACTGATACCATCAAAAGCGTCAATGGGAGGCCCACCGCCTTCCCAGCAGACCCTTGAAATTCATTGTGGGGGGACAGGGGCTTGGGGTGTCACAGGGACTCCTGCAGTTTTCTCTCCATAACATTTTCTGGCTGAATCCAAGGCAACGCTGTGAAGCGTGTCATTGATTTGATTGGCTACCATTTGTGGCAGTTCTCGCTTAGCTGTTGAAAATGACTTTTTCCCTCTTTGTATCGTAGCTGAACATCTCATTCTGAGAACTGACTTACTGTAACCCTCCATTTTCACACTTTACCTAGAAAAAGAAAAGAATTTTAGAAGAATGTCTTTCTGTTCCTGTCACCACAGAAATGAAATAAGAAAGAACTTAATGGTTCCTGTCACACATGTGCTGTGTGCACATGATCACACACAGTCGGACAAAGGAAAGCAGGACCATGGGGAAGAGCAGCCAGAACCTCTTTGGTATTAAGTCTGTGGATGCGCGGCCCAGTCAACCATCCATTAAGGTCAAAACCATCCTCCCTCCCCTCCGCTGGGTGTCAGAACTGCTCAGATCAGTCATTTCAGTAAGTAAAGGAATAAAGACTAGAAAATAGGAGAGTTGCAGATTTGAGGAACTCTGAAAGTGTCAATGCCGCTTGTATTATTACAGCCATTTTTATATCACTAGCATTTAAGAATTATGTTTTCTAGCATTGGAGGATTGTTTTGACAATTTGTTCAAAGAAAGATAAGACAGAAAATATAATCTTCTCAGGAGGAGACCCGTGTATGTGTGTGTGCATGCACACACGTATGTCTGGGCTGGAACATGCGCTAGACACGCCATACCCATCCTGGGCGATTGAATAGATCACCCACTGGGACTTTTTACAGCTAATTTTTCGTTTGCTTGGTCTTTTGAAATAAGGTGATATGTTATGGTGTCCACAGGGTATATGTCGACAAGCATTGCCTGATTTTAACAACTTGTTCAAGTTCATCTTGACAAATCTAATTCTTGGTAGCTAGCTGTTTGACCTTGAAACTTATTTGTGGACATTGTTCTAGTTGTTACATAGATGGTGGCATTGGATGGGGTATTTTAAATCTGAGGTAATTCAGTGATAAACAGGAATATGTCAGCAATAAATTTTACAAGTGGCCTCTCAAGGAATCTTCCAGGTCAGTAAATTCTGGATCAGGGTCTGCTGGTCATAGGGAAGCAGAAGTTCTGGTGTTCATTTCATTGAGCGGTCCCATCCTAGAGATCAACAGGCAGCTTCTAAGATGGTCAGCAAAGCACTCAGACATGCTAAGTGAAGGACGGGCCTTCGCACCATAGTTTGCATGTCCCCTTTGCCTGCCTCCACCTGGTTTCCCATAACACAGCTCTCATCCCGTGGGGGATTCACCAAGAATCAGTGACGCTCAGCTCAGGGTCCTTCACTTGAAAGAGCCCCATGTAAGGGATCTGTACTTATTTTCTATTGTAAACCTTATATTCTTTTTGTTAAGGATGGCCCACTGAATTGGATAACCTTCCAAGTCCACAAAATCTGTATCCATTCCTGTCCATGTGAGTGAGCGTGAGAGAGAAAGTATGACAAGTTCATGGTCTTATTGTGATACTAAGTATAATATAGCTCACCATTGTAAAAGATTTACACTAAGTATCATAAGATAGTTTATCATTGTGAAAGATTTATACTGAGTATCATAATATAGCTCACCAGTGTGAAAGATGTATACTAAGTATCATAATATAGCTCACCAGTGTGAAAGATGTATACTAACTATCATAATGCTCACCATTGTGAAAGATGTCAGTCACTTGCACCCATGTAGCACCACTTTCTGCATTTGCTTATTGGAGTAGTTTTGGTAAAAGAATATATATTTTTTCTTCAGTAGGGATCAAAATTCTTCAGGAAATTTAATTCTCAGTTTGGTGTCTGAAGCTGATGTTATTTCTCTCCGCATCTCTCCCCAGCCATTTTGCACAGCTTCTCCAGCTTGTAATACCATAGCAAGCAACTTGTCACCTCCTAAAAGGTGTTTAAATCCACAGATACCCAGTAATGACTCTTACAGGATGTCCTCCAATACCTTTAATTCTTTAGTCTAAATTTGCATTGAACAGCTATGAACCAGAATGACTGTCGTATCTTCTTTTGCTACTCAATCCAGTTATGAATTGATGATTGTTTTTAAATCCTACTCTAGATCCCTCAAACCACCCAGACCACAATTCTTTATCTTTAGGCATTGGAGGCTCCCAAACTGGTCCCATCACAGGTATATGTTCTCATAACCAGAAGTCCATGGGAGCCAGGCATCCATAGCCCACTGCTCCAAAGGGCCTACAAAACAGAAACACTAAAGAGCAGTGAAAAATATCCTAATTAAAGAAAACCTCCTCTCCATCATATCAAATTAATGCTATTCTGAGAAAACGCAGAAAGAGGACTGATTAATGTAAGTACCAAAAGGCTTTGGGGCAGACTTTTCAGCCTGAAGGATGGAGGGAGGCATATTCTTAAGAATTTCGTTAAGGATTTCTTAAAGAAATTTAGAATTAAGTACCCTTTTCAGCTTTAATTATGATTTTGCTACCAGCAAGCATAGTCCTGAATACAGTAAGGACAAATAATTATTATGAATTCTGAAAAAAATTCGTGCCCCTTTTCCAGCAGAAATCTTTTTAAAAGGTACAAGCAGAGATCCAGGGAGATCTGACAAAGACCTGAACTGGAGCCTCTTTCAGTTTCTTCAAGACCCCACTAGATACAGAGTGCCTGAGAGATGGGAACCCACCTGGTTTTCCATGGAGAAATTCCAGCCGCTCCTCGGTACCTGTTTTCTCGCCATGATGGCCTCCAGGCCTGCTACATGTGCCTGCTCCGAGCAAGTGTTCTCGTAAAGGTCGAGCAGATGTTGGTCAGCATGCAAGCAGAAAGGCCCTTCAGTTGCATGGCAGTATAATCACTAATGCCTTCCGGTGAGAGACTGTTTCAGGTTGAGTTGGGCATTGTCTTTTGACCTCTGCCACTGTTTCATTTACTTTGCTTTTTTCTTAATGGCTGTAGCTTGGCACGGTTGTGCAGGGAATCTGGAACCTAAGTCTATATTAGGCTAGTCAAGCATGAAATTATAGTTTGTTGGCTGACAATACGAAAGGGAGCTCAGGAGACTAAGCATCATGTAACAGCCCTGAGGGCCTCTAACATGAATTTAATCAACCGTGATTCCCAGTCACTTATTATTTTGTTTACAATGTCACAAGGCAAAAGTTCTCACATTGTATCCTGAATGCTTCTGAGGTTTCTCCTCTGCATTAGTCTTTGGCCTGGACGCTCGTTTTCCATGTGGGTTAACACGTTTGGGAGCTGTAATTGTGTGAGGACACCGCGTAATTCAAGCCCCAGCATCTTTTTACAGAAGCAAGTGTCACTCCCAGAGTGGTATTAATAATTGTAAGAAAATTGTGAATCGAGCAACAGTTGTTGGCATGAATCTAACGATCAGAACTAAGCACAGCCAAGCTCAGCGCTGGAACAGGACAGGCCGGCAGCAGCGCTGTGCTGTCGGGAGCGCGGGGTTCGCCGCCCTGCTCGCGGGGCCAGCTGCGGCTCTGCGGCGCAGCGATGGTCCCCGATGCCGTGGCGCTGCGCTGCGCTGCGCTGGGAAGCGTCAGAACCCTCAGTGGAAAGGGTCTGCAGAGTAATGTTCTTGCATTAGAAGCCAAGCAGCATGTGCGTGGGGGGGGCATAGAGTGAGGCAGGAGGGAAGAGGAATGCCGTGCACTGAGCAAGAATTAGGCAGCCTGGGACTCGAGCCGTGAAAACCCCCATACGAGGCTTACGCCGAGCAGGCGAGCAAGAGAGCTGGAAACTGCGTTTCTTCCCTCCAGCCACTCAGTTCATAGGCAGCGGTGCAAACTGTAATTAATTACAGAAGAAAAAGATGACAGCCAGTGCACGCGAAGCAGTGAAGGGGCCGGAGGCCCCTGCCGGGAGGTACGCATGCCTACCTCTCCAAATACGGTTTAGTAGGGATTTTTATTTAAGGGGACATCCATATTAATCTCTTATATACAAAGGTCATTTAATTGGCATTCAAGGATCCCTCCTTGCTTCTCTTACCCTTTACCTTAAGGACAGAAAAGCAAAACGCATGGGACTCTCCTTCATGGGGTCGTGACTGGTTTCACTCTGGCCCTGACAAGCAGCAGCAATGGGCTCTGACCTTCAAAGCACCCAGGCAGATGCTCCTCTACCCACAGATGCCACAGGTCTGGGAAGCAAGGCCAGGGTCACCATGGGCTCGGGATTCCCTTCCCACCCCTTACTCCCCAAGATCTTGCTCAGGGTTGGTCACGTTGCCTCTAAAGTGGTTTCTAAACGTGGAGGCAGCTCAGCATCCCCTGGGGCACTGGTTAAAAGTTCAGAGCCCTGGCCTCCCCCTGAAGATTCAGATTCAGGCAGCCTGGGGACAGTGCCAGGGACCTGTACATTTAGCCAGTATCTCAGGGGACTCTGCAATGGCAAGCCATCAGGAAAACTTTGGGAAAGTCCTGCGGTCCCATGAAGGAGCTCCTGGTCCCATTGAAGTACAGCCTGACCGCTATGCTCATTTTATGGAAGAAAACACTGAGGCTCAAAGTCACAATGCAAGGAAGGGGCCAGATTGGGTCATAAACCAAAATCTGTTAGAGACCAGAGCCCACACTTCCACCTGCTGAGATAGTCCTCCAGGGAGGTGGGGGGCGATACCCCGTTCATTCCTCCTGCTGCGGCTTCTATGACTTGTCAGCATGCTCCCAACTGCCCTGTGTTTACATACGCTGCTGAAACCAGTAACCTGAACTGTGAAATCAGAGGCCTTCTCTTTCCACCCACTTTCAGTCCACTGGCCGCGGTGGAATGGCTGGCAGGCAGATCCAGGCCTCTCCTGAGGGTCAGGTTCATAGGCTTTGTGACGACTCTTCTCCACTGTGCTCAGGCCCCATTTTCCAGACATGCACAGGATCAAAAATGGATTTCCAGACGATTAAAATGGAAAGAAGTCCGATTGATTGACATATGCAGATGTTCTGCCAGAGACTTCTTATGTCTAACACAGTGCTCTTCACACCAGTTGTAGCCTTTTCTTTCAAACATGAAATTAATAAAAGCGGGACTTCTCTGTTTGAAGATGGATGAACATCCTGGAGCCGAGGGGTCCACCCCCTCTCCCACTTTCTTCTCCCCCTGACACCCACTGAGATCCCTCTCACCCACCAAGGAATCTTTGTTTTTTAACCCTCACGTGCAGATAGATTTTTATTGATTTTTAGAGAGAAAGAAAAGGCGGGAGAGATGGGGGGTGGCATCGATCCATTGCCTCCTGTTTGGACCCTGACCGGAGATCGAAACTGTGACCTTTGGGTGCACAGGGTGATGCTCCAACCAGCGGGGCCACCCGGGCAGAGTGCCCGCCAAGGAGTCTCAGTGCTGCACAGAACACAGCTGGAGCGCCAGGGTCCTCGGGTCTCCTGCCAACGATAAAAAAGCAGATACCAATGACATGCGCATGATCTTGCTGAGAGAGTAAGCCATGACAAATAAATAAAACACCCCCTACGTGTCCCCATTGCTAGTAATTAAAACAGTCCGACCACTGAGGCATTAGACTTGGGGCTAGGAGTTCTGCACTCCTGGGCAGGGCAAGCCACGGGCCCACCTGGCTGCAGAGACACGTCGCTCTGGGAGCCCAGGCTTCACGGCCTATGGCCCTGCTGGCTGGGAGGTGAGGTCCACGCTGTGCATGAAACACGCCTCATGGGTGTTGGTTGTCACAGCTGCCTTGGCTGTGTGGAGAGATTCTAGAATTGCAGCTTCAGACCAAGGAAGACCTGGTGCTTACTCTGAATACTGCTGACGCCACCAGCTTCCTGCTTATTAGTTCTGAAGCAATCCGGTAATTAGGCAAACATGGGTCACTGTTTTGTTGCTAAATTGGTGAAACAAATCCAAGTTTTATAGACATTTGCAAAAGGACATTTAAGAGGATCCAAAGTGTTTCTAATTGGAGGGAATTTTTCGTACTGTTTGTTCGTGGAATCCCAAGCAAGCCCACGGCCTTGCGAGGGCCGCCATGCGATGTGCACACAGAGTTTGAGGCAACCAGAACTCACGGTGGGAGAGCCTTGTTCCAACCCAGAGACACGCTCCTTCCTCATCAGTCTTCCCCAGAAACACTAGTGGGTGTGGAAACACCCATTTCCTGGGCAAAGGGTCGACCTGCCTCCTTCACAGTGAGAGACTGTTTCTAGTTCCTGACAGTGAACTTGACCATAGCAGGGCTCACAACACACTCCCCAACTGCTCAGATTTCTTCTGTTTCCTGTGTTTTACATGTGATTTAAATAAAAGTTCTAAAAGTAACATGGAGGAGTGAAAAAAATTTAACATTTGTCACCAGATGGCCCTGTGATCTTAAGCAAGTTACTTAAGGTCCCTGAGACTTGGTTACTTTAGCTATGAACTGGGGATAGAAAACGCATATCTGTAGGGTGGGGGTTAAATGAAATTAATGTCAGTCAGCAGACACACGAAAGAGCCCAGGAAAGCACCGTCGTGACCGGTAGTGCTATGCGAGCGAAGGCTGGCCTTGCCCCCTTCCCCCACCCACCTCAGGGTGCAGGCTGAGTGTCACCGCCCGGGAGAGGTCCTGGGCGTGCGCCAGGTACAAGCGTCCCCTCCCCTCCTGCGCCCCTGAACGCTTCCTCCCTCCACGACTGCCCCCCAGAAAGCATGGCCACGCACACGATGCGCGCTTCCCTCATGCAGCTGTGCGTAATTAATGCTCGGGAGGTGACCAGTGCACCAATGGGGGGGGAGTGAATGAATTCCTCGGCAACGGACACCATCGCCTACGCGTCACTGTTTCCCGGTGCCCAGCTGTAACCGATGCCTGGTGGGAATTCAGGAGGCTGCTGGATGGCTGCTGCCATCCCTGTGGCACCACGACCTGGCTCCCTGTGAGTCACAAACCAGAACCAGCCAGAACACTGCCATCTGGAGGGGTCACACCCCACACAGCTCGTTCTTTGGGTCCTCGGGCCTGATCTGCTCCCTAGACAACAGGAAATAATTGAGTATAGCACCGACTCAAATAGCTCAGAGAGCTACAGATTGTAGCAGGCCTGTTGGTGGTGCTGTGCAGGATGCTCCGCGGCAGCCCTGCAGAGCATGTCTTTGGGCATTTATGTTGCACGTGCTCTTGTTACCCACGTGCTCAAGGCGACAACCCACCGGCCTTACAGCCGTGTCCCGTGCAGCTCGGCCCTGCTGAGTGCTCGGTGCGGCCAACCTGACCCGCTGCCTGTGTGTGGCATCAAGGGGAATGCTCAGGGTATGCCCAGGACCATCCCTCATCGGTTGACGTGCAGAAGAAGGGCCATACCCCTGCGTCGTCACCCCTCCCACCTGGAACACAAGGCTGCACTCTTTCTATAAGGAAAGGTGAAATTCTGCCCCCAAGGGATTATTTTCCAGGCATGACAATTCGGAGATGCACAAAGAGTAGAACCTGCTCGACTCCTGTGGTTTCTCATTTGAATTGGCATCACCGTGGAGCAGCAACTGTTTGGCTGTGTGCTTAAGTGCGATATCTAATGTAGAATCTCACTGTCACGAAATGTGCGTCAGCGCAGGCCTCATGGAGGGCTTCCCGTGTTCTGGGGCATTCAAAAGGCGAACGTGCCCATAGTCCATTCTAGTTGCTGCTCACATGACGACACATCAGGTTAATGTGCTTCACTAAAAGTCACATTTGGAACATTCCAAGGAATAGTTAATTCACTGTTGGCATTTACTATAACACAGTCAAGCATTGTGGAATCAGGACAATGGGCTTCCTCACTCTTGCTCGGAACAGATGGGGGTTATTTCATGATTTTCAGGAAATGCCATGTGCTCGACACCCAAGAAAATGCAGCTAACTGTGCCCTAAAATATGTGCCATTAATAATAAATTTTTACTTAAAAAGCCACTCTCAAAAAAACCCCGAGCCACCTGTGAGCTTTTGAAGGCGTATTAATGAGAGAGCCGTTTCCAGGTGCTATGTAGCCCACACTGCGGGTCTGAGGCACTGGCTCTTGGGCACACTCCCTGGAAAGGGCCTCAGACTGTCCCTTTCGGCTCCAGAGGAGCTGGCTGTTCTCATGCTGAATGTGAGCTGAAACCTCATAAGGTCCACGCCCTACCACCTGGCACTGAATTTAAAATAAAGCGCCTGTGCTCGTTCCCCTCACAGACATCTTGACTACCTAGTGTGAAGCTTCATCCCTTGGCTCTCCCGCCTCAAGTCCATGTTGGTTTGGGATGCAGCTGGGCCGCGGGGCCCATCCCCTCTCCTGCAGCAGATCTGGCCCGCGCGCCGGGGCCACTCGCAGCTTCCCACCCGGCCACCGGCTTCCACTGGGGTCAATGCTGGGCCCAATTCTTCTCCCCACGAATTGTACCTCCAACATTTTTCAAGTATTTCGAAGGCTCTTTCTCAGGATTTCTCCTCATTACCCTCTTCCCTGTGTCATGAAGGAAAAACATAGCGGGGCCTACAGGGTGCACAGTGAGGAAGAAGGCTAGACGGTGGGCGCCTGCCTGCGGCCGCGGTGAACAGCACCTGTAGAAGCCGGATGCAGGGAAGGGAGCTCCGAGGCCCCAGGACCCTGGGGAGGGAGCGCAGGGGGTGGGCAGTGTCAGCGTGGAGGCCGGGGAGCTTGGCTTCCCCAGTGCTACCCCCCAGAGCCTGGTGGGAAACCAGAGATTTCAGATTTTGTGTCAACAGAGGTCAGCTGCTAGCAACACAGAGGGGAGTTTCTTTTACAGATCCTACAAGTTATTTATTTTTCATTTGGGCTATTTTGTTCCTCATGGCTCGACTGAACCCTGTTCTGCTTATCTCAGGTTCTCATTTTTTTCTTTAAGCTCCTGTCAGGCACCCCACTGCCGCTTCAACCCCAAACACACTCACACACACCCCCCTTCAAGGGGCAATAAACTACCACACCGTAAGGCTGCCCTAAACCGGCACCAGCCCGTACTCCGCAGGACTCGTCGTGAGCACTGGGAAGAAGCACGTTGCCTGGGTGATGCCGCACTGAGGCTCAGGAACGGCCCGTCCGGAGGGCTGGGTCTGAGAGTAGGGTGCTTGCCCTCTGAGCCTTTTAGAACAAGTGCCACATGCAAAGGTTAACTCGAGTGGAACGTCCGGGGCCCCCATCAGACAACAAGGTTATGTTTTCAGGGCTCTTGAACAAGATCCTTACGTGAATCAAACACGGTCAGGCGAAGCTGCTGAAGAACATTAAGCAGCACCAAGCATGCATCCGAGCGGGAGCAGGGTTCCGGCCGGGAGACGCCGAGCCCTGTGGCAGCAGCCCTTGGGGCCCATAGCAAGTGGGGCGTTGGGGGAATAGATAAAGCTAACCAGAGAACAACCCAGATGTCCTTGAGCAGCCAAAGCTCCTGTAGTAGGAACAGGAGAAGCCCTGTGTGCAGTGTGCAGGAGTTAGGAGAGGTCAGGCAGGTCTCCCAGGGACAAGCCGCTTCCAGGCGGAGAGTTGGAAGTTCTGAGAAGAGAGAGCCCAGGATGCTGGGCTCCGGGTGGTGTGTAGGGCTTTGCGTCAAGGGGGTGAAACGAGAGGAGCAAGTCACACTCGATCAGGGGACCTAGGCCCCGACGTTACATCAGCATCCATGAGGGTGGGTCACCGTTGCTGTGGTTTCCCGCTGTTCAGATTAGTTCACTGAGACAACCTTGAATATCATCTGAGATCTTAAAACCAAAGAGATTATTAACTTCTTTGCATTTTAAAACTTACTAGACTTTACTTTTTAAAACAGTTTTAGGTTTACAGAATTTCGAGTAGAAACCAGAGTCCCTGCCTAACCCATCTCTCCCTGCTCAGTTTCCCCATAACTGACGTTGCCCAGGGAGCTCACAGTGCATGTTAACCGAAGTCCGAGTTTACATGGGGGTCACTCTTGGCATTGAACACTCTATGGGTCTTGACAAATATATAACGACATGTACCCACCATCAGAGTATCATAGACAATAGTTAATTTGGAGGAGGGGCAATGACATTTTTGTTTTATTTTGTTTTATTAGTTTTATTATTATTTATCAACTTAAGTTTTGTATAATTTATTGAGGTGAAACACACCTAATATCAAATTAACCATGTTCAGAATAGTTAGTTTTTTAAAGAATGCTCAGATTCTAATTTCTAGATATCTGTTCTGATTAAAACCCATGAAGGCAGGAACACAGATAGTACTTGTACATGGAGCAGAAATGGCCACATAGAAAAACGTGTTGGCGGGTGGTGCAGGCAGGAGGAGAGGCGGCTTCCAGGACCTTTCTTTTCTTATCCTGGTTTGCAGCTTTTAGTGGGAACTGGACGAGCCAGTGCTCAGAGTGCAGAATGAATTAGGAAGAACCGGCACTGCTGCTCGAAAGAGCTACTGCATGTTCTCGACGTCCCCTGGGCAGCCGGGAAACCCGCTGCCGCCACAGTCCCGGGCAGTGTGCCAGCACGCGCACCAAAACCGCGGCCACCCAGAGCTCCACCCCTCCGCACCTACGCTGAACAGGAGGAGGTTAGGGGACCGCTCCATGTCCCCCTGGGTGGCGACAGGTGGGAGGTGCTTGCGAAAGAACCAAGAATGCCAGAGGGGAGAGGGGGAGAGGGGCGGGGCAGGAAAAAATGCTTCTGGGTTCACATGATAGGAAACGAAAGTCTCGGCACAGGAAATGGAATCAATCTACTAGTAATAAGAGGCGGAGCCCGACCGGCGTGGCTCAGCGGCTGGGCCTCGACCTCGAATCCAGGAGATACCAGTTCGATTCCCGGCCGGGGCTCATGCCCGGGCTGCGGGCTCCATCCCCGGGGGGCCTGCGGAAGCGGCCGATCGATGACTCTCTCACCACTGATGCTTCTGTCTCTCTCTCTCCCTCTCCCTTCCGCTCTCTGTTTTTTTAAAAAAGAATAGGTGGAAAAGTAAAACAGACAAAAGCTCTGTCTCCCTTTCCTCTTGAATTCAAATTCAGGTTTGCTCCACGCGGCCCCATGCAGAAGGACTTCTCCTTTTTGCCCTGTTTGACCACTTTCTAAGTTGGTTTTCTTTTTACCCCACATTTAAGAGGCAAATGCCTTTGCTGTTCATTCACCCCGGTCTACCCTACCCCCAGTCTGCTTGCATAGATTTTTCTCTTTCCTTGTGATAGATGATGCTTTTTTAGGAGAGGAAGTCTAGCTCTCACTTGGATTTATCATTTGCAATTTTTAGAGCATGTGGACTTCCTTCCTCTCTGTGCTGTCTGAAGGAGCCTCTGCAAGTCCATGTAGTTGAAATTCTGGAGGGATATGCCTCCAGCTCCCCACTGCACTCTCAGAGTACTTGCAAGATCATCTCTGAGCTTTTTCAACTGAAATTATCTCAAAAGGCATTTCTGAATGTGTGTCTGCTGGCGGATTCAAGAAGATCATTACTGCTGAGGGAAAAAATTACTTTATTTCACCCTGGGATAGATGAGTGGCCTCCCTCAGGTGTAAGAACCCTGAGCACAGGACGAGAAAACGGGCCCTGACAGAGAGACACATGTGGCCGTTGATTTTAAGCGCACACAGTTGTGACAAACACCTCACTGATTCTACAAATATTTATTTGGCGCCTACTAAGTGCCAGGCACTCGCCTGGGTGTGGGGATAGAAGATGTGGCCCCTGTTACGCAATTTTCAGCCTAACGACCTAGCAGGGGGGATACAGAAGTCAACTGAAGCCAGTGGGACAGTGGCACCCCTGGCCGTTGCTGCTGTGACTGAGTGAGCGTGCGCGGAGCGCCGGCCTCGGGAAAGGTGTCAGGAGGGGTTTTCTGAGCCTGAGCAGGAGAAGGACCAGCCTCTCAAGTAGCCCCGAGAAGAGTTCCAGGCAGAAGGACCGGCACGTGCGAAGGCCTGGCAGGGGCGCAAGGCGCCCGGTGTGGCTGCCGTGTGCGAGGGACAGTGGCTGAGGAGGGGGTGCCACAGGAAAGCCCAGAGGAAGACAGATGTGCGAGTCCTGCGGCCCCTATGGAAGCAGGCGCCCGTCAAAGGGTTTTAAGGGGGGATATTGTGTACTAATTTGCTTTTTATGGGTCACTCTGGCTGTGCGGCAGAGAGCCGTGGGGAAGGGAGCCTGGCACGGGGGAGGCCAGTGAGGAGACCTCCTCAGGGGTGCAGGGAGGGACAGTGGTGGCCTGATGCACACGATCGTGAGGCCTGGAGGCCTAGTCCGGAAGCAGAATCACGGGACTTTCATGCATTTGGTGTGGGGAGCGCCATGAGACAAACGAGAAATCGGACCGACTCCCAGGTTTCTGACATGAGCAGCTGTGTGTCAGTGGTGTTGTCTAGGGTTCAGGAGGACAGGGCAGGAGAAGGGAGGGCTCAAGAATTCCGCTTAGACGTGTGTGTGCCTCTGCATGACTGGCTGAGCTCTAGATGTTGTTTATAGCTACAGATGAGGCCCCCCTAAGGAGACGGTGCTGGGGGAAGAGAGGAGGTCTGGGGACAGCCCCTCCAGGAACACCTGTGTTTAGGGGCTAGGCGAGGCCCGTGAGCAAAGGGGAGGCCAGGAGGGCTGAGGTCCTGAGAACTCAGGTAGGACAGTGTGTGGAGAAGGGCGGCCACTGTGATAGGGGCCGAGTGACACAGGGAAGAGTCCTGTGGAGTTGCAAACACGGAGGTCATTGGTTGACCTTGGCAAGAGCAAACTTACTGGAGTGGCAGAGCAAAAGCTAGCTGGGGGTAGACTGAGGAGTGAATAAAAATGAGGAAGTGGGCCCTGGCTGGGTGTCTCAGTTGGTTGGAGCAACATCCTGTACGCCAAGGGTGGTGGGTTCGATTCCCAGGCAGGGCACATACCTAGGTTGCAGGTTCAAGCCCCAGGCAGGGCACGTATGGGAGGCAACTCATCCATGTTTCTCTCTCTCTCCCTCTTCCTTCCTCTCTCTCTAAAAATTACTAAATATAGCCTCAGGTGAGGATAAATAAGTAGATAAGTAAATAAATAAATTTTTTAAATGGGGAAGAGGAGATGGTGAGCTTAAATGAACTCCTTTGAGTGTCTGAGCTCTAAAGGGAAGCAAAGACATGGGGGGAAATGGGGAGGAGTTAAAAACGGGAGCACGTGGGGCGGGTGGAGGTGCCCGGCAGGGACGCAGAGGGAAGGAAAGGGAGTCCTGAGCGGCGTCGGGCGGTGGGCCTGGGTGCAGGTGCTCATGGAGGGCTGGCCTTCTAGGGGGGACAAGCGAGCTGTGGTTCCCTCGGCCACACCGAGGGCTCCTCCTGGGCGGGCTGGGCCGGAGCTCTCAGCAGACAGCGGGTGGGACGGCAGCGGGAAGAGAAGGGCGGGTGAGGTGAGGGGCAGAAGCAAGCCTTTGAAACACACGTGACGGGGTCCGCAGGGCAGGCGCCAGCTGAGGCTCCTTAGCACCACTCGGGGGAGTAATTTTCTCCAGTGCTCTCGGGAGGGGCCTCTTGTTTCCTCCTCAAGCAGGTATTTCACTGGCCAGGGACTGTGCCTGTTCAGGGGCTGACACAGGTGGCTGCAGAAATACCTGCCAGGCCCAGAGGCCCTCTGTGCAGTGGGACCTACGCAGGGACTGGGCGCAGGGTTGCCCAGCAGGCGTGACGGGGAAATGGCTGTGGGGAGCAATTCCTCCTCCTTCCCACACCCTTAAAGGGCTCAGTTCTCCAGTGGGTGGGTCCCAGACAGTTAAAACCTGCTTTCACTGTGCGGTCAAGGTTTGTACACTTTTTCTTTCCATTACTGCGAACAACTTTTTATTGCATATTCCGTGTAACCAAATACACAAAAGTGCTCAGAGAGCAGATGTATGCTTGAATAGAAGAAAGCCAATGCCAGGTGGTATCAGAGCTTCATCCACAGGAGAGAGGTTCATCCTTCCTAACACAATACATGTTAGGATGCTTAAGGACCGACCGAGGGCACATCTGCACGTCCCAGGACATGCACAAGTGATGGCTGGCACCCCTCTGCCCTCCCCAAGCTGGTCCTATAGGCCAGCGATTTCCAGCCATGTGCTGCAGGAATTGTTAAAACAGGTGACATCTGACTATTTAATCAGAGACACCTCTTTCCCCTTAGATTGTCAAAGAAAAAAATGCCAACAGCCAACACAAGAGTCGTCTGGTGTGAATGAATCAAAGTTACACCTATTTTCTTTGTCAGATGGGCAAAAAATATATTTTTGGCATGCCACAGAATTTAGTAATTAGTTTACGTGCCGTGAGATGTAAAAGGTTGGAAGTCACTGCTGTAGGCAGAGAGCAGGTCTGCAGGATTCACTTTAAACAGTCGCTCATTGCCCAGCCGGGTGTGGCTCAGCGGTTGAGCATCGAACTAGGATCCAGGTGGTTGGGGTTCGATTCCCGGTCAGGGCACATGCCCAGCTTGCAGGCTCGATCGATGACTCTCTCATCATTGATGTCTCTATCTCTCTCTCTCCCTCTTCTTTCCTCTCTCTGAAATCAATAAAGTCACTCACAAGGCACCGATAGCCCATACTGTCCCTTTTGATGCTGCTGCCCTGAGGCTGTGGCCTCCAAAGATCTGAAAACCCACAGAGCCGTAGAGGACTCTGTGTCCTATGAGACTGGCCGTGGCCTTCCAGGAGTGTCTGCCCGCAGCATCCTTACCCTCAGCAGAGTTAAGGGAGCCCTTTCTCCTAACTTGCCCAGGTGGCATGAAAGGCAGGGTGAGGCCTGGAGCCTGCAGGCAGAGACAGGACACGCCGAGAAGACAGCTGACCCTGCCTGAGCAAAGCCCAGTCCGAAGGGGAACCAAGGTCAATGGCAAGGTTTAGGGTATGGAGGGCGAGGAATTGAGAGACATACTTGACTATTTGCCATGGATCTATTAACAAAACAGGGTCAGGATTTCAGGCACCTCCTGAGACTCAGAGCTCTCACTGCTTAGCACTGTGCCAGGTACTTTACATGCATGTTCCCATTCAATTCTTGCACAAGCAGTATTTTACAGGTGAAAAAAATCTGGAATCTTGAGGGGAATTAAGTGACATGGTGGCACAGGCAGTGAGGACACATTCGACCAGAGTGGCCATGGGCCTGTTCTCACCACCGTGGAGAAGTTTTCCATGTTGTTGTTGTTGCTGGGGCTCCGGGGACCCAGAGGCTGTGGGAATGAACAGGAAGGCTTAGTCCAGGCTCACCTGTTGCCCAGGGAGTACCAAGTGACCCCAGGAGTTCAGAACATCTTCAGGGAAGGCTGCTGCCATTCCCCTGCCCCCATCTCAGCCCCCAGCCAGGAGAGCAGTTTTTACATGAACAACGCAGATAAAGGAAAGAGTCAGATGCGATCACCTGCAGGCCCGGGCTTCTCCACCATCTCCCCGAAGCCGGAGGGAGAAGTTTGTGGGGTGGCCACACAGCCTCCCCACAAGCTGAGATGTGGGGCAGGTGATCTGTCTGGGGCAGAGCAGAGGCTCCTAACTGGGACCTTGGGTCTGAGGGCCGTCGGATGCTGTGTGCATGCTCACCTGTCCAGGGAGAGACCTGTGCCATCCACAGACTGCCACAGACTCCGCCACCCAGGCAAGTTGGAGAGCCTGCTCCAGAGTGAGGAGTGTTCCTAAGGAGCTGACGACCAGAACCAAGACCCAGTGACACTCCAGAAACATTTGACTTGAATTCTTAAATATCCCCGCATCACAGGAGGGAACATACTTCAGAGTAGTCACTGTGCTGCTCTAGCCGACTCTTGGGGCCTTGCTGATTGTAGCTAATGTGAGGGGAAGTGTCCTACAGCATGGCTGACCCATGGCCACAGTGCCCATAGCAGACCCTTTGTCTCACTGGAAACAGAGGACGGTGACGATGTGAAGTAAGAACTCAGAGCTCCAAAAGGAAGGGCAGTCAGTTCAAGGACAGCTGGCGGCCTCCACCGCAGTGAGTGCACAAGCGAAGGGAACTGGGAGACCTGTCTCCCAGCATGTGGAGGGCGCAGACCAGCAAGGGTCAGGGGCTCCTGGGCACAAAGGGGAGGCCTCCATAAGTCCGCACAGTCCCCTGCTGCCTCTCAAGACCGTCACCGCAGCACGGGGACAGAGCTGCCGTGCGTGGAGACACACTGCCTTGTTCCGCAGTGGAGTCCACGAGGAAGCAGAGCTTGCCTGCCACGGAGACTGTCCTCCCTTCCCGCTCCCCAAACGGGCTCTTGCTGATCTGTAACAGCCTCCACGTGCCAGTGTCCTTGGTTGTAACAAAGCACCACTGAAGCCCAGCTGGTTGAAATCGAGGGTCAGCAGGGCCACTTTCCCTCCAGAGGCCCCAAGGCAGGTTCCTTGCCCGCCTCCCCTGGTTCCTGGCGGTTGATGTCGGGCCGTCAGCATTCTGGCTTCTAGTTGCCGCCCTCCAGTCTCTGCTCTGGCTCCACATCGTCTTCTCCCGTCTGTCCTTGTGTCCGTGTCTCTATGGACAAATGTCCTTCTTCCTCTAAAGACGCCAGTCATTGAGTTGAGGGCCTCTCCCGGTCCATCGAGTCGACTTCCTGACTCGATGGTCTCTGCAGAGACCTTCCTTCCAGATAAGGTCGCACAAGTCCCAGGGTTAGCGCTTGGATGGATCTTTTGGGGGACACGACTCAGCCTGCACCTCAGATACAGACGCTGCCTCTTGTAAGCAGGAGGCTGCTGTCCCTGAGCGTGGTGCAGGGAAGGTGGCAGTCATTCGCTTCAGCAACACTTGTTCAGCCCGTGACCAGGGCCCAGGCAGCGAGGGCAGCAGTGAGTGAGACGGGCGGGCACCTGCCCCGCGGAGCTCACGGCGCAGAGACGGTGGCAACGACCCGCGCGCGAGCAGCTGCAGGGCTGCGGAGGACTGTCACCAGCCTCCCCGCGCTGTCCCGCAGGCAGAGGCCCGGCCTCCTGTCAGCAGACAGTTGGGCCTTACATGTGGCAAAGATCTTGAAGCAGCACCAGCCCCTGCGATACGCCAGGAAGGCAAAGGGGCAGCCGGGGACTGTCGGCCCGTTTCAGAGCCCGCAAAATAGAAACACGAGGCGTGTACCCAGAGGCCTCCACTCTCTCTGCCATTTTGCTACCATTTTGCCCTGATAATCTTGCGGCTGTTTCTTGCAAGGTTTCAAATTTCAGTATCAGCAGAAATCGTTAGTAGCTTGTCACCATTGCCACTTAGCTTCCCCCCAGCACATCTATCTTTCAGGAATTTGTGACTTGCAACAGACTGCAAATGTCAGCAGGGGGAAAAGACAAATGACGATACATGGGGAGTTTGCAGCCTCTGCTAATTCACAGGAGCTGTTTCCAGAAAAACACTGCCTACTAATTAAACAAACCCCTCTCTCTGTGACATGAAAACATGGAAAGGTTTGTCCCATCGGGGAGGGCAGCCACCACCCCGCAAGGTGGCCTGTGTCCTAAGGGAACGGACTTCTCAGGGACAGCAGAGGGCGTGCTCACCTTCAAGGCGCGTGACAGATGTTAGGTAATGCATCCCCCACACCCTGTGCTGCAGGTGGGAAACAGGAGGCGAGGGCCAGAGTGGTTTTGCCCAGGTCACCCAGGAACCTGCGGGACCCAAGGAGAGACAGAGGAAGCCTCCGCCAGGCTGCCCAGGGTCCTCCTTGGGGACCACAGTCTCCCTTCTGAGTTCATTTTCAAACTGCTGCTGAAAGGTTCTGTCCATCAGTCCAGGTGCCGAGGAAGGACTCCAGCATGCTCAGGCCCTGGGCGGGCCGCTCAGAGTGGGCTCTCGTGTCATTAGGTGCCACCTCGAGAAGCTAAATTTGTGGCAATTTCCATTTCTTTACATAGTGAGTATATATTTTTAGTTTGACAGTTATTGAAAGAAATCAAAGTTATTATGAGAAATCAAAACCAATATAAAAGACCTTCCCAGAGACCCAGGACTAGTGATGGGTGAAATCAGAAGACAACCCAAGCCCAGCCTTACCCACCAGATGCTTTGCTAGCCCTGTCACAATCTGTGCCTCCTTTGTCACCTCCCACTTCCTTCCCCCCTCACCAGCCTACCTCCGCAGGCCGAGCTCAAGTCCCTCTCTCCCAGCATCTCTGCTCTCTAGCTCCCTTTGTCCTGCCTCTGTTCCAGGCAGCTAGTCTCAAGGACCCTAGCAACAACTACGTTTGTGTAGACAGGGGATCTTATACCTTATCTTCAGGGAGGCAACAGAACTACCTAGTGTCGGCCGAGTAAAGACCAGGAATAGCAGCCCCGACGCCACCCCATGTGAGGAAGTGACGGGGACTGCGCAAGTCCAGAGTTCCTGCCCCACAAAGTCAGCCGTGTGTGACTGGTGGGTTCTTTCATTTCCCTGGTCCAGTGCCTGCTGCTGGGCGCCTGACTGTCACACTTACTGGCTGACTGTGAGGTCTGTACCCAGTTACAGGTTCTGCTTGACTGCAAGTCACTTCTCCTCTCCATATTTATTTCCTCGGGAGAAAAATGCTCCTAATAACCTTTCTCTCCTATTTACTTCACAGGGTTAATTAAATGCTACTTAGAGCTATTCAAAGAAACAACACAAAAATGCCAGCTTATGGTTCTATTTCAAGCTCACTGTAATAATGGGTCCTTTCTCATAATTTTAATTTATTGCTCATCTCCCATTTGAAACATCCCAGCCTGGATTTGTTGAAGGAAGGGTGACTGGCACCTAGGAACAGTTATTAGCCAATGGTGAAACCACCTTAAGTGTAGTTTTTGAGTGCAGATTGTCTGAGAACAAGTTAAAGTAAAGACAGCTATAAACCTACATCCAGCCTACTGCTCGTGGTTAGAACAATCTTTTAGAATCCTATTGGGTGTCAAAAGCTTATGAAGAGATTAGGATGGGTAGAGAAGGTAGAAAATGAAACACAGAACATTTTGAATCTCTAGAAATAAATAATGACATTCATGGACAGTGATTTGTTTTTTACGAAAGAATATAGATGTCTGCTATCCCCAGTGCACAGTGCCTACATCTTGGGGAAAACTGGTGGGAAGTGTGGTTCCCCAAGTCTCATCTCTCACACAGCCCCCCCCCCAAAGAGCTCATACACCCTCCTGCTGGTGTGGGAATCAGGAGGATTTTGACCACGGAATGTCTTGGTGCCACTGAGACCTCCACTGGATGGACAAGTGAGAGGCAAATGAGTGTGGAGTCCTCCCAGTGGGCCTGGGGGAGCCTCACTGCTGCGGAGCCGGGCTCCGGGAGGGCCGCCTCGCAGTGATGCCCACCACGTTCTCATCTCACCACACGGGGTTGGCAGGCTCCTGCCACGTCGCTTTCCCCTTAGAGGCAGATCATTAGTGCTTTCATCACTGCGGGCTCTGCGTTGGGGTGGCTGTCTGAGGGAAGATCGCTCACCTGGAAAGGGTCTGTGGGAGAGATCTGGCTGTGTGTGACAATGGCTAACCCTTATCAAGTGCCGGCGACGTTTCCAATCCTGCTCCTAGCACTTGGCAAGGGTTGATTCATTTAGTCCACACAATAACCCTGGGACCAGAACTAAGGCTGAATTCTGCACCCACCCCTTAGCATTTCTGTGAAGCCGCGCCCACCCAAGATGTTTGACCTCTCAGAGCCTCCATTTGCTGATCTATAAAATGGAAATAAGGATTGCTCCTTCCTGGTAGGGTTGTTGGGAAATGGATGCAGTAAGACTTACAAAATGTGTTAAATGTTTACTATGAATTTTCTCTGAATGTTGTCAATACCACCCCTCTCTGCTCTTTTTCTGGTGTGTTCATTATAAGCTGCTGGCTCCAGGGAGCCACTGTTCCCTACTATCCATGTCAGATCGTCAGGGTTTTCCCAGGTGTCCGGAGACCATGACTTCATATGTGTGTATCTGATATGGAGTCAGCCAAGTATTTTCTTAACATCACTGGGGTGTTGATGTCAGTACAGTCTGAAAGGCCTGGTGGGGGTGTCAATATCAAGACAGTCTGAAAGGCATGGTTGGGTGTTGATGTCAGTACAGCCTGAAAGGCATCACTGGGATGTCAATGTCAAGACAGTCTGAAAGGCCTGGTGGGGGTGTCAATGTCAAGACAGTCTGAGAGGCATGGCTGGGTGTCGGTGTCAGTACAGTCTGAGGCCTGGCTGGGTGTCGATGTCAGTACAGTCTGAGAGGCATGGCTGGGTGTCGATGTCAGTACAGCCTGAAAGGCCTGGCTGGGTGTCGATGTCAGTACAGTCTGAGAGGCCTGGCTGGGTGTCGGTGTCAGTACAGTCTGAGGCCTGGCTGGGTGTCGATGTCAGTACAGTCTGAGAGGCCTGGCTGGGTGTTGGTGTCAGTACAGTCTGAAAGGCATGGCTGGGTGTCAGTGTCAGTACAGTCTGAGAGGCATGGCTGGGTGTCGATGTCAGTACAGCCTGAAAGGCCTGGCTGGGTGTCGATGTCAGTACAGTCTGAAAGGCCTGGCTGGGTGTCGGTGTCAGTACAGCCTGAAAGGCCTGGCTGGGTGTCGATGTCAGTACAGTCTGAAAGGCCTGGCTGGGTGTCGGTGTCAGTACAGCCTGAAAGGCCTGGCTGGGTGTCGGTGTCAGTACAGCCTGAAAGGCCTGGCTGGGTGTCGATGTCAGTACAGTCTGAGAGGCATGGCTGGGTGTCGATGTCAGTACAGTCTAAGAGGCATGGCTGGGTGTCGGTGTCAGTACAGTCTGAAAGGCCTGGCTGGGTGTTGGTGTCAGTACAGTCTGAAAGGCCTGGCTGGGTGTCGGTGTCAGTACAGTCTGAGAGGCATGGCTGGGTGTCGGTGTCAGTACAGTCTGAGGCCTGGCTGGGTGTCGATGTCAGTACAGTCTGAGGCCTGGCTGCAGACAGCTTACTGCGTGGAGTACTGTCTGCTAGGCACCTGGCTGCACACAGCTTGTCTGGGAAGCACTGTCGTGCAGGAGAGGTTGTGCCACCGAGTTTGGAAATAAATGACAGTCCTGTATATTCCCAGAGGCCCTGTCCAGCCCCTCTCAGCGTACTGAGCACAGGAATTGAGTTGCCTGTTTCCTTTCAGCCTCTCCCACTAGGCGAGGAGCAGGCTGGAGGGCAAGGACTGTGTCATAGTCATGGTTAGGCTCCATGGGCTGGCACACTCCCTGGCATGCAGGGACTGCACACTGGAAATGTTGGCTGGATTGATCCATAGAGCGATACAAGCTGGTCAGTCCCTTTGCCATGTGGCCATATTTGGTCTTGCGAGTGGCACGTGGTCTCACTGTCTACAGATGGGGGAGTGTGTTCGCCTGCACAGTTGCAACAATGCTTCGTTTCCTCCTCATGCACTAGCTCCAAACCGTCCAACTCCGCATCCCGTGTCCCTCAGCCCGGCTGTCTCAGCCACGTATACGCCAACTTGTCTGCTCAGAAACTCAGATACGAATCACAGAGCCTCTAGTTGCAGCTTTGGGCAAGGGACCAGGTGTCACCGTCTTCCATCGCTCCTGACTTCTTTTCACCAGCCAAAGGTCCTTTCTAGCTGCCATTTGGAGACGTTTTCTCTCCACCCGGACCCCAGACTCCACCTTCGCATGTGCACAGGGCCATGGGGCCATGTTCACTTTCCCAGTACTCAGGGAGCATCTGACCTGGGGTTGATCTATAACTCTGCCCAAGTGGGAATTCTTCCAATTAGAGAAGATAATATAAAAGCCTAAAATTGGTACAGAAAATAAGTGTCACTGAGTCTCCTTGACCAAGAACAAGCACTTCCCTCGGTCTTTATCGTCTTCTAATTCCTGGACCATGATCCTAAAGTGTGGTTTTAAACAAAACCAGGCAGAGAAGCAAGTGAGTGGCGTGGGCCAGCCACGTTCCCCGTGTGCTAAGCGGCAGAGACGGAGCAGCGGCCACCACACCACATTCTGCTTTGTCATGGCCTGTAACACTATGTCAACTCAAGACACAAAGCACACTTTAGAGCTGAGCACAGGACTCTCCCCAGATGCAGCATGTGCTGCGGGGCTCTCGCCACCCTCGCCCTGTCAGGACGAGCCCCCCAGATCTGCACAGAGATCCCATCTTAGGAAGATCAGCGTGTGGCCGTCTGCGCCCAGGATAATGGGACTGGGACAGGGCTTCCATCACTGAGATGACCAGAAGATGTGCTCGAACTTGTCTGTACCAAACCATTTGTTCTCAGAAATTGATTTTCTTTATTGGATTTGCCTCCTCTATGAGGCTCTCTACTAAGGCTGCCCATTAATAACCACAGCCCTCTCCGGAATCTTCTCGAGTCTCACACCCTGGGGTTATTTGTTTCTACGAATTAGACTCTTCACTCTCCAGTGAGAACATTTTGAAAACGAAACAGTATTTTATGTTTAACCTCCCAGGTGCGAGGGGCTGATGGAAGCAGCGCTGCCGCTGGCCTCTCGGCTGCCCGCGGCAGAGTGCTGTGATTGCCGATTCTGAGAGGCCCCAGGCCGGCCTGAGGTTGATCTGCGGCCATGTGGCTCTTGCCAGAGTGCAGGAGGCCAGCTCGAACTGCCTGTGTCTGGGCGATGTTTTCCTCCAGCTTTGCCCACAGTGCTGGAGCATCTGCTGGGGGCCAGTTAAAGTGCGTTGCAGGCAGCCAGCAGGAGGGAATCAGACACAGCCTGTCCCTGTGATGTGGGGCCTGTAGCTTCCAGCAGGGCTGTGTGGGAAATC
Organism: Miniopterus natalensis; assembly: GCF_054644295.1. NCBI lineage: Eukaryota > Metazoa > Chordata > Mammalia > Chiroptera > Miniopteridae > Miniopterus > Miniopterus natalensis. Next base: position 3,946,359 of record NC_142086.1, on the reverse strand, counting down.
GGGACTAAGGAGACCTTTGGGTGTTCCGCTGGAGAAGCTTCTTTGGCCACTCAAGAATGATTTAGAATGCTTGGTTTCCATGTAGCTATGTTTTAAACTCTGAGCTCATTTACAGCGATACTTGCTAATCAATTATTAAGTGGAAACAGCTGTGCGTCACTCACACCGTCCCCCTTCAAATCCCTGAAAACTATGCATAATTCAAACCATTCACTCCCATCCCCAAACCTACAGAATGCGCTTTCACGGGGATCTGTCTCCTGGCCTGTGGGATGGTGAGTGGGCCCCTCTGCCCCCTGCTCTGAGCTGCAGCCCTGCCCTGTGGGTAGGTCCACTCTGGAGACCAGCTGCGGCCCGGCCCCTCCCCAGGACAGCCCGGGGAGGGAAGCAGGCTGCCTTTCTCCCCAGGATGGAAGAGGAAGGGAAAACCAAGTGTTTCCCGAAAGCCAAGAGGTCGAAAGACTGTGAACTTTCCCTCCTCCACTGCTCTCAGCACACGTTTCTCTCTCTGTAAAATGGGAACAACACTTGGAACCTGTGGGAGAATCCAGGAGGAAACCAGTGTTGGTGCCCTGGAGAGAGTACAGAGCCTGGGTCCAGGGAGCGTGGCTCCGGCCGCGGCCGCAGCAGGACGGCCAGGGCCAGGGCTTGGGCTGCCCGCCCGCTCCGCCAGCGGGGCCGGCCCGAGTATGCTTTGTGATTACACATGGAGCTATGTTCCTATGGCTACAGGGAGACAGAAAATGATACGACAGAGGCAGGCAGGGACAGGATTCAACCTTTGGGACAAACCCCCCTCGCTGAGCCCGTCTCGAGTGGCTGTGTAGCCTGAGCACGAGCAGGACTGTCACCCGCTCGCCCCCGCTCCAGGAGAGCAGCCACACCCACCTCGCAGGCCGTCCTGTGGTCACTGCCAGGGTCCACGTGCAGACCTGGGCACGGTGGGGGGAGGCGGGGAGGGAGGGGACGCGTGCGCCCCGACGGCCGGCTCCCTGAGGTGGAAGGCTGGCTGGGCCCGCCCTGAGCAGCAGAGCTGCGGCCTTGGTCTGAGCAGGGCCAGAGGTGTGACGGGGGCGGTGTCAGCCTGACCTCGGAAACAGTCACCAGCTGCGCTGAGGGAGCGTGTGACATGAGGGACTCCGCTGCAAAAGCGAGACCTTCCCGGAAGGGTGCTTGCCACCCATGGAAGGGCGGCCCAGAGCACTACCTCCCTGTCGCCGTGTCAGCAGGGCGGGTGTGCGCCTACTGGATGGGGCGGGGGACTGCGCAGGTGCCCGGGTCCCACCGCAGCTCCGCCTGTGAGCCAGCGTCCTTGGACAGGCCCCTCACTGCCCCGGAGTGACACCCAGCACTACCTGCTCTCCTTCGGGACAGATGCAGGGATGGGCAGATGGAGAGGGAGCAACGATCTGAGGGCAGCTCCTTCCAGGCAAACGCTCACGTTTCTGAGCAGCCGGCTAGCCCTGAGGTGGAGGCATTTCTGTGGCGTTACAGTTGAGGCCCAACATCTTGGAAACCGTCGCCGTTTGTCCTTGAGAGTTAATTCCTGCTTCTCTCACTTGCTGTTGGACTGAGCCTTGCTGTGGTGCATTTCCAACCGTCCGTCACTGCCACCCACCCACGCACCACCCACCCACCCAACACCAGTGCTTGTTCAGCAAATGAGAGAAGTAGGTTACACCAAGTCCTCTGAGCAACTATTTCCCTGGGGTGCTTTGCTTCACTGTAACTTTAAAAAGACTTTAACAGACCAGATTGTCAGCTGCAGACTCTGCTCCTCCAGGAAGATTGGCACTACAGGCTTCCTCTCATCTTCTGGTCACAAATAGAATGTGTCTCTTCCCTCAAAAGGTCTAACTCATTTAACTTCTCCCTACTGGGTAGGAAAGTATGATGTATTCTCTGAGGCTGAATTTAGGAATATCTCTGAGAAACTGAAATACGGGGCCACAGTCCTCATTCTCCAGTCTCATGTTTCCGGTTGGTATTCAGCACAGAGGGGAGCCAAGTCAGCCAGGACAGTGGGTAGAGGCAAAAGGACACCCGGCACATAGCTGCTCTCCCAGCACTGTCCGCGCAATTAGAAGAGACATTTCCCCAGTGTTTTTATTTTATGTGTAATGAGACATGACATGTCACCTGCTTCTAATACAGTTTTGCTCATTCCTAATCCTCCCTATTACTCCTGCTTAGTTCTGCAAGGTAAAATGTGTAGTTACTGCTCATAGAAGCAACTAGCCTCCCGGAGGTAAAGTCTGATTTTACCTGGGTCCTAGGGAAGAATTTCTCATAACCTGAAAAAACTGACCTTGATATGGTGGGAGAGGAATTCTGAATTGGGATAGAAGTTCGGGGGCAGCCCTGTGTTGGCCACCTCGCTGCGTGCTCTCGAGCACGTCAGTATTTCCTATTATTTTAATCTCTTTATCTATAAAATGGAAACCTGTACCTCATAAAACAGATGCTTGGAACATGTGAGCTGATATGTTCTCATTAACTGTTAAGTGCTATACAATTCTATGACAAAGCAAGATATTTAAATGATTTTATTCTATTAAATTTCCCAACTAACCAAAAGAGAGGGCCATAACCAATAAGGAGAGCAGGCACGTTTATTGTGGAATATTTGTGATTCCACCCCAAATAATGTTCCATTTCACTTCACCATCCATGCAACATCTTCTCTTGGTAGACCCAAATCATCGAAATCCAGACTGTGAAGGCATATTTGTTTTGGTTTCTGGTAATCGGGCATTCCACTGTCTTTCCTGCTCCTTGAGACACCCCCCTCTTTATCGTGAAACGATAACCCCTCCTACATAGGAGAGGTGCTGGGCAGCCAGGAGGAAGCCAGTTGTTATAGACGAGGCAGTAACCAAGGGCCCATCACTGCACAGTGGACTCGCTTTTAAAGACAAGACCACCATCTTCAGCCAGGCTTAATCTTAGTTGAGATTAATCTACCTGGGAAAGTTGTCTGGAAATCGGGCTGTTTACACAGAGTCTTCCCTTTTGCAACCTCGGGTGACTCACTGAACCTTTCTGGGCGCCCATTTCCTGATCTCTAAAGTGAGGGCCAAGGACATCCCACATCCTCCCAAATAAACAATCCGGTTTGATTTGACGACGTTCTTAGCCTTAAGGATTTTAGGCCCAGAATATTTTTCTAGAACTTAAATGTTGTCCTGATTTCCTGTTCATGAATGCTACGACCATTTGTGCCTATTGGTATTTACACACCCTCGTGAGCATGTGAGGGGCCCCAAGACACATGCTCTTGCGGGTACACCCCCCGCACCTCCGCCTCTCGGCACACACGGGGTTATGCCTGCTCGCTCCCCGGGTCCCCAGGGCATCCTGGCTACCTGCACAACTACTGCTAGAGCTCTACAACTCCACCCAGTCTCTGAGGCAGAAAGCTTCCCTGGGCCAGGACAGCCAGCAGGAAGCATCCATTTCCAAAACTGGAACAAGCCTAGATTCTAAACTGGGATTTTTGAAAGAGTAAGACTTTCTGGTTTTGCTCTGTAAAGGCCGCACCACCCCCCCTTCCACTCTAGGCCCCTCAGCTCCCACGCTGGCAGGATACCCGCTGACAGTTCATAGCAGCCCCAAATTCCCGCCACCTGCTTCTAGAAGGGAGATTATTACACGGCCCCACGGAGAAGGGAGATTGTTCCCCCTGAGAACTGTCCCTACATTGCAAGCCTCATCCACAGGCTGACTGCAGCCGTGGGCGGATCACAGGCCCTAGTGTGTGAGCCTCGGGCCCCCGTCTGAGCTGCGTGAAGAGGGAGAGGATGCTCCTTGTCCTGAATCTCGTGAACGGCAAGGGCGCCGGGAAGCCCTTTCCAGCCGCCTTGGAGGCAGCCCTCGGTCCCGCAGCAACGCAGCAAAGCTTGGGCTAACCCGAGAGAAGAGCATGAAATTATGGTCTTCACTCCCACGGAACAACGCATGTTTTTCTGGCCCTGAGCCAGTTCCTGTGAAAGTACCACCTTAAGTTAAAAAATAAATCCCTCAAACAGTGATCCAAACTGTGAAAGGACCAGCACAGACAAGGTGAGCATGATTTTAGGAAGGGAAAAGATTTCCAAGGACAAAGAGAGACTTTTTTCTCTAACTCTCACCCTTAGAAAAAGTTCAGAAATTTCCAGCCAGGCACATGCCCAGATGCCCACGGAGAGGCCTGTGGGAGTCCACATGGACCGACCCAAGCGGCGGCTGGGAACACCCCTTCCCTCATCCAACCTCTGCTTTCAAGAACCTGATCAGATATCCACCAAAGACCAGTTGAGATGGGGAGAAACTAAAGATTGAGAAGCTGTGCCTTTAAAGGAATATCTGTTTATGCACCCAGAGTGTAGAAACGTGAGAAGAAAGGGCCTGGGAATCCCACACTCAAACGGGGCGAGAGGAAACCCTCATCCTTAGTGAGCAGAAGCTACTAGAGAAATCATGAAACCATGGCTGGGTCAGGTATCCAGGGTTTGAGAAAAATGCGGACTTACTTGAAAAAAAATAATCTATGAGGCCAAATTAAAGTTCCTTTTTTTTCTTTTGTACTTCCTCTTTATTTTTATGAGAAATTTCCCAGAAAAGAATAATTGTAAAGTACAATACAAAGGTACCCGCTGGTGTTTGAGAGCGTAACACTGCGGAGGACCTGGGTTTCATCGCTCTCTCCTCCATCTCGGTACCTGCCCCAGCAGGGCCCTCGGCCATCCCAAGCCTCAGGCGGCTCACGTGGAGACGGGTGCACCTTGAATGAGAGGGACTTTAGAAATAGCCTGAGAACCTGGTTTATGCATTCGGGTTGGAGGCAGACGCTCTCTGATATGAACGGCACTTGAAGGCCAAATAGAACCTCAGCAAGCTTTCAAAAGCATTAGGACCTTGCCCACGTGTAAATGTCGTGGGGCTGGCTGGACCAGATTTAGCACTGGGAAGCTCTTCAGAGATTCTCTGCAGCCCTGCGTTTTATAGAAGGAAAAATCTGAGCCTAGAGAAGCTGGAGTGACTTATAAAACACCACCCAGTTCAGGTTACTGTCAAGGTAAGAATTCGCTGTCTGCTGTGGGAGAGACTGGGCAAGCCAGGGGGGGCCAGGGCTCGGCAACAGTCAGCACGCCCCTGGGTATGACCCCCCCCACCCCGGCACGCGCTCAGCGCTGCGGTGTCTGGGCCCGAATCCCTGCGGCTCAGCATGCTGGGTGTTTCATTTGTGTCCAAGGCAGTTTCCTGAGCCCAGGGCATGGAGCTGCAGGGAAACCCCATGCAAAAGCACCCTGTGCTCACTGGTCACCATCTTGAAGCTTTTAATTTTTGAACAAGGGGCCCCACATTTTCATTTTACACTGAACCAAACAAATTATGTAGCTGGTTCTCATTATCTCCATGTTATAGATGTATCAACAAAGGCTTAGAGAAATTAAAGGCTTAGACTTGCTCTTGGTCCCGGCCACCCACGAAGATGGGGACACAGAGCCAGCAGGCATGGTGAAGGTAGACCTAAGGGAGTGGCTGAGAAGATGCTATGCTTTCAGAACCCCTTTGGGATTTCCCTTCTTCTGATGGCCTCAAATCTGTGTTCCAAGTAGGGCAACCAACCATCCCAGTTTGCTTGGGACTGTAGGGGATTCCCAGGGCAAGGGAATTTTGGTGCTAAATTCAGGAACGTCCCAGGCAAACTGGGATGAGTTGGTTACCCTATGGCTGAGTCACAGGCCTGGGCTTCAGAGGCTCCCCGCCCTTATTCATCATGCCATGTTCTGTTACATGTAGGTCCCCAAAGACTGGGCACATCCAGCAGGCAGGCTGAAGACCTTGATCCAGACAGAGGGTGGGCAGCCAACTTGCTATTATTCTGAGACTGGAGACTAGGCAAATGAATCCAGAGGGACAAATCTGCTTGGTACCCAAGCCAGGCTGGGGTCAGTGTGGGTGCAGACAGCCAAGAGTAGAAAGCAACAGACTAGCGCAGAGCCCCAGGGTGCACACTCAAGGGATCATCAGCTTGTGTATTCACTCTGACATTGAGAAAGTCACTTTCCTGAGCCTAAATGCCCTCATTTGAAAGTAACGGAAGCAGTACTAACCTCATGAAATCATTGTCAAGTAGAAAGATAGTGCACAGTTCAGTATGGCCACAATTCAGTATGTTCATTTAATTTGATAAATATTTATAGAACCCTATTATGAGCCAGGCTCTGTGGGACAAACTGGAGTACCTCCAACCCTTATGTGTGCTAATAAATGTTTAGCAACCATCCATCTGAAGAAAAAGTAAAACATTGCTTTGTAACATATACCAATTACGAGGGTGTAAATACTCCCACCCTGGCTGATGTCAGTCTACCATTATAGAGCTGGGAAGAGGTGTATATAACCTACTCTAGAGAGCCTACACCAGCAATGACTGAGCTACCTGCTATTAGAAAAAATCAACTATGTCCCTGTAGGAGTTATAGAAGAGGAAGGATGGGGGAAAACAGGTCAATATAACTTTGGACAGAGAGTGCGGATGGCCCTAGAGGAAGTGAGATTTTTGAGACCTAAAGGATGCATAGCCATAACTATGGGAAGGAAACATGTTTGCTTGAGGTAGGCCTATAGTGCTATGAACTTCCCTCTCAGGACACTTCCATTGTGTCCCATAGATTTGTGGTGATTGTGAGTTCATTTTCATTTATTTCCAGGAAGTTTTTTATTTCTTTCTTGATCTCTTTGATAACCCATTCATTGTTTAATAAGCTATTTAGTCTCCATGTGTTCAAATATTTTGAGTTTTTTTATTGTAGTTGATTTCTAATTTTATGCCACTGTGGTCCTAGAAGATGCTTGATATGATTTCAATCATCTTGACCTTGTAGAGACTAGTTTTGTGTCCTAACATGTGGTCTATCTTTGAGACTGTCCCATGTGCACTTGAAAAAAATGTATATTCTGCAACTTTGGGGTGGAATGTTCTGTAAATATCAATTAAATCCATTAGATCTAGTGTGTCATTTAGAGTCACGATTATCTTGTTGATTTTTTTGTCTAGAAGATCTAACCAGTAAAGTCAGTGGGGTGTTAAATTCCCCTAGTATGACTGTCTTGCTGTTGATCTCTCCCTTAAAGTCCTTCAGAAGTTTTTTATAAATTTAGATGCTCCTATATTGGATTCATATATGTTTATCAGGGCTACATCCTCTTGTTGGATTGATCCCTTTAGTATTATGTAGTGACCTTTCTTATCTCTCGTTATGGCCTTCATTTTGAAGTCTATTTTGTCCAATACGAGTAGTGCTACTACACTATTTTTTCATTCCCATTTGCATGGAAATTTTTTCCATCCCTTCACTCTCATCCCATGTGAGTCTTTTCTTCTGAAGTGGGTCTTGTGTAGACAGCATATATTTGGGTCATGTTTTCTTATCCACTCAGCCACCCTGTGTTTCTTTATTGGAGCATTTAATCTATTTACATTTAAGGTTATTATTGATACTTACCTATTGCCATTTTAATTCTTTATGCCTGTGTTTCTCTATATATATATTTTTATTTCTAATCAGCAGTCCTTTTAACATTTCCTGCAATGCTGGTTTGGTGGTGATAAATTCCTTTAGCCTTTTTGTCTGGACAGGTCTTTATTTCGCCACCTATTTTGAGTGATAGCCTTGCTGGATAGAGTAGTCTTGGTTTCAGATCCTTGTTTTGCATTACCTTGAATACTTCATGCCATTCCCTTCTTGCCTGTAGAGTTTCTGATGGTAAGTCAGCCTTACAGGAACTTCTTTGTAGGTAACAGATTGCTTTTCTCTTTCTGCCTTTAAGATTCTCTCTTTGTCTTGGATCCTTGGTATTTTAATCATGATGGGTCTGGGCATGGGTCTCTTTGGATTCTTCTTGCTTGGGACTCTCTGTGCCTCCTGAACTTGTGTGAGTTTTCCCTTCACCAGGTTAGGGAAGTTTTCTGCCATTATTTCTTCAAACAGGTTTTCTAACCCCTGCTTGTTTTCTGGCACTCCTCTCGCACTCCTATAATGTGAATATTGTTATGTTTCATGTTGTCCCATAGCACCCTTAAACTGTCCTCCTGTTTTTTAATTGATTTTTCTTTTTGGATCTCTGATTGAGTGGTTTTTTTCCTACCCTGTCTTCTAATTCACTGATCCGATCCTCAGCTTCCCTTAATCTGCTGTTTATTCCTTCCAATGTATTCTTTATTTCTGCTATGTCATCCTACATTTCTGACTGGTCATTTTTCGTAGTTTCCATATCCTTTTTCATGCTGTTGAGCATCCTTACAATCAGTATTCTGAACTCTGTATCTGAGAGATTGCTTATCTCCGTTTCATTTAGCTCTTTTTCTGGAGACTTCTCTTGTTCTTTCATTTGGGGCTTGTTTTTTTGGTCTCTCCATTTTTGGTGCCTATTTGGGTTTGTTTCTATGTATTAGTTAGGCCTGCTAGGACTCTCAGTCTTTTTGGAAGGTCTCTCATGCAGGCCAATGTCAGACGCTGTTTGTGAATGGCCTTGAGTACCCTGTTTGAAGCTATCAACAACCCACAACTTGAGGTCCCCTCTGTTTGGGCTGAGTGTGTTTGGACAGGACCAAGATGCACACCAAAGTCTGCTTTTCCAAGGCCTGGGTCCAGAAGCAGATCAGGCAAAGACTCAAAGCACTCTGAGGCCTGCCTCTGCCTGCAGGCTGATAAATCTGATTCTCTTAAGGAGCCTCATGCTGTAGAAACTCCTTGGGGTAGAGCGAGAGAGGTTTTCCAGCAGGGTGGGGATAATTGCTTCCCCTTCAGGCAAAAGCTGCTTGGAAGGTAAATATCTGCCTGTGAAAAATATTCTCTGCAGTATAGGGGGATGACTCAGCACAGGTATCCAGAGGGGTGCCCTCTGAGCTCTATCTCCAGAGCCCACAACCCTAAGTTCTCCTCACACAGCTCCAGTCCACTCTGCTCTACCTCTGCTGGAGCCCAAGGTGAGTGGCTGCACACAAAACTTTATGCGCTGGCTTTTTAAGAGGATGCCTGTATTTCCAGCCATTTCTTCCTGGCAGACAGGAACCGGGCTGCTTTTCACAGCCAGATGTTATAGGGACACCTTTCTCAGTTCTGGTGCTCTTGAGTGGGAAGCCCAACCTGGGGTTTAGGCCTCAGAGTCCTCAGTGGAAACCTCCCACAGCTGAGATCTCCCTCCAGACTTTCTGCCTATGGGAGCCCAGCCAGCCCTCTTGTGCCTCCACACTTCCTACCAGTATCTATGTGGTCTCCACTTTTCCTCCTTGGTTATGAGGGTGCTCTCCAGCTTCAGGATGGTTTTTCTCTGTTTTAGTTGTAATTCCAGTTTGGTCTCGGGAGAGTGTCAATGTAGCTTCCACTCAGTCTGCTGCCATCTTTAATCTCTTAGCATTTAGGATTTTTGAGCATACAGATATTTATATAAAAGCTGTGACTTTGCCTTGTCACTGCCTTAGCAAAGGAAAAAGGAGTGTTTTTCTTAAACCCCAAAATTAAGTATAATTTTGAGATTTGGTCCAGGACCAGATATCAAAATATAAAATATTCTCCAAGGTTTTTATCCATAGACTGAAGTCAACTGGCTGACCCTGAGTGATAAAGTTATAAACACAACTGAGCAGTCACCAACAGGAGGAGCTAGAATGCTAAAGAGTGTGTGTGTGGGTGTGTTTGTCGGGGCAGGGCTATGTGAGTGTGTGCATTTGTGTGAGTGTGTGTTTATGTGTATGAGTGTGAGTGTGTGTTTGTCAGTGTGTGAGTGTTTGTGTTAATATTGTGTGAGTGTGAAAGAGTATGAGTGTGTGCGTGTGAGTGTATGTGGGTGGTATGTATGTGTGTATGTGTGTGTGAGTACATGAATGAGAGTGTGTATGTCAGTGTGTGTGTGTGAGTGTGCATTTGTGTCAGTGTGTGTCTCTGTGTGTATGTGTATGTGTGAATATGTGTGTGTGAGAGTGTCAGTGTATGTGAGTGTGCGTGTGAGTGTGTGGGTGGTGTGTTTGTGTGTGTGTGAATGTGTGAGTGTGTGGGGATGGATGCTCTCTTCTCCTTGGCTTCCCCTTGGAAAGATCTGCATGTTAAAACCAAGGCATTTAATGCCACTTGTTTAAATTTTAATACTCCAGAAGGAAACAGCAGAGGATGTTGAACAAAACTGTTTTAAAAATTACTAATAGGAGGTCAATTTTGAATGTCTGAGGGATCGTTTTGGGAAAAGGTGTTATTCACACTATTGTTTTAAGAAACCTCAGAGAGAGAGTCAGCCTTATGAGCAGTGAGAAGAGCACCGCGGTGGCCTCTGGAGATGGACCTGGGGGTCCTGACTTAAGAAAGGCCTCGGCTCGACTTTATCAAGTCTGACAACTGGAAGCCAAGTCCTTGATGGAGGCCCAAATGCCGCCCAAAGGAAGCCATGTCTAAATGAGACAGGAATGTCCCTCTTGTCCCAGAGTGTCTCCCCCAAACTCCGGGTGAGTAAGGGGTGGGGCGCTCTCTCAGCTCCGTGTCTCAGAGGAGAGGTGCAGCCCCTGATAAATCGCAGGTCCTTCTGCTATTGTTGAACAAGGCGTTCCCCAGGCACGGCACTAAGGCAGAGTTTCCCAGGTGGCTTGGTCGGTCCCCAGCTCAGAAGATCAACCCAATGGATAAGATTTTCAGGCCCTTTCTTACCTCTCCATGCTCCCTGAGGCATCTCTCTACTTGGTAGAAGGCTCCCTGTGTGTGGGCGACGGGAAAAGGAGAAATGCTGAGAATCCAGTTCACTCTCACAGGCCCACCTGGCGGTGATGCTGAAGGAACAGGCCACGCCAGCGGCCGTGGTGCGCGTACAGACCCACCGTGAGGGGCAGCTCGGGGCTGACTGTGTGCCCACGGAGCTCTGAGAGATCGCCGAGTCCTCTCTCCCAGCTCAGCTGACACTCAGTATAAATGTTTGCTGGAAATCAATGCCAGTAAGTGCCCAGTGGAGCATTTTGGTGTAACTTTCTCAAGACTAACCTGGTATGAATGAAGTTCTTTTAAGAAATGGAGGAACCAGATTTTTAGCATCAGCTCTTTCAGGGCACACAGGGCACATCTGTGCTGAGTCTCATCCTTTCTGGCTCTTAAGGGAGGTGAGATGGTGAGACGGGCCTCGCAAGCTCTGCGAGGACATCTCCAGGGTTAGCACAGCAACGTGGAGGCAGGTTCTGCTCTGCCACTGACTGTGTGACATGGAGCAGGTCACTTATCAATACCCCTTGGGCTTGGCTTTGCTCACATGTGAAAAACAAATAATAATACCTTTCCACGGTAATCATTCTCAAATGCCAGTCTCACTGCGTCCGTCCCTGCTCAAAGGCCGACACTCCTGTTTCTGTGAGGTGACACCTGGGCTCGGAGCGTGGCATTCGAGTTCCTTCACGAGCGGGCCCTTCCTGCCTGTTCTACCCCATCACTGCTCAGGCCCCTCTCGTGCCTTCCAGGCAAACACAGAGGGAATGTGCAACATCTTCCCTTCCCCGCCTCTGCTCCCTCCAGCGCTGGCCCTGCCCCCAGAGGCCTCTGCCCTCCTTCCACCTTCCCCACCACAGAAAACCCCTGGAACAGGGAAAACATTTGCTCGTCTTCGGAAACTCTATTTCGATGTCACCTGAGAAAGTTCCCCTGAGCAATCCTTTATGTACACCCCCTCATCACACGCTCAGCTCCTCGCAGGGCCTCTCACTCTGGCCAGGATGCTAGTCTGGTCTCACCTGCGCCTTGTCTAACTCATCTGCCCAGCACCCCATGGGCACCTTTTCCTGTTCGCAGGATGGCTGTGAGTAGGCTGGCAGTGGCCCTGAGGAGCCAGGGTCTGTGGGGACAGGAAGGCAGCCACAGAAGTGCCTGGAAGTAGACAAGGGAAATGCCTGGAGGTCCAGTTGTGTTGTGCTGGGGGGGGGGGGGGGGGGCAGGGCAGGATGTGGGCAGGGCAGGGGTCAGGGAAGCCTGCCAGGAGTCCTCTGTGCGTCATGTTCGGTGTCCTGGTAGATGTCCCAGTGGTGTCCTGAGGTGGCTATACCGTGGGAGGGGCTCTCATGGAGAGCAATAGAGAACCAGGAGGATCGGGCAGCTTGAAAACATTTAATTCCAGAACAGGTGGTGACACCTGAAGTGACTCAGCTTGTCCAGGTGTGGCTTCCCCGAGATCCCCCCGTGTCCCGCCTGAGCCGCCCTGTGTGGCCTCAGACAGATGGGCCTCCCAGCCGCTCTCCCGGCTCCTTCCCCCAGCCTCCCTCCTCTCCTCCAGTCTGTGTCCCTTGCCCCTCAGAAGTCCCCACCCTGTTCCCCCTCTCCTGTCACTTCTCACTGTTTCTCTGGCTATTTCAGGGGCCCCTCAGCCTCCCCACACCACAGAGCCCTCGCCCAGGACCCCAGCCTCACCCTCGCGCATCTCCCGCAGTGTTGTCCCTTTAAGACAGTAGCGTCAACGACGTGTCTTCACCTGTCGTTTTCCTTCTGTTTCTGGAGTCCTTTGGCTCCTTTTGTGCTACCCGATTTTACATCTTCCTGCCACTCTCTCAGTTGTTTACCTGCTGTATCCTGGGCAGTGAGCTAAGTGCCAGAGAAACCAAGACGTTTGGGGTCACTGCATAAAGCTAAAGTACAGGCTACCAGCCGGACGCGCGGGCGGGGGCCCGGGGACCAAATGGAAAAGTGTGGGACTGTCCCACTGGGGGTCAAGTAAAAGAGGAACCCCGCAAGGCTAGTCTTCCTGCCACAGCTTAAAACAATCATTTCCGCCCTCCTGCTGGTTTCCCTGTATCTCCGCTGAGAGAACAGGGAGTAATCGCCACCATGGAGAGAGAGAGACGACTGTAGCTTTAATACGACAGATTTGCAGGGCTTGCAGAGTGTGCCCTTCGCACAGAAGTCCAAAGTGAGCCAGGAAATATGAGCACCGCGAGACGCTGAGCAGGAGAGTTTTCGAAGCCGCATCGGACCACACACCCATCCGGCAGTCACTCTGTAGGATTAACCTGGGTCTGAAAATGAGAAAATGGGGAAACAAACATCCACACACAGTTCATGGAGAAGATTTCCCACGGTCACACCACGGGTGCTGGAGCGCGTGTCAGGAGCTGGTGCTCTTCCTTGGGCTACTTCTGAGCTATTAGACAGCACAGCTTTCTGAATGCAGATGATAAATAGGTTTTTGGCTTTAAGGGTAAAAACTTTGGGGGGCCATTTTTAATGCATATCTCCTAGGGAAAAGGGGGTCCATCAGAAGGGGAGCTCATTGCTTTGGGCTCTGCAGTGCAGGGCAGCCCACCTGCCCCATGCCTCATAGAAGAGCACTCCAGACTTTGGAGAGAGGTTCTGGACCTTCGCCGCTCATTACAACCTCCTGAGAGCTTTTAAACCCCTCATGCTCCTGCCTCAGCCTGGACCAATCAGAATCTCAGGGAGTGGGACCTGGGCATCATCATTTTTAAAGCTCTCCAGCCTGCAGCCAACCATGAGAGCCAGCACGGCTGAAACTGTGTGTGCACGAGACCACCTGGGGGCCTCACCAACGGGTTTGTACCCCACCTCCAGAGATTGGGATTTAATTGTTTGGCATATGGCCTGGGGTTGTTATAAGATCCCCAAATGACTCCAGTGTGCCCCAAGTTCAAGAATGACCGCTGAAGAGCCGTGCGGCTCAGCCGGTAGCTCCGTGGACCAGGAGTGCGGGCATCACCCGGGAGCTGCTCAGACCAGACTCCTGGGCCCTGCAGTAGACCTACTGGGTGAGAGTCAGCATTTTAATAAGACCCCAGGATCATATTAAGGTTTGAAAAGAATTAATTTAGAGCACTTTCCTCCTATTCCACTAAGGTATAAGAGTGAATCACAGAATTTTAGAAATGGAAATGACAGCTAATAATAAGAAATAATAGGCACTGGCATTCGCTATGTGCAAACTATGGCACGCCAAGCGCTATACATGCACTGCCTCATTTGATACTCACCACAAACCTATGACATAGGCGTAAGCACTGTGCCCATTGCACAGCTGCCAAAACTGAGATTCGGGCCTAGGGAAACAGCCACCGAGCACGGGAGCGGCAGGGTGAGGACTCAGCCTAAGATTCCCAGGACTTGAGAGCACGTGCTCTCAGCCCCTTGGTCAGACTTTCGCAGCCTGTGTGTCAGCGCCCTGGATGGGTTGCAGGTGTGTGGGACACTGACTCCCCCAGCCCTCCCTCACCTAGCAGGGCTGGTGGCCACCCACCACAGAACAAAGATCGGGAAGCTGAGCTCTAAATTATACTCTTTCCCATTGTCAGACAAGGGAACGCTCTGTCTCCCAGGACATAAGTGACCTGTCCACGAGTGCAGCCCCTTCAAAAACAATGGGCCCAGAGCCCAAGAGTCCCCACTGCCTCTTCACACTAAGTGGTGGTCCTCCAAGTGTGGTCCCCAGACCAGGGCCAACCGAAACATCTGGGAACTGTAAGATATGCTCATGTCCAGGCTCCTAACAGCTGCTTTACGAAGCCCTGCCAGGGATTCCAGCGTGGGTGCTGGTGTGAAGGCGCAGGAAGGCGGGCAGCCAGGTGGCCTCGGGCTCCTGACGCAGGCTGCAGCTTCTTTGCAAAGAAGGGTTTCTCAAGGGGCTTAGCTTGGAATCAAGCTAAAATGTACCTGCTGATTTAGTCTTCTGCGAGCCTTCTTTACCTCTCAGGAAAGAACTGTACATGCTTAGAAAAGAGAGTACATGATGGGTAACATAAAATATTCAACACCCTCCCCATGACTCAGAACACGTTCTGCTAGGGCAGCAGGCATGTGGGCATCATACAGGGCAAGGAGAACTGAGATGTATTGAGTACCTACTGTATGCCAGCCAGCAGGCAGACAGCGACGCCAGCAGACACGCGTGGCCCCCCCATCACCTCGTTCAGTACAGTGATCTCTCTGAGAAATAGGGGAACTGAGAGAGAGAGACTTGCCTAAGACCACAAAATGGACATGGAGGCCCCGATTTTGTCCCACAGCCTGTCCTCTCATGTTCCTGGCCCTCCAGCGGGAAAGGCAAAGAGCATAGGACTCAGTGTCTGAAAGACTGAATTCCAGATTTCTCAGAACAAGCTCCTAATCAGATCAGCCTGCTCAGAGCCCCCAGGACGTGTAACTCAGAGCCCGTCCTGTGTCCTGTGTTCTCACTGCACTAAGAAAGCTGCTCTCAAAGCGTAAGCCTAAGTCAGCCACAGAAAGTAAAGGAGCATCCGGAAACCCAGGAACCCATCTTCACCTGCAGCCCCTGACCACCAGCAAGTCCTGCATCACCAGTCGCTGCTGCACAGCCTTGCGTTTGCTCCTCAGAAGACCAGGGAACCTCTGCCACCTCTAGACCTTGGGAACTGAACTCCCAAGAGCAAGGAGCACATGAAGATAGTACCAGCGAACCACATCCTCTCCACCTCCCCAGTAGGAGCTCATGTTCATGCCACTAAAATGCAGCACAGCTCTGAGATGGGATCTGACAAGGAGACAAAAAGGCCATTGGGTCTCAGTCAGAATTGGTTTCAGAGCCATACTGACTTCCTTCTGTCTGTTCACCCCAGTGCCTTCCCAGCACCCACTGCCATCCACATGTTCATCTGCAAGGGGCACACACAGTGTTTAATCTGAACCCCAAGATGAGGAAAACCCTTTCAACACTTGGTCCAAATAGATAAACCTTACAGAGAACTCAGCAGGCAACACAAACATTTTATCTCTCCTTTCATGCAAGGAGAAAGCTGTTCTCCACTCCAAATAATTTTGTTTTAATTATATGCTTTTGCCAGAATGCAGGTCAGTTATTTCCATAAGGGCCTCCATGGGCCATTCCCCTCATGTTTGAAGTTGTCAGGCCTGGGAACCTGCATCCAGCCCAAGGGTTACTATTTACTTGTCACTCTTGGGCCTCCCAGGTTCCATCCCCGTAGCCCCTTGCAGGTGCATACACTGCCATCGTGGCCAATTCTTAGATTGAAGTCGAGGAAACAGGCTTCTGCACACTTACTTTGTGGTTCCATTTCACGTCATGGAAGATGTCCTATGTAGGCACAGTGACCTTGAAATAGTCTGAAGCATAATTTAAAAAGTCAGTTGGCTAAAGAAGGAAGAAAGAAGGGCAGATGGTGTGGAAAAGGGTACGTGTGATTAGAAAAGTCAGCTGTGAGAATGGATATGACAGGTTGGTTATAGCTACACTGTCATAACATCCTCTCTGAATGGGGGGAGCAAAAATTCTTTAAGAAATATTTTTTTTTTAATGTCTTAGGGTCAGTTAACATTTACTGAGCATAATCTCATGGACCATTTTATTCAAACTCCCCCAAAAATTCCTCGTCCCCATGGAACAGATGAGGAATCTGAGTTCCGAGTGGTTAACGGGCTAGCCCAATATCACGGAACTGACTAGTGGCATGATAGGTTCTTGAGTGCAGGTCTCTCTTCTTCTGGCTTTTACTGCTTTCTGTATCAGAAAACCCACCTAAAAGTGCCTAAAGG
Source organism: Miniopterus natalensis (assembly GCF_054644295.1). NCBI lineage: Eukaryota > Metazoa > Chordata > Mammalia > Chiroptera > Miniopteridae > Miniopterus > Miniopterus natalensis. The sequence continues at coordinate 3,929,836 of NC_142086.1, read as the reverse complement.
GAAAGGGTAGCAGGGAAACAAGGGAAGCTGTCAGATTTGGGGGGGGGGAGCGGGAAGAAGTAAAAACAATGGTTTCCATGTCAGGGAGACATTGGGGATTGGTGGGAACTATGGGAAAGTGGAGAACTGCCGAACACATCTAAAGTGAGCAGCTGGTACTCAAAGCCAACTGGCTGTTGCCTTTCAGAGTTGCTGAATCAATTGCCAAGTCTGCTGATTGTGCAGGAGGAACCGAAAGTCCAACTTTTACATAAGCTTTCTTCTTTGTTTGTTTTAATATTAGCTCAGAAAATCTTAAGCATCAGATGTCTGCCTGTTCCATCAACAGGCAAAACGAAACCTATTTGCAACCAAATTCAACTCATGGACTGCTAGAGGTACCCTCAGCTTTCTCTAAACCAATAATATCAAATCATTTAATTTTATCATAGATAGGACCTCAATGATCTAATCAGTTCCTTCATCTTGCAGATGAAACTTTTACAATAAGTCATAAACACTAATTGAAATTATAACTATTAATTCTCATGATAATGTTATTTTAGACATAATTCTATTTCCTACATGGGCCATGTGTAGAAAGAACATGTCTAACCAAGGTTGGAATCCCAGTCTTGCTAAGGAGGAGCTGCGTGACTTTAAGCATGTAACGTGGCCTCTCTGAGCACTCAGCTTCTGAGATACTGAGAAGAGAATTACAAAGTGGAGCTAAGGTTTAGATACCTGTCAGAAGAAGCTTGGGCAAGGCCGTAGGGATTGCCACTGCCCACCCTCCACCCCTCCATCTCCCCTTGTCTGTGAATTTCATTTCTATCAGTATTTGAACAACCAATTTAGAATCCAGCTGATTTTCTCAAAAAGTTCATGTAGAGTAGAAACTAGAGCTTCCCATCTTGTTGGAAGCAGCTCCTGCACCAGATCTCCGGGCACTGTGTGTAGCAAGTTTTGCCTCGTGAAGATTTGAAAATGCACAGTGAGGATTTGAGCCTTACCCACTATAAAGAAAAGATCCAGAGTTTTCTTCCTGGGCAGGGAAAAGCCCAGTTCTTCTCTGAGTCTCCTTCCCTCCTCGCATAGCACTCTTTGCTCTGACACTTCTGGTCATCAAATGTGTGGTCACCCCCACAACCACACGCCAGCGTCAGACATCAGCTGGGTGTCCTATGACTAAACGCAGTTCTGACACCGTCTACGGGAAACAGAGGCAGGTCCCACAGGCTAAGGATTCAGTCCCACAGGACTGTCCACCCCCCTTCAGGCACAGCTGGCAAGCCCAGGTCGTCACCTGTGCTTCTGACTGACCGAGAGGACTCAAAGACCCTTCCTCAGGTTCAATTAATTTGCCAGAGCAGCTCACAGGACTCAGGCAACACTTATGTTTGCAGTTTATTAAAGGAACAGACAAGCAGCCAGATGAAGAGATACAGAGATATGTAGGGTGAGATCTGGGAGGGTCACAGGCACAGGGGCTTCTGTCCCCGTGGAGTTGGGATGCAACCCCCTCGGGCTGTGTGTGTGTTTGCCCGCCTGGAAGCTCTCAGAAGCCCCTACTGTTGGGATTTTTGTGGAGGCCGCCCCACGGAGGTGTGACCAGTTATTACCCCATTTCCAGCCCGTCGCCTCTCTGGAGAATGGAGAGTGAGTGGAGCTGAAAATTCCAAAAATTCCAAGCTTCTAATCATGGCCTGGTCTTTATGGCGACAGTCTCCATCCAGGAGCCTCTAGCAGCCACCAGTCACCTCATAAGAACAAAAGATGTTCTTAGTGTTCTTATCACTTAGGAACGTACCAGGGATTTAGGAGACCTGTGTCAGGAACAGGGATGGGGTGGGGCTGGGGGCAAAGACCAATATAGGCATTTTTCTGTTTTCTCACATCTTCTATAGGTGTTTGTTAATTGAAAAAAGCTAGAAAATCAAAACTACTGCATCTCCCCTCCTCCCTCAGTTGCCTAAATTCACACGTTCTTTTCCCTGAGAACAACGCTTACAAGAGAGGGCAGATGATTTGGCTTTAGTTTACTTTAGTTTCATTTGAGGTTAAGTGAGTCCCACAGCAATGAAAAAGCAATACTGTATTTGGCCAGATAGACATTATTAAAGCACCCAGATTAAATAGAACATAAATAATAGTCCATTGATTTTTTTGGTCCAACTTTTTGTAATTTAGTTTACAAGAAACAGAATTCTCAGTGCACCGAGTGCTCATATTAGCTGAGTATATTCCACAGCATTTTATGAATTTTTGTTTTATTATCTTATTTGTTCTAGTTTTTTCACTGATGTGTATAAGAAAGGAGGTTTATAAAATTTTTTCTTTTTGCTCTCTGGTCCTAACTGCCGGCTTGGCTGTAACAGTGAGTCCCTCTCAGACGTTAGGCATTCGGCACACTGACGGCTGCTAGAGGTGCAGTGCTTCAGCATTAGTAGGAAAATACTGTAGGAATCGTATTTTAAAACCTGCTCACAGAGGTTAAACCAACTTGCGCTTCTGAGACTGCCCAATGCTGTGTCACACTGTTCTGGAATTTCCAGCCCAGGCCCAGCGAGACTCACGGAAGCCCCGGGACTGACCGACAGCCGCAGTTACGCTCCCTGCGGCCAGCCTCGGTCTCCAACCAGCTCCAACTGCAGGGAGTGGACTTGCAGGATGACGCCCGGGCCTCAGGGGGTTCTGCTTTGAAGATCCTCTCTGCCCCGTAAGCCCTGAGGAAACTAAAGGCAGTGTTTGGGGAAATGCCAACTGTGCCAATAACCGAATGCTGAGCAGCACGAATTAGTCTCCCTCCCCCAGCCATTTCCAAAACCATGTGCTCCTCACAGGCTTCCTATTGGAACGTGTGATCGCGAAGTTGACTTCATCACGTCTACATATTTTTGGCAGAGCGGAGCCACCTAACACCGGTTTCGGTGATGCACACACCTGCCAGGCCGCTCGTTAAACCTGCCTGCACCAGGCCGGCAAGTAGGTCACGGAGCGTCACTGTGAGCCAAGCCAGCAGCTCCCCCGGCAGAGACGGTGCCTGCAGGAGGGAGCTCACAGGCAAGTGATACATTTGAGCCAAGCAGCTGTATATTTTATTTATGAATCGATGTAAGTATAGAGATAGACAGGGAGAGGAATGCAGATAATATGTATCCTTAAACACATTCCAAAATAAAGATAGATGAGAAGAGAGATTTATACTCACATTTTCTCCAATTTAAAGGGCCTCTTTCCCCAGGGAAAAGGCAAAGAAATCAGAGCCCTAGTGCAGCTCTGGGCCCTAATACAGTTAGTGTCTTCTGCTTGTCTCCCAGCAGCACAGAATGTAAGACCAGGAAGGAGCCTTCAAGGCCATCCAAGGCCATCTAATCCATACCCTGCATTTCACAGCTCTGGGATGTCCCCAGCCACGAGGCATGGGGGCCACTCTGCGGACATGAGCAAGCACCAGCAGGACCAGCCTGAGCTTGGGGGGCTGGGGGGAGGCTGGATATAGCAGAGATAACCTGGGCTCTGGAACTAGGCCGAGTTGGGTTCAAACGACAGATATATGAACTGAGCCAAATTCCCTAAACTTTCTCATCTCAGTTTACTCACTTGTGCAATGGGTATAATAGCATAAACTCACAGCTGTCACCCATAGTTAGGAAATTTAAACTGCCTAAAAACCAGAAGCATTTGCTAATTCGTTTGGTGCCTGAACGTCCCAGAAGAAAACACCAGACGTGAAGTGGTGCGGCTGCACCGTCCGTATTTGCGCCTGGCAGCCGAGGCCGGTGCTGGGGCTTCTGAGCCCTGTGCAAGCCCCCGGCTCCGTGTCCTCGCCCCATCTCCCACTGGTGGGGCTCCTGTGGCTTCTAAAGTCCTGGCCTGTGCTTGCTGCTCCCGCTGCAGTAGCAGAGGAGGCCGGGAAGGGGCCAGGAGGATGGCTCTTCTTTGTAGGATCAAGGGACCACAAGTGGGAGTCGCCTGGGGCCTCCCCTGGCTTCGAGCAGCAGTGTGAGCAGCAGTCCCTCCACGGGACCCACTTGCAGTTCACGCTGCTCAACGCAGACTTCACTGTGGCGTTTCCTGACTTTCCCCTTTTAGATGGGAAAGGGGGCCGTGGAAAAGGAAGAGACTCAGCTTGTAGCTTCATGGAGCTGTGTCGGCCTGTAATTAAATAATTAATTTCAAAGGGATGGCATCAGAGAAGAAAAATAACCCGTTGCACTGCAAAAATTCTTCAAGACAGACTTTTTGAACCCTCCCTGCCAGTAGATCCAGCTTCTGATTGCTGGTGTGGCTGGTGACCTGGATCCCTCACCCCAAGCTTTCTGTGCTGAGCTGAAAGCATGACATACAGTCACATGTGACAGATTTAGCATCACCTGTGTGCCAGGGCCCCGTTGGCAATGGGAAGAAACAAAGTCCATCGCTGGCCTGAGGGGCTCCACGCTTTCACCTACCTAGAGATGTCCGGGCAGTGATTCCATGGGTTCTCATAGCAGGTCCGTGGAACACGAAGTCTAGGATATAACAGTGGTCAGAGGGTTAGGTTCTGTCTCTATAAATTTGAGAAACACTGCTAACTTCACAGTGTTTAAAAGATCTTGGCAATAGAGAGATATGCTTAATTCCCATGACTTATTTGGGCGCAGAGCCCACTTATAATGTACTATGTCTTAACATCCCAGGGTGTCTATCTGCCACAAGGCCCACTTTGGGACCTAACCCATCTGTTTCATTTCAGTCAGATGTGCTTTGGAATTTGGGAGGTGTTGGCGAAGCCCTCTAGTACACCCCTTTTCTGACAGCCAAGGGCAAGCAGAGAAGACCTAGCTCCATTAGACACCAAGGCCATTAGACATTCATATACCTGTGTATGTATGCATTGAGTACCTGCTGTGGAAGCCCTACGCTGGAAACTGGGCCTTCTCTGTCATCAGGGAAACCGCCGTCTGCCAGGTAGGGTAGGGTGGCCCTGGCCAGTTAACAAGCAGTTTCAAAATGTGATAAGTTCTATGATTAAGGTTTGCCTGGGTCAGCTCTAGTTTATGCCCGTTGTCTACGCGTAATATGTGCAGGTGCCCCCGTTCACTCCCAGAGGTGCCCTAGTTTTGACAATAGATTCCATGGTCCCATTGTTATAATGGGTGCAGGCTATGGAAGTACAGGGGAGGGAGGGTCAGGGAAAGCTTCCTGGAGGACCCGACACTTAAACGTTGAATCCTGAGTAACTGAGGGAGAAGTAGCCAGTGGAGGAGTCGGCACTCGGGTGGAGGAAAGGGCAAATGCAAAGGGAGAGAGAAGACAGGACTCAGCGCCTGCAGTTACATTGAAAAAGGCCGGAGGCAGGTCTAGAGTCTGGCTGCATCCTGCTCTTAGGATTTAAACTCCTTAGGGCCATCGGAAGCCTTTAACATGGTTGTAGCAGGAAGTACCAGGATCTAGTCAACACTGTGGAAGGACCACTGTGGTTATGATTGGGAATAGGTTGGGACAGCAAGCTGGGTCTGGTCGACAGAGCCCTACACCAGTGAGGACAGTCTCAGCCACCCAGGGGAGAGAGGCTGGCAGCCTCGGCCAGGGCAGCAGCAGTGGGTTGGAGAAAAGTGGGTGGATAAATTGGTGATGGATGGACGGATGGATGGTGGATGGATGGATAATGACCGGGTGGACAGATGGACGGATGGGGGGATGGGGAGGTCTGTCGCAGGTGGAATAGAGAGAACTCGGTGACTGATTCATTGATTGGTTGGTTGAGTGGCTGTGGTGGGGAAGGGAGGAGAGAGCTGAAGGTCAGGCCCGGGCTTGAGCACAGCAGTGGACGGTGGAGCCTTCGGTGAGACCCGGAGCGCGGGAGTAACAGACCCGGGAGAGGGAGACCAGGAGGCCAGTTTTTGTCAGGACAAATGTGAAGTGTCCTTCCTGCATCTTAGCCTTTGTCAGAGCTTCAGGGCTGAAAGTGTAAAGACAAAAGGACATTTCAAAAAAATAATTGAGAAACATTATTGAAACTGGATGAACAAAAAGTCAAGTCAAAGCGTACGGAGCAGCCCTGTTCCTGGCACACCGTGCCACTGGCTGCAGTGAATTGAGCCTCCGACACCGAGCTCCTCTGTTCAGCCTGCAACAGAGCGGGGGTGGCCAAGGGCCCTGCGAGCATCCCTCCCACCCCCGCGCCGGAGCCCCGCTCCCAGCCCGCGCCGCCCAGCCCTGCCCAGCAGGCCGGCTCTTTCCAAGAGGCCGGGCCGCCGTGCACTGGCCAGGCTCCCAGCCTGATGGCCGATGCTCCGGGGGCGGAGATGTCACTGCCCCTGGGCCACTCCTGCCAGTGCGGCTGGGATGAGGGCAGAGGCAAAGGGCTTCAGTTTGCTCCAGGCCAGAGACAGTCCGAGCCGTAAACTGAGCGGCCATCCTTGCGGTTTCCCAGGTTGTTTGAGGCTTTAGGTTGTTTCGGGCTTTAGGCTGTTGGCTCGCGGTTTATTAACGTTACTCACCTTGGTCGTGACCTGAGGAGTCATAGCGGCTGCACATCTGTAATGATCTTGCTCTTTCTAAGCAAGAATAACAGAAACTGCTTCACGGGCATCACTGCCAATGGGCCCCGCTGGCAGCGACTCCGTAGCCGTGGAGCCCCCTCCTCAGCACCGACCAAATCATGTCACCTGAAACGTCTGGGTCGGGGACGGATGGGCCCGTTGTCTGGAGCCGGGAGCCACCTGCAGACGCACCGCTCACCCCAGCGTGTCCCGGTGCAACCCGAGAACCTGCCTTGGCAAGGCCGGAGAATTGCAGGTTCAAGTTTTCTTTCATAAGTGGTTACAGTGACGCAGGGCCGACCGAGCAAGCCTTTTAGAGAAAGCCTGGGAAAAGTCATGGGCTCTGAAAACACAAATAAGTAGAACCTGAACTGTATGCTTATATTTACTGAGCAGTCCCAGGAAGCGGGCGTTTGGATGTCGTTGGAGGGATGAGGTCTTTGGTTTTGCTACAGCATTTTTTCCACGCTCTCTTTGTGGGCAGCTGGAACTACAGTCGTCAGCAGCATTTAAGCAAACAAAAATAATCCTTGGAAAGCTATTTTCCATAAGCTCTTTAGTTCTCAATTCACGACAATACTGCTCAGAAGGAAATGCTCATTCCTCCTGTTGTAGTCTTGTCAGCAATAAAACAATGACCAGTTCTCCACATATAACATCAATTTCATTTCAGCTTTTCTGAATGAAAACAAGTCGATCAAAGGCTAAATGTTTTTCTCCCGGGAGAACTTTTTTGGTCAGGCCAGATCTCCTGGAGAGTCCACCCTAGTTACACTTACCTACAAGCGCTGGGGGTGTTGAGCCCGTCTGGAAAAGCCAAATAGCGGACCTCTGGGAAATATTTCAATCTCTAGCATCTCCTTTGGCATCATGCGAATTCTCCTTTTTACCCAGGCCACTCATAATTAAGTGCAAAGGTCTATGGATGCAACGATTCTATAAACTAGCCCACTGTTATTTCATTACCACGGAAGATCAAGGTGCCAGGCAGAAATAGGAGCGCGGTCATCCCGGCTCGCGGGAGCAGCAGCGTGGGAATTACTCCAAACCCGAGGGAACGCAGGCAGCTCCTCCACAGGCAGGCAGAGAGTTTGCAAAGAGAACTCAGAGCAACGGGCGACCTATTCCAGGTTCTTTTTCCAACTGCAGGAACCTGTGAATCATAGAAAAAGATACAAAGTCACCAGAGGAGCTAGCAGTGGCAGGCACAGGCAAAGAAGCCGCCAGGGTGCAGAGGAGGGCTGAGGAGTTTTCCTTCTGATCCACAGCATCCTCCGATATCTGCCCCTTACAGATAAGTCATAGTTTGCTTTATTAGCAATTCTCTAAATTGGAAAAGCAAAAACTTTTGCCCAAGGTGTGAGTTGGCCAAGACAAAGGTACAGCACTCAATAGGAAATGCTCCGAGCTCTGTCACCTCCTCCATCAATGCCAGCTGCCCACCTAGAGTCGCCTTGCTGGGCATTCCCGGGCCTCCCCTCCTCACCAGCAGTTGTCCCTCATCCCACACCAGCCCAGCCACAGGTCAGAGGAAGGCCCAAGAGGTGGAGAATTCTGCTGGCTCACACCTCGTGAGGTCCAGAAATAGAGGAGCGCATTTTGCTTTAAAACTTCGAATGAGGCGGACTGTAATAATTCAAAGGGGCCCTGCCTTGGCACTGGCATTCACAGTCTATCAGACACTGCAAAGTTTTATTCCAAAGAGTTTAGAGTTTGTCCGAGTCATTTGCTTCATGGGGAAAACACTAGAAGATGTTGCCATTCAAATCTGGTGTGATTGCTTTCCAGTTCACTTGTATCTAGAGCTGCATCCCTAAACTGGAAAAAGTCAGTGGGAGGAAAAGATTATCCCTCCACAGTACAAAACAGCGCAGCCTTAGCCTAAGCAAGAATGCTTTATGAGGCCCCAGCCGAAAGGATGTTTGGGACTGGAGGAGATGTCACCGGGCAGTAAACCTCAGTGATCAGCGATCAGCAGCGGGACCCTGGGCCCTGCCTGAGAATGCGTTGGCCTCCTTTCAAATGTCAGGTTTACTCCAAGGGCTCTGAATGGCAGCAGGGGCCCTGGGCCCAGCAGATGCCAGCAGAAGGAGCCCTGGAATGCTTGGCTTGGCCTCCTCCAAACCCTCAAGAAGGTGACACAGCCTGTGTCCAGTGGCACCATGTGCACAGGCCCAGGGCTTTGCCGTGGCTTTCAGGCAGGTCCTAGGAAGGTCAATCGATACTCCCAGCACTTCCCTACCGCTCCCACCGCCAGGGAACACAGGCCTGTCTTTGCAGACACCCTGGAATGAGCATTAACAGAGAGAAGCTCGATTAGGGGATATGACCACCCCTAGCATCCAGTCAGCTGAGGGCATTTGACCAAGAACATTCCCAACTTCCCCAACTTCCAAACACCCCGGCTCCCCTTGTGGGTTAAAAGAGAAGAGAGTGTCTCGGCTTGGGGTGCATTCCTAACCTCTCTATTCCACCCTCAGCTGGCATCTGGGTTATAAGCCACATCTCATACTCCATCAACTATGTACGCAAGTCCTAAAATGCTCAGAACACTGCAGCTCATGAATGGAACCTGAAAACTGTCAGAGAGAGAGAGGGAGGGGAGGGACGGCAGTTCCCCCTCCCGAGACCCCTAACTCCTCGCCTGCTGTTCCTCTTCCCTCAGGGAATGAGGGATGCATTGGACAAAACGTTAGAACCGGTGCACATGGAAGCCTCCAGTACACTCTCCCATGAGAAATCTTTTCATACCAAATTGTAGGTAGTTCTGCCACCTACCCAAGACAGGGAATCGTGCCACCAAGTCCCTGGGCTACATCACCTACTAGGCTGATGGCCTCAGGTATGAATGGTGCAGAAGCAGCCTCAGAAAATGCAGGGACGTGACCCTGTCTGAGGCCAGGGCGGTGGCCGTGCTGTCCTGAGCTTCAGAATCACGGCGGGAGGGAGTCAGACCGGCAGCGCAGCAGCCGAGTTCACGTCGGGCTCCCCCACCCCTCGCTGCGTGGCCATGGGCTGGCCCTTCACCTGTCTTGCTGCGCCTCCGTTTCCTCGCCCATAAAGGGGGATAGTGATAAGCTACCAGCCAGGATTAAGGAGATTAATCGTGTAAAGGGTTTAACACACAGCTTCCAACATGCTCAGTGTTTAATAAAAGCGAGGCATCATTAATATGCAATCCTGAGCCAGAGGGTCAGAGAGACGAGGGCTCTCTGCTTTTGATTCTGACCCAGGTCAGAAACTCAATGACGTTGTGTAGAATTTGAAATTGTGGGGCAGAAATAGCAGGAACTCATTCATACTACAGAAAGATCCACTGATATGAGCAATATTTACGTCCCCTATGCCTAATTGTAGTCAATCCACAGGAACCTCAAAAGTAATTGAAACCTCATGGAGAGCCCAGGGTGAGGCTGGCTGGGCCACGCGTTTTGCCAGCGGAAAGCTTCACCGGGTTTGGCTGGCTGCCCATAAACGATCACTCCTCTGTGGGTGGGGGAAGCCCTGAGAGCGTGGCTGGGGAGCAGGGGCCTCCACCGGGGCAGAGTGGGTCCCATAGGCTTCAAGCTTCTGTCCACACACAAGGTCCCATTAGGTTGGGTGGAAATCTCGTAAGATCTTGGTTCCTTTCCAGATTCCACTTTCTAAGATTTAGGTTGAGCTAGAAATGTCCTCAAAGTCATTATGTCCTGAGAAACTGCCACTACCCCGCACCCATGAGCACTCCTGGGTCCTAGAGGGACGTAGTGAGGCAAGCTGTCCATCTTGCTGAGAGGGTCACACAGGGACTCTGACTGGGGGTCACAGTCAGTCCAGCCCTCCCAGCTCCTGAGAGTGATTTCAAACTGGTTTCAAAAGGAGGCCCAGAGCCAAACTCCACAGAAATTTCTAGAGCTGGGCTTACATGAATCTTCACAGGAGTCTGAGGAGCAGTTGGATATTAACAAGGAGAAAGGAACAGTTATCTTTTGGGACTCCAGTGCCACTTTATGTCACTTTAAAGAATGAATGACTTGCAGCTCCCCTCTGCTCACAGTTGCAAAGCCATGGTAAATAATCATGGCAAACAGAGGTTTGGCCAAGGAGAGGGAAGCTGTGTGACACGGTGCTTTCTCTCCCTTTACTGTGGCCGGCAGGACAGCCCCTGCCACTCTTTGGTTTAAGTCCAGATCTGTGACTTTCAAAAAAACAGCCCCGGTGCTGTTTATTAAAGTGGACACACACGGCAATTGTACCAAACATTTCCACTGTTTTTGCAGGAGAAGATCATCGAATCGTGAGGCACAGTTTAATCTGCTCTCCAGGGCTTTCTTTAGCCAGAGGGTCGTATCGGTCATGCCAGCACAGCCAGAGCGGTTTTCCTTAGCTCCTGGTCTCTGCGCGCCACCTGAGCTGTCCTGCTCGGAAGATGGGTTGATACGGTGCTACGGGCTCGCCTTCTCTCCTCTGCACCCTAATCCACGCGGAGGCGGAGGCGGAGGCGGAGGCAGGCTGGGCACTCACTCTGAAAGGGGTCCAGACCCTGAGCAGGGACGACTTTGATCTAGAGCCCAAAAGCGTCTTATCCAAACGCGTATTCATTTAATCTTGCAACTCAAGAGTGACGGACCATTCTAAAGTGAATTGGGGCCACCAAGGGAACACCACTGGGGCACACAGGCGGGGCCTGCGGGTATGACCACGGAGCCAGCTGTCTGTGATCCCCACTCTCAGGGGAGAAGCTCTGCCGCTCAGAGAGGCAGGGGGGGCAGCGGGAAGCACTCCTAATGCAGGCAGCCTCCTCCCGGGGCTTCCCAGGGGAGCGAGGCTCTGTGTGCAGGAAAGCATACCCGCAAACAGGAGCCGCCCCAGGGAGCTCCGGACGCCTGAGATCCATGGCTGTGGCTTTCCCACCTTTCCTTCCAGCCCTGCCTCTCCCTCACACCCCAGTCCCTCAGGCCCCCATCCAGTGTCATTTCCCATGACTTTATTTCTTGCCAACCAAACCCCAAATAAGGTTCAGGTTTCAGATAATACCCTTCCCCAAAGAATTTTAACAGAAAACGCTAAATCCTTTTGAAGTCTCAACTTAATTCAACAAATATCAACTGAGAGGACTCATTTCTGACTACTGGGAATTAAGCACTGCAGATATGAAGAGGAATGAGACCATGCTCCCTCCTCAAGGAGGTCACAGTCTAACAGGAGAGGAGTTATATTGTCAAATATTTCTGATACATTATAGAAATGTTATCAGAGAGGTCTGAGTGAAGACCTGTGGGAGACCCAGTGAAGAAATTCTCTAGTTGGGATACAGGGATAATGACAAAGAAGACTTACTATTTGAATTGATCTGTGTATCCATTTGGATTAAGTGTGGCTGCATATAACAGAAAAATCCAAATAACAATGGTTTAATCAAAACAGAAGTCTTCATTTCCTGTAAAAGAAGTTCAGCATCAGATATTCTGCAACTGGTAATGTAGTTCCATGATGTCATCAATATTCTTACTGTCCTTCTATCTTTTTCATCTACCATCCTTAGTATATAGCTTCTATCCTCAAGTTTACCTCATGGCCCCAAAATAGCTGCTGGAGCACCAGACACCTCATCTAAGTTCCAGGAGAGAAAGTAGAAAGGGCAAAATTGATGTGCTCATTAAGGAGCTTCTCTAGAAGTTCTACCCAACAAACTTCTTTCATTTAATTGGTCACCCAGTCTTCTGAGGAAATAGAACATTTTTCTATTGTAAGAAGAAAAGAGAGACTGGCTATTGGCTAGGTAAATAGCAATCTATCTCACAGGCTTTCAATAAATGGCCTTCCCCAAAAGGCAGATGAGGAGCAACATTCCTGGTAATGGAAACAGAGCATGCAAATGTGAAAGTCTGTGGAGTATTTGGTGGGTATGGGAACTGTGAGTAGCGTAGAAAGGCCTCCCATGTCAACCTTAGTAAATCAACCTTGTTTTTTAAAGTCAGTGGATTTTCTAACTTTGGGGTATGTGTTGTGGTTATTATTCATAAGAACCCTTTTATTTGGGTGGAATTTCATGTGGAACTCTAAGACAAAGAAGCTAAAAGAGAAGCAGCTCTGGTTGAAGGTAGAATTGGAGGAGAACTGAACTTTATTAGTTACAAGGTAGAGACTGGTAAGACACAGAAGAGCAGCAGGGGAAGGATCATTGGGATTTCAGAGGCAGTAACAGTTGAGTCTGTCTGAATGAATTTAGGATTTCCAGGTGCCAAGGTGAAAAGAAAGCTGTTCAGATGGAGGGAACAGCATATGCAAAGACCCAGAGGGACAGTAATACATAAACAGGAATCAGTGCTTAATCTCATATCAGAAACTAAGGCTTGTGAAAGAGTGTGGGGAGAAGGTTGGAAAAGTAAGTGGGGCGGGATCTGCGGGTGCAGTGAGGTTCTATTATATAGCCAAGGACACAGCCATGAATGGAGGCCTCTGACTCCACCACTTGACAGGACAGTAGCAACCTCATGCCTTTGTATTCCAGCTTTTAATAATAACCGGGATACACCTGTAATCTGTGTTCCCAATGCACACAGGTCTATTGATAACACACAATATATGAGGCCTGACTCTGGATCCATGCATATCTAAAAGGCAAGTCCCACATAAAAGGTAAATCCACTCTTCAGCCAGCTGAGGAACAATCCCTGGTGCCCTCCCCAAAAACAATTGCAACCTAACTCTCCAGGTCCCTGGTCACACAGCCACTTAGTCCTTAAGTCACCAATGCCAGCAAGCTCAGACCCTGAGAGGGAGCATGCTTCATGCAGGACCCTCCTCTATGGAACTCTCTCTTTATCTACACTTAGGGGCTATTGATGTGGCACATGCTTTGGAAAATAATTTGCAAACTATCGGAGGCTACCCATAATAGGTCATGAAATCACTTCAATAACTAAAATTTTTTCAGCATTATTTTTCAGCATTATTTTTTTTCAGCATAAAATAATTTTGGCATTTCTAAAAAAAAAAAAAAATAGAAGAGAATACTGTATTAGTCAGAATAGGAGAGACTACACATTTCCCAATTCTCAGGGGCCCATCAAGCAGTTTTATTTCTCTCTCATGTAAAGGCTGCTAAAGATATGAGTGACCCTCTAGGGCAACTGTCCTCCATGTGGCAACTCAGTGACCCAAGCAGCTTGGATCTGACTCCACTATCTTAACCTAGGGCCTCCTTGGGTCCCTGTAGCAGGAAAAGAGTCAGCTGGAGGGTTATGCGCTGGCTTTCTATGTCTCAGTGTAGAAGTGGCACTAGTCACTTATGACCACTGCACATTGGCCAGAGTTAGTCACATAGCCCCACCTACCTCAAAGACACTGATGCCACTACTTCAGGAACCTGAAAGAGATCTAGATATTGGAGCACAGTAGCAGTGTCTGCTCTACGAATAATAGAAGACAGATGGAATGGAAATGGATAGGGTGGGGTAGGGTAGGGCAGGGCAGGGCAGGATAGGGCAGGACGGGAGGGGAGGGGAAGGGAGAGGAGAGGAGGGTAAGATAGGATAGGGTAGGATAGGGTAGGATGGGATAGGGTTAGGGTAGGGTAGGTAGCATAGAGTAGGGTGCAGTAGGGTAGGGTAGGATTGGATAGGGTAGGGTAGGGTAGGATAGGGGATAGGAACAGGTCCAAGTGCACCACAGAAGTATTTTTAGTTTACATGTATATTATTGAGCAGATGTTGGGGCAGGTACTGAGTACCAATTATGAAAGGTATCTCCAGGTAGGAGTTGAGTTAGAGGTGAAGGAAAGCTTGAAAGTGGCTGCATCTGGGAGAAAAATGTGCCTGGGAAGGAGGGTGAGATTATTTATCACATGTGACTCGGTAAGGACAAGGGGCCCTCCTCTTGTGTCTGCTCAGCGGAAGGAAATAGAGTTTAGTGTTTCCTGAGCAGGCTTCATGCCATAGCTCAAAAATACCTCGATGTCACCTACCCGGATTCCAGTAAAAATCTCAGTGGTTACAGGAGCCAGCATTGCTGGGGGGGGGGGGGGGCGGCCGGGGGAGCTCTGTCTCCCTCAAAGAGCCGCTAGGCCTGTACTCTACACAGAGGTGGTTAAGTGGACAGGAGAAGGTTGTCCGTGTTGTGGAGGAAAGTTAGAGTGGCTTCAAGGGCAGCCAGAGCCAGAGAAACAAACATGATGCTGGAAGGGGCTGCTCTGAGGTGACCTTAAGAACCATGCCCACCATGAAAACACCAACCTTCCTAGTGAGCCCCTTGCTCCTGTGGAGACAGGGCCCCATAACGTAGTGCCGCCTGAACCCGCTCACAGGAGCACACGCAGTGCCTCCCAGGCCGCAGGGCTGCTCCGGGGATGACGGGCTCTGCTGAGGGAACTTGCACTACCTCCCTGGGGCTCCAGCACTACCTCCCTGGGGCTCCAGCACTACCTCCCTGGGCTCCAGCAACCGTAGATGAAATGCTGTGGACTTTGCAGGGATGTGGTGGGTGCTTCCTGAGTTAACTGGCGTGGGGTGATCGAAATCCATTTCTAACACTTATAACTCCTCAAGGGACACAACGAAAAAAGGAGTGTTAACTAACATTTGTTGAGTGCTTATTATGTGCCTGGAACTGCTAAAAATTGTATATGTTTTTATCTCATCTCAGCGTCTTGTGAGGTCTCCGTTGCAGCTTTTTCCATTTCATGAATGAGGAAATGGGGCCCAAAGAGCTTAGGAAATTTGCCCACTCATAGGTAACAAGAAGCAGGCCTATGATTCAAACCCAGCCTCTCTAAAAAATATTTAACCACCTCTAAAAGTATCGTGATTATTCAGAAATAGCAGGAAGTTATGAGCCAAATTGTTTCCCCCATAAAAGATATATTGAAGCCCTCGCCCCCGGTACCTCAGAATGTGACCTCCCTTGGAAATGGGCTCGTTGCAAATGCAGTTAGTTGGGCTGAGGTGACACTGGAGCAGGGTGGGCTTCTAAGCCAGCGGACGGCTTGGCCTTATGAAGATGGTCGCGTGAGGACGCAGGGAGGACAGTGTGGGAAGATGAGGCTCCATCGGCAGGCAAGGAGCCCAGGACGCGTGGCCATAAGCAGGAGGTGTAAGAGGCGTGGGACAGCTCGCCCGCAGCCCTCAGAGGGCATGGGCCCTGCCCACCCCTGGATCTCGGGCTTCTGGCCTCCAGAACCACGAGACGATACGTGTCTGTTGCTTTGAGACACCCAGAGCGTGCTTCTCCGTCACGGCAGCCGTGGGAAACAAGTGCACGGGGTAGTTGCAGTCTCTGAATAATTAGCGAACCAGATCTAACACAGCATCGCGTGTTTCTTTAGCAGCAGGAGAGTTGAGGCAAATGTGGTGGAGACTCTTGCTCACATTGAGAAGCAGTCACAGGAGCAGCCTCAGCCATCTGTGTGTGGTATGTGCTGTCTCTGTCCCATGAAAGTGTTGAAGATAATTTCCTCTTGACCTCCGTGCTCTGAGAATCCCGCCCCGTGGGGCCCACGCTGCAGGGGCCAGTGCAGAGGTGACTGTTTCCGTTTCTGCAGAGGCAGAAGATGAGTGCAGTTGTGCATCCCCTAGGACCCCTGCCATTGCCCACGTGGGGACCACTGCCCCCAGGCACACCCTCTACTCTGGGAGTGGAGGGGAAGGGCCCAGCCCCCTGGGCACTGGGTGAGCCAGAGAGGGCGAGGGCAGGGCTAACTGCCTGCGTCTTACAGGTGAATTCCGGGGTAGCCAGCTGAGCCTCCGGCACTCACAAGACCACATCCAATCAGTGATGGGAGGAGGCATCCGGGGCACATTTTCCTCCAAACCGGAGTGGGGACTTGGGACAATGGAACAGTCACTTCCAACAGCCCAGCTCTCCTACAGGCCACCGGGGGGGTGACCCAGCAGGCTTGCTGTCAAAATCAGTGTGAGCTGACAGAGGCAGGGTCTGGGCAGCATTCCTCTAACCAGAAGGCCCCAAAAGCTCCGGCCCACTCCATGCTGGTGGCAGAAGTATTGTTCTGCAGACTGTTTTCTTTCGAAATGCTTGAGCCAAAGGTAATATTCCATTAGCACAAAAGGTTTCAGCTGCATCTGATAGGCAGCAAGGATTCCTGCAACTCTGTTGATCCCATCCTGTGTCCAAAGGAGAAAGTTTTAAGGATGAAACAGTAGGAGGAGCGGCACTCATACTAAAGTAATATGATTGCAGCATTGCTCCACATCTGGTCCTTCGAGAGACCAGGTGCCATTCTTCTCTGCATCATTTCGACCAATGGTTTTCAGGGGACTGTTAAAATGCAGATCGCTGGGTCCCTGCCCAAGAAGGTTGAGTTCAAGGGCCCAGTAACCTGCATTTTAACAAGCAATAGGAGGTTCTGATGCCGATGGTCAGGTGACCACACTTGTAGAAACCCCAGGTTTAGACCTTCTTCCATATTAAGATCTGAAGTTGTGGATCAGATGAACTCTCGGGTTTCCTCCAGCCTCATGATTCCAATATTCCCCCTTTTATCTTGTGTTTACCTGTTTATCTTGAGTCCACTTGACCCACTTACTCTGGTTGCTTTGGTAGCCGACAGCCATCTTCTTTCCTTTAACCTTTCCGACAAACTCTACTGCCCTTTCTCTGTTCATGGATTGTCTGTCTGGAACTGAAGAGTCCAGCATATTATCTCAACATTTGATAGGTAGATCCTATAGATATCACCGATAAAGCTGGCTCCCAGCACACGCAGGATACAGGCATACCGCTTCGTCGCCCTCTCGTCTGCCCGCATCCTTAATACTTAATCACTCCTGACCAGAGTTTCCTAGCTTGAGTCCTCAAGGGAAACATGGACGGGTTTCAAGACACTTAGGAATTCTCTGAAATGTCACATGAAATTGTATGCAAGTGATAAGCTTACAGGCATTTTTCAGAGATGCCAGTGCAGGGCCAGGAACAGTAAAGACCCATGGCTCCAGGAGCCACGTGACGCATCTGGCCCTGGCATAGGAAGGCATTCTGATGAGTCTGACCTACACTGCTTGGAGCATGCTCGGTTCCCAGTTAGCTTAGGTAGTTCATGCAGAGTGCGATTTAAAAATCTAAGTAGACCACAGCCCCATTCGTTAGTAATGTGCTAGACACTAATTACAAAGGTAGACCATCAAATAAAAGACAGTTCCTGGAGGATTCTGGGAAGATGGCAGTGGCATCAATGGCCATCTTTCCATTTCTGCACATCCCTACATAAAGCTAGACAGACACTGAGATAACAAAGCCAAAACCCAGAGGAACATTTATAACAAAACTAGGGACACGTTTTCTCACAAACTCCAAATTGCAAATGAGCAGAGCCAGGTGTCCCTGCAGGAGGCAAAAGGAAGCAACAGCGTATCCTCTGAAGAACCCGGGACTAGGACTCCCACGCAGCCAATGGCATCCCCTGGAAAGTGCAGGGGGAGCCGTTTAAATGAGTTGGGCAGGGACCCGAGGGTGTCGCCTTCTCTAGCGGGCGGGAGAGGTCCCAGTAGAAGGACCGAAGGGGCTGGAGCAGTCAGGACCCCGAGAGCTCTCAGAGTGGGTCTCCCGGGCTCCACTCCAGGTCAGGGCCCTCCACACAGGAGAAGCTGCCTGGAGTAGAATCCAGACGAAGTTGGCTAAGATCATCGCGACGAAGCAAAGACGAGGCCCAGATAAGCTGGGGAGGGAAACGGCAGGAAAGCTCAAAATGCAAGCCCCATGCTTACACTGTGTCAAAACAACAGAGAGGGAGCCCTGTCGAGCTGGAAATCTTTCCTAAACCTTGCCTCTTTCTATAAATTCAGGAAAACTAATTTCACATTAAAAACTGTAACAATAAAAAATAGAAGTAAAGTCCTACACAGTTATTATAAGAAAAAAGAGGAAATGAAAGCAGGCTAGAAGACATGCCCACGAACGGATGGAAAGGCAAGCATACTGCATTAAAACAGGTTAGAAGACATCAAGAACATGGTACCAGACATGAAAGAACACGAACCAAAATGAGAAAACAAACTCTGGAAATACTTTAAAATAAAGAAAAATAATTGTTTCAGGAATGAATAGTAAATTTAAAGGATACAAAAGCAAAAAAGAGATGGATACTACTTTAAGATAAATATCAGGTGAAAAAAATGAACATTTTTAAATGAAAAAGAAATAAAAAGATATAAAGTATTCAAGAGAAAGTTACAGATTTTGAAGGCAGGCAAAATATTGAACATCCAGAAAATAGGAGCCCCCAAAGGAAAAGAGTGGAGCAAGGAGGCAGAACAAGTGCTAATTCAGAGAACCGTCCTGAAATACAGCACATTTAACACACCTGGAACCACACATTGAAAGAGCATTCCATGTACCTGAGAGTATAGCCAAGAATGACAAACATCAGAAAAATTTTAGTGAAATTAATGAACTTTAAAGAAAAAGTCCTTTGGGCATCTAGAAAACACCATGTGATTTATAAGAGAAAGAAAATTATTACTATTATTAGTATTATTATTACGACTTTCCATCCCTTCATGACTGCTCCAAGCCTCAGCTCTGTCAAACTCCCATCCAATAGAGTCCACACGCCCTCAGCCCCAGGCTTGCGATGGTCAGAGGACTAAAGTCCCTTACATGACACAATTTCTCAAATGTCTACGCCTTTGCGCACTGTTTCCTCCGTGAAATTGCCTCCCCTCCCCTTCTTCTTACTGTAAATGCCTAGACCAAAGGTGATTCATCTGGGTGCTTCTCAAGTGGTGGGTGGGGTGGGGAACGGGCTAGAAAGAAGCACAAAGGAACTTTCTGTGGTAATGAAAATAATTTATACCTTGATTGGGGTGGTATGTTTTCTTTGTTAAATATTTTTCAAATTATTTTAATTATAGTTGGCATACAATATTATATTAGTTTCAGGTTTATAACATAGTAATTCTACAGTTATGTACTTTATGTCCCCCCATCTCCCTCCCCCTAGCACCATCAGTTTGTTCTCTGTATGTATGAGTTTGTTTCTGTTTTGCTTTATTTGTTCATTTGTTTTGGTGTGGGTTTTTTATTTTTAGATTTCTCATATAAATGAAATCATACAGTATTTGTCTTTCTCTGTACAACTTATTTCACTTAACATAATATCCTCTAGGTCCATCCATGTTGTTGCAATGGTTTTGTTGATGTTATTGAATTGTATGAGTTCTTTATATTTTTTGGATATTAGTCCCTTGTTAGATTTGTGATTTGCAAATATTTTATCCCATTCAATAAGTTGTCTTTCTATTTTATTGATGGTGTTCTTTGTTAAGAAGCTTCTTAGTTTGATGTAGTCCCACTTATTTATTTTTGCTTTTGTTTCCTTTGCTTTTGGTGTCAGATTTTTAAAAATATCACAAAGACCCATGTCATGGACCTTTCTTTCTATGATTTCTTGTAGGAGTTCTATGGTTTCAGATCTTACATTCAAGTCTTTAATCTATTTTGAGTTAATTTTAATATATGATGTAAGACAGTGGTCAAGTTTCATTCTTTTGCATGTGGCTGTCCAGTTTTCCCAACACCATTTATTGAAGAGACTGTTCTTTTCACACTGTATATTCTTGATTCCCTTGTCATAAATTAATTGAGCATATATGCATGGGTTTCTTTCTGGGCTCTATTCTGTTCCATTGATCTATGTGGCTCTTTTTAATGCCAATATCATACTGTTTTAATTACTATAGCTTTGTAGTATAGTTTCTAATCAAGGAGTATGGTGTCTCCAGCTTTGTTCTTCTTTCTCAACATTTATCTGGCTATTTGGAATGTTTTTGTGGTTTCATAAAAATTTTAGGAATATTTGTTCTATTTCTTTGAAAAAATTCCATTAGCATATTGATAGGGATTGCATTAAATCTGTAAATTGCTCTAGGTAGTATAGACATTTTAACAATATTGATTCTTGTAATTCATGAACACAGAATAGCTTTCCATTTTTTTGTGTCTTCTTCAATTTCTTCCATTAATGTCTCATAGTTTTTGATATACAGGTCTTTCACCTCCTTGGTTAAATTCATTCCTGAGTATTTTATTCTTTTTTTCTTTCTTTTTAAGATTCTCACATTTTTAAAAATGTATTGTTAACACTATTATAGATGTCCCCCATCCCTCCCTTTACCAACCTCCACCTAGCCAACCCCCCCGCCCCCTGCAGCGATCACGACACTGTTGTCAGTTCATTTTTGGTGTATAGAAGAACACAAAACAGATTTCTGTGTAATTATTTTGTTTCCCGAAACCCTAAATTCATTTATTAATTCTAACCATTTTTTCGATGGCGTCTTTAGGATTTTCTATATATAATATCATGTCATCTACAAACAGTGACAGTTTTACTTCTTTTCAATTTGATGTCCTTTATTTCTTTTTCTTGCCTAATTGCTCTGGCTAGGACTTCCAATTCTGTGTTGAGTGAAAGTGGTGAGAGTGGGCATCCTTGTCTTTTTCCTGACCTTAGAGGAAATGCTTTCAGCTTTTCATCATTGAGTATGATGTTAGTTGTGGACTTATCATACATGGTCTTTATTATGTTGAGGTATGTTCCTTCTATGCCCCTTTTATTGAGAGTTTTTATCATAAATGGATATTGAATTTTGTCATATGCTTCTTCTACGTCTGTTAAGATGATCATATAATGTTTATCCTTCATTTTGTTATGTGATATGTCACATTCACTGCAGATGTTGAACCATCTGGAATAAATTCCACTTGACCATGGTGTATGATTCTTTTAATATAATTTTTAATTCTGTTTGCTAATATTTTATGGAAATTTTTTGCATCTTTATTCATCAGTGGTATTGATTTGTAATTTTATTTTCTTGTGGCATCCTTGTCTGGTTTGGTATCAGGGTAATTCTGTCCTCATAAAATGAATTGGAAAGAGTTCTCTCCTCTTCTATTTCTTGGAAAAGTTTGAGAAGAATTGGTATTAATTCTTCTTTGACTGTTTGGTAGAATTCACCAGTGAAGCCATCTGGTTCTGAACTTTTGTTTGTTGGGAGGTTTTTGATTACTGATTCAATATCCTTACTAGTGATTGGTCGGTTCAGATTTTCTATCATATGATTCAGTCTTGGTAGGTTGTATGTTTCTAAGAATTTATACATTTCTTCTAGGTTGTCCAATTTGTTGGCATATAATTATTCATAGTAGCCTCTTATGATCCTTTCTATTTGTGTGGTATCAGTTGTAACATCTTCTTTTTCCTTTCTGATTTTATTTATTTGAGTCTTCTCTCTTTTTTTCTTGGTAAATCTGGTTAAAGGCTTGTCAATTTTGTTTATCTCTTCAGTGTCAGCTCTTAGTTTCACTGATTTTCTTGATTGTCATTTTAGTCTCTATTTCACTTATTTTTGCTCTAATCTTTGTTATTTCATTTCTTCTACTAACTTTGGGCTTTATTGTTCTTCTCTTTCTAATTCCTTAAAGTGTAAAGTTAGGTTGTTTGAGACTTTTCTTGTTTCTTGAGGTAAGCATTTATCACTATAAACTTCTCTCTTAGAAATGCTCTTGCTATATCTCACCAATTTTGGTATGTAATATTTTCATTTTCATTTGTCTCAGGTATTTTTTAATATAATGAAATTATATTTTCATTATATTTTTCAGGAGAAACTTATGTCAAAAAAAATAGCAACATATTTAAGATAGCCAAATAAAGACAGTGTAAGCCAAAAATTTTATTTCCAGGAAAATTAAACACTTTCAAAATATAAAGGGCATAAACTGTTATTAATATATTAATATTCAAGAACTCAGAGAATGTTCCCATGATTTCTTCATGAGGATCCTACTGAAGAGCAAGCTTCAGACAATCAAAACGACTTTAAAAAATTAACATAAGCTTGAAGGTGAGCGTTAAATATATAGTTACCTTTAGAGCTGGGAATAAATGAGGGCTGAGAAAGAGAATAGAGAATGTAATCACTCTGTGTTGACAATGTAGATATAGTACAACTTCATATAGGGTTTTTTAGTAGGAGGTTAGAATGAAGGGGGGGATATGCAAAGTGTTTTTAATGTATTATGTCGTTATGGTGGTGGTCTCAGTACTGTCATTCTGAGACTACTGTATATATAACATAGGATAAAAATAAGTTATGAATTATTCTAATCCTATCCTTCTCTATGTCCTTGAGAATCAGAAATTCTTGAACTTGAATTGGATGTATCTGTAGGAACTCAGCCGGTGGCATGGTGAAGCTGGTTTGCACTAGTTTCAAACAACAGGTTCATACATCTTGTCCCAACTCCACATTCAGTGACTTCGTGTTGGTGTACTGAAGTAAGCCATAGTGGGAATATTTGCACCATGGAAACTGCGACACACTACCAATCCAGTCTTTTTTTTAAGAGATATCATCAGTTGTCAAACATTTACCACACCCCACTGTATATTGCAACCCTCAGTTCCCAGATTATTTTGTTAAAATACCATTTCTCACTAAAAGAAACCAGAGAACTTTGGGTAAATAGTTGGTTTGAGGACTGAAGCAGGAAATATGCAAGGTGAGCCTGTAACGACTTACCGTACAGATGGCAGGGAAGCTGTCAAAGACGGCTTCGTGTCAGCAGGACCCAGGAGCCAATCGGAAAGGACCCCCACTGACCAGGGGTGAATCAGGCTGAGCTTTAACAATAATAATTGCAATCAAACTCATTTAAATTCATTATTTCATAATGATATTTAAACAAAGAATCAGCTGTCTTCAGAGGATGATAACCAGTAATGATCTGGAAAATGGATACATAGATGCAATAAATCAAGCCATTTATCTTGGCTTTCCTATATTGACTAGTCCACTGAATAAAAAAGTGTCTCTGTATAAACATATTTTACTTAATATAATAAAATAGATATATTTATAATTTCACTTTTTTAATCCCATTGAGCAAAAATATATAGATATTACGCATCAGTGGCTACCGAGATTACGCAAAGAGAGACAACAAGATATGACATGCCTTCTTTAGTCTTGTCAAAAAAATAGGATAGGATAGGATATAGGATATAGGATATAGGATATAGGATATAGGATATAGGATATAGGATAGGACCTGAATCGGGTCCAATCTGGGCCCAACTGGTGATTTGCAGGAACTACCAAAGGTAGCAAAAGAGGCTGGGCTGCACATGAGTTTGCAATCAGCAAAATTCAGACTATGGGAACCTCCACAGGTTCTTAAGCAGATAAATTATAAAGAAATAAAAAGTATAGAGGAGGGATCTATAGATTAAAAGACATAACACATTTTTAAAATAGGCAAGACCAAACTGTAGTGTTTAGAAATGGACATTTGAGTGGTAAAACTACAATACAGATACAAGGAAGTGATAGGTTTAAAAATCATGATAATAGTTCCTTGTGGGGAGAGGGAGGGGACACCCAGAAATGGCTTCATGGGTGGGCAACAAAGTTCTGTTTCCTGGCCTGTGTGGTTTCATTGCCTCATAAAGAATTATTAAGCTGTATTGGATTTGTCAGCCTTGATGTATTTCTGTTTTATTTTACAATAAAAATATTTTTAAAAATAATAATACAGTTCTTGCCCTCAAGGAGCTCAGAGTCTAGTGAAGGAGAGGGAGGTGAAAGCAATTTGCTGTAAGACAAAGAGATAAACTCTATCAGGCCAGGATGTACATGTTGAACTGTCATGGAGCTGAAGCAGTTCAGCGTCGCAAATCCAAAAAGTCTACTTGGCTATAGGGTCACATTAACTTGGCCTTGAAGGGAGAGCCATTCCCCAACAGACATGGGTTGGCAAAACTCAGAGACCAGATTGAAAGGGGTTGCAGTCACTCTTTGCTGGCTTATTCCAGGTGGTTCTGCTCACTCAATCAGGGTTTTTATGCTGGTATTTGCTGTTTTGTTTCTGGCCCAGAAGTTGTCTAGATGATTTCCTTTAACATGACAAAGGTTAGGATTGTCAAAGAAGCCTATATTCACCCGTGTGTGAATGAAGGGTTTCTGCCACTTCCTTGTTTTTAACCAGAACTCCTGGAGAGCCTCGAGGAAGGTACCATCTTGATAGCTTTTCCTTAAAATAGAGTGGCTGCTGGGGAGACAGGCTTCCACTCCCATGTTCTCCACAAGTGCCTGGTATGGAGGTGGAAGTCCTCCTGCAAGCCAGAGAACAGGGTGAAACAGCTTAAAAAAGAAGGCTTTTCAGTGGGACTCATAAAGCCCTCTTTCAACCAGAACCCTGAACCCTCAGGATGGCTCATCGCATACTAAACCAAGAAGCCAGCATGGTGAATGTGCAACTACAGAATCCCACGTGCCCAAAGGAAAGAGGGAGGGACACTCAGTTTGTTAGGCCGCGTTTCCCAGGAAACCAAGCGGGAGAGGTGTGACGGAGGCTGTGTAATTTTGGCTGTCCTCTGCCAGCTCTGGTCACCGGCGCTGTGTAAGGAGCAGTGTGGGGCTCATCACGTCAGTAGCAAGTGGGACCTGGTTTTCTGCAAAAACGTCTGGGAGCGGAGGGCAAGGTTGGCTTCCACGTCAGCATGCACCCATCCTAACCACACAGTCACAGGCCGACCCTGAAAGATAAAGAGCCCTCTGGAAATGGAGGGAAGAACAGCTTAGAGAATTGAAAAGCCATCTCTTTACACATTTCATGATCTTTAAAATGGGACTATTTAGCCACCTACAGTTGTAAAGAGGAAATAGGACATATGGAAGTGCTTTATAAATAAAAGAGTAGGGTGTATATTCCTGATAATCCTGTACAGAGATAAGTGTGCCTTCCTTCCTTGCACAGCAATGCACTGACCAGCATTTTATCCTGAAAGCAAGATCATTTATCAAGCCTACACATACAAATGCTCCAAATAGGCACAAAGTTCTCCTAGGCAAGCCAAGGTGTGCTGCTTCATTAATGTACTCTCAGGTGTAGCATCCCCAAGTTTTCATCTTGTTGAACCAAGTATATAATCCATTCCCCAGACAAAATGGAACAATTGGCCCAGGCCGTTAGATAGGCCTGAGCTCTGGACCAAATGGGCTTACCTTATATGTATCCTCACCCTAAAAATGATCCTTTGATGGACATAAGAGACTATGTCCTTTGTCTTCCTATTTAAGATTCGAATCTCATATGGAAGACAATACTCTGGAAAGAGACCTCTGTGTTCTATAATTACCTGATCATCAATCCCCTGGGGCGCCTATTAAAAAAGCACAGTCCCAGGCCACCCCGAAGACCTGCTGAATCAGAGCCTCCAAGGGAGGATTTGGAAGTCTGAATTTTTAACAAATGTCCAAAGTAATCTTTATGATTAGGCAAAATTAGGCTTCTCAAATCAAAGACTTTGAAAGAGGGCCAGAGTGAAGGTATGTTAGTCTGCTCAAACTGCCATAACAAAATACCATAGACTGCGTGACTTAAACAACAGAAACTTACTTCCCATGGTCTGGAGGCTGGAAGTTTGAGATCACAGTCCAACACGGTTGGGTTTTGGTGAGAGCTCCCTTAAGCTTGCAGATGGCTACCACCTCACTGTGTGCTCACACAACCTCTGCTTGATGGACATGCAGAAGGAGAGTAAGCAAACCTCTGAGGTTTCATCTTAGAAGGGCACTAATCCCGTCATCAGGCCCCACCCTCATGGCCCTAATTACCTTCCAAAGGCCCCATTTCCAAATACCATCTAGTGGGAATTAGGGCTTCATAGGATGAATTTTGAGAGACTGCAAATATTCAATCAATAGGGACAATGAACTTTAGTCCCCTCAGAAAAAAACAGATGTTCATTTGTGGAGCTGACCTTTGCTCGGGGTTTTTACTTCTCACCAATATATGTAGGACTTTAGGCATTGGCTTGGGCAACTTACGATGGACAAAACATGAGGATTTAAAATAATCAAAACAAAAACTAACAAACAAAAGAGATAGAGAGAAATCAGTGTTACCAGGTAGTTTGAATGTTAGTTCAAGTTAAGCACTAAATTTAGCTCTGGGCCTGCTAATAGCTCCTGCCAGAGGAGGAAATGTATCTGGGATTGTCTTTCCTATTCTATGCATGTTAAACTCTGGGTAGAGTTCCAGATTTTACTTACATCTACTGAACTACAGTGCTATTTCCAAACTTCAGCCCTCTAAGATGAGAAAAGTCATTGTTTCTTCCCCCGGAGCTTAATATCACATCTTGACGAGTTCCTACCTTATCAGAGAAGTAAAACTAGCCATACCAAAAATACCCAATGGGGAATCTCTCTCCCAAACATATATGTACTAGAACCTGGTAAAAAAAAGTAATGCATTTTGCAAAATCCGTGGTTAGGGTTTTTTCATAGGTCAAAAGTTTTCTTACTTTTTAATAATTTAGGCAACCCTGGAAATCAACTGCTTCTAGACATTGCTGAGCAATCAAGAGCTCAGAAAGTCACTGATTACTGGACCCCCAAGTCAGTTATCCAGTCAGACAAATCCTGTCACCCAGTGTCTGTAACAGAAAGGAGACATCCCAGTGTGGGGAAATGTTTCTGGTCTCAGGCCCAGCTTTGTCACTGGCTGGGTTCCACCAAGCAATTAATTCTTTAACTCCCTCTGAGCCTGCTGTCTTTATTAATTTAACAACTGCTCATTGAACATCTAAAATGTGCCAAGCACTGAACCCAGGTGCAGAGGACAGCCCCGCCCTCAAGGAGATCACAGTCTGGAGACCAGGGAGTTTCCACTCGGTAAGGTGATTGTTCATTTCCTTCCATGGGTACCTCAGTAGCTTAGCTCATAAAACAAAAATAAAAACAAGTGAGTGTATGAAAGAGCAAATAGATGAATGAGTGAAACACGAAAGTTATTTTTTAGCCACTTTATGTACGCCACTACCACTCTTTTCATGGCTCCCTTTGTCTAATCCCTGAGACCCAAGAGGTCCATCTTCAGCTTGGTCTTTCTTAGGCTTTGCCCTCAGGCAGACCTCACTCCTTGGCTGCAATCCTTCCCCTTCATTCGTCTGCATTATTGCTCAGCCCACTTTCATCATTCATACCACCCTGAATGTCATCCTATATCATAATTCAACAAACATTCACTGAGCACGTAATACATGGCCAGCACTGGGCAGACCCAGACCCTGCTCCACGCCTGCCGTGGCCGTGGATGGTACTTTGCACGTCCCATTCCATTCACTGCCACGCAGTGTGTGCCCACTCCGCCCACGCACAGCTGAGCCACAGGCACAGCACAGCAGCCACAGTGGCCTCGGGAGTTTCCTGGAAGAGTCTTACACCAAAAAATTCTCCCCACCTCTCTCTCACCTACGGCCTCTCACTAGCTCCCCTTACAACTTTTAACCCAAATAACCACTTTTTGTGTAGCGGCAGCCTGAATTTTCCGTCTGCTAACTAGCCCGTGAACCCCAGTTACACACCAAATGCCTGCAGAGCCGTCCTCTCATCCTACCCTTGGTATCACCTTGGTATCATTTCCCACCATTCTCAACAATGGTTGAGACTCCAGTTTCTCCTGAAAGTATTGTTTAGAAAATGAATTTTTTAAATGAAATAAATATCATTTAAGTAGCATGAAAGTTTAAAACCACTCCTACATGTTGCTTCAGTTGATGTTCAGAATACCGGAGGCTCGGGGGGTAAACAGCCAGGCCACAGGCGCCGCGGGCAGCGAAGTGCAGAGCTGGCAGTGGCCCGGGTCGCCGAGCCGCACGTCCGGCCCGTCCACGAGGCACAGACAGTCTTCAGTCTGGCCCAGCCTCACATTCACAGGAAGCTACAAATGTCACCCTCATGTGTTCGCTGCAGTGACGGTCGCACAGAATTAGAGGTGCGGTTGGCTGGTGGGGTGCGGGCCTGCGTCAAGCATCGTCCCGCACGCCGTCTGTGGGCTCAGTCCCGTCAGGGCTCTGCCTAGGTGCAGGCCTGACCCCCAGTCGGGGTGCGGACGGGGTGTCTCTCTCCCTGTCCCCCTTCCTCTCTCTGAAATCAGTGAAACCATATCCTTGGGCAAGGATTAAAGAGCAAGAGAGACCCCGTCAGGGTTCTGGGAAGGAAATGTCCGCGACGCAGCCCGCGGTCTCTCTTGCTCCCGCAGCATCCTTTCGGCGTCTGCGGCGTCAGTGCCAGGCCTTCACAGCGAGTTGTGTCCTCGCTGGGGTCCGGACAAGCCTCTCCGTCTTGTTTCTGCTTCACTTTACTCCTCTCTGGAAGCGCTGCTTGCCTGCTGTCAGTGTTCCGTCTGGAAACACCCTGGCTGGATTTTCCTTGGTTTGCACTCAGGTTGTGCCTGTGTCTTGTCCTCTCCTCCCCAGAAGAGGACCTTTCACTGACCTTTGAACACCACAGCCCTAGACCAGGCTCCTCACACACGCCTGCTGAGGGCAGGGCGTCTGAAGTCGCCCCAGGGACCAGGGCTGTGAGCTCTTCTCTCCAGCGCACAGCTGGGCACGTGGACAATCCTGCCCTGAAAACTTAGCTTCTACCAGGGATGATGCCAGTGATCTCAATAGCAAAGGGAACCTTTAGATTATTTTAAATCATTGTATCCATAAAAGGGAAGAAATAACACTCTAATAAAAATTAATGGAAGACCACCCAGGGCTTTCCCGCGTTACTTCCAAGATGTTACAGGGAATGCCAGGTCCTGCACTTCTGCGCCTTGCCCGTCTGACAGGAGTCCTCGGGTTGTCGTCTGCGGTTGGAGCTGCAGACCCTCTGGTGACTTGCAGCCCCCTCCTTGCATCATAACCAGGCTGTGTTCACGGGCGTCCGTGCTTCTCGCCACGCTGCCGGCAAATGATCTGAAGCCGGAGGCAGCCAGACTCCTGCCCCCGGGGGCGGCGTGTCCCATCGTCCGGCGCACTCGGGTGTCCGGATGGCTCAGCGCGCGTCCAGCGAGGGATGGGCGCCAGCAGAGGCGCCTCCGGGCCCTGCTGTGTCCGAGGGCCGGGGGCCTGCGGCCTTCTCCAGCCGGCCAGCGAGACCTGCTGTCTGTGGCTCCCCTCTCCCTCCTTATTGAAGCTTTTCAGGACGTTGACGAGGTGAAATATTTTCCAGAAGAGGAAATAATATAAAGCTTAAAACTTGTTTCTGATGGAATGGCAAAATGGCTTGGCTACTTTTCTTTGAGAAAAAATAATAATAAGGTAACCTGAGGCGGCCCCTGGGCTCATTACTGCTGGGCTGGAGGGAAGATAGTGGCTTTAGACAAACAGGCTTTTCTTTTAACTTTATAGAGTACGTTGGAGTGAAGAGACAAGGACGAATGCTAGGCAATAAAATAAACCTGTTACCTGCTTTTAAACATAATTTTGTATACAGAGGAACTGATGTGTGAAGTATGAAGCGACTGTGGAATATTAAAAATGAAGCATTTTGGAAAACAATCTGTTCACTGCCCAGCTCTAAAAGGACTGAACGTTCCATGAAATACCTCTTGCTTCTTTGTGAAAATTACTGGTGGTTTAAGCTCTGTGTGCAGTTTTAAGAAAACACAATCTTTAATGCTGTTGTTTATTAAGAACGCATTCTCTAAGCAGCTGAGACGCTGAGTGGGAGGTGGGAGGGAGGCACATTCCACAGCCCTCCCGTGCTGGCTGCCCCAGGCGCCATTCCTTCCCGACTAATGGCTCCTGGAAAAGTGTGTGGAGCAAAGGTTAGAAACACCCGTTTCTGCAGGCCAAGCTGTCTCCCCAGCGAGGGAGTAGAGGATTTAAAGGTGAACATAACCATCTCCTTGGCTGCATGCAGAGGTCATGCTGCCTGAGAAACTAAACCCTAACCCCCTTTTGGCAAGTATTCCTTAACAGGCCTCCAGATATCTGAAACCAATCTTAACCCACGCTGGTCCTCCGCTGACCACAACGCTGCCCGAGTGGTGTGGTCCAATCTCCAGGCTGCTCACCAGTCCTCGGGCCTATGGGGTGAGTAAATGTCCGGAGTGGGGCAGGCGTGGGGAAGGTGGGTGAGCCCAGCAACCTCGGGGACACTCCTTCCGGCCTGAGGAGGAAGCATTTTAAAATTCACTGCGCTGAGAAGCTGCTTCTGTTGCTGATGCGGGCTCATTCTTCTTACCAGTATTTTTAACCATAGGATGAATTTAGAAACATAAGAAATTAACGTGTGCTCACAAACTGCCGTGTTCTGAGGTTTTGAACACACACAGCCTGTGCTCTGTGGCTCAAGGGAGTGGCATAAAAACGCTGAGAAACAACCAAACCATTAGCAGCAGGTCAGAGCCAGGGATTGCAGAAGAGAGCAGCGTGGGGCTGAGGCACCCTCCCAGGCTGCCCCGCTGGCCCCTGCACGAACACGCTCAGGCGGGCGGCCCCAGGCAGCTGTTCTCCCCAGACCGGCAGCCTCAGCCCCGCTCCAGAACTCCTGAGAAGTGTGGTGTCGGGTCCCGGCTCCCACGCTAAGTTTGGGGGCCAGCGTCTGTGTTCTAAGAAGCCCTCCAAGTGGTTCCTGCACAGGCTGATGCAGGAAACCAGTGGCCGGCGGTCACCGAGCCAGGGCTC
The DNA here is from genome assembly GCF_054644295.1 of Miniopterus natalensis. Classification (NCBI taxonomy): domain Eukaryota; kingdom Metazoa; phylum Chordata; class Mammalia; order Chiroptera; family Miniopteridae; genus Miniopterus; species Miniopterus natalensis. The sequence continues at coordinate 3,898,858 of NC_142086.1, read as the reverse complement.
ATTCTACAAGCGACTCTGCCTTCCCAAAGCCAGTGGAATAACGCTTGAGACGTCCATTCCTCCTGCAAGGGGACCTCTGTCTGACAACGACTGTATTGGCCAGAACTACTTAGTTTATGCCTTTGGCCACTACGGTGACTTCCAACCATTTTAGCCTATGACACTCATCCAAGAAACGTGCTGCGTGGATGCACTTTTAAAATATAACAGAAACTGTTTTGAGAATTTTGTGATAGGGTCAAGCCAGCATCACGTTGTTACAGAACCAGCACTGAGGATCATTCCGTTCTCTAAGGTCACAGGATTCCACCTCCCAGTCCTCTCATAACCCTTAGATATCAACCCAGGAAACCCCCCGGGGTTTCATATTAACTCCTTAAACCAAGGAGGTCGCATTAGGTGCCATCTTCAGTGCCAATCAGGGAACGCTTCACCACACCTGCGGAGGTGGGAAAGGTGGCTCGGCCGCAGCAGGGACCTCAGCCAGGCGGGACAGGGCACTTGGAAGAAGGAACTGAAGCAGCTCTTTTCTTACACAGTAGGACTGCTGCTGTGCTCTGCTTTCTGCATGAAGTGACCCCCTCTCTCTCTCCTTCCCCCCCAAAAACCTGCAGGAAGGGCTGAAGGCAGAGGATGCGGAGTGCATTGTGGGCCAGGACGAGCTGGCCATGAGCCACCAGGAGCAGAGCTCCCCCGACAGGCCGGCCAGGCTGGGTCTGGGCAAGGAGGCGTCTCCCCAGACCCCCAGCACGGAAAACATTTACGAGGGGGACCTGGGCCTGGGGGGCTATGAGCTCAAGCGGGAGCAGACCCCAGGTCCACCCCAGCTGAACTGATGGGCGGCTGCGATCGCAGGTCGTGCGGGGCTCACGGAGGCGCCCAGGCCAAGCGGCGAGGCAGCTGGGAGGACAGGCTGGAGAACGCGAGAACCAAGCCCTCGTCCTGTGCACCCTCTGGTGCCTGAAGAAGTGAGAATTTATCGCTGTTTCTCTATATTATACAACCGAATTTACCCTGTGGCAGCAGCCATTTTTATTAAGGGACCGGGCGTGGCGGGGAAGGTGGAGGGGCGAGTGCAGCGCTCCTGCCGTCTGCGGGCGTTTCTGCTCCGCGCGCCACCGGGCCCCTCACGTAGGGTCTGGATTTTACTCCCTTCATTAGGGAGAGTGTAGAAATAAGAAAAAGAATTTTAAGCATAAACACATTGCTCCTGAACTGAAGGGAATGCCCGGTTACTTAGTAATGATAAGTTTCCAGTTTTTAGGGCCTAGACTCCCACCTGCTCTTAGTGATCCCAAGGCTATCTGCAGAGCCCAGAGAAGCCCTCAGGGCCACTGTTGGCAGCCTCACAGAGCCCACGGAACCCACGCCACCAGCCTCCTCGCAGAGCCCACAGAACCCACGCCACTGTTCTCACAGAGCCCACAGAACCCATGCCACTGTTCTCACGGGGCCCACAGAATCCATGCCATGGTTCTCACAGAGCCCACAGAACCCACGCCACTGTTCTCACAGAGCCCACAGAACCCATGCCACCAACCTCCTCACAGAGCCCACAGAACCCATGCCACGGTTCTCACAGAGCCCACAGAACCCATGCCACCAACCTCCTCACAGAGCCCACAGAACCCATGCCACCAACCTCCTCACAGAGCCCACAGAATCCATGCCATGGTTCTCACAGAGCCCACAGAACCCATGCCACGGTTCTCACAGAGCCCACAGAACCCATGCCACCAACCTCCTCACAGAGCCCACAGAACCCACCCCACGGTTCTCACAGAGCCCACGCCCTGTCCGTGGTGTCCTTCCAGCCGCCCCTCCTGTTGAAGGGTGGTGATGAGGGAATGCCCTGCACTGATGCAGTTCCTCTCTCCACCCGGGCGGGAGTCACGGGGAAAGCTGGTTCCCCCCCCACCCCCCGCTGTTTCACCTGAGAAGGAGCCTTGCATTGGGGTCATTCTTGGGCTTGAGAGGGTCCCTCTGTAGGGTGGGCAGTGAGATTCCCAGCACAGGTTGCTCCCCACAGGGCGGTGAGGGCGCTGGAGCCCGACCTGTCCTCCATCCCCCTCCCAGCTGGTTAGCAGGAGCCAGAGCGACAGGGGCAGATGATGGCGCAGGGACCACACTGAGGAGCCGGGGAGGTGTCAGGACGCCCTCGCAGGCGCGGCCCCTGAGCCAACACCGCAGCGCTTAGCTCAGCTGCAGGACCTGTGCCTCTGCTACGAAGATACCTCGAGCCTGGCTTCTCTTGAAACGCAGACGTTAATGCCGGACTCCAGACAGCTGGCCCCTGCCCGGGCTGGGGGCCCGGCCTCAGCAGGTCGAGAATGACATCTTCCTCGGCCCGAGCGTGGGAGTGACACCCGCTTTGCTGGCCAGTCGTCCGCCCCAGAACGTGACCCACGGCCGTGTCAGGCAGCTGCCACACACACCGACTTTCTTGTTTTCCAAACAGCAGAATCCAGGGGCACAAACTGTTTTATACTCAGCTGAGTGTAAATCTAGGCATTCCAGGTAATTAGAGCAAATGTAAAGCATGACATTTTCTCATTTGACCTAATTCTAATAAAATTTTGTTGTAAAGCGTGGTCGCTTTCGGTTAATGTTTATTTGAGGTGTTTTCTCTGGACTGATTGGCAGCTCTCAGTCCTGTACGTGAGGAGAGGGTGGAGCGGGCACGAAGGTAACGTAGAGATGCAGGGACCCGAGGACCCAGGGAGGGCCCACAGAGGCTGGCAGGCCAAGCCACCCTCCACGGGGTCGAAGCAGAGGGCCCCGGTGGGGGCTGGGAGGACGGCCAGAGGAGGGGCAGCGGTGAGGCCAGGGGGCAGCCTCCCCTCTCCCTGTGGGCGCCAGGACCAGGGGCCCTTTCACAACTAGAGAGGAGGCGCTGCGGAGGAGAAAGGAAGGCCCCAAGGGCCGCTCTTATCTCTGCCCTTGTCAGCGAAAGAAGAAATGAGAGCTTGGTGTTTTGTTTCTTTCCGTTTGTGCGGAGAAAGACACACCGGGAAAGAGAAACTCCCCCAAACAAACGTCAGTGGAGGCAGAAGTGGAGAAAGGGACAGAAATATGACAGACCGCATGGAAGTGAGCTGGGTGGGCCGGGCAGGTACGCAGTCTGAGCCCCGCACCAGCTCCCTGAGAGGGCACAGCAAAGATGGCCTCCCGCTCCACCCGCAAAGCCCGCTTCCCGCGTGGAAAAACAGCCCTTGCAGCCAAGCATCATGAACTACGCCAGCAAGGACGGTGGGGCTGCTGCTCCCTGCCACTGCCTCCTGCAGACTCGGGGACACAGTCTGAGGAGAGTGTCCTGCCCAGTCTGGGAGCCTCATTCCAGTTCCTGCTGCAACTCCAGCCCCAGCCCCAGCCCCAGCCCCAGCCCCAGCCCCAGCCCCAGCCCCAGCTCCAGCCCCAGCCCCAGCCCCAACTCCAGCCCCAGCCCCAGCCCCAGCCCCAGCCCCAGCCCCAGCCCCAACTCCAGCCCCAGCCCCAGCTCCAGCTCCAGCCCCAGCCCCAGCCCCAACTCCAGCCCCAACTCCAGCCCCAGCCCCAGCCCCAGCCCCAGCCCCAGCCCCAGCTCCAGCCCCAGCCCCAGCTCCAGCTCCAGCCCCAGCCCCAGCCCCAACTCCAGCCCCAACTCCAGCCCCAGCCCCAGCCCCAGCCCCAGCCCCAGCTCCAGCCCCAGCCCCAGCCCCAACTCCAGCCCCAGCCCCAGCCCCAGCCCCAGCCCCAGCCCCAGCCCCAGCCCCAACTCCAGCCCCAGCCCCAGCTCCAGCTCCAGCCCCAGCCCCAGCCCCAACTCCAGCCCCAACTCCAGCCCCAGCCCCAGCCCCAGCCCCAGCCCCAACTCCAGCCCCAGCCCCAGCTCCAGCTCCAGCCCCAGCCCCAGCTCCAGCCCCAGCCCCAGCCCCAGCTCCAGCTCCAGCCCCAGCCCCAGCCCCAGCCCCAGCCCCAGCCCCAGCCCCAACTCCAGCCCCAGCCCCAGCTCCAGCTCCAGCCCCAGCCCCAGCCCCAGCCCCAGCCCCAGCCCCAACTCCAGCCCCAGCCCCAGCTCCAACTCCAGCCCCAGCCCCAGCCCCAGCCCCAGCCCCAGCCCCAACTCCAGCCCCAGCCCCAGCTCCAACTCCAGCCCCAGCCCCAGCCCCAGCCCCAGCTCCAACTCCAGCCCCAGCCCCAGCCCCAGCCCCAGCCCCAGCCCCAACTCCAGCCCCAGCCCCAGCTCCAGCTCCAGCCCCAGCCCCAGCTCCAACTCCAGCCCCAGCCCCAGCCCCAGCCCCAGCCCCAACTCCAACTCCAGCCCCAGCCCCAGCCCCAGCCCCAGCCCCAGCCCCAGCTCCAACTCCAGCCCCAGCCCCAGCCCCAGCCCCAGCCCCAGCTCCAACTCCAGCCCCAGCCCCAGCCCCAGCCCCAACTCCAGCCCCAGCCCCAGCCCCAGCCCCAGCCCCAGCCCCAGCCCCAGCCCCAGCCCCAGCCCCAGCCCCAGCTCCAACTCCAGCCCCAGCCCCAGCCCCAGCTCCAGCTCCGCGGTGTGACTACCAGCCGGGTCCCTCTGAAACAGCCCAAGGCCCAAGCGCAGGCTAGTGTTCCAGTTAGTAACCCAGACACCAAATTTCCCTCACGCTCCTGTTTGGAGGATGCTGACTTATGATCTTAAGAAATGCTCTGTGCTTTGATTAGCAGCATGAGGACTGTGAAATTCACACTTATTACTGCCAGTCTCCAATGAATAATAAAGGCAGGCGCTTTATTCAAACTGCTGACACTTCCACTAATTATGAGAGCTTTAAACAGGACTCTAACTTATAGTTCTTCCTTAAGCTTCCTACTGTATGTACATCACACACACACTCACTCACGTGCACATGCACACGCTTGCACATGCCCACATTCCACTGGCGTCAGGTCCCCGCTCTAGTTTCTATGGAGTTTCCCCTGTTCCTCACGATGCAAGTCTGAGCAGGTCTAAAGCCTGGTGGCAAGTGCCACCAGGGTCTTCATTCATAAAGTTTCTAGACACTTTGTGGAGGGCAACTGAATATAAAACAAAGCTGAAAATTTAAATATCCTTTAACCCACCAATTTTTTTTATTTTTTTTATTTATCTTTATTGTTGAAAGTATTACAGATATCCCATTTTTCCCCCATTGATCCCCTCCACCCCGCATCCACCCCACTCCCAGGCCTTCCTGATAACAAAGTCTGTGTCCGTGGGTTATGCATATAGACACATAATTTCTTTGATTAATCTCTCCCCACCCACTCCTTCACCTCCACCTTCCCTCTAAGATCCCTCAGTCTGTTTCATGCTTCTATGTCTCTGGATCTATTTTGTTCCTCAGTTTATTTCTTACATTCCACATATGAGTGAGATCATGTGGTACTTGTCTTTCTCTGACTAAGCATAATACTCTCCAGTTCCATCCATACTGTCCCAAAGGATAAGAGAGCCTTCTTTTTTACAGCTGCATGGTATTCCATAGTGTAAATATCCCACAGCTTTTTATCCACTCACCTGCTAATGTGCACTTGAGAAAAATGTGTATTCTGCAGCTTTGGGGTAGAATGTTCTGTAAATGTCAATTAAATCCACTTGATCTACTGTGTCACTGTTTCCTTGTTGATTTTTTTGTCTGGAAGACCTACCCAGTGAAGTCAGTAGGGTGTTAAAGTCCCCTAGTATTACTGTATTGCTGTCGATCTCTCCCTTAAAGTCCTCTAGAAGTTATAAATTTAGATGCTCATGTGTTGGGTGCATATATGTTTATCACGGTTATATCCTCTTGTTGGATTGATCCCTTTAGTATTATGTAATGACCTTTTTTGTCTCTCATTATGGTCTTCATTTTGAAGTCTATTTTGTCCGATATGAGTATTGCTACCCCAGTTTATTTTTCATTTCCATTTGCATGGAAACTTTTTTTCCATCCTTCACTCTCATCCTGTGTGAGTCTCTTGTTCTGAGGTGGGTGTCCTATAGACAGCATATATTTGGGTCATGTTTTCCTATCCATTCAGCTACCTTATGTCTTTTTATTGGAGCATTTAATCCATTCACATTTAAGCTTATTGTTGATAGGTACTTATCCATTGCCATTTTAATTCTTTATGCCTATGTTTCTCTCTATTTCTACTTCCAATTACAGCAGTCCCTTTAACATTTCCTGCAATGCTGGTTTGGTGGTGATAATCTCCTTTAGCTTTTTTTGTCTGGACAGGTCTTTATTTCACCATCTGTTTTGAATGATAGCCTTGCTGGATAGAGTAGTCTTAGTTTCAGATCCTTGTTTTGCATTACCTTGAATACTTCATGCCATTCCCTTCTGGCCTGTAGAGCTGCTGATGAGAAGTCAGCTGACAGCCTTATGTTGGCTTCTTTGTAGGGAACAGATTGCTTTTCTTTAGCTGCCTTTAATATTCTATTTGTCATGAATTTTTGGCATTTTAATTATGATGTGTCTGGGCATGGGCCTCTTTGGGTTCTTCTTGCTTTGGACTCTCTGTGCCTCCTGAACTTGTGTGACTTTTTTCTTGATCAAGTTAGGGAAATTTTCTGCCATTATATCTTCAAACAGGTTCTCTAACCTGTGCTTGCTTTCAGCTTCCTCTGGCACTCCTATGATGTGAATATGGTTATGTTTCATGTTGTCTCACTGCTCCCTTAGACTGTTCTGTTTTTTAATTGCTTTTTCTTTTTGGATCTCTGATTGAGTGATTTTTTTCTACCCTGTCTTCTAATTCCCTGATCTGATCCTCAGCTTCCTCTAATCTGCTGTTTACTCCTTCAATGTATTCTTATTTCTGCTATGTCATTCTTTATTTCTGACTGGTCATTTTTCATAGTTTCCATATCTTTTTTCATGCTGTTGAGCATCCTTACAATCAGTATTCTGAACTTTATATCTGAGAGATGGCTTATCTCCATTTCATTTAGCTCTTTTTCTGGAGACTTCTCTTGTTCTTTTATTTGGGGCTTGGTTTTTTTGTCTCCCCATTTTGGCTGCCTTTTTGGGTTTGTTTCTAAGTATTAGGTAGATCTGCTAGGACTGTCAGTCTTTCTGGAGGGTCACTGGTGCAGGCCAATGTCAGACACAGTTTGTGACTGGCCCTGAGTACCCTGTTTGGAGCTATCAACAAACCTCAGCTTGAGGTCTCCTCTGCTGGGGTTGGGTGCATTTGGATAGGATGAAGATGCACACACTTGAAAAAGACTGCTTTTCTGAGTCCCAGGTCCAGAAGCAGATCAGGCAGAGACTCAAAGCACCCTGAGGTTTGCCTCTGCCTGCAGGCTGATTAATCTGATTTTCTTAATGAGTCTCAGGCTGTAGAAACTCCTCTGGGTAGGGCTAGAGGCTTTCCAGCAGGGTGGGGATATTTGCTCACACACACACACACACACACACACACACACACACACACACACACACACACAAGCAGCCAGTTGTCTGCCTGAGAAAGATGTTCCCTGCAGTATGGGGGGATGACTCGGTGTCAGAATCCAGATAGCTGCCTTCTGATCTCAATCTCCAGAGCCCACAACCTTAGATTCTCCTCATACAACTCTAGTCCACTCTGCCCTCCTCTGCTGGAGCCCAAGGTGAGTGGCTGCACAGGAAACTTTGATTGTTTGTCCTTTAAGAAGGGGCCTGCATTTCCAGCCACCTCTCCCTGGCAGACAGAAACCGGGCTGCTTTTCACAGCCAGATATCATATGGGCACCTTTCTCAGTTCTGGTGCTCTAGGTTGGGAAACTCAGCCTGGGGTTAGGCCCCAGAGTCCTCAGTGGGAACCCCCACAGCTGAGACATCCCTCCGGACCTTCAGCTGCTGCCTGTGGGAGCCCGGCCAGCCCTCTCATGTCCTCACTTCCTACCAGTCTCTATATCGTCTCCACTTTTCCTCCTTGGTTATGAGGGTGCTCTCCAGATAGTCTTCAGTTGCAGTTGATTATTCAGGATGTTTTTTCTATATTTTAGTTGTAATTCCAGTTTGGTCCCAGGAGAGTGTCAGTGTAGCTTCCACTCAGTCTGCCACCGCCTTTAATCTCCCTGACCCACCAATTTTATGTGCAGAACTTTTATTCTAGATATTTGAGAATATTATGCATATAAAGAGTATTTATTAAAACAACTGAATTGCCATCTTGGTTAAATACAATAGCACAGACATTTTATGGAACAGCATCTGACATGTACTGATATGGAATAATCTCTAAATATGTTATTAAATAAAAGTAGCAAGATGCAGATCAGAGTGAATGATAGGTTGCCATTCTGGAAGATTAAAGGAGAAATTTAAAAACAAAATAAGTAATAATCATAAGATTCCCATGAAATAACTCATTGAAGTAGGAGTACAATGGGAAGTGGAGTAAAAACTGGGAAAGTTGTTATTTTTAGCATGATCTTTGAGGCCTTGAGAAAGCAAAGTGTAGCGCCAGTAGCAGCAATGGCTTCTGGATTTATCCATTTCCATCAGACAGCACACATTCATACAAACTCTGTAAATGTCTTTGACATTCAGAGACAAATAGGACTCAGTCTTATCCATCAAATATCTAATAGAAGTCAGACAGCCAAAAAACAAGTGATTCCGTATAAGATACGAAAACATAAGATAAAGCTATAGTAACCAAAACAGTGTGGTATTGACCAAGAAATAAGCAAAGAGATCAAGAAAAATCTACTACAAAGTACAGAAACAAACTCATGAATAATTTAGAAATTTAGTTCATAAAAAAATGTCATTTCAGTTTGGGGGCGAGGTTGAATGGGGTTATTATTCAATAAATAGTGTGCATTAATCGACTTTCAATTTGGAAAAATAAAGAAAATTAGGTAATACCCTCTAACATATACAAAACTAAATTGTGAGTAATTCAAACAGCTCAAAGTCAAGAATAAAACTTTAGGATAACAAAACAATAGAACTGTAAATAACCTTGGCATATGGACAGTCTTCCTGAGACAGACACAAACCACAAAGACTGATAAATTTGACCACATAAAAATATGACATTTTTATGACTAAAGACGCAATATACAAAAATTTTTAAATGGGGACAAATATATACATATACCCTCTTATGTGTATGTATGTGTGTATCAGACTAAGGATTATTCTTCAAAATACACAAAGAACTCTTACCAATGCATGAGGGGAAAAACTACTGAATACGAAAATATGTAGAAACAAGTATATATACACCTTCTATCCAGACTTCTACTTTCAGGCATTTCTATAGAAATGAAATACTTGGCATTTATGAATAAGGAGGCATATAAAATGATACTCATTGTGGCACAGTTACTGTAAAATATTGGAGGGAAAATATCCATCAATAGCAGAAGAGTAGCTAAACTACAATGCACCTACTGCAGGTGCAATTCTCCACAGCAGTTATATTCTGTGTAGAGATGGGTCTACATGGAAATATTTCCAAAATAAATTGCTAGTGAGAAAAACAGTCTGGAATGATCCACAGCAGACTGGTAACCAAAGGGAGAGTGATAGGAGGGCTAGATCAAGAGAGTCTTTGGTTTGTCCCATTACTTTTAACTTTTACAATGCTACCATATATTTGTATGGGCAATTCTGAGAGTGGCTGGGGAGTGGGGACACATTGTCAAGGAAGGCTTCAGGAACAAGTTATATTTGATTGAGGTCTTAAAAGACCTCGGGTAAAGAATAACTGATGTTTATCAGATGGCCACAGAGCAAAATCTTCATGTAAGCACTTGGGAGATTAGCAAAGCATTTAGGGGCATTTGTTATTCAGAGCAGGGCACCTGTTAGACTAGGTGAGGGGGAGGTTGCAAGGAATGAGAAGCTTACCTATGGAAGGTTCCATATGCTTCCCAGTATTGCCCATCAACCCGTCATTCATTCAGTTTGACAAACATTTATTAAGCCCTAACAGTGTACTGCCAACAATCAAGGTTAGAAATTGCCCACATCAGCATCATTAATGGGATAAATTAAGATGGGACAGATAAGCAATGACAGAGTCCAGGAAGCACATTAATTTGGAGACACCTTGGCCCATCTCATCACTTCATCTCACAGACTGATTAGTCTGGGGACTGAGTGGAGAGAAGAGAACTCCAGCAAGCCAACCCGTAGGTAAAGGAGGGGACTGGACCACCTAAACTTCAGCACATAGCAGACCTGGCAAGCTCAGGGGACTGCGTGGCAGGTCTGACCAGCTGAGTGAACTGAAAGTAACCACACAGGATGTAATCATAAATTCCTCACTGGGCAGATCATGGTGGGGAGTCATATCCCAGGCCTATAGCTGCCTTACCAATGGTCAGTCTTTACCTGACATGAGCCTGTCCGTTGTTCTTACGCATCTAGGATAACACACCTTTGAAATTTCAGTCATTTTCTTTTCTAGACCCCTCGGAGGCACGACCACAGGCCTCAGAGCATGAGAAGGGGAAACTCCTCATTTCTGTCTTGTTGCCTGCATGCCATCTCTGTTCACTATGCATGTGAGGATTCTGATATCATAGTTTTATGACCAAATATCTAGACCCTTCTGAAATTTGAACTCTGACCCTGCTCAAGTGACCAGCCCATTTGCAGTTTAAACTCTGACTCTATCTATCTGACAAACTGCATTGTCCATTTCACAAAACTAGTTTTACTAGTTTATTCTGCAGTCTCTAAGGAAAACTGAGGCATTGGCCATGCCTCATGACCCCCCTCTTCTGTAGACCATGTCTTAGGAACCCAACTGTTGGCCATATCCTGTGACTCTTTCTGCTGACCCTGAGTCAACTGAAACTAATCATTGTTCTTATCTCCCAACTCCACTTGCTGGCTACTAAGTCAGCGGCTCTTTAAAGTCCATTTGCCCCCACCCATTAGAAAATGCATGATGGGAGGTTATGGTCTTATTTCCCTAGCAACCCATCCCTTTGATCTGATCAGCTCCTTATAACTCTCGAGTTTAAAACCCTTGCCTTATTTTCCCCACCTCGGAGCTGTTTTCTATTCATGCCCAAGGCTACATTCTCTGATTTACAAATATCAGGATAAAACTCTCTTTTGAATTCTCTTAAGAGGCCTCTGGAACTTTTGTTTACAAATGTTAAGTGTTTACTACCCTGTGGCCATCTGTGTAAAAGAGGTAAGTGTCTATCCATTTTTCTTTTTCATTCAATCCCACGATTTTCCCACTTTGCTTTCTCCTGTCTCCTTAACCCATTACCAGTGGATTTCATGTACCTTCTTTATACTTTCTCCTTTGATTCTGTCATTTCCTTCAGGGTGGGCAGCAGTGTGGTAGGACCTTGGCTGTAAATGGAGCTTAGTCCATGTTTCTGTCTGGCCATATTTTGGAGCTTCCAACCCAATAGTTGCCAAGCCTAATTCTGAGAACATAAAACTTTAAGGTTGTCTTTTAGTAAGATTTTGCCATTAAGAGAATCTTCATGGCTATTATAATGATATGAGAGCTCTCTAAAGAAAAATTTCTTTCTTTTCAATTTAGAAGGTTTTCCGATTAAAAAGAATCTATTGTCTGGCCTTGTCAAGTAGAATCTAATGTGACTCAAACCAATACTGTGGATGCAAGAGGCATCCCCACAGGAGAGTGCAAAAGTTTACTCCCGGAGTCAGGAGGAAGTCAGGAGCCCTGTTTTTAAACAGCTGTTCCAACACTCGGGGAGTCATGCGCCGTCCCTCTGGAGCAGAATAAGGTCTAAGATTCCCTAAGCTGAGACCCACAGCTCACTGTGCTGCCCGCCAGGGACATACGCACCGTCCAGCTGATGGAGATAATAGACCATCTCCGGCAGGAACAGCATAGACACAGGAAACTCCCCGAGAGCTCGTCGCGGCCAGAGAGAAAAGGCCGAGCTCTCGGGACATATAACAAGACAAAAGCAAAGAAATCAGACAGAGACAGAGAAACACAAAGCCCATGAGTACTCATACCAAGTAACCAAGAGTTATTGGGGTAGCCCAATATCCACAGAGAATCCTAGTAAAGAAAACCCAAGTCCTCTCTCTTGTCCCTTCCCACATTGACCCGTGCAGCCGGTATGATACTGTGGTGATAATAGTACACAATTACAAAAGACATTTCAAATTCTGCCTTCCTCTCTTGGGCCCTCACTGTGGTGGGAAATCCGTTGCCCTGTCCTGAAGACACTCAAGCAGTCGTGTGGAGGTCATGTGACAAAGAACTGAGGCCTCTTGCCAACAGCCAGCACCGACTGCTCGGCCACGTGAGTGAGGCCTTCAGACGACAGCCGTCTCAGTTGATGTCTTGACCACAACTTCATGAGAGACTGAGCTGAAACCACCCAATGAAGCCAGTCTCAAAACCTGAGACAGTAAGTGTTTTGTTGTTTTCAGCCACTAAGTTTTGCAATACTTTGTTATGTAGCTATGACAATTCAAAGGAAAGTTTCCTGAACAGACAAAAAGAAGCCTGTAGCCATGTATACCTTTAAGCACACTTTTTCCTAGCAAAGTGGAATCCTTCGCTTAGTGATAATGGCTCCAGAATACCCGCGTTTTAGTGTCCTGGTCTCAGCAGGCATAGATAGGGCTTCCCTGGGCCTAAGCCCTGAATCCAGAGAGGGAGGTAGGGAGGTAACGGTGCAAGAAGAGCAGCAGCAACTACACATCCTCGGAGCCGAGTCAGCGGTCACCCAAGGCCCACAGCAGGGTCAATGATTGAAGGAGAACCAATGTTGGGGTTCACTGAGTCATCTGCTAGATGCGATTGGGGATACAGAGATGAGAAAACTGGCCTGATGCAGGAGCTCCCAATCTGGGCACCGGGATAAAGTGAAAAGGTGGTCTCTTGTGTAATCCACCCCCGAGTTAGGCTGAATGGAACCCTAACGGGCAGGGTTGCGGTACTGGGTCTTTACCCTGGCCGAGCATCGGATAGCCCTGGGCAGCTTTACCAGCTACTGCTCCTGTGCCCACCCCCAGCAGCTCTGACTCAATTGATCAGGGCTGTGGCCTGAATGTCAGCACTTCTGAAAGTTTTCCAGGTGGTTCTAATGTGCTGCCAAGGTTGAGAATCACTAGATTACAGGGACTTTCTGGAAGAAAGAGGTATCATCTAGCCACAGTCACCGAAGGCTTCCCAGAGGAAGTGGTGCTTGAGATGGGAGGTGAAAGGTGGGATGTTGGGAGGGCACTCCAGGGGCAAGGAAAAGCAGGAGCAAGCTGTGGTCTTTGCAGGGAGGGGACCTTAGAACCTGAGGGTGCTATCACCTTGGCTGGGCCATAAGGAACACACTGGATAAAAAGTAACTAGGAAGTGACAGGCGCGGTGCTGTCATTTGTGTTCTAACTCTCAACCCCCAGGCTGTACTACATGCATTGCAGAGACCTCTGTCCAGCTACAAAAGCATTAACTCGAAAAACTCGTGAATCATCAAGTTATAAATCCCCGTCAAATGCAGCACATTTGGGAGCCACAGCTGCTGCTTGAACAAAAGGAGAAAAAATAACTGCTGCCTTCGAGCCCCCGTGACCATGAGCGTCATCCAGCAAATCACTCCAAGTGTCCCCTTTTCATAACACTGGTCCAGGGGTGAGAACTGCATCAGCATTTGGCCCAACTCTGCTGGTCAACCTTGGCTGTGGGTCTCCAAGTGCACCCCTTTTCCTGGTGAAACCTTCATCAGAGCCACCCCAGTCCCTACCCCCTGCACCAGCTGGAAGTGAAGAGATGGCCATTGCTCCTGTCAGGGACTGCCAACTCAGTGTGGGTGGCCGTCCTCAAAAACCCGCCTGCTGCCACTCTTCATTTAGAAAGGATGCCTCTGAGAGCCGTCTTAGTCACAAAAGGACACCTAGAGCACTGCTCCTCAGACCTGACTCTGCATATGAATGTCCTGGGGATCCTGTTAAAATGCAGGTGCAGATTGTGAAGGTCTGTGGTGGGAACCTGAGATCCTGCATTTCTAGCCAACCCCCAAGCAAGCGGTGCTGATCTACTGACCCTGGACCACACGTGGAGGAGCCAGGGCCAGGCAAGGGGCCTGGTTAACAGGTGGTTTTTAACTGTCGGTCAGGGGGTCTGCTGGCAACTTCAGAGATAAAGTGGCAGAACCGTTAGATTCTGACATGTGATGCTCACTGTGATTTTCACAGAAATCCTTCTATCTTTAAAGTCTGTCCATGTCTGATAAGGATGCTGCTGGTCAGTTTGCCCCAGTTCCTCTTCAGTGAGCTGACTGCAGTTAACAGGGCACAGCTCATCTTGCTTAACGCATTTTCTCCTTCTAATGGGCATGATTGTTTACATTTGTCAAATATACATTTTGCTTCTTACAATTGTGTCATCACATGTCATAAAAATTGGTCAGTAATTCAAAATTTGTTCATTAGAACATAAAAGTAGAGCTGGAAATTGTATTGCAAATACTATAATTCCAAGTAGTGCACTTGTAGGTAGCAAACCAGGCTCTCGTGAGACATGGGCTGTGGTTCCAGGGGCCAGGCAGGTGAGTCCGGAGGGTGACAAGCACACAGAGGGAAAGTATCTGAAACCCGGCAGTCACCAGTCCCCGTCACAGGATGCCGTCTGCTAGGAAACGTGTCAGAGGAGGGCATAAAGCGCTGCCTTCCTCTGCAGGGCACAGAGGGACTCTTCCACCTTTTGTGGTAAGACATTTGATTTTTTCTAGAGTAAGTACAAATTAATACTCTTCAGTACAGCACTGACAAATTTGGCCCAAAGTTGGAAAAGCCATAAGCCACAGGAATATCATTCAGAGCTGCGTGTCTAACAGCAAAAATGGGCCGAGCTCTACAGTTGCCAAAACTTTGTCAGGCCGGGTTCATTATGAGCACTGAGCACAGAGGGAAAGGAGAGTGGCTTCGGGTGTGACCAGGGCGGAAGCCCCTCTGAGGAGTGGTCGCTGGCTGGCATCTGGCGCTCGGTGGGACAGTCAGCTCTGGGCTCTGTGAGGTGCGGAGCAAAGTGGCGCCGCCGGCCTTTTCCATCCCGCTGCCCAAGCCCCGCTGCAGAAAGGCCTGCCCTTCTGAAGACAGCGCGCTCGCCTGGTGAGGGAGGACAGGAAGGCGGGCTGGGAGCCCTGGCCGGACGCCACGGTGAAGGAAGGCGTCGCTGCACACGTGCTGTTCACGGGGACCCGGCAGCCACCAGCATAGCTCCTGACTTGTTCAATGCTGCCCACCGAGCGCCCGCGGTGTGGCAGGCGCTGCTCCCGGCGCTGAGAGCAGGAGCGAGCCAGAGGCCCCGGCCCACGCGCCCCCCTCCAGACGGGTGACCCGGGCCAGCACCTCAGCAGACGGGGCGGCCAGGGTGGGGACGAGAGCCGGGGCTGGGGTTCAGTGGGGTGATTAGAGCCGGCCCCTCTGAGAAGGTGACATTGGACCAAAAGCTGACGGAGTGAGGAGCGAACCGTGGAGGTGTCTGCAGAGAGAAGGCTGCAGCCTCGTGTGGAATGTTCGAGGACAGCAAGGAGCGCGGTGGCAGAGCAGAGCAGGCGGGAGAGCCGTGGAGGCGTGGTCGGAGGGGCGTGAGCGGGGAGAGGGTCATGTGGGCTTAAAGGTTTTGGTTTTACTCACCGTGAAAGGAAACTCATTTGCAGGCAGTTGCAGGGGCAACAGATAACTGACCAAATGAGCCCTTGCGAAGGACGGCCCCGGGCGCCACGGGGCGCTCTGACTTCAGGGGCGCTGGGAGGGGCACTTTGTAAGCCGTCCCGCATAACAGACAGCCACAAATCTCAGCAACACAAGCAGGAAGCGTCTATTTAACTCGTGTGTCCGTGAGCCATTTGGGGGTCTGGGGTCCAGGCTGGGGCCCACTGGGGCAAAACCACTGGGGTTAGCTCCGCTGTACCGCCACCCTCCCCTGGGACTAGAGGGCTAGGCCTAGAATTCCCTATACATGAGAATCATTGACATAGAGAGCATTTTCAGCCAGGACCTTGATTCAACATTAAAACGTTGCACGTCACACCAAATTGTGGCCACCAGTATAGTTGTCCTGTGAAGAGCGAGCAGTGAGTCTCCTGTGCCCTGACTCACAGGATGCTCTAAACGTCACGGGGAAGGGGCTCAACGAGAGTTGGAAGCGGCTGATAAGACACAGTTTTCCCTTCATGACCCTGGATGCCACTAGAGACCGTTTCTATGATAATCGTTCCAACTGCGTTGCTCAGCTTGAACCTATCACTTCAGAGCAGAAATCACGTTTTTAATGTTGGAAATAAGACATCAGGATTTTTTAAGAAACAAATCGCGGTGCAGACAACTCCATTTCTGGAAATGACTATTTTCCAAAATAATTTTTTTTCTTCTGAGAGGAAGAAACATGTGGTCTATTAAGGGGATATTTGAAAGCCATTTCAAACGTTACAAAAGAACATGAAGAACCCTTAGGAATACCACCAAAGGATAAGCAAGGAATCCAGTTGCCACCTGCCATCACTTTTCTGGCTGAAACACCCGGGTTTCCACTGCAGGGCGTGCTAATGGCGGGGGGGTGGGCACGAAGACAACGGTGCGAGCACAACCTGTGATTTGGGTCCATGTTCTGTTCAGGTATCCAGAGCTATCTGATCGCCACCCTACATATCTTTCCACTACCAACGATATAATTATGAATCAGGATTTTCAAATTTAGGGGAAATACAAACTACAAAGCAATAGGTGGGATAGGGAAGCTCTTTGGGGCTCAGACCCTGCACCCCCGCACAGATACAGCGTACAGATCCGTATTCAGACACGAACACGGGAGTAAAGGGGGACAAGCCATGCCATGTCTCTCACTTGGACCAAATGATTGTTTTTAATTCTTAATGCAGTTTTAATGCTACTTTTCAAAAAATTGTGTGGCAGCTTTTTGTATTAAAATGGTGGCCCATGAGTATGTCAGATTCTTTCCAGGTATCTCTATGTGCTAACATTTTAAGAAACATGTGCCAAGAAGCTGTGAGCAAATCCAGTTCAGTCACTCACCTGCACAGGTTGGGTCATACCTAGGAAAAGCAGGGGAGGCTTTCCACTGGAAGAAAAAATTACTCCTAATAATTTTCAATCTGCAACAGCCAGCTGTGCCAAGAAAGATGAAACAAGTAGAGCCATAAAAATAGTGAGCCGTCCACATTAAAAAGAAAAAAATACACACAAGTCCATTTAGCAGTTCTGTTAAGGTCACCTCCAGCCATCACACTTGTTACAATGGCAGGTCCTCTCTCCAACACCCACTGTACGTGGCTTTCTCAGGTGGCCTGGAAATGACAAGGGAATTATTAGCTATTTCTCTCCAGGCATCAACATTTCACAGGCACTTATGCAGACTTTAACCTCAAAAGAGTTCCTGCTCTATGGGTAAGCTTTCCTCCATCGCATGCAATTAGCCCACTGGTGTGTCTCCCACACTGTGCCGATCCCCTGGGGGGCAGCATTAGTAGGTCCAGTTCGGGTGGTAAAGGCTGGTAGCTCGGCTGTGCAGACCAGGCTGGGCTGAGGGTCTCTGAATGAACAGCGATGCCCCGGGAGACAGGCCAGTAGTTTGAACCCTGTGCTGTTAGACTTGTGTTGGGTGCGGCAGAGAGCGCAGGGTGGACCTGCACCAGTGGAGCCGCTCCCCCCCACCCCCCCCCCCAGGAATCCTGAGCCCGGAGAGGCAGCTGGCCATGAGGGGCCAGGGAGCACCGAGGGAGGCAGGAGCTCCGGACGGTGCCAGGGGGAAGAAAACCATTCTTTTTACATTGTTGTTAATTAAACACAAAAGAAGTCACAACCAGCCACATCTGAAATAGCAACTGGCTGAAGGAAAGTAAGAAATATGGGTCTAAACCACGCAAAGCTGACTTGGCTCCGTCACACTGAGCACAGAGCTGCTGTCCAAGGTGTTACCAGTTGGGGTGTGCTGAGTGCTCACACCGTGTGGGTGTTTCTCTTCCCGACTGGTCAAGGACATGGGGACTTGCACCGTCGCAGAGATGCAGGACTTGAGTTTCTCAGTTACAAAGATGAGTATGTATGCTTTCTGACCGTCCCAACACAATTTCAACACGCACAACCCCTTCCTCATTCGGCAATTTGGGGGAAATTGGGAATGTGAGCTGTGTGTCCCTCGCAGACACGCTTGCTGTGCTAACAGGCAGGCTTCCATTAAGGGGAGCGGGCCTCCCCATGCAAAGGTGAGGCTGTCATCACACGTGGATAAAACATGGGGTGACCACAATACCCCGCAAACGTTCAGGAGTGAATTTGCCCTCTGAGACAACCCCCTGTAAAATCATACATAATCATGAGTTCAGCCATCTGTGGAAATAAACCAAAAGATCGTAAATGTGTGGCTGACGAGATTGGGAATATTCAGAACTCAATCAAGGGGACCAGGGTGTAATTTCAAAGAAACAAAACCAAACTGTAATTGTAATTTAGAGAAATAAATCCTAATCATTTGTATTGTACCCGCTTTAGAAACAGACTTGAGCACAGGCAGGGGCGCCCAGAGGCCCCACCCCCAGCAGCGCGGGTTCGGGCCTCTGCCTGGGTGGGACAGGCCGGGCTGGAATGGCAGGCAGGGCGGCTCTGCCACTGCCCAGCGCTGAGGCGCCAGGCCCATCCGGGCAGGGTCTTCGGGGCCACCACAGGTGAGAAGTGACCCCTCCCCCTGATGCGCTCAGAATAGCTCTCCCTTTATAACTCCCACATACTAGACTTCACCAAACATTTCTTTTATTTTAAAAAATGCCTCTTTTGAAAACAGCTATTCTGAATTAAGTATCCCCCCAAACTCTCATTAATTATTCTCTTAGCTCTGACCTCATGGCTACTAAACAGGCTTCTGATAATTCTACTTCTCTGCTAAAGGGAGAAAGGCTCCCAATGGCAAGTATCAACGCAGTCAGCAGCATTAAATACGCCCAGTTATGAAGGTATAAAATCCAGTTTAACCATCAGCCTCTTCTGAGTTTAACGGGCTCCAACAACGCGGAAATTGCCTGAAGGCATATTCCAGGTGAAGCCACCCCACATCCAGCTGAGGCTCAGTCCAGGTGAATCCACCTCCCCCAGGGCCTCAGTACCCAGGACAGCTGGCCTGCCCCCGCCACCTTCAGTTGCAGCGCGGGTGTGAGTTGAATGGTTAACTGGCTGACAAGAGCTCTTCTGTCACAGTCCAACCCCGTGAAAGAGCAAGTGGGCAGTTTTTACCAGCACTTGCTTGGGGGGGGGGGGGTGAAGGGAGGGGAGGGGGCAGAGGGGAAGGGAAGGAGGGGGGAAAGAGGGGAGGGGGAGGGGAGGGGCAGAGGGGAAGGGAGGGAGGAGGGGTGGGGGTATGGGGGAGGTGATTGCTGGTGCAACACAGGAAGCAGGTGGAGAACACAGGCATTTTGAGGATGCACACACACCAAAGGCATCCTTTCCCTCGTAAAGCTGGAGAAACCGTGAAACCTGCACAGGTGGATCCAGGGAAGTCTGTGCATCTTCAAGGACACCTCACTAAAGCGCGGAGGGGCAGGTGTTTGCAGAAGGCCTGTGCAGGAGGAGAAAACACCCCTCAGCATCTAAACTGGGGTGCGGAAGGAAAGGCGGCTGCTGCCACAAGTTGCCACCATGTAGCCGCTTCAGACAGCGCGGCTCCTCATCTTCCAGCGCCAGAGGGCAGAGCCAAGTCAGCCTTGCGGGCCTGAAATCACCGAGTGAGCCGAGCCGCTTCCTTCGGAGGCTCAGGGGCAGAGTCTGTTTCTTTTGCCCTTTCCTCTTCTGGGGGCTGCTGAACTCCTTGGCTCCTCACCCTTCCTGCATCACCCCAACCTCTCACCTTCATCGAGCTCCTTCCTGACTCTGAGCCTCCTGACCCTCCTCTTACAAGGACCCTGTGGTCACAGGGCGCCCACCTGGATAACCCAGGACACTCTCCCCAACTCAGAATCCTTACCTACAGCTCGTCTGGGGGCAGCGGAAAGGGGGAGGGATGGGGGAGAGAGAGGATCTCATGGGCACGGACTGCAGTGAGGTGACTGGGGGGCTGAGGAAGGTAAAGGGGATGAGTGGTGATGGAAGGAGACTTGACTTGGGTGGTGAACACACAACACAGTGTACAGATGACGTGTGGTGGAATTGTGGGCCTGAAACCTGTATAATTTTGTTAACCAGTGTCATCCCAATAAAGCCAATAGAAAGGGGGGGAATCATCCCCATACAGCATCGTTCGCCACGGAAGGGGACGGTCCCAGGTTTCAGGCATCGGGACATGGCGTCGTGGGAGCCATCTTCCAGCCTACCACACGCATCACCACCATGGGTAGTGTTAAAAGATAGACGCGGTGTATTAAAAGATTTAAGAGTTTATTTGAGTAAAAACGAATTCTAATTAACGCCAAAATGGAGGTGGTTAGGAAGGTTCTGCTGACAGGAGCTTGGGGAAGCTTGGATGTAGCAGCTAAGAAAGGACATTGTTTGGTTGGCTATAGAAGCCTCGTTGCCTTTTTGATTGGTTGGCCTTAGCATTTTGATTTTACAACCTCAAGGCATTGACAGGCTTAGATTTTTCTCTGCTTTCAAAAGTCACACAGCATTAGGCCCCCCTCGGTCTAACGGCCTCCTTGCTCAGCTAATATAACCATTGGAACAGGAGTAAATGGCACAACTGAATGCAGCTGACCTACCTTCAAGACTGAGCTACAAGTGGCTGCATCTTAAGACACAGATGACTCCTGCTTACGTGGACACTGGCTCTGGCTTAGAGAGAAATCACCGTCTGGAGTGGACTGGCATGGCAAACGTGGGACACAGGTCACCTCAGGATGTCAGCACAGATCGCCAGAACTCTGGGACTGGCACAACAGAGGGAGAGAATAATAGCAGGGCCTGCAAACACCCCCTAATCCCAGCCAGCTCCTCATATTAGCAACTAGAAATTACACCAGCTGCTCAAGTGTAGGAGCATGCGGGCTGCTTAGGATCTGTGTGGTTTACTTTACAGTGTGTAAGCTGGGTGCCAGCTGTGCCCCGCATTGTGCTCCTCATGGGACCTTCTTGTTGTCTTATATAGTCCTGGGGAGAGACCTCCTTTAGACCTTGTCAAGCAAGTACCTAATCAGAGCTCCCAACTGCAGCTGGTGGTCATTGTGCCAGGGCCTGCGGTGGTAGCTCAGGGCGAACACCATACACCATCTATTCCTGTTGACTGTGTCTCCCTTTCTATGTCAGACATGCCAAGAGGCCCTCATTAGCCCAGAACATCTGACCAGGCAGCTCCATCACAAGCCTGCAAATGAAAAGGTTTCATATTGAGCTTCTTTTCCAAGCTGGGTCTAAGGACAGATGTCTTCTTTTTAGCAGTGGATGGTGAATTTAACCTTTTAACATTTTGACATTTTAACATTTAACATTTCTGAACCTTGGTTTCATCTATAAAATATAGATTATAATCTCCAATTGCAGGTTACTATGATTGCAATGGATAAAGTAGAATTAGAGAAAGCATTGGAACACAACACTTAATACATAGTAGTTATTGTCATTGATTTTATTTTGTGATCTGTGGGACAGAGGTAATAATCTATACAAGACTGGGTAAGAATTAAGTGAGGTAGTGCATGTTAGGCACCTGACAGCATCTGACAGGGAAGATGCTCAGTGATGACTCATTCCCAGGCCCTCCTTCCTATGTTCCTCACAGTCACTGTTGGAGAACCCTGGGCTCCAGAAAACTGCTGTCCAATGTCACAGTGTTCTACCTGAGCCAGTCCCCAGGCCCACACTAGCTCGTCAGCACAGAGTCCTGTGTGAGGCAGGCACTGTGCACCACTGCCTGGAGCTTATCCCTAGGGAAACAGGACAGGCTGGTTTTAATGGGATGGGCCACTGGGGGATATAGGGAGGTATTCGCTAGGGGCTTATGCAATGATCCTGTGAGTGACAGAGCAGCTTTAACAAGCTTAAGGTTTGTACAAGGTTAGATGTTCCTTAACAAGCTTAAGGGGAAAAATGTGAGGTGAGGAACTCGCTGATTAATGTACCAGGAAGGTCCAGAGGGCATGTCTCGTAAACATGACTAGATACAGTAAGAGTTCGCTTTCAAAAGCATGCCCTGTGCCCTCCCCTGCTCTGCTGTCTTCTGTTCTCTTTCCCTTTGTCAAGAAGCTCCCTTGTCACAGTGCCCTGCTCAGCAGCTTAGCAAGCTCTGTGCACAGAGAGAGCCTCTTTCTCAATAGTTCCAGCAAAATCCCTGGGCCATAAGTCATTGGACAAGGGTGGTAACCAGCCCTATACTAGTCACTAAGGCCAAAGGGATGGAATATGCTAATTGGCCAGCTTTGGGGACACATCTACCCTTGGAGCTAAGATATATGGCTGTTGGGACAGGTGGGAGGAGCTGTAGTAACAGCTCCCACCTGAATTCTATGGATCAAACGGGTGATGAGTAGTTTGCCAAAGGAAAACACACAGCGCTAAGATTGAGAGAAGCAGGACTAGATGCTGGAGAAACAAAGGCTTCCAGAGGACCTGAGGCCTCGGGGCTGGTTACCTGGGCAACGCGATGCCCTGGGCCAGTGGCGGGTGCTGGAGATGAGAGAGAGGGTGACTTCCATGCTGCTCTCCTGCTTTCAGCTCTTCCCGTTCACCTGCTTCAGGGCACTAGAAGAGCTTCCATTGTTCGTTCGAGTGCGGATCAAGACGTAGGTTAAAGCCCCCAGCCCGGCTGCTTACCCGCTCGAGCCCTGGTGGGCAAGGACAAGGGCCGAGAGCTGGTCCCTCCCGCCTCTGCCTGAGGAGCCTCGTGTCTCACAGGAGCTCTGAAGCTGAGGAATGAAGAACCCTGAGAATCACAGGGTTTGCTGATCACATCGCTGTGAGGCCCCGGCGGAGGCTGGCTGCATGGACAAACGGTCAGAGTGTCTCCTGATAGGTCCTGGACCTGGCAGCGCCTTGGGTCCCTCCCGGGGCCCAGTCTCCTTTTTTTTCTTTTTTCTTTTAAATATGTTTTTATTGATTTAAGAGAGAGGAAAGGAGAGAGAGAGATAGAAACATTAATGATGAGTCATTGATCGGCTGCCTCCTGCGCGCCCCCTACTGGGGTCAAGCCCACAACCCAGGCATGTGCCCTGACCAGGAATCGAACCCCGACTTCCTGGGTCCTAGGTGAATGCTCAACCGCTGAGCCACGCTGGCCGGACTGCCCAGTTTCCTTCTTACAAACAACTTTATCAAAGGCTTCTGGAAAGACTAAATGTATTGTTTTATCCACTGCTTTATTTCAAGGACTTCTGACAGGTTCAATTTTTCAATAATTTCACTCACTCTTAAGGTGTCCCAACCTATCTCGTTCAGATTCGCCCCCAAAGACTCCTGAGTGCTTTGTTTGCTCCCGGCCTGGCCTGCTCACCGAGACGCTGTTATGTCTCTGACCTCAAGGAGAAGCCCACAGTCCTCCCCCAGCACCTGCAGAGGACAGTAGACGTGGCCTTCGTTAAGAACAGCGAAGCCCGACCCGTCTGGCCAGGGGCTCCCCCAGCCTACCTCCGAGGGTGAAGTGGTTCCTTGCCACATCCTCAAGACAGCCAGGAATATGGATCCTTACCCTGTCTGTACATTCAGATTATTCATGGAGGTTTTTAAAACTAACCAAGCCTGAGCCTCATCTCTGGGGTTTTCATTTAAACATACAGCCAAGTCAGGAACCACTGCGTGGAGGACGCCAGGGTTTGCGGGTGTCGGTGCAGGTCATTTCTGGTTCGTCCACAGGCTGGTGTTGCCTGGGAAGAAACACCTGCAATCGTCCTAGGAATCGTGTGCCCCATTCATTTTGTCTTGGTTACCCGAGGGTGACGAGTTCATGAATAAAGGGATTCTGAGCTCAGCATTACAGGAGGCCAAATCCCCTGTGCTATGGAGAAAAATACAAAGGTCCGGTCACAAAGGAGGTGGGTGACTGATGAAGGATGTATATCGCCTGCACTATAAAGGATCACATCATCAGCCTACAGTTAGCAAAATTTTGCAGTGACAACATGTCTAGGCCTGGGTGTTTGCTCTTCCCAGATTCTGACACTCATTTGACACATAGCCTGGGATTAATCTATCAACCTCCTTGTCAAATTTACCCACTTGAGGAATGGGCATGACCTTCTTGGCATTCTAAAGACCCTTTAAAGAAACAAAAGGCATCAACTCTCATCTAAAAGTAACTTTTGACCTATAATAACTAAGTGGAAAAAACAAGCCATAGGAGCTATTAATGGGAGAGAGCCAGCCTCCCTGATAAAGGCTCCCTTTACCCTTCTCCCCATTGCTTTAATTCTCTATGTGCAGAAACAAGAGACAAAAATATTGGAAACGCACCAAACTAGCTAACGATGTGTTAAAATCCCCTCAGTGTGCTGAAGACAAACGCTTTGAGAATTAAGCTGATCAGCACGTCTCAGATCTGAAATGTTGCCTTCAGGATAAATTAGGGATTCAGAGGTCTCAACGATCTGCTACTAAGTGTAAAAGCCCACAAGCTTTCAAAGAGCAGCCTAAGAACCCCAAAACACCAAGTCAGAAAGAACTTATGCACCCCTATGTTCATAGCACCACAACTGACAATAGCTAAGATCTGGTAACAGCCCCAGTGCCCATCAGTAGGTGAGTGGGTAAACAGCTGTGGGACATTCACACCATGGAATACTACGCAGCTGCGAAAAAGAAGGATCTCGTACCCTTTGGGACAGCATGGAGGGAACTAGAAAGCATTATGCTAAGCGAAATAAGCCAGTCAGAGAAAGACAAGCACCACATGATCTCACTCGTATGTGGAATCTAATGAACAAAATAAACTGATGAACAAAGCAGATCCAGAGACACAGAAGCATGGAACAGACTGAGGGATCTCAGAGGGAAGGCGGGGAGGGGGGTGTGGTGGGGAAAGTTTTCTGCAAAGAAAGAGAGAACCTTCCTTTTCCTCTGCTCTTACCAAGGCAAAAAGTGAAATTTTAAAATGTGAGCATTAGAAGGAGAAACAATGATTTGGGAGCTAGGAGAGGCAAAATGAGTCAGAAACTGCCTCAGCCGTAGCCTGTGCAGGGACAAGAAGGCCCCTGGAGAACAGATGTCCTCCGGATGTGAGACACGCTGACACTCCTGTGCCGTTCCTGCCACATGGCAGAGAACTGGGCAGGGTGTGCGAGCCGGGACCAGGGTGCTGAAGAAAACAAACTTCAAGGCGGAGTGAACCTTTGCCCAAGGGAGTATTTTCTTCAGTGAACCATCAAAGTGAAAGAGCCTTTCCCTTGCTGGGCACCAGAGGAGTGGCTCTCCCACATCGCGCCCTTTCCCCGGAATCTGCATCTCCACAGGGTGGTGTGGTCCGGGCCCTGTTGCGTTTCCACCACGCCTGGCCTGCGGCTGCGGGCTCAGCAGGAGCCCGGCCTCATCGCAGGCGGGCCCTTGAGGGAGTCGCGTGGATGGCCCTCCGCAGCGCCCGCCCAGGGCTGTGGTTCCTCTCCCATTTCAATGGCTGGCCAGTTTTTTTACAGGTGACTGTTTTTTTCATACTAAACTCAAAACTATCACGTCTGTCTCTGACCCTCTTCCTCCCTCCCTCCCTCTCTCTGGCTCACACGCCCACACACGCACACACACACACATGCACACGCACCTTCCTTTCTAGCAGAATCCTAATGCCTCAGTGAAGAGTGCAGTGAAGCAGAAAACAAACGCAGGAAGTGACAGACGACACAAGCATCTGTCCAATTAGCAGTAAGAAAGTCACAGGCACGGGTGGCGAGCACGCCTGCTGAGCAAAGAGCCTCGCCGGCCTGCGGGCGCAGTTGGAGCCACGCGGTCCCAGCTGACCTGCACCCTCGGAGCACTGCGGCGCCCTGCTCTCGGCGTCGCCGGGGGGGGGGGGGGGGGGGGGGGGGGGGGCCAGGAGCCATCAGCGCTTGGATTAAACCAGAGACAAGTGCGCTGTTTAGACAAACCACATTTCCTGGCTTCTAAGACAAGCCTTTCCCCCACTTTTTAACATCTTTAAAATCAAAGTGAGCCTTAGACCCAGGTGATCTTGGCACAGTTGTCACTGAACCTGCAGGCAGAAGGTCACCGTTGGCCGCATTGCCAGTGTTTCGGCGAGTTCAGTGCACGGCTGCAGGGCCCGTGCTGAGGTTCAGCGCTGTTTAAAAGCCCCTCGAAAGAGGACCTTGCGCTGTGGCAGTCAGACAATGAGCTATTGTGGATGCAAAAAGAAACAGCAGAGTGGGCTGCCGAATTGACATTTGTGAACAAATATTTGTTTTTACACAAACAACTGCAATTCCATACTTTCTCACAGAGCAACAACCAACTGCTTTCAAGACCTATAAAAAGAAGAAATCCACCAAAAATGAAGCAGTTATATTTGCCCCACATCAAACAAGCAACTGAAGGCAGGAGTAATCGCCAAATTTTTCAGAAAAGGTGGAAGAAATTTCAAAGCTCAAGAGGCTAGTGCTGCCCAACTACGCAGAACTACTGTTAAGGCATTATGTCAGAGTTTAAAATACCTTTTCTATCTTAGAGGTTTATAAAGTAACAGTAAATCTTGTACTTCATGGTTTCTTAGGTTTGATGAAACATACTGTGTCCAGAATCCCTTTCGCCCCAAGCAAACACATGACTACCCTTTAAAGTGCCTGAGGATTTATGAAGGGCGACGCCACACTGCATGACGGAGTAGCCACTTGCAGACTTGCGTTTGAGACAGAGACAGGTCTGGGGGCCCAAAGGCAACACCCGCCTTGTCACTCACCCTCCCCGCCCTGTTGTCTCTGCTAGCGGAACCCTGACTTGTTTCAGGGCTGAGGGGCCTGGTGCTGCAGAGGAAACCTGGTTCCCCTCTACCCCAGGGACTCTGAATTAACCAGTCCCAGCATGATGGCCTCTTCTCTTTCCCATTGGTTGTTTCAGGGGTGGCAGGTAACCCAGCTCTGACCAATGAGATAGGAGGGGATGGCACAGGGAGGGGACATGGCTTCTGGGACCTTAAGAACGAAGATGCCTGAGGAGAGGTCTTGTCCCCCTCTGGGCTTGGCGATGCTTGGAGCTGCTGGAGCGGTCTTGCGACCATGTGGAGGGAGCCTAAAGGACAAAGACACTGGCTGAATGGCAGAGAAGGGAGATGGAGAGGACCTAAGTCCTTGATGACCCCACTAAACAGCTTTCTTAACCAAGCGAAACACTGGTTTCTGGCTCTGTGAGATATTAAACATCTTTATTGTTAACCATTGTTAGTAGCTGGGTTTTCTATTCCTTGCACCCAAAGTCATGTAATTGATACACCCCCCCACACACACTGCTGCCATGATTCCACCTCTCTTCTGCACTTATTGAAACACAAATAGCTGCTTAAAGCAACACACATTTATTGTCACAGTTTCTGAGAGTCAAGGGACCAGAAATGGTTCTGCTGGGTCCCTGCAAAGCTGGAGTGGAGGTGTCAGGCCGAACAAAGCTCTCATCTGGGCGTCAGCTGGAGAAGGTTCCCCTTCCAAGCTCCCTCAGGTTGATGGTAGAATTTACCTCCTTGTGGCTGTAGAAGTCCTGATAGCTCGCTTCTCAAAGCCAGCACTGGACGTAGCAAGGCAGTCAGCTAGAGACATGGAGTCTTATGTAATATAAGATAATTATGGGAGTTTCATCACTTGCCACATACTGCACCAAATCAGAGCAGTGAGGTTAGAAGGAAGTCACAGGACTCACCTACACTCAAGGGACAAGAGCTGCGCCAAAGGCTGAACACTAGGAGGCAGGGGTCATGGGGTCATCTTAGGCCTGCTCAACTCCCATGTTAGCTAGTGGCTCATGGAATTGGAGACCAGTTCTATCTTACTTATCTTCTAATTTAACTGTGAAGCCTCAAAAGTACAAGTTTCTAAAAATGTAGATCTTCCAGGAAATAAAGCACATTGACTGCAGAAATCCTAGGTTCTCTGTGACTAGCAACGTCTTGCCTCGGTGGACAGTCATCCTAGGTGGGTGTGGTAAAGGGGCTTACGCCTTCGCCAGGCCCCGTGGGGCACGATGGGGGAGAACGCTGTGAAGTCAGATGACTTCCAAGGCACCTCTCAGCATTGCAGCTCCGACTCCCCCAGGCACAGCGTGGAAGCAGAGGGTCGGGTGGAAGGCACGCTGGGGCGGAGCCAGCCCGACTGTCCAGATGCAGAAACTACGGTCCACAGAAGTCATGATGGTTTATGCTCATTGAAGCTGCTGGCGATAGAAAATGAGTTGACCTATTACCTGTCTTATAGTTTAAATGGGAGAAAGCCATAAAAACATAACATAATAGACAATGAACGTCTTATACTGAAATTATACTTAAGACACCCCAGAAACGTAGAAGAAGAGAGGAACCTCAGGAACGAGACAAGTTAGGGGGCAGATGATCCAGTTAGATTCAGCCCAGTGGACTCTGAGTATCAGAGGCTGCAGGTGGTGATGTCTGGTCCAGGGCTTCTAAAGCTTAATTTCACACTAATTTACCTAAAGACTGTGTTAAAATGCAGCTTACGATTCAGCAGATCTGGGGCGGAGCCTGAGGTTCCCCACTTCTAATGAGCCCCAGAGGGTACAATGCTACTCATTCTCGGACCATTGTCTGAGTAGCAAGTCCAACAAGGCATTTGGATGCTCGGGTCTCCAGTATTTGCTCTCCTGTCCCTTCCCCTCATTGCTCTGTCCACTCCCTGGGCAGGGGTGAGACCAGAGGCTGCAGCGAGAATGAGGGAGAGCCCTGGGGGCCACTGTAGTGGCGTGTGGCCTGGGAGGGGCAGCTGACTGCCAGCGACACAAAGGATTCATCCATGTCCACAAGTGGACTTGGGCAGGGCGGGGGTGAGAATAAACGGTCATGGGAAAAATAAATAAATAAAAGAATCCATCCATCATTTCTTAGCTTCACATTTGCTAGCCTTCCTTTTCAAGGGGATGCACGGTGACCGGGTCAGCCCACCAGCGCAACTTGAACAGTGAGACCAGCGAGCCCAACAGCCCGGAACCGGCCCGAGGGCCCGCAAAGCAACCGCAGGCTTCAGGGCAGAGCGCGGAGGCCAAAGGAGGCGGCACGGCTCGGGGCTGACGGCAGGGCTGAGCTGAGGAAGCCCCTGGAAGACGCCTCCTGAGGCGGCCTTTCCCATTTCCAGCATGACCTGTAGGCCCCTCGAGATAAGCCGTTGCGAATGTGCTGAGTCTACAGTCCTGAGGGGATGTTCTTCATCACAGACTCCAGGCCCAGTGCCCACATCATGTGAGTTCTTCGGGGCTCTACAAAAATGTTTGAGGTCAGAACATAAAATCATTGACTCCCAAATGGGAAAAGAAACCAGCAAGATATAAATTAATAATTCTTTATTGCCAAAATACAATATCATTTTAAACATTCATTGTTCAGTTTAGTATTCATAAAATTCCATTACACCTGAAAACCAACATTTGCTAACCTTGCAAAAATTCCTGAGCAGGCATGATGATTGCCAAGAAATCCCACCAAATTATCAATTAAGTAGGTTTTCAGTAGCCAACAATGTCTAAAGCATCATACGGAAAACATTTTCTTGTTTTACACAAAATACTTATTTACTTATTTATTTTACTGATTTTAATTCTTTTTTTTAACGTTTCTTTGTCTTTATTGTTGAGAATATTACAGATGTCCACTTTTTACCCCCATTGATCCCCTCCACCCCACATCCATCCCACTCCCAGCCCCTCCCCAGACCAATGTCTATGTCCATGGGTTATGCTTATAAACATATAAATTCTTTGATTAATCTCTCCCCACCCCCTAACCCTCCCCACCTTCCCTCTGAGATCCCTCAGTCTGTTCCATTTTTCTATGTCTCTGGATCTACTTTGTTCATCAGTTTATTTTATTTATTATATTCCACATGAGTGAGATCATGTGGTACTTGTCTTTCCCTGACTGGCTTATTTCGTTTAGCATAATACTTTCTAGTTCCTTCCATGCTGTCCCAAAGGGTAAGAGATCTTTCTTTGTTACAGCTGCATAGTATTCCGTGGTGTGAATGTCCCACAGCTGTTTTATCCACTCAGCTACTGATGGGCACTTGGGCTGTTTCCAGATCTTGGCTATTGTAAATTATGCTGCTATAAACACAGGGCTGCATAAGTTCTTTGTGA
This sequence comes from Miniopterus natalensis, assembly GCF_054644295.1. Classification (NCBI taxonomy): domain Eukaryota; kingdom Metazoa; phylum Chordata; class Mammalia; order Chiroptera; family Miniopteridae; genus Miniopterus; species Miniopterus natalensis. Next base: position 3,868,727 of record NC_142086.1, on the reverse strand, counting down.
TTGGTGTTTCGGGTTTCTTAGGATATATTCCTAGAAGTGGGATCACTGGGTCAAATGGCAGTTACATTTTTAATTTTTTGAGGAGCCTCCATACTGTTTTCCACAGTGGCTGCACCCGTCTGCACTCCCACCAGCAGTGCACTAGGTCCCCTTTCCCCACACCCTCGCCAGTGCTTGTCATTCTTGATTTGTTGATGGAGCCATTCTGACAGGTGTGAAGTGATACTTCATTGTGGTTTTAATTTGCATCTCTTGGATGATTAGCGAAGTTGAGCATTTTTTTCTATGTCTCTTGGCAGTCTGTATGTTTTCTTTGGAGAAGTGTCTATTTAGGCCCTTTGCCCATTTTTTTTTTTTTAAATATATCTTTATTGATTTCAGAGAGAGGAAAAGAGAGGGAGAGAGAGATAGAAACATCAGTGATGGGAGAGTCACATCATTGATCGGCTGCCTCCTGCACGACCCCAACTGGGGATCGAGCCTGCAACCTGGGCATGTTCCCCGACCGGGAATCCAACAGTGATCTACTGGATCCTAGGTCGATGCTCAACCGCTGAGCCACACCCGGCTGGGCACTTTGCCCATTTTTTAATTGGATTGTTTGTCTTCCTTTTGTTAAGTTATATGAGTTCCTTATATACTTTGGATATTAACCCTTTATTAGATGTGTCAGTGGCAAATATGTTTTCCCATACAGGGCTCCTTTCTCATTTTGTTGATGGTTTCTTTTGCTGTGCAGAAGATTTTTATTTTGATGTAGTCTCATTTGTTTATTTTCCCTATTGTTTCTCTTGCCCTAGGAGATGTATCAGCAAACATATTGCTAGGAGAGATGTCTGAGACTTTGCTGCCAATGTTTTCCTCTAAGATTTTTATGGTTTCACATCTTATATTTAAGTCTTTTGTCCATTTCGAGTTTACTTTTGTGTATGGTGTAAATTGGTGGTCTAGTTTCTAGTTTAATTTTTTTGCATGTACCTGTCCAATTTTCCCAACACCATTTATTGAAGAGACTGTCTTTACTCCATTGTATGTTCTTGCCTCCTTTGTCAAATATTAATTGACCATAATTCCTTGGGTCAGTTTCTGGGTTCTCTGTTCTGTTCCACTGATCTATATGTCTGTTCTTGTGCCAGTACCAGGCTGTTTTGATTACATGGCTTTGTAGTATAACTTAATATCTGGTATTGTGATCCCTCCAACTTTGTTCTTCTTTCTCAGGATTGCCATGACTATTCAGGGTCTTGTTTGGTTCCATATAAATTTTCAAAATGTTTGTTCTAGATGTGAAATATGCTGTTGGTATTTTAATAGGGATTGCATTGAATTTTATTGATTGCTTTGGGTACTATGGACATTTTAATGATGTTAATTCTTCCAATCCATGAACACAGTATATTCTTCCACTTGTTTATATCTTCCTCTATTTCTTTTTTCAGTGTCCTGTAGTTTTCCAAGTACAGGTCTTTTACATGTTTGGTTAAGTTTATTCCTAGGTATCTTATTTTTTTAGTTGCAATGGTAAGTGGGATTGTTTGTTTAGTTTCTCTTTCTGAGAGTTCATTATTGGTATATAAAAATGCCTTTGATTTCTGAGTGTTAATTTTGTTCCTGCCACCTTGCTGAATTCATTTATTAAATCTAGTAGTTTTTTTGGTGGAGTCTTTAGGATTTTCTATGTACAATATCATGTCATCTACAAATAATGAAGTTTAGTTTTCTCCTTTCCAGTTTGGATCCCTTTTATGTTTTCTTCTTGCCTGATCACTGTGGCTAGGACTTCTAATTCTATGTTGAATAAGAATGGTGAAAGTGGACACCCCTGTCTTGTTCTTGTTCTTAGGGGAAATGGTTTTAGCTTTTGCCCATTGAGTATGATGTTGGCTGTAGGTTTGTCACATATGGCCTTTATTATGTTGAGGTATGATCCCTCTATTTCCACTTTGCTGAGAGTTTTTATCAAAAATGAGTGTTGGATTTTGTCAAATGCTTTTTCCGTGTCTATTGATATGACCATGTGATTTTTGTCTTCCAATTTGTTTATGTGAGGTATCACGTTTATTGATTTGCGAATATTGTACCAGCCTTGAATCACTGGAATAAATCCCACTTGGTCATGGTATATGATCTTTTTAATATATTGCTGGAGCAGGTTTGCTGATATTTTGTTGAGGATTTTAGCATCTATGTTCATCAGGGTATTGGCCTATAATTCTCTTTCTTTGTAGTGTCTTTATCTGATTTTGGAATTAGGCTAATGCTGGCCTCGTAAAACGAGTTTGGAAGTGTCCCTTCCTCCTGGATTTTTTGGAATAGTTTGAGGAGGGTAGGTGTTAGTTCTTCTTTGAATGTATAGTAAAACTCCCCTGTGAAGCCATCCAGTCCAAGGCTTTTGTGTGCTGGGAGCCCTTTGATTACTGCTTCCACTTCATCAGCAGTTATCTGCCTATTCAGGTTTTCTGACTCTTCTTGATTAAGTTTTGGAAGGTTGTATTTTTCTAGGAATTTGTACATTTCATCCAGGTTGTCCAGTTTGGTGGCATATAATTGTTCATAGCATTTTCTTACAATCCTTTGTATTTCTGTTGGGTCAGTTGTTATTTCACCTCTTTTGTTTCTGATTTTCTTTATTTGGGTTCTCTCTGTTTGTTTTTTGATGAGTCTGGGTAAAGGTTCATCAAACTTGTTTATCTTTTCAAAGAACCAGCTCATGGTTTCATTGATCTTTTGTATTGTTTTTTTAGTCTCTATGTCATTTATTTCTGCTCTGATCTTTATTATTTCCTTCCTTCTACTCACGCTGGGATTTTCTTGTTCTGTTTTTAAGTTGTAGGGTTAGAGAGTCTATTAGAAATTTTTTGAGGTAGGCCTGTAGTGCTATGAACTTCCCTCTCAGGACTGCTTTCATTGTGTCCCATAGATTTAGGATTGTTGTGTGTTTATTTGCATTTGTTTCCAGGAAGTTTTTTATTTCTTTCTTGATCTCTTCGGTAACCCATTCATTGTTTAAAAACATGCTATTTAGTCTCCATGTGTTTGAATGGTTTTTAGTATTTTTATTGTGTTTGGTTTCTAATTTCATGCTATTGTGGTCTGAGAAGATGCTTGATATGATTTCAATCTTCTTCAACTTGTAGAGACTTGTTTTGTGTCCTAACATGTGGTCTATCTTTGAGAATGTCCCATGTGCACTTGAGAAGAATGTATATTCTGCAACTTTGGGGTGGAATGTTCTGTAAATGTCAATTAAATCCATCTGATCTAGTGTGTCATTTAGGTTCACTGTTTCCTTGTTGATTTTTTGTCTGAAAGGCCTATCCAGTGAAGTCAATGGGGTGTTAAAGTCCCATAGTATGACTGTCTTGTTGTCAAACTCTCCTTTAAAGTCCTCTAGAAGTTTTTTTATAAATTTAGGTTCTCCTATATTGGTTGCATATATGTTTATCAGAGTTGTATCCTCTTGTTGGATTGATCACTTTAGTATTATGTAATGACCTTTCTTGTCTCTCATTATGGTCTTCCTTTTAAAGTCTAGTTTGTCTAACATGAGTATTGCTACCCCAGCTTTTTTTTTTTTTCACTTCCATTTGCATGGAAAATTCCATCCCTTCACTCTCATCCTCTGTGAGTCTTTTGTTCTGAGGTGGGACTCTTGTAGATAGCATATATTGGGGTCATATTTTCTTATCCATTCACCCACCCTATATCTTTTTATGAGGCATCTAATCCACTTACATTTAAGGTTATTATCAAAATATACTTATTTACTGCCATTTTGTTTCTTTATGCCTATGTTTCTTATTCTCTTTATTTCTACTTCTAATTATAGCAGTCCCTTTAACATTTCTTGCAGTGCTGGTTTTGTGGTGGTAAATTCTTTTAGCCGTTTTTGGTCTGAAAAGCTCTTTATTTCACCATCTATCTTGAATGATAGTCTTGCTGGATAGAGTAGTCTTGGTCTCAGATCCTTGTTTTGCATTACCTTGAATACTTCATGCCGTTCCCTTCTGGCCTGTAGAGTTGCTGATGAGAAGTCAGCTGACAGCCTTATGTTGGCTCCTTTGTAGGTAACACATTGCTTTTCTCTTGCTGCCCTTAAGATTCTCTCTTTGTCTTGAATTCTTGGCATTTTAATTTTGATGTGTCTGGGTGTGGGCCTCTCTGGATTCTTCTTGCTTGGGACTCTCTGTGTGACTGAGAGTCCTGAACTTGTGTGACTTTTTCCTTGACCAGGTTAGGGAAGTTTTCTGCCATTATCTCTTCAAACATATTCTCTAACCCCTGCTTACTTTCGACCTCCTCTGGCAGTCCTATGATGCGAATATTGTTATGTTTCATGTTGTCCCACAGCTCCCTTAGACAGTCCTTCTGTTTTTTAATTGTTTTTTCTTTTTGATTCTCTGATTGAGTGATTTTTTCCTACCGCCTTCTAATTCACTGATTCAGTTCTCAGCTTCCTCTAATCTGCTGTTTATTCCTTCTAATGTATTCTTTATTTCTGCTATGCCATTCTACATTTCTGACTGGTCATTTTTCATAGTTTTCATATCTTTTTTCATGCTGTTGAGCATCCTTACAATCAGTATTCTGAACTTCATATCTGAGAGATTGCTTATCTCCATTTCATTTAGCTCTTTTTCTGGAGACGTCTCTTGTTCTTTCATTTGGGGCTTGGTTTTTTGTCTCCCCGTTTTGGCTGCCTTTTTGGGTTTGTTTCTAAGTATTAGGTAGATCTGCTAGGACTGTCAGTCTTTCTGGAGGGTCACTGGTGCAGGCCAATGTCAGATGCAGTTTGTGACTGGCCCTGAGTACCCTGGTTGGAGCTATCAACAACCCTTGGCTTGTGGTCTCCTCGGCTGGAGCTGGGTGCATTTGGACAGGACCAAGATGCCACCAAAGTCTGCTTTTCCAAGGCCCAGGTCCAGAAGTAGATCAGGCAAAGACTCAAAGCACCCTGAGGTCTGCCTCTGCCTGTAGGTTGATTAATCTGATTCCCTTAATGAGCCTCAGGCTGTAGAAGCTCCACAAGGTGGGTGGCTGGTTGTTATCAATCTCTTAACAAGCCTCAGGCAGTAGACACTCCTCTGAATAGGGAGAGACGTTTTCCAGCAAGGTGGAGCAATTGCTTCCCCCCTCAGGCAAAATCAGAAAATTGTCTGCCTGAGAAAGATGTCCTCCGAAGTTTGGAGGAATGATTCAGCACAAGAAACCAGATAGGTGCCCTCTGATCTCACTCTCCAGAGTCCACAGCCCTGGACTCTCCTCACACAGCTCCAGTCCACTCTGCCCTCCCTCTGCTAGAGCCCAAGGTGATTCGCTGCAGACGAAACGTGTGTGTTGACCCTTTAAGAGGGGGCCTGAATTTCCAGCCATCTCTCCCTGGCAGAAACCCTGCTGCTTTTCACATCCAGGTGTTGTGTGGGCACCTGTCTCAGTTCTGGGGCTCTGGGTTGTGGAGTCCCTCCAGGAGTTCAGGCCCCAGAGTCCTCAGTGGGCACCCCCACAGCTGAGATCTCCCTCCGAATCTTCAGCTGCTGCCTGTGGGAGCCCAGCCAGCCCTCTCGTGCCTCTGTACTTCCTGCCAGTCTCTATGTGGTCTCCCCTTTTCCTCCTTGGTTATGAGGGTGCTCTCCAGGTGGTCTTCAGTTGGTTTTCAGAATGGCTTTTCTATGTTTTAGTTGTAAATCCAGATTGGTCTCTGGAGAGTGTCATTATAGCCTCCACTCAATCCGCCGCCATTTTGGATCTCCAAAATATTTATTTTTTAATGAAGGTTTTGTGATGGGTGTATATTAGTACCTGTGCCAATGTGGTCTGAGGTCTGAGACCTGGCACTGACCTTAGAAGGTGACAGTTCTTTGTGAAAACTGTGAACTGAAGGAGGGAGGTTGGTCTCCAGGTGACAATAATTGTCCAGGCGAAATTATGAAATTTCTAAGGTTTCACTCAAAGTAGTCAAAGGAAAAAAGACACAAATTAATTCATTCATTGAACATTTTTATTGAGCACCACTTTGTGCCAGGCACTATTTTAGACAAAGGGATACAACAATAAAGAAGTCAGATAAAGCAGCAGGAACAATGTACCTTGAGATAGAGCTGACTAAGCAGAGCCCACCCTGCCCACCTGAGGCCCGGCCAGGTGCACCTTACTAAGGAAAATGGCCTTCCAGGACCTCCTGGAAGGCCACCCTTGCTTCCTCAGAGAGAATGAAGACAAGTCACATGATTAAGTGCCTATTTTGTGCCAGACTGTGCTAAGTGCTGTTTAATTCATTTCTGTTAAACCCTCGCCCCTGAACAACTTTGTGGGGTCTCTTAACTCTCATATTAACAGCAAGGAACTGGGCTCAGAGGGCCTGGCTACCTGTCCATGATCAGATAGATAGCAAGTGGGTCAGTTAGGATTCAAGCCCAGGTCTATTTGACCCCAGACATATTCCTGAGGGGTGGCCATCCCTGACCACTTCACACCTGGAAAGTTCTCAGAGCTGGCCTGGCTGATGAGAACGGAGGCATGGGCTGCACTTCAGTGCTGTTCACCATCCAGGAACACTGCTTCCCAGACCCGGACTCTGTCAGAGAGCCCCCAAAAGTGGCCTTGAAGGTGCTGGGTGTGTTTTGGGCTCTGTCCTCACTTACCAGCCCTTAACTAACATCTCTCTGGCCTGGGGAATGGTTACATGCATCTGGAGAGCCCTGCCAGGCCTGCCCTCCCAGCTCCTCTCGTCCTTCCCATGGTTATCTGCAGCTGCAACAATGCTCCCCTCGTGATCCCAGTTCAAATGTCCTTCACATCCCAAGCAGCATGGCTGAGAGCTCCTTGTCTCCCTCTGGGTCCTTGGTTCAGGTCAGCTGCTCTCCCAGCCTCGCTCAGGCCTAAGGCAGTGGGCGTGCCCCCCCTGGGCTCTGCTGCCCAGCCAGCCCTGGCCTCTTCTCTCCACACCCATGCCCTCTCAGGTGATGCCTGGCCTCACTGTCTCTGGAATTGGATGCAGAAGCACCGGAAATAGGACTCTCTCAAGAGCCACTACCCCGGGGGCCTTACCTGCTCACTTTCAAGCCCCCCACTGGGTTCCTCTGCACGCTGCTGGGGAAACGATTGACAACCCCCACATCTGTCTGGTGTCTCTTGAAAGGAGTGAAGGAAGCAGTCAGACTGCTGCTTAGTGTTTTGGCTTTTATTTCCCCCCCCCTTTTTTTTTCCAAAGTACTTAAGCATGAAGAAAGTGGCGGCAATAATTTCATTCCTTTTCCTTCCAGTGAAGAGCTGCTCTAGAAAGTCAGGGGGCTCCTAGACATGACTTTTGGACTCTTCCCCTCAGCATCTGAAATAGAAGTCAATCTTCCGTCCTTCCAGGGGCAGCTGCGGAAACCATAGCAAAGGCCTGGCCAGAGCCACCCTGTCTTGTAGTAACAGCTACTGATCCCAGACTCTGGCAATAAAATATTCCGATATAAATTCTCTCTCTCTCTCCCTCTCTCCTCTCTCTCTCCTGTCTCTTTCTCTCTGTCTCCTCTCTCTCTCTCCTGTCTATCTTTCTCTCTCTGTCCCTCTTTCCTCTCTCCCTCCCTCTCTCCCTCTTTCTCCCTCCCTCTTTCCTCTCTCCCTCCCTCTCTCTCTCTTTCTCCCTCCCTCTCTCTCTCTGTCTCCTCTCTCTCTCTCTGTCTCCCTCCCTCTCTCTCTGTCTTTATGTCTCCTCTCTCTCTCTCTGTCCCCTGTCTCTCTCCAACTGGCTCTCTTTAGCAGACACCACCCGCGGCCTACTCAGCACCTGCTCTCCTTGCCTTCCTCCACTGCACTGACAGCCTTCCCTTCCGAGCTCCCTGGGAGCGGGAGACTAGGCAGGCCTGTGTCTTCCCTCCTTCCAGCTGCCCTTTGATCCTGTGAGGATTTTGGACAGGATGACTCGAGATGTGGTAGCCAAAGAAAAGTTTCAAAATATGAAGCCCGTCGATCTAAAGAGACCCTGCAAGCCTCATTTCTTTAATTGATTTGAAATTTATTTTTATAAATGATACTAGATACAAGTCCTCTTCAGTTCTCTTCCATATGGAGAGCTTGTTGCGCTCACATAATTTATTAAATAAATCATTCTTCCTACACTGAATCGAAATACCACATTTTCACATATAAATCCTCATGTAACGAGACCTTTCTGAGTTGTCCTCTGTGCCCTCATCCATACCATTGTTCTTAGCTGGGATCACATGCTGATTCACTTCGGTGGCTTTTCGTGTTTTAATACCTAGTAAAGCAGGTGTCTCCACACTAGGCCTCTTTTTACACTTTTACTGGCTGTTCATAGGTGTTTTTTCCTCCATATGAAATTGAAGATGATCATAATCGATTTTCCCTCCCAAAGCCCTCACCGGAATTCTAGTTGGAGTTGCATCCATATATTAAGTGACATAATTGATTTTGTACGATAACTCCTCCATAAACGAACATATTTTTCCACCCTTTCAATGTTGATTTATATCCTTCCTCCTCATATTCTCATTTATTTCATGTAGGTTCTGCATTTTTATCCCTATTTTTGTCATGTTTTCCTATTTTCATTCTAGGTTCTTCTCTCTAGAATAAAGAAAAGCTGTGTCCATCATTCTCAAATTCTGTTATTTGTTCTAGAAATTTTTAAACTAGAATTTTTTGGGTTTCCTAGGTATATAATCATATGAAGTCTGCCAACCCTCTTTGATTTTCAAAGAGGCTGATGATAAACTGCATGCAATGTTCTCTACTGCTTCAATCAGCCTTCTCTGTAGGTCTCTTTTCTTACTCCTAATCTTGTATATTTTTGCTCTTATGCTTTTTTCCTTTTTCCCCCCTTTTTTTTAAAAACTATATCTTTATTGATTTCAGAGAGAGGAAGGGAGAGGGAGAGAGAGATAGAAACATCAATGATGAGAGTCACTGATCGGCTGCCTCCTGCACACCCCCTGCTGGGGATGGAGCCCACAACCGGGCCTGTGCCCTGACCGGGAATCGAACCTCAGTCTCCTGGATCCCAGGTCGATGCTCAACCGCTGAGCCACGCCAGCCAGGCTTATGCTTTTTTTCTTATTCATGCTCATGAAATGTTTATGTATACATTAGTAATCTTTTCAAAAACCTGGTTTTTATATTTACTTACACATTTTACTCTTTTAGTTTTATGTTTTGTTAACATTACTTTTGGCTGTGCTGCCACGTTTCACCCTTAGCTTGAATACCACTAAGAAAAATAAAACACTTCCACATAATTTAGGACATGAGGCTTCTTATCACTTAGAAGATTTATTTTGTGCTTATTGAACAAGCTTTTGTAGGTTTCTTAAGCATAAATATAAGTCATATTTCTCTCATGCATCCATCCGTAAAGGAAAATATAAAATGCCTAAAATAGTTCTCTAAGACGTCTTCTCATTGAGAGTCCTGCTCTTTTAAACCACTGTCCACTCAGTCATCATGTCCTCAGCACAAAGCCATCTCTGTGCCGGAGACACAGAGCTTCTCACGGGCTTGCCACCACTGCTCCCGGCGTTTTCTTCCAGGCGCCGACGTTCACCCTGCACCTTCCACGCCAGTTCCTCTCACTGGGCATGTCGTTCAACACATTTTAGGCATCAGCCAGTGTCCATATCCCTTCCTCCAACAGTGTCCAAGTGGGCGTTCGACTGACAGGCCAAATGATCTCGGTCATGCCCCCAGGAAATCAGCTACGTTCCAGGGTACAGGTGATAATGAGGTCACAATGCTACACTGTCAACATAAATTGAGGACACATTCTGATCTCAGAGATGTCAAAATAAAAAATTAAGTGGGCCTTAGAGGCAACAAAATGTGATAATCCTCAGTCCCTGGTGTATTTTGGTTTATTGTCGTTTCCTATGCCTACTTTTAGTTCTATAAACAGTGAAGGTATTTAAAGCTATGAATTTTTCTATGAGAAAAGCTTTTGAAGTGACTATATGTTTTAGTATAAAGCATGATTTTCATTGCTTTTAAATATGTTGTAAATTCATTTTTTATTTTTTTATTGCACAAAGTGCTTTGTTTATTCTTATTCTCTGTGTAGTGATATTTTGGTTACTTTGGAATATTTGTTTTGTTTTGTTTTTTATGTCTTTATTGTTGAAAATATTACAGATGTTCCCTTTTTACCCCCACTGATCCCCTCCACCCTGCATCCACTCCACCCCCAGGCCCTCCCCAGACCAATGTCTGTGTCCATGGGTTATGCATATGTGCATATAAGTTCTTTGGTTAATCTCTCCCCCCACCCTGCACCCCCACCTTCCCTCTGAGATCCCTCAATCTGTTCCATGCTTCTATGTCTCTGGATCTATTTTGTTCATCAGTTTATTTTGTTTATTATATTCCTCATGAGTGAGATCATGTGGTACTTGTCTCTCTCTGACTGGCTTATTTCACTTAGCATAGTACTCTCCAGTTTCCTCCATGCAGTCCCAAGGGATAAAAGATCCTTTTTTTTTTTTTTACAGCTGCATAGTATTCCATGGTGTAAATGTACCACAGATTTTTTGTCCACTCATCTACTGATGGGCACTTGGGCTGATTCTAGATCTTAGCTATTGTAAATTGTGCTGCTATGAACATAGAGGGGGTAAGTTCTTACTAATTGGTATTTCGGGTTTCTTAGGACATATTCCTAGAAGTGGGATCACTGGGTCAAAGAGTAGGTCAATTTTTAATTTTTTGAGGAAACTCCATACTGCTTTCCATATTGGCTGCACCAGTCTGCATTCCCACCAGCAGGGCACCAGGGCTCCCCTTTCTCCACACCCCCACCAGCACTTGTCATTCGTTGATTTGTTGATGGAGCCATTCTGACAGGTGTGAAGTGATACTTCATTGTGGTTTTAATTTGCATCTCTCTGATGATTAGCAAAGTTGAGCATTTTTCATATGTCTCTTGGCCATCTGTATGTCCTCTTTGGAGAAGTGTCTATTTAGGCCCTTTGCCCATTTTTTAATTGGGTTGTTTGTCTTCCTTTTGTTAAGTTGCATGAGTTCCTTATACATTTTTGATATTAATCCATTATCAGATGTGTCAGTGGCAAATATGTTCTTCCATTCAGTGGGCTCCTTTCTCATTTTGTTGATGGTTTCTTTTGCTGTGCAGAAGCTTTTTATTTTGATGCAGTCCAATTTCTTTATTTTCTCCTTCGTTTCTCTTGCACTAGGAGATGTATCAGCAAACATATTGCTAGGAGAGGTATCTGAGATTTTGCTGCCTAAGTTTTCTTCTAGGATTTTTATGGTTTCACATCTTACATTTAAGTCTTTTATCCATTTTGAGTTTATTCTTATGTATGGTGTAAGTTGGTGGTCTAGTTTCACTTTTGCATGTACCTGGCAATATTCCCAATACCATTTATTGAAGAGACTGTCTTTACTCCATTGTATGTTCTTGCCTCCTTTGTCAAATATTAATTGACCATAATGGCTTGGGTCAATTTCTGGGTTCTCTGTTCTGTTCCATTGATCTACATGTCTGTTCTTGTGCCAGTACCAGGCTGTTTTGATTACATGACTTTGTAGTATAACTTGACATCTGGTATTGTGATCCCTCCAACTTACTTCTTCTTTCTCAAGATCGTTGTGGCTATTTGGGGTCTTTTTGTTCCATATAAATTTTTGAAGTGTTTGTTCTAGATCTATGAAGTATACCATTGGTATTTTATAAGGATTGTGTTTAATCTAAAGATTGCTTTGGGTAGTATGGACATTTTAATGATGTTAATTCTTCCAATCCATGAACATGGTATATTTTCCCCATTTGTTTATATCTTCCTCTATTTCTTTATTCAGTGTCCTGTAGTTTTCTGAGTACAGGTCTTTTACATGTTTGGTTAAGTTTATTCCTAGGTATCTTATTTTTTTAGTTGCAGTGGTAAATAGGATTGTTTTTTTGGTTTCTCTTTCTGAGAGTTATTATTGATGTATAAAAATGCCATCAATTTCTGTCTGTTAATTTTGTGTCCTGATAACTTGCTGAATTCCTTCATTAAATCTAGTACTTTTTTGGTGGAGTCTTTAGGATTTTCTATGTACAATATCATGTCATCTGCAAATAATGAAGTTTAGTTTTCTCCTTTCCAGTTTGGATGCCTTTTATGTTTTCTTCTTGTCTGATCGCTGTGGCTAGGACTTCTAATTCTATGTTGAATAAGAATGGTGAAAGTGGACACCCCTGTCTTGTTCCTGTTCTTAGGGGAAATGGTTTTAGCTTTTGCCCATTGAGTATGATGTTGGTTGTAGGTTTGTCCTACCTCTTAGGAAATCAAAGTTAGAAGCTTGGTCATATACTTCCCCACCTTTCTTCATAATCATTTAAACATTTACTAGCATATATATGTGTGTGTGTGTATGTGTGTGTGTGTATATATATGTGTGTGTGTGTGTGTATATATATATATATATATATATATATATATATATGGCAAACTCACAGGTATTTTTAAGTGATATCGTCCTATAAACATGACAATTGAATTCCTTTGCCTGCTAAAATAGGTATTAAGTGGGGCTCTAAGCCTAGATCCACATTAAGAGGACAAAGGCTTCTTTCTCGTGACGTAATAGCCCAGAGGTGGATGGCCGGGCGGCCTTCTGAGCCAAGCACCTGAGATTTTCCCTGTTGCCCGCCCTCCGCGAGCAGCTCCCCTCGTCCCTGCGGCCTCAGTTCGGTCACAGCGTGTCCCAGGAAGGGCGATGGAGCAAAGGAAAAAAGGCTGTGCCTTCGCCTTCCAGCCTCCGGGTTGATGTCTAAGACAACCCTCGTCAGTTTTCTCACACTCGCTGGCAACATCTGGTAAAGCGGAATACATTCTTTGTCCCAATCGACGTGGGAAGTGGAAGTCACCCCTTTGCAGCAGCACCATTTCACTCCCCTCTCAGCAAAGTGGAGCAGCAACGGCCCTTCCCCTTCCTGTGCCTCGGGCATGACTCGGACATCGAGCCGCCGGACACATAAACTCGGTGGTGGTCCCGCTGAAGACCCGAAGTACAAGAAAAATCTTCCACCTTTCCAAACAAAGATTGTCTTCTAGTTTCTGCTCAACCCCTTTATGTTTTCAATGGCTGAGGGAGTAAGTCACCCAAAACTGGTTTGGAACATTCCTGGCAATTGCGGTGCAGTGGTCTCATATCCCACTTTCTGATGTAAGCTAGCACCCTGGTCTTGAAGCCCTGGCCGGAAGTAATACTGAAAAGTTTTATTTTAACATCTTGTTGTACTTAATATAAATGAAAATTCAAGGATCTGAACCCACACCTACCTGCTTCCAAGTTTCACATTCTCTCTACTAGTCCAGACACCTCCCCTTATGGCAAATTAGCAGTGCCATTCAGAATTTATTTCATACGTTTCTGGAGCTTTTATGTGGCCTGCAAAGATGTCTTTCCAAAGGAATCGCCACACCCTCCCCTTCTCAGTGATTGTTTCTTCCATTTACAGAGAGATGGAAACCAAAGCAAGCTATTGGTTTTCCTTTTTCTTGGTCATGCGGAAATTTTTAATTAGCTCCTAAATAGTGTAAAATTGTGCAGCTTTAACTTTGTCAGACTATGGTCTTGTGGCATTCATTTCTTTCCTTCAAGAAATGAAGTTTGGTGAAGTAAAAAAAAATATTTTTTTTTCCTGAACAAATGCTCAGAAAGGGCATCTGAAAGCATTGCTGCTGGTTACTGGTTCTGAAGCCTCTGTTCCCCGAATTTTTGTTTCCATATCAGCAAAGATGTACGTGTCTCCGTATCCTGTGGGTGATGCTGTCGTCTCCATCCTGGGCAGTAAATTCGAGGTGTCTGACACCCCTTCTCACCCTGGACTTCGGCCGTGTGATCAGCGATGAGAAGTCACGAGGGGGATGTCCCCCCACCGCTTATTGTTCCCCTCACTCATCCTGTCCACCTCTGCCCACAGCTGCTCCACAGTGGAAGCAAATCAAGAGACAATTTTGGGCAAAACACAACAGTTCCTCTTTTTTTAATAAAAATAATCCATCTTCCCAATAGCATTTACCCAACCCCATAAAGAGCCAGCAGGGCCTCTGTCCAGAAACAAGTTTATAGGAACGAGCCACAAACTTAACTCTCTCGGCAGACGGAGCACCTGCGGCAGAGCCGCAGCCGGGCTTCTGTTCCTGAGCTTTCACCGCGAGGCGCCTGACCGGCGGCCTAACCGGGCACCTGTGCACCGGCTGCTCCCGCCTCGGGAAGGCGAGAGATAACTGCTTTTCCATAAGCTGAAAAAATGGTGATTGTTATTAGTTTAAGGAAAGATTTTAAAAGAAAAGTGTAAACATTTTTCCCTCATCCTACCTCTTAGGAAATCAAAGTTAGAAGCTTGGTCATATACTTCCCCACCTTTCTTCATAATCATTTAAACATTTACAAGCATATATATGTGTGTGTGTGTGTGTGTGTGTGTGTGTATATATATATATATATATATATATATATATATATATGGCAAACTCACAGATATTAAGTGATATCGTCCTATAAATATGACAATTGAGTTCCTTTGCCTGCTAAAATAGGTATTAAGTGGGGCTTTAAGTCTAGATCCACATTAAGAGGACAAAGGCTTCTTTCTCGTGACGTAATAGCCCAGAGGTGGATGGCCGGGCGGCCTTCTGAGCCAAGCGCCCGAGATTTTCCCTGTTGCCCGCCCTCCGCCAGCAGCTCCCCTCGTCCCTGCGGCCTCAGTTCGGTCACAGCGTGTCCCAGGAAGGGCGATGGAGCAAAGGAAGAAAGGCTGTGCCTTCGCCTGCCAGCCTCCGTCCCATTGAAGGGACCTGGTCGGTGCCACCTGCTGCGCAGGAAGCCGGAAACGCAGCCTTTCCCCGCAGTTAGGTGCCCAGTGAAAACGGGGGGGGGGGGGGGGGGGGGGGACCTGTTTGTGAGGAAGGGGTTAGCGAGCGGCCTTTGCCACGGATGCAGGCCTTACTAGAACATGTCACTTTGTCGTTCTCTTTAACAAACACTCGGCTTTCTGAGGCGTGGATGTGTCATAGTTCGTCCCATCGTTCCCCTGATTCCGAAAGGTTGCTCTGTTTCCCAGGTTTTACTGTTCGCCCTTTGCGGCGAGAAGCAAGAGCACTTGAATCCGAGTGGAGATGTATCGAGTGTACTTGAGCAAATGCTCTGCGCCTCAGCTCCCTGGAATGGCAGGGCGGCGAGTCTCCCCGCGGTGCTGAAGAACAGTGAAGGGGAGCGACCCCTGTCCAAGGCCACAGCCCCCTCTGCTTCCCTCGGCCTCTGGTGCTTGCTCCCCTTCTCCGTGGGGGCTGCTGGCGCTCAAGGAAAGGACCGCGACCTGCGTCCTTAGCCCAGAGCATGACTCCGCTTCTTTCCCTTCAGATGCCGCATCGTGAGCTGTATTCGGGAGGCGCACCCTTCAGCTCAGTTTATCCCTCAGAGTTCGGGGCTTAGAGCTACTGGCTTTGGGTTAAAACGCGGGTTCTCTATAACCTGAGTGTACAATCCTAATGCGGTCTTGGGAGGAGAGTAGAATTAAAAGTAACGAGAGAGAGAGAGAGAAGGGAGGAGGCAGGGAGGGAGGGAGAATAAGTTGTGCAGCCCGGCCGGGTGTGGCTCAGCGGTTGAGCGTCAACCTAGGATCCAGGCGATCGAGTTCGATTCCCGGTCAGGGCACATGCCCGGGTTGTGGGCTCGATCAATGACTCTCTCATCATTGATGTTTCTCTCTCTCTCTCCCTCTCCTTCCCTCTCTCTGAAATCAATAAAGATAGATTTATGGGGGGAAAAAAAAAGTTGTGCAGCCACCTACAAGTACCCAGTAGTATGTTCCAGCAAAGGGCCTCTGTTAGTTAAACCTCTTTGGTTTTAAGTAACAAAAAAAAACTCAAGTTGGCTTAAAGAGGGTAGGGAGGAGAGTTTATACAGATATAGGAGTAAGGAAGGTGGCATCGGGGAGGAGGGGAAGCCAAAAAGACGAAAGCTCTGAAGATCTTCTCGTTTCCCTCTGAAGATGAGACCTTGATGCTTCCCTGTGCGTGTCTGAGCAGAAGGTGAGCCCGTCCCAGCTCCTGAGATTCTGCGCTCTCTCTTCCAAAGAGCAGCCAGTATTTACTAGGCCATATTCTCAACTCCAAGTTCCCAGGAGAAAAAAATCTGGTTGGTCAGCTTGGACCAGGGGCCCACCCTTGGTCCATTCAGCTGTGGCCAGAGAGGCAGTCAGGCAGTACAAACCCGGCTGCCGGGGCAGCATCCCTGTGAGTAAGTGTATTCTCCAGGAAGGACATTACTGTGAGCTGGGAAGACAGCCAAGTACCTAATCGAGTTAAAGACAAAGCCAAGTAGCTACTCAAGTCTCTTAATAAAGGAAGGGTAAGATATTCTACCTCAAGTAATATAAATTTCAATTGATCTGGCCATCTCTGGACAGGTTTCCTGGACTAAAGATTCAGGTTACAATGTTAAAGATTAATTATAATAGAACAGAAAAAGGTCATTACTTATGGTACAATCACCTGAACACTACCCCAGCTCACAGCAGGGGAGGTTTGGGGATTTCTCACCACGGGGAAGTCATTTAATCCTTACACATATAATGACCTACCTGCTCCTAGGAAGGTATAAGTCAGGACAAAAACAAGCTCAGGAAATGAGAGAGCTTAAATTTAGGAGTAATACTCCCCATATATAGCACGGAGTTCAGCTAGCTGGAACACAAGTGAAATGCTCTCCAGGACCCACAGCATAGGCTTTATGGCCTCTCCCACAGCTCCATCCTCATGCCTTTTTCGCAGACCTCCTTGGCCCCAGGCTTCTAATCTTTCTCCTGCCAGGTCTATGTCCAACCAGTCTCGCCACTCACCGCTGCCTAGGAGTCCCTTCGGATTCTTAACTTGAACCATTTCTCCTTCCATAAACATTCACAACCAGATACACCACTCAAAAGTCTGCCTTGTGAGAAGGAAGTCTATAGGTTACACTAATCTCTGCCATTCCCCCCAGGATACTGCATTGTTTTTATTCACAGTTGTTTACATAACTTGTTGCTGAATAACAGATTACCAGAAAAGGTTGGGTGCCTTAAAACAGCAACTATTTTATTAGTCAGCTAATAAAATAGCTTGTGAGTTAACAGGAGCTTAACTGGATCATTCTTCTGTTGGTCTTGCTTGGAGTCTCTCAAACACATGCAGTCAGATGGCAGCAAGGGCTGGAATGTCCAAGATGCAGTCAGATGGCAGCTAGGCCTGGAATGTCCAAGAGAGCTTTACTCAGGGGGTTAGCACCTTAGCAGAGACGGCTGGGAGGCTGGGACCTATCTTTCCAACATGGTCTCTTCATGTAGCTCCCTAGAGCTTCTTTATGTGGAGCTGGATCCAAGGCCCTGTGTGCAAGCTCTGATCTAGTCTTTGCTTGCATCATGCCTGCTCAGATCCATTTGGCCGAGCTCAGAGTCAGTGCTGGAGGGCACTCCACAAAGGGGTGAGTAACGGGAGATAGCTCACTGAGGGCCACCAGAGTTGCTGCCTATTTGGCCGTTAGGAGAAGAGCAGTTCCAAAGTTTTCCACTTGGCTCTTTCCACTACAATATCTCTTAGCTTAGAGGCCAAGGACAGATATGGCAGTTCTGCAAACTACCACTATGTCTGTTCCAGGGAAATGACCTCCCAATGAGTCCATGGACCCAGTGTACTCTGCAAATTGGGCCTCGGCTCTAAGAGGGAGGGGCCCCAGGTATCAATGTCAACTCAGACTCTGCTACCAACAATCTTTGAAATGTTTGGGTGTTCCCCTTTATAAAGATTATAATTAATCTTTAACTTTGTAACCTGAATCTTTAACCCAGAAAACCTGTCCAGAGATGACCAGGATCACACTGAAATTTATATTACTTGAGGTAGAATATCTTACCCTTCCTTTATTAAGAGGCTTGAGTAGGTACTTGGTTTTGTCTTTAACTCGATTAGGTGTCTGGCTGAGTACTTAATGCACAGTGAGCTGAGTAAACCGTGGGGGCCTTTCGGGGAACCGGTATACTCACCTGCCATGGTGCTGCAGGGCCCTTCCTCCTGAGGATCCTGCCTCTCCTGCAGCCAACAGTTTCCGTCTCAGGTCTGGAAACTGGACAAGGGACATCATAAATTGTAATTGGAGTAGTTCCCTCAACTTTCTGATATCTTTTTTTAACATGTAAAATTTTTTTTATTGATCTCAGAGAGAGGAATGGAGGAAGAGGAGATGGAAGGGAGAGAGAGAGAGAGAGAGAGGAGAAATGGGCTGGTTTATGGCTCCTTTCCTTTAGTTTCCTCTGTTGACTAGAAGTTCTCTGGATGCTTCCTGGCTCTGTTGCTCGTGAGGAAGGGTCCCCTGCACTGTGTGTGGTCCCTGCGCTGTGTGTGGTCCCCTGTACTGTGTGTGGTGCCCTGTACTGTGTGTGGTCCCTGCACTGTGTGTGGTCCCTGCGCTATGTGTGGTCCCTGCCCTGTGTGTGGTGCCCTGCCCTGTGTGTGGTGCCCTGTACTGTGTGTGGTCCCCTGCTCTGTGTGTGGTCCCTGCGCTGTGTGTGGTCCCTGCGCTGTGTGTGGTCCCCTGCGCTGTGTGTGGTCCCTGTGCTGTGTGTGGTCCCCTGCGCTGTGTGTGGTCCCTGTGCTGTGTGTGGTCCCTGTGCTGTGTGTGGTCCCTGCGCTGTGTGTGGTCCCCTGTACTGTGTGTGGACTGCTTAGCCATCTGTGAAATGGAGCTAGCCATCCTTGCAGGAGCAGGTTCCTGTGACTCCTTTTCTCTACTCACAACAGACTTTCAAGTCCTTGGACACCGTACTGTTTAAAAGCAAAGTGTTATGGCTTCATTTCATTACTTGAAAAACTAAACCGCATGAGGATGCTTCTATTGCTACGTTGCTAGGTTACTGCAAGAACTCCGTGCCTGGACTGGGAAGTGACTTATGCAGCTTTGCACCAGGGCAGGCGGAGATGAGGGTGGGGAGCAGGGTGGTTGACTTAGAGTGAAGCTGCCATGGGCACCCCTGGGACGGCCTGCTCTGGGACTCCACTAGGCACCTGCTTCCATGCCTACGTGTGCGTCTTTGAATCCAGCTCAGCTTGTGCTGCCAGGACTAATGGCTCAATACCCACTGGTGGGCTTAACAGCACCAAAGCTCAGATTCCTCCCTGAAGGAGCCAAGCCCATGTGCACTTTTTTTATTTTCTAGAGAGTGGGGATGAGGTCATCAAATGTAGCCAGAGGCAATATGCCTAGAATGCCCTTCATATGTTCAAGGCATGACATCACCCTCCTGACATGTTTGCCCACATTTTTTTAAAGGGAGAGGGAAAAATAATCTCATACTATTAATATTGTACCACTAAAAAATTCTTTTCTGGGCCGAGTAATCTCACGTTGGCAACCCCAAGGTGGCTGCTATTGTAAATGACTGAAGGAAGGTAAGCCGTCCCAGGTGTGACACTTAGATACCATGACAAGAAATCTCACACACACACACGAAGGAGCATAGCTCCAGGTGAGCACTGTTTGTTAAGTACATTCTCCCCGCAGCCTTATCCTGGTGAGCCTTCGCCCTTGGCGACCCCTAACCTGCCGCAGCACCCCGATTCCCAGAGACCGGGTGCTGTCTCCCACCCACGTAAGAGTGACGGGCAATTTTAGAGAACTCTGAAGTGATCTCACCCACGGGGATGTGATATTCAGTATTCCTCTAAAATCCTCTCCCCATCTGTTTCCTTCGAGAGCAACACGGGAGAAAAACAAAACATAAGACCAAGGAAACCAACAAGGTTGTCCCCCACGAGCCAGGGGCAGAAGGAAGGGACAGGGAACGTACAAAGGAGACAGATGGAAATGAAACCTGGAGACTCCGCCCGCACGAGGCTGGCAAGCGGAAAGCAGCCCTCCTCCAGCGCCACCAAGGTCCCTCGTTCGTCCCCAGGACGTGCGGCAGGCTCTCCGTGCAGGCTCCAGGTCTGGGGCAGGCCTGGCCGCAAGCACAGGAGCAGAGGCAGGTCCACCGACAGCCGGGAGCCCCGGGAGACCCGCGGGCCCGAGAGCCGCTCCCACTGGGACGCCTCGTCTGCCTCAGCAGCGTGGAAGGCCACGCGGGTTGGTGAAACCTGCCCTTGAGAAACACGGGGAGCCTGCCGAGGTGGCTGAGGAAGACCCCAACCTGCAGGGCTCCTGGGCGGCGCAGCTCCCGCCTGGCCCCAAAGGCCACAGGCCGAGAAAGGGGAGCCGGCCCGCGGGCTGGCTGCTGGCTGCCTCTGCCGGCCGGGGGCCCCTGCCCCCCAGTCTGCGCTGCAGCCAGAGAAGCGTGTCCGCTAGGTGTTCTAACCTGGCGTATTAGTCCCTCTCTCAGCCCGCGGCCCTTCCCAGCATGTTCACCGCTTTCATCCACGTGGAGCCCTCCTCCCTGGGTGTAGTTAAGTGCTTCCCCGGGCCCCACGGGCAAGGGGCCTTGCAGGAGGCATTTCCCCAGTGACCTGTGGAAGGGTTTCAGTGCGCCGACGGTGAATTTATGTGGAGAGAGAAAGAGGCGGTGCCTGGGGCTGGGAGAAAACTCTCGGCGCTGACAGTTCCGTCTGAGGATTCGCCTCAGAGCCTCCGAGAGAACTAACTGCTTTAGTGAGCTGCAGGTCTGGCTCCTGTGACATAAACCAGGGGAAGGCCTGACACCGGCCCTCAGGCCTTGAGTTGTTTCCCTTCCTGTAGCCGGGCCACAGCTTCCAGGCGCCGGGGGCCTGGGCAGAGCTGGGAGGCGGCTTCACAACTGGCTGCATGTTATTTATTCAGTCACATCTGCCGTCCTGCAGTGAACATGCTACGTGCAAATGGCCTCAAGTGACTCTCCAGAAACTGACAAGCTCCTAGCTGTTCCTAACACCACAAGAAACTGAAAACATCTTTATGGCGTATGTCCATAATACATGTCTTCAGAGTACGCTCTATTTTATCTGCCAAAATGTTAAACTCTTCCTCTAGTGCTGCTTATGCATCACCAGTTCATTTTTTGTGACAATGAAAAAAAAGCTTTCAAAAGTCTCCATCTAAATGAGAGCTAGTAAGCCGCCACCACCGAGTTCGAGTTTCACGTTCCTGATCCGGAATCGCTTCGGAGGCCGCAGGAGAAGTGTGCCGGTTAAAACCCCGGCGATGTGGAAGTGAAGCCCCATTTTTCCAGGGACGAAAGGTCGTGGGTGGACCTGGAGCTCTGCTCTCAGTTATTCTGTCCCCGCCATAAAGAATTTCCAGCTAAGCTTTATAATCCAATTAAAGAGATCAAACGCCCTTCACATTTCCTTTTTAATCCCGAGATGAAGATGATTGCGTTTTTGTTTGGTGGGTTCCCAGGGGGTATTGAATGCTTGTTCACGCTCATGCTCTCAGAAGCCTCATTTTTCCCCTGATCCCGCTGCTCCCAAGAGTTTGGCAGGGACCTGCAAAGCTGCTCCCTGCTTTTGTCTCGCTTCCCTGGAGCTTTGCAAAATGGTAACAGTGCCCAGGGCCCCAGCCTCGGACCTGAGGCTCACCTCCTCCACTGAGGGCTCACATTCACCCCGCCTTCGGAACAGCAGCAGTGGCATTGTGGGGCGGCTTTCTATTTGTTTTTATCACAGCACTGAAGGCCAGAAAATGTAAGAAATGGAACTAATTCCATAGTATACACAGCTCTTCTGTTTCTTAGTGACTTTCATCCAAGGAGTGTGGGTGCCTATGTTCAGCCTGAGTCCCAGGAGGGCCTGTGGGGACGGTGCAGTAAGCTATAGTCACATTACTCCCCCTCTGGGGGACCGCCTGCTGTACAAACTGCGTGGCGACTCAGACGCGCACACTGCTGCTGCTGGAGGGAGGCCTCTTCATCGGGGCTTCCTAGCTTTACAGGTGGAAACTCTGAGCCCAGAGATGCTCCTTGTCCAAGTTCATACAGCCAGTTGGTGGCAGGCGTGGGGCCATGACCCAGGTGTCCTGATTTCTGGTACAACGCTGCTGGGTAAGACCACACCTCTACATGATTCTATGGTCGTATTAAAGATATTTTATTGCACCTATTTACTGATTATATAAAAACAAACTTGCTATTTGAATAGTGAGAGAATAGATTATGTGGGGAGAAGCCTGGGTATTATGAAGATGCTGGTTCTCCTTGAATTAATTTACAGGCCAAAGATGTTAGATTCAGTAGATTGGGGATGGAAATAGGCAATTAAATTATTCTGAAGTTCATATGGAAGAATAACTAGGCAAGAATTGCTTTTAAATTGGGGAAAACTAGCCACTGGAACTTTCACTACCACTTATAAGAATATACTAAAAAATACAATAATTAGGATAGTGTACTCCCGCACAGTAAGCAAATTGGGTGATAGAAAACAATTGGTACCCTGGAAGCAGATCCTAATGCGTGTAAGAATTAAGTGTATTTCAAAAACATTTCAATTTGATGGCTAAATAAAATATTATTCAGTGAATAATTGTACAATTGGCCATCTGTTTATCACACTTACATAGTGTAAATTCCAGATGATTGAAAGATTTAAACTTCAAAAGAGGCCTGGCCGGTTTGGCTCAGTGGTTAGAGCAGCAGCCCTCGGACTGAAGGGTCCCGGGCTCGATCCATCCAGGACAAGCCTGGGAGCATGCGGAAGACAACCAATCGATGTGTCTCTCTCACATCAATGTCTCTCTCCCTCTCTCTCCCTCTTTCTCTCTCCCTTCCACTCTCTGAAAGGCAATAGAAAAAATACCTTTGGATAAAGATTAAAAATAGTAATAATAAATAAAATAAAATAAACTTCAAAAGTACCAAAACAAATAAACCCATAAGAGAAAGAACGCACACAAGGAACTTAAAGCTTCTTTATTTTAAAAAAATTCTAAACAAAACTAAAAAGAACATCAGAGACTAAAAAATTGTTTGTACATGTGTGTGCATATATGTATATATAGCAATACAAAAATACTTCCCATCCATATATATGGATATACAAAGGAGAAAACTTCTTAATATATAAGTCTTACAAATAGGTTAATAAAAGACAATCACACCAACAGAAAAACAGGCAAAAGATTTGAACGGGCAAAATTACAAAAGAAGAAATGTAAATGGGACACATATTTAAAGTCACTAAGAATCAAAAAATGCAAAAGAAAAAATATTGAAAAATATTTCCTCTTATCATGCTAATTTTCTTCTCCCCAGTCTCTCTCCGTTTTTTAAAGATGATATCAAGTTTCAATGCTAGTCCAGTCAAAAGAGAATTCTTACACACTAACAAAAGTGTATTTGCTGGCACAACCTCAGCAGATGGGCCCTTCAGCAGTACATATCAAAAGCTTGAGAATGTTTGAAACACTTTGGCCTATTATCTGCCACTCTAAGAAGTCATTCAGAAAACAAGCAGATGTGCAAAAAAAAGCTTTATGAAAGAAGACGCTTCTCACAGCATTATTCATAAGACGACACTTCAGAAATATCCCAAACACAAAAAGCAGAGCACAGCTCAATTGTCCTGTAGCCATGTGATAAATATCGTGCCAGTTATTAAGGGTCATGTTTCTGAAAAATATTAAGGGCATGAGCTATAAATTTTTAAGAACTCAAATGAAAACTATATATGCCATAGGCTTCCTATTTCTTCTCAAAATACTTGGGAAGATATACACTGAAGTGTTAACCTTTTTTGATTGGTAGAATACTGAGTAACATTTAATATTTTTTAACTCTTCTGCATTTCTCAGATTTTCACAGTGATCTTACATCACTGTGATGTAAAATATGTTCTTAGTAAAACAAACACAGAATAGCAAGTTAGGGAAGAGCCCGAGCTAGTCCAACAGTCGCAGGTCCAGCCCCTTCGTTAGACAACGTAGATTTAAACAGGGCTCCATGTCTGAGCCCTGGAGGGCCGCTTGCTCACATGGCTATGGGGGGCAGACTCAGGAGGCCCCAGGAGAGAAGGACATGGTTCTCACTGCTGGGCTTTGAGAGAAAGAGGAAAACCTCACCACCATTGAAACCCTCTAGCCTGGAAGTAAACAAGATGTCCTTCAGTAGGTAAATGGATAAATAAACTGTGGTACATCCAAACAACGGAATATTATTCAGCACTAAAAAGAAATGAGATACCAAGCCATGAAAAGACATGGGGGGACTTTAAATATATATTAATAACTGAAAGAAGCCAACCTGAAAAAGCTACATACAGCATGATTCCAACTGCAGACATTCTGGGAAAGACAAAACTATGAAGACTAAAAAGATCAGAGTTTGCCAAGAACGAGGGGGGAGAGGGATGACTAGGCAGAGCACAGCAGGTGTTCTGGGCAATGAAAATACTCTGTATGATACTATAATGTAGGAACAGGTCAGCATACGCCTGTCCAAACCCACAGGATGTGCAGCACCAAGAGAGAACTGCAACCATGGGCTCTGGGTGATTGTGACAGGTCAGTGCAGGTCATCAACGGTAACAAGGGTACCGCTCTGTGGGGGTGTGGATATGGGGGCGCTCTACCCATGTGGAGGGAGGGGTATGTGGGAAACTCTGCGCCTGCCCCTCAACTTTGCTGTAAATCTTTAACAGCTCTAAAAAAATAAATTCTTAATAAATTTACCAAAAGAAAAAAAAATCCCTTGTATGCAATCAGCTGCATTAGACACTAACTCATGGCAGAACCACCGCCTGTAAGACAGACGCGATCTTCCCCACATCTACCCTTCGAACTACACACAGACTTTTTATTATGCCTTTTCCCTAAAGCTTTCCCACGATACTCACTTTCTTCTGGTTTCACATAAATAAAAATACACACAGTTATATACGAGGAGCGAGCAATGTGAACCGCCCCCAGAGTGTGGATCTGCGTACCCCAAAAGTACACGTGGTTCAACTGGAGGAATGTCTAGTATGTAGGAAACTGCATCTCAGAAGGCAAAGAAGACAAGGCTCAAGCAGGGGCTGGAACCCTTTTCCTAAAAGAAATACAGAGAATCTCCAGGCTCAGAGTTCAGATGTCCAGGTAACAAAACTGTATTTGGAGACTGTAATCAGCATGATTAATTAAAGGGCTGTACAGAAGAACCACCCAGCTGAGCCTAGCCCAACTGGCCAATCCACATAATTGTGAGCTAAATAAATAGGTGCTATTTTAAGCTTCTGAAAAAGAAGCTGCTTACAAAAGAGCCAGACTAGACCCCCTGCTTCTCCTACTTCCACACATATTAGAGAACACATTACCCACACTGTTGGCCTCCGCATAAAGCCAGAGCCCTGTCCTATAAAGATATTGAACGCTTGGCTTGGAAACACTGAAGTTTTTCATGTGGATATTGGTAATTCATAATAAATAAAGTCCATCCTATTTGGGCTTTTTTTTTTTTGGAAAGAAATGATGATGAGATCTACTGTAGAAACAGATCTATTCAGCTACAGAAGAAACTTACCTTAATGGCCCATCTTAGAAATACCTAATTTTTTTATTATAAACAGGAACAATTAGCCAAGAGTCAACAAACATTTGAATGAAATAAAAAACACAAAAGAATCTCTAAGTTAAGAGAGCCATCAATTACCAAGAATGCGGGTACAGATTTGAAAAGAGACTGCACCCATCAAAGCCAAACAGGATGCTTGAACGTGGCACAGAGAGCAACTACAATTTTTGAAAATTAAATATGTAATTGTCAAATGAAAAAAAATAAAAGGGCTAGAAGACAAAGTCAAAGAAAGATTATAGAGTAAAAAAAACAAAAACAGGAAAGAAGGAAAAATGTTTTAAAGCAAAAGAGGAAAAAACACTTAAGCAACATGGTAGATCTCATTTCAGTCTAGGAAGTTCAACGCCAACCAGCAAGGATTTCAAAGGGAGGGAAAGTAAAACCTGAAAGGAAGGAAATTATCAAATAAATCACAGAAGAAAATTTCCTAGAGCAGAAGCAAGCCGAAGCCTTGGATGCATCAATTATTGAACAAAAAGATAAAGCAAACATAAAGCCTCCAGAGGAGGGGAGAAATCTTTACAAAAGAACTGGCATGATACTGGACCCTGGAAGGTAGTAGAGCTATGCTGACCGGGTTCTGATAGATTATTTTCTTTTTTTTCTTTTTTTAAATATATCTTTATTGGTTTCAGAGAGAGAGGAAAGGAGAGGGAGAGAGAGAGTTGAAACATCAATGGTGAGAGAGTCATTGCTCGGCTGCCTCCTGCATGCCCCCGACTGGGGATGGAGCCCACAACCCGGGCATGTGCCCTGACCGGGAATCGAACCTTGATCTCCTGGATCCTAGGTTGATGCTCAACCGCTGAGCCACGCCCGGCCGGGCCTGATAGATTATTTTCAACCTAAATGTTACAGCTGGCCAAGCTATCAATCAAGCGTGAGGGCAATTTAGTGACTTTTAAACAAGCAAGGACACAGAAACTTAATTTCCAGTTAGCATCCCTGAAAAACTTCCTTGTCATTGTATGCCAGCAAAAATTTAAATGGAATAAAGAGGAAGACACGCGAGCCAAACCAGAAGTGCACTACAATCAGTTGTCAGGATGACAGCGCTGACCCTGAAAGTTCAAATTGAAACAGGAAGTCAAAACACCCCCAAAGGATCTTCAACCTAAAGGCATTTACTTCAACAACACTGTAAGAAAGACACCTAATATGTTTAACAATTGGGTAAAGACATCACAACATGATTAAAATCTCAGTCTCCAAAATCAGACTGGTTGGTTCAAATTACGAACTATGTATGTGACCTTGAGCAGTTACTTAATTTCTCTTTTTTGTTCGAAAAATAACTATAAAAACAATGTTTACTGTGTAGGGTCATTGTGGGTATTAAGTAGAATAATGCATGCAAAACATTTACTGCCTGGCCCTCAGTAAAAATAAATCTTTTTAGAAAATATTTTTATTATTATAACTTTCATATCAACAAGAAAAAAGAGTCAATTAGAGATTTTGGAAAAGACAAAACAAAGCTGTCAAAAAATGACCTGTCAAATCAAAGCAAATTAAACTGCAGATGATTTTAGCAAGAAAAAAAATATGAAGCAGAAAACAGAATTTATTTGACCTTGAAGACTGAATCTTCCCTTCTCGTGCCCTGGGTTTGGTGATTTAGGATCATTTTTCCTTCCCCACAAGTCTAATCAAACTACTTGGCTCTCCACTGAGTAATATTTACATAATCATAATTTCAATTGCCATTTAATGGTATTTGATTTTAAGAAACTACCCTGTCATCAAAGCACAGAAGACTTAATTATAGTTACAGATCAGAATATAAATGTAATAAACCTTGATCATGTAAAGTAATGACCTAAACTGGGAGCGGAGGGGCCAAAGACTGAGGGAGGGAAGCGTCTGTGGTGGACGTTTTCTCTTCTTACATAAAGGGCCTACAAAATAGCAGTGACATGGCTACAAAGGTAACCAAGAGAAGACATGTTTAAAAAATAATCTAACTTTTAAATTCAAAAATAAATAAATAAAAATAGAAGAGGTGGAAAGGACATTAATGTACTAAATTCTACAACTTCCAAAATCAGCTTATTTCTTGGGAGTGGGACCCTGAGAGCGAGGTCCTAAGAACAGGCAACAGGATCATTCTATTTTTTATTTTCTGCCTGATGCTATTTAAAATTTTTTTCATGTATATGAATTACTTATATTAGTTAATAAATCAAAAAGCACTGCTCCAGTGAGTCAATAAATATTTACAGAATACAAACTGTGTGCCAGGCCTTGTCTAAGTTCCAGGAATCACAGGATAAAGTCCTAGTCCTCAAAAAGCTGATGTTCTGCTGAGGAAGATGAACAGTAAACATGGAAACAATTTGATAAATAAGCAAAATGTTAGGTAGTGATTGCTACAAATAAAATGGAGTCATGTGATATAGAGTCTACAAGGGGCACGAGAAACCTGCTTTATCTCCAGTAACCAGAGGCCTCTGGGAGGAGGGTGTGAGCTGAGATGGGACCGGTGAGAGCATCCTTGCAAATGCTTAGGGAGGCACCCCATCCAGGGCCTGCGGCTGGGAGGAGCGAGGCTTGTTCTCAAGCTGGGAGGCCGGCTGGTTAGAGTGGAGAGTGCAAAGGGGAGGTGATGGGAGTTGGGTACCGAGAATGGGGCACATAGGCCACAATTAGCAAGTTGATTTTATTCCATTGTAATGCAAAGTAATTAAAGGGTTCTAAGTAGAAGTGTAAAGTACTCTGATATTCACTTTAGTGTGTCATTTGAACCAGGCATTTTGACGCAGCATGCTGTGATAACACAGTCATGTCTTTACCCAATCAGTGATCAAGTAAGTTGTAACCAGGGAAACTAAAGGTAGGACAGGCAGCTAGGAGGTGCTATTGTGACTTGGACCAGGGTGATAGCAGTGGAATAGTAAAATCGTCAAATTCAGAGTATTTGGAGGTGGAGTGCAAGGATGGGCAGATGGAAGGAAGGAAGGAAGGAAGGAAGGAAGGAAGGAAGGAAGGAAGGAAGGAAGGAAGGAAGGAAGGAAGGAAGGAAGGAAGGAAGGAAGGAAGGAAGGAAGGATGGATGATGGAAGGAAGGAAGGAAGGAAGGAAGGAAGGAAGGAAGGAAGGAAGGAAGGAAGGAAGGAAGGAAGGAAGGATGATGGATGGATGGATGGATGATGGATGGATGGATGGATGGATGGATGGATGGATGGATGGATGGATGGATGGATGGATGGAAGGATGGAAGGATGGATGGATGGAAGGATGGAAGGATGGAAGGATGGATGGATGGATGGATGAATGGATGAATGGATGGGTGAATGGAAGGATGGATGGATGTGGGGTGTGGCGAAAAGTATCTACTGAGGCTACTAGATCTTTGTCAAGAGAAACTGAATGCATATGGTGCCCTTTGCTCAAGGGGAAGCTTGAGGAACAGCAGAGTAGGTTGGAAGTAGGGAGCTACAACCCATTGTTCTGTTAGCTACGTTAATTTTTTACTCTTGTTAGACATGTAAGTGGAGACATGCGGTAGGCAGCAGGATATACAGCCGAGTTCAGGAGACAAGCCCTAGCTGGAGACATAATTTGGGAGTCATCCGAGGCTGGATTGCACTTAAAGCCATGGGATTAGATGACATCAAGAAGAAGTGCTGAGTAGACACAAGAGACATCCCCGGAGAGCGAGAGAAATGGACGGCGGCGAGAGGGGGGCAAGGCAGGAGCGAGGTCTTTGCTGCGGTGAGAAAGGGAGGCGGCCATGCAGTGGGGGGAGGCTGTGGCTGGGATCGGGGTCCTTCTCCAGCTCAGCAGGATGGAAGGCGGGGTGAGCGCAGCCCTGCAAGGGGGCCTCTTGCCTGATCGCGCCTGCAAATTGTGAGGTGGAGTTAACCCCAGCGAGGGGTGGGGGGTAAGATGCTAGAAGGGGTGCGAACGGTCCCCTGAAGCACGGGAGGTGAGCATCCAGGAAACTGAAGGTTCACTAGCAGCTTTCAGAGAACATGTGAGAATCGTGGTGATAATACAAGTGAGGATGGTTAGAAAGTCGTGTGATTTTTCTCCAGAAACATTCAGCTACTCAGGTGCAGGCATGGAGTCGACTGATAATGGGGTTTGACAGGTCAGGCAAGGGTGGGGAGAGGGTAAGGAACGTCTGAGGCCGGCAAGGGAGACACTGTAGCTCCGTGTCACGGGGAAGCTGTGCTTCCAAAGACGGCTGCGACACCCCGTTCCACGTGCCCCTTTGCAGTGTCACCTTGCCACTCACCCACCAAGGGGCGTAGTCTGTTTCCCCTCCACTTGAATCTGGCCTTGCCATATGTTTTGTTTTGACTAATAGAACGCTGCGTAAATAAAGGAGGCTACCCTTTATGGAGAGAGAGAGAGAGGGGGAGGGATCCCAGCCATCACCACAAAGCTCCCAGTCACGTGAGTGACGCTGTCTTGGGTTCTCAATCTTAGTTGCCGTCTGACTACATCCTCATGGGAGACTCCAGCGGATGCCACATGGAGCAGAACCATCCAGCCAAGCCCTGCGAAAATTTCTGGCCCACAGAATTGTGAGCATACAAAATGCTTGTTTTGTACAACTAAGCTTTGGGGTGATCTGTTGCACAGCATTTGATAAGCGACTTGGGAAGCGCTGCCCAGCGCGTTGCCATCCCCCCCGAAAGGCAATCAGGGTTGCGGGGGGCCGGTATAAGTGAAGTCCCACAGGGTCCATAGCAGGGACTTGAGGGATCCTGAAGCTGTTGTACTCCGTTTACTTGCCACAGTTCTGGAGGCCGGGAAGTCCAAGGTCAAGGCACCAGCAGGTTCGGTGTCTGAGGAAGGCTCTCGTCCTGGTTCGCACATAGACAGCCGCCGTCCTCTTAGGTCGTCAGGTGGCAAAAGGGGCGAGGCAGCTCTCCAAGCCTCTTCCCTGCGCATTAATCCTCACTCTCGCCTCCCCTCGCCCGTCTGCGCCGCCCTGCCGGCCTCCTCTGTCCTGGGCCACGCCGCCCGCGCCCACTGCAGGCCTCCCCGCTTTCCGCTCCCCTGCCTCTGGAACAAATCCATGGCTCCTTTCTGCGGTCCCTCTGACTCCCTACCTAAGTGCCGTCATGTTAGAGAGGCCCCCCTGACCCCTTCCCAGTGAGAGAGGAGTGTCACCCACACGAATGCTCTCTGCGCCCCATATGCCTACGTTTTTCATCATCTAATATACTTTTCTAATATTTTTCATAATAAACTATGAAAAAATATGCTTAATTTTTCATTTAATATACTGTATTCACTTGCGTTTCTCTGCTGTATTCTTGGCGTTTAGAACTGTTCCTGGAACATAAATATCTGTTGAGTAAATGAATGAGTTGGAACCCTCACCGCGGTGTATTATATGTGCAGGATCTTAGGTGTGGGACTAACGTCTCTGCAGTCTCATTTCTTCACCCATAAAATGATGATATCAAAACACCCATCTCATGCTGTTTCTGCGGAGTGACATGACGCGTGCAGTGCCCACCCCCCGCCAGGGCCAGAGTTCAACAGGACCTGAATAACCCATGTCGCTGTCGTTGCTGTTGTTGCCATTAATGAATGTTACTTCATCAAACTGTGATCAAGGATTAGCTTTTAGAGTTGTCAGAAAACCGCTCTAGAAGCTTCACACCCAACACTATCCCCATGTTTGCCCTGTCCCGGCAGACCCTCAGTCAGCTACTCCCCAGCTCCACCACCAGCCTCGAGGTATGGGCAAGCCAGGGCTGTTTTCTCACGGAGACACTAGTTCCATCTCCCAGGACACCGGGGTGGTGCTCTGTGCAATGAAAGTAATTTACTAAACGGTCCTCTGGTGCCATGGAAAAGTGAATTCATTTTGCACAGTTCACAAGTTACTCCCAGAGAGCAGGCCAGGTCCAATGAAACGCTGACGTGCAGCGCTGAGGGTCCAGGCGACAGTGGCTCCCAGTCGTCCGGGGCCTTGGGAGCCAACATGAGGGAGAGAAGCTTGAGTAGCAATAACCGGGAGAAAGCGAAGTTGTCCACTCTGTTGCTCTTGGGACTGTTAACTTGTTTGAAAGGAACCAAAAGACTGAGAGGGAGTGAGCAGACTCCCGTGACTAAGGTGTGAAGAGAAAGGACGGGGCCAGAGGTCCAACACCAAGTCAGGACCAGTTGTCCAGGGACAACCAAAACCAAGAGAGCGAGAGCGAGAGAGAATGGGAGGGGAAAGGGGGGAGGGAGGAGGGGGGGAGAACACAACTTATTTTTTAACTTCGTTGAATTTATTGGGGTGCCATTGGTTAATAAAATTATATAGGTTGGAGGGGTACCGTTCTATAACACATCATCTGAATATCATGTTGTGTGTTCAGCTCCCCAGGCCAAGTCTCCTCCCACCACCATTTATTCCCGGTTTACCCTCTTTTACTGCCCCACCCCCTTTCCCCTGGTAATCACCACACTGTTGTCTGTCTATGAGAGTTTTTTCTTTTTGAAAATATATCTTTATTGATTTCAGAGAGAGGGAGGGAGAGGAAGAGAGCGAAAGAGAAACATCGATGATGAGAGAGTCATTGATCGGCTGCCTCCTGCACGCCCCCTACTGGGGATCAAGCCCACAACCCGGGCGTGTGCCCTGACCCGGAATCGAACCCTGATCTCCTGGATCCTAGGTCGGCGCTCAACCGCTGAGCCACACCGGGCCGGCCGAGAGTTTTTCCTTTCCTTAATCCTCCACCTTTATCACCCAGCCCCCCACCCCCTCCCCTCTGACAGCTGTCAGTCTGTTCTCGGTATCTGT
Organism: Miniopterus natalensis; assembly: GCF_054644295.1. NCBI lineage: Eukaryota > Metazoa > Chordata > Mammalia > Chiroptera > Miniopteridae > Miniopterus > Miniopterus natalensis. The sequence goes on along the minus strand of NC_142086.1, from coordinate 3,836,472 downwards.
GGGTCTGTTTCTACTTCGTTATTTAGTTTACGTAGTTCATTAGGTTCTACGTATGAGTGAGATCATGTGAGACTTGACTTTCTCTGGCAGGCTTATTTCACTCAGCATAATACTCTCCAGGTCCCTCCATGCTGTCCCAAAGGATACGAGATCCTTTTTAACAGCTGCCTAGTATTCCATGGTGTGAATGTCCCACAGTTTTTTATCCACTCACCTACCGATGGGCACTTGGGCTGTTTCCAGAGCTTAGCTGTTGTAAACTGTGTTGCTATGAACACAGGGCTGCATAAGTTCCTTCCGATTAGTGTTATAGGTTTCTTAGGACATATTCCTAGAATCATAGGGATCACTGGGTCAAATGGCAGCTCCATTTTTAATTTTTTGAGGAACCTCCACACTGTTTTCCACAGTGTCTGCCGCAGTCCGCATCCCACCAGCAGTGCACTAGGCTCCCCTTTCCCCACACCCTCGCCAGCGCTTGTCATTTGTTGACTTGTTGATGGAGCCATTCTGACAGGTGTGAGACCTCATTGTGGTTTTAATTTGCATCCCTCTGTGATTCGTGACTTTGAGCATTTTTTTCATATGTCTCTTGGCATCTGTCTGTCCTCTTTGGAGAAGTGTCTATTTAGGTCCTTTGACCATTTTTTAATTGGATTGTTTGTCTTCTTTTTGTTAAGTTGTATGAGTTGTCTTCCAATCCACGGACACAGTATATTCTTCCACTTGTTTATATCTTCCTCCTTTCTTTTTTGGAAATATATTTTGGAAATTAACCCTTTATCAGATGTATCGTTGGCAAATATGTTCTCCCATACATATTTTTATTTTGTTGATGGTTTCTTTCACTGTGCAGAAGCTTTTTATTTTGATGCAGTCCCTTTTGTTTATTTTCTCCTTCGTTTCTCTTGCCCTAGGAGATGTATCAGCAAACATATTGCTAGGAGAGATGTCTGAGACTTTGCTGCCTACATTTTCTCCTAAGACTTTTATGGTTTCACTACTTACATTTAAGTCTTTTATCCAATTTCAGTTTATTCTTGTGAATGCTGTGAGTTGGTGGTCTACCTTCATTTTCTGCAAGTTCCTGTCCAGTTTTCCCAGCACCATTTGTTGGAGAGACTCTTTACTCCATTGTATGCTCCTGCCTCCTTTGTCAAATATTAATTGAGTGTAAAGGTTTGGTTTGATTTCTGGGTTCTCTGTTCTGTTGCACTGATCTATATGTCTGTTCTTCTGCCAGCACCAGGCTGTTTTGATTACATGGCTTTGTAGTATAACTTGATATCTGGTATTGTGATCCCTCCAACTTTGTTCTTCTTTCTCGGAATTGCCATGGCTATTAGGGTTCTTTTTTGGTTCCATATAAATTTTCGAAGTGTTTGTTCTAGATGTGAAATATGCTGTTGGTATTGTAACAGGGATTGCATTGAAGTTATAGATTGCTTTGGGTACTATGGACATTTTGATGCTGTCAAGTCTTCCAATCCATGAACACGGTATATTCTTCCACTTGTTTATATCTTCCTCTTTTCTTTTTTCAATGTCCTGTAGTTTTCTGGCTACAAGTCTTTTACCTCCTTATTTAGGTGTATTCCTAAGCATCTTAATTTTTTGTTGCAATGGTAAATGGGGTTGTTTGTTTAGTTTCTCTTTCTGAGAGTTCATCATTGGTGTATAAAAGTGACATCAATTTCTGGATGTTAATTTTGTATCCTGCTTCCTTGCTGAATTCATTTATTAAATCTAGTAGTTTTGAGGTGGAGTCTTTAGGGTTCTCTATGTACAATCTCATGTCATCTGCAAATAATGGCAGTTTTGGTTCCTCCTTTCCAATTTGAATACCTTTCTTCCTGTCTGATGGCTGTGGCTAGGACTTCCAGTACTATGTTGAATAAGAAGGTGAAAGTGGACACCCCTGTCTTGTTCCTGTTCTTAGGAGAAATGGCTTTAGATTTTGCCCATTGAGTATGATGTTGGCTGTAGGTTTGTCACATATGGCCTTTATTATGTTGAGGTATGATCCTTCTATTCCCACTTCGCTGAGAGTTTTTATCAAAAGTGGGTGCTGGAATTTATTGAATGCTTTTTCTGTGTCTATTGATATGATCATGTGATTTTTGTCTTTCAGTTTGTTTATGTGATGTATCACGTTTATTGATTTTGCAAATATTGTACCAGCCTTTCATCCCTGCAATGAATCACACTTGGTCATGATGTATGATCTTTTTAATATATTGCTGGAGCAGATTTGCAAATATTTTTTGAGGATTTTACCAACTATGTTCATCAAGGATATTGGCCTGTAATTTTCTTTGTAGTGTCTTTATCTGGTTTTGGAATTAGGCTAATGCTGGCCTCGTAAAAAGAGCTTGTAAGTGTTCCTTCCTCTTGGATTTTTTGAAATAGTTTGAGGAGGATAGATGTTAGTTCTTCTTTGAATATTTGGTAAAACTCCCCTGTGAAGCCATCTGGGCCAGGGCTTTTGTGTCCTGCGAGTTTTTTTTATTACTGCTTCAACTTCATCAGCAGTTATTGGCCTATTCAGGTTTTCTGAATCTTCCTGATGGAGTTTTGGAAGGTTGTATTTTTCTAGGAATTTGTCCATTTCATCCATGTTGTCCAGCTTGGCGGCATATAGTTGTTCATATTATTTTCTTGCAATCCTTTGTATTTCTGTTGGATCGGTTTTATTTCACCTCTTTCATTTCTGATTTTGTTTATTTGGGTTCTTTCTCTTTGTTTCTTGATGAGTCTGGCTAAAGGTTCATCAATCTTGTTTATCTTTTCAAAGAGCCAGCTCTTGGTTTCATTGATCATTTGTAATTTTTTTTAGTCTCTATGTCATTTATTTCTGCTCAGATCTTTATTATTTCCTTCCTTCTACTCACTCTGGGCTTTTCTTGCTGTTCTCTTTCTAAGTTTTTAAGTTGTAGGGTTAGAAAGTCCATTAGAAGTTTTTTGAGGTAGGTATGCAGTGCTATGAACTTCCCTCTCAGTACTGCTTTCATTGTGTCCCATAGATTTGGAATTGTTGTGTGTTCATTTTCATTTGTTTCCAGGAAGTTTTTTATTTCTTCCTTGATCTCTTTGGTAACTCATTCATTGTTTAAAAACATGCTATTTGGCCTCCATGTGTTTGAATGTTTTTAGTGTTTTTATTGTAGTTGATTTCTAATTTCATGCCATTGTGATCTGAGAAGATGCTTGATATGATTTCAATCTTCTTGAACTTGTAGAGACTTGTTTTGTGTCCTGACATGTACTATCTTTGAGAATGTCCTGTGTGCAGTTGAGAAGAGTGTATGTTCTGTATCTTTGGGGTGGAATGTTCTGTAAATAGCAATTAATTCCATCTGACCTAGTGTGTCATTTAGGATTGCTGTGTCCTTGTTGATTTTTGTGTAGATCTATCCAGTGATGTCAGTGGGGTGTTAAAGTTTCCTACTGTGATTGTATTACTGTCAATCTCTCCCTTAAAGTCCTCCAGAAGTTTTTTTATGTATTTGGGTGCTCCTGTATATGTTTACCAGGGTTATACATTCTTGTTGGATTGCTCTCATTAGTATTATGTAGTTACCTTTCTTGTCTCTTATAATGGTCTTCATTTTGAAGTTTATTTTGTCAGATATGAGTATTGCTACCCCAACTTTTTTTTTTTTTCCATCCCTTCACTCTCACCCTGTGTGAGTCTTTTGTTCTGAGGTGGGTCTCTTGTAGACAGCATACATTTGGGTCATGTTTTCTTATCCATTCAGCTACCCTATGTCTTTTGATTGGAGCATTTAAGCCATTTACATTTAAGGTTACTATTGATAGATACTTACTTATTACCATTCTTTCTTTATGTCTGTGTTATCTCCTTTCTCTGCATTTCTTCTTCCTCTTTCACCAGCCCTCTTAGCATTTCTTGTACTGCTGGTTTAGTAGGAATGAAATCCTGTAGCTTTTTTTGGTCTGTGAAGCCATTTACTTCCCCTTCAATTTTGAATAATAGCCTTGCTGGATAGAGTAGTCTTGGGTTCAGTCCCTTATTTTTCATTACTTTAAATACTTCATGCTACTCCCTTCTGGCCTGAAGTGTTTCTATTAAGAAATCAGCTGTCAGTCTAATGGTTGCTCCCTTGTAGGTAAATTTCTGTCTCTCTCTTGCTGCTTTTAAGATTCTTTCTTTATCATTAATGTTTACCATTTTAATTATGATGTGTCTGGGTGTGGGTCTTTTGGGGTTCATTTTGATTATGACTCTCTGTGTTTCCTGAACTTCAGTGACTTTTTTTTTCATCAGGTTAGGAAAGTTTTCTGACATTATTTTTTCAAACAGGTTATCTAATCCTTGCTTCGATTCTCCTCCTTCTGGCACTCCTATGATGCAGATATTGTTATGTTTCCTGTTGACCCAAAGCTCCCTTAAACTGTCTTCCTGCTTTTTAATTTTTTTCCTAATTGCTGCTCTGTTTGGGTGTTTTTTTCTACCCTGCCTTCTTATTTGCTGATTCTGTCCTCAGTTCCTTCTAATCTACTATTGATTCTTTCCAGTGTCTTCTTTATTTCAGCTGTGTCATTATTCATTTCCACTTGATTCTTAAGCAGGCTTTTGAAGTTCTCATTAAGTTGCTTAAGCATCCTTGTATCCATTATTTTGAACTCTATATGTGATAAATTGCTTTCCTCCATTTCATCTAGTTCTTTTTCTGGCTATTTCTCCTTTTTTTTCATTTGGGTGTTGTTTCTTTGTCTCCTTATTTTATTGTGCCAGTTCTCTAGGGGTACCAGGTCAAGGCTGCAGGGTGTGAATGAGGCCTTGTTTCCAGGAGTCACAGGGAATCAGTCTGGCAGCCAGCTCCTGATGGCAGGCCTATGTGTTTGGGAAGCGTTGGGTCATGATAGCAGGGCCAAGTGCGCTATATCAAGGCTGTAGGCCAGGTAGGCAGGCAAGCCAGTAGCACTGCTTAAGGAGTCAAGAAGGAAGGCAACCCTGGCAAATCTTGTCAAGGAGGCAGGGCAGGCAGGCAGGCAGGGAGGTCATGCACAGGGAGTCAAGGCAGTACAGCAAGCAGTACAGCAGGCAAGCCATGAGTGCCCCATCAAGGGGCTTGGCCAGGCCAGCAAGCAGGCCTCCACCACATCAAGTTGGCACTGCAGACAGGCAGGCCTTGCATGCCAAGTCAGGAAGGGAGGCAGACAGGCAGGCAAGTCAGCTGTGCACCACCATCAAGGAGGCAGGTGGGTGGCCCGTGTGTCCCTGTCAAGGAGGTAGGCAGGCAGGCAGGCTAGCAGTGCAACTCCTCAAGTTGACAGTCAAGCCAGCCATGGACGGCCCATCAGGGAGGTGCTGCTGGCAGGGAGGCAGCAGGTAGGCTGTTTGGGCAGGATCACTGAGGCAGTGCATTTGTCTGGGGATTCCAGTTCACCACAGGGTGACTGTGTCAGGCCTGTGTGGATAGCACTGGGTCTTCACTTGTGGGGGTCCACAGGCCCATCAGTGGCCTCAGGGTGCTGGGTTGGGCTGCTCTCCACAGCCTCCTCCCCAAAATGAGGATCGTCCAAAATGGCTCGCTCTCCACTCTCAATCAGAGAGAAGCTCCCGGCTGAGCAGTGCTGCAGTGGCAGCAGCTCTTCTGCCACAGCTCCCAAACCCCCAGGGAGCTCCAGCACTGACAGATACCCCCACACTCACACCCACGCACACACTTCCTCACACACAGTGACCCACGTACACTCAGCCTCTGTCAGGTCCTGTCAGCCACCATCTTAGAGATCTGCCTTAATATGTCTTTATTGATTTCAGAGAGAGGAAGGGAGAAGGAGAGAGAGAAACATCAATGATGAGGGAGTCATTGATCAGCTGCCTAATGCATGTCCCCCACTGGGGATCAGGCCTGCAACCCAGCCATGTGCCCTCACTGGGAATCGAACCTCAATCTCTTGGATCTTAGGTTGATGCTCAACCACTGAGCCATGTCCAGCTGGGCAAAAATTATGGACATTTTAATGACATCAATTCTTCCTGTCCATGAACATGGTATATGCTTCCACTTACTTGTATCTTCTTCACTTTCTTTCTTTAGTGTTTCATAATTTTCTAAGTGCAAATCTTTTACATCCTTGGTTAAGTTTATTCCTAGCCATTTTTTATGCAATTGTAAATGGGATTGTTTTTTGAGTTTCCCTTACTGATAGTTCATTATTGGTGTATAAAAATGCAACTTATTTCTGGATATTTATTTTGTGTCCTGCTACTTTACTGAATTCATTTAACAATTCTGGCAGTTTTTTGGTGAAATCTTTAGGATTCTCTATTTTCAATATTATATCATCTACAAATAATGACAGTTTTACTTTCTCCTTTCCAATTTGGATGCCTTTATTTCTTCTTTTTGTCTGATCACTGTGGCCAGGACTTCTAGTACTATGTTAAGTAAGAGTGGTGAAAGCAGACACACCTGTCTTGTCCCTGGCCTTAAAAGAAATGGTTTTAGATTTTTCCCATTGAGTATGATGTTGGCTGTAGGTTTGTCATATGTGGCCTTTATTACATTGAGATATATTCCCTCTATTCCCACTTTGCTGAGAGTTTTTATCATAAATTGGTGCTGGATTTTATCAAAAGTTTTTTCTGCATCTATTGATATGATCATGTGGTTTTTATCCTTCATTTTGTTTAGGTGATGTATCATGTTTATTGATTTGTAGATATTGTACCAGCCTTGCATCCTTGGAATAAATCCCACTTGATCATAGTGCATGATCATTTTAATATATTGCTGGATCAGATTTGCTAATATTTTGTGGAGGATTTTAGCATCTGTGTTCATCAGGGATATTGGCCTATAATTTCCTTTTGGTGTAGTGTCTTTATCTGGTTTTGGAATTAGGATAATGCTAGCCTCATAAAATAAGCTTTGGAGTCTTCCCTCCTCTTCAACATTTTGGAGAAGGATAGGTGTTAGTTCTTTGGATGTTTGGTAAAATTCTCCTGTAGAGCTATCTAGTCCAGGGATTTTGTTTGTTGGAAGGTTTTGGTTTTGTTGTTTTTTGTTGCTTTTTTTTTTATCATTGCTTTAATTTTAGTAGTTATAATCTGTCCAAATTTTCTGATTCTTCTTGGTTCAGTTTCGGAAGATTGTATGTTTCTAGGAATGTATCCCTTTTATCCAGATTGTCTAATTTGTTGGTATATAGATGTTTGTAATATTTTCTTACAATCTTTTGTATTCCTTTGTCTGAGTTGTTACTTCTCCTCTTTTATTTCTAATTTTATTTATTTGGGTTCCTTCTCTTTTTTACTTGATGAGTCTGGTTAAAGGTTTATCAGTTTGTTTGTATCTTTTCAAAGAACTAACTCTTGTATTCATTGATAGTTGTATTGTTTTTAGTTTCTATTTGATTTATTTCTGCTTTGACCTCTATTATTTCCTTTCTTCTACTCACTTTAGGTTTTATTTGTTGTTCTTTTCTAGTTCAAGTGTAATGTTAGGTTATTTATTTGACCTTTTTCTTGTTTCTTGAGGTAGGCCTGTAATGCTGAATTTCCCTCTTAGGACTACATTTGCTGTGTCCCACAGGTTTTGTGTTGCTGTGTTCTCATTTTCATCTGTTTCAAGGTGTTTTTTTAAATTTCTTCCTTGATATCACTGTTAACCCATTCTCTGTTTAGTGACATTATTTAGCCTCCATGTCTTTGAGTGTTTTTCAGGTTTTTTCTTGTGACCAAAAAAAAAGAGAGAGAGAGAGCTAAATGAAATAGAGGCAAGCAATTTATCAGATATAGAGTTCAAAAGAAATGGTTATAAGGATGCTTAAGCAACTTAATGGAAATACAACTGCTTGGAAAAGTACATAGAAACCGTTAAAAAGAATCAGTCAGATATGAAAAATACAATATTTGAAATAAAGAATATACTAGAAGGAATTAAACAGTAGGTTGGATAATGCAGAGGCTTGAATCAGGAATTTGGAAGACAAGGGTGAAAAAACACCAAATCAGAGCAACAAAAAGAAAAAAGAATTTTAATAAATAAAGATCATTTAAGGGGCTTCTGGGACAACATGAAGTGTCACAATATTTGTATCATAGGGGATCCAGAAGTAGGAGAGGGAGAAAAAGGGATTGAAAACCTATTTGAAGAAATAATTACTGAAAACTTCCCTAACGTGGTGAAAGAAAAACACACATAAGTTCAGGAACAGAAGAGAGTCCCAAACAAGGTGGATCCAAAGAGGCCCACACCAAGACATATCGTATTTAAAATGTAAAAGTTAAAGAAAACTAGAGAATCTTAAAAGCAGCAAGAGAACAGTTAGTTGCCTACAAGGGAACTCCCATAAGACTGTCAGGTGATCTCTCAATAGAAACATTTCAGGCCAGAAGAATTGGCAGAAAATACTCTAAGTGACAAAAAGCAAGGACCTACAACTAAGGTTACTCAGAAAGCCTATCATTTAAAATTAAAGGAGAAATAAAGAGCTTCCCAGACAAGAAAAAGCTATGGAGTTTGTTACCAACATTCTTAACCATATTCCTAGAATGTGGTTTGGAATTCCCTTCTAGAAGTAGATAAAATAGAGCATGGAATGATTATGATAACTACAGAGCTTAAAATAAATAACAAATATTCCCCCACTCCCCTTCTTTTATTATGTCTCACTCTATTCCCTTTTTCTTTCTCCCTTCTGTGTTTTAAATTAGTAGTTACAAAATAGTCACAGGGATATAAAGTACAGCACAGGGAATATAGTCAATAATATTGTAATAACTATGTATGGGTGAGTACTGAAAATGTTGGAGGGAACACTTTGTAAAGTATATGATTGTCTGACAACTGTATTATACACCTGAAACTTATACAAAATAATATTGAATATAGACTGTAATTGAAAAATTTTTTTAATTATATAAAAATACCTCCTTTACATATGTGCGCACTCCATGGCTCTGCTCAGATAAGTCACAGCATTTCTCACTTGGTCTGAATTTAGATCTGCCCTTTATGAGTATTCAGAATCACCCTAAAATGTCAAACAAAGCAAGGCTATTTGAGGAGATATTCACAGCACACATAGGGAAGGCAAGAGAGGTTCGCTGTTATACTTCCCAAATTTATATCTAGAGCTGCCTAAGAGCAGAAAAAAATCCATGGACAGTGTTATTCAGTGATAGGAAATAATCAATTTAGCAGATTTTTAGACAGTGTAGACAAAAAAGTCTGTATTTTTGTTTTACTTCTTAGTCATTTTTTCCAACCCCTTTCACTTTTTGTTTGCACTCTAAAAATTTCTGAGCCAAAGCTTTGATTTTTAAAAAACAGCTCAAAATTTTACAAAACTGGTTCTACAGGATGTTAATAGAATTTTGTGATAAATAATTATTTGGTAAATTTAACTTGGTAAGCGTAGGTTGAAAAGAAGTTAGCCCAGGCCTGGTAGCTTAGTTGCTTAGAACACTGTCCTGATACACCAAGGTTGTGGTCCCTGGTCAAGGCACATGTGAGAATCAACCAATGAATGCATAAATAAGTGGAACAGCAAAACTGATGTTTCTCTCCCTCTCTCTCAAATCAATTTTTTTAAATGAAAAAAAGAAGTTACTGAAAAACTGTTCAGTGTCTTTAATATGTATGCTGTGAATCTCAAATATAGGGACATAGCACATGCTGCTCTGCTGACAGTATTGATGGCAGAAACATTTTCTACAGGGAGCATCCTGCAGGGCATTTCTGTAGGGAACACATTTTCTGAAACGCTGATTACATCTTTCCCTTTCATTGGCCCAAAAGAACACTGATGGATTCTCTTATTCCTATCAACGCTATTTTTAAGACTTATATACTGGGTATGTTTGCAAAAGTTTAAATGTTTGGTAAATGTTTCAGTTCATAATGTGGAAACCTGAACCTGACAGGAGTAGAATTGTCATAAACTCAAGCCTGCATTGAACACAGACAGCTTGGCATAGTGGTTTGATCCACGGGCTCTGGAGCCAGCCTTCCTGGGGCCGCAGCCCAGCTTCCCCCACTTGTTAACTGTTTGGTCTGGTGTTATTTAACCTCTGGGTGCCACTTCTCAGCCTCCCTGTGTGTATAATGAAGATGATAATAATATAATTCACAAAGGTGCTTGAGATTTTATGAGCTAAAAATTTATAAAGTACTTTTGAAAAGTAATATGTGACATAAACTATTTCTAGCTCTCGGGAACAAGACGGCTCACACGTGCTCTGAACGGGTGAGATGGATTGCCCTTTGTCGCCTAAGAAATATCCTATTTTCAATGTGAAAAAAAGGAATTCAAGTTAAACAGCAAAAAATATATATATATTCACTGGAAAGTTATGCACTATTCAGATGTAGAATAAGTGGTAGTTTCCTTTGGGGTATTTCAGAGGAAAATACCATGCACGAACTACATACAGCTTAGCCTAACCCCACCAGGTTTCCAGGCCTGAGAACGTCAGCATTTTGGGTAGGAGGGTACGGAGACAAGTGTGTCTGGGTGTTTTTGTTCATGCAAGGCAATAAAATTTTAATATTTTTCTATTTTAAATTGCTGAGTGGAAAAGATAGCTATTTCTGTGTCATAAAGCAACAGTCACATCAGAGTCATGACCCCTCCGTTAGCAAATAGACTTTCAGCATGTAACTGGGTTAAAGAGGCTTGGGAAGTGTGAATGATTGTGCAGGGAACAACCCATGCCCCACGGCAGGCCGCCCCGGACCCCCTCCCACCTGCCCCTCCGCCCTCCCCGCGGGTCTGCCTCTCCTCCCCCCAGCACAAACCCTGACTGCCCTAACGCGACCCTCCAAAGCCCGCTGAGACGGCCGTTCCCGTCCCCAAGCTTATTTCAACTCCCTTCACAGCTCTGTTCTGCCCTTGAAGGCAGAATGAGTGAAACTCACTCGGGGTCTCTCGCTTGCTTTGGGAAAGGCGCTTTGCATCACAAGGCCAAGCGCAGCTGCTCCAAAGCAGCCTCTTACCTCTTCAGGTCCCTTAAGCTTCTTGTTTCAAAAGTGAGAGTGAGAGTTGCGGTTGGTTGGCTCCCTTTCCCCAGGTCCCCCTTGGCCTGTCTGTGCGGCTCGGAGCCCTGGGGACCGATTCCAGGGACTGCACCGGCCAGCCTGTCCTGCCAGCTGGCTCTTGGGCGGGTTTGGCCAAGGGAGGCATCTCAGAGGGACACAGGAGGGATGAGAGGACGGGGCATTTCTTTCTGCTCCCTCCCTGCTCCAGGCCATGTTTTCCAGCAGCAGCTCCATCCCGCCCTGACTTCAGCTGGCACTGGACTGAAGTCTGCACTCTGCGGCGTGTCCCTTCAGGCCTGGGCCGGCCTGGCTCCCGCTGTTGCTGGTCTCTGCACCTCACCATCTCTGCTCGCTCCCGGACGCTGCTCACACCCTGGAAGCAGGCTCTTCTTTGCAGTCTCTTGAACTATGTGCACTGAATTCTAGTTTTTACTAAAATCCTGACTGATTCAAAGGCCTAGTAAAAATATAGCATTTTTTTATGGAAATCATAATTATTAATGTGACCACTAAACAAAAATAGCATATTTGCATATACCTGAAAGGTAAGAAAAAAACAGCTCTTGTTTCTTCTCAGCTCCACCTCCTGGTGAATAAGGGGCCCCCTGCAGGGAGTTATGCCCGTTACAGGTATCTTACCTCTTCACGAGCCATAAATAATATTCACAGTTCCTCAGTGAGTTAAAGTACTTCATACCTAGCACACACAGCCAGGGACAATTATTAATAGCAAAAATATATATAAAATATATAATAGCAAAAATGAAAAATACTTTAAAATGTATAATGTTCTCTCTGAAAAGATAGCTCATGTTGACATTTTCCATTCAGAATCTCACATTTCAGTGAGTGCCTTGGATCCCTTACCCTTGCTCTGCCCCTGCCTGGAACTCTCCAGCTCTCTCCATGGCCCACTTTTTCTTGTCACTGGGATCGCAGCTTACAGGTGCGGCCCTCAGAAAGGGCTGTGAGTAGCCACCCCTCCCCTGGTGTCCTAATTTAACCTGTGCCTTTGATATTACGCTACTTGAGACTTTCCTGGGCATTCATGCGCCTTCTCCGCTAGAACGGAAGCTCCGGAGCAGCTGAGGCCTCCCTGTTTCATTGGCTGATGTCTCCTCAGCACTTAGCCCAGAGCAGGGAGCTCAAAAAAATGCTGTTGAATGAACCAGTAAGTGAAGCGGCATTTTCTCTGTGTCCTTCAGGGGCAGCACCCTGGGCAACCAAGGGCAGCCCATGAGGCCAATTAGACAGTTATTATCGCCATGACTCAGCCAAGCAAAAAAGGGTGTGAGCTGAACTAGGACAGTGAAAACAGAAATGGAAACCCAAGAGAATATTCTCTGCACAGTTCAGTGTCAGAATCAACAGGACTTGGCTGCCATTGGTTGCAGGAGTTTGTGGAAGTCAACGTTGACTCAGGTGTGTGGAGAATGTCAGGGCTATTCATGCAAATACTGCTTAGGGGTAATATCATGAGGCCTCTTTTAGCTTGTGGAGTTAGAAATATCAATAGGAGTTTTCTAAAATGTTTATCAGGGAGATCAGAAGCACTGTGAGGAGCTAACACCCAGCTGTGAGGGCCCAGAGGGGAGCCTGCAGAAAAAAGACCTGAGTAAAACCCAGCGGCCCCAAGGCTCACATCTGGGTAAACACAGACGAGCTAACAAAATACTCTTGGGTTTCTCATTTTCAGATATGTAAAAATACATTAATGGAAAAAAAAACCCATAAGATGTTCATTACACAGAAAAAATGTTTAAGTAAGAGATCTATTACCCTTCCCATTTTGTTTTCCTCGGCCTTTTACCAAGCTGCCTCCCAATTTTTCTGCTTAGGCAGCAGAAACCATAAGGACATGAGCTGCAGTTAGAAGTGCTTTCCAAGGCCCTGCTGAAAGCTTCTGAAAGAATAATGCCCGGGGGAGGGGGGGGTTAAATGCTATGTGTGTGCCATGGTTTTAAAATAATGCACATCAAATTAAGAAAAGCACCACTTAAAACTGAGGTGAAGTTTCCATAAAATTGACCACTTACTTTGCTTTAAATATATCTACATATACTGTCAGTGGGGAAATCTTTCACTATCAGTCAGTTGGTTCCTCTAATTTCAACTATGATTTATGGATAAGAACACAACTTTGTCAGTGAGATTAGAAGCATTTCTGCAGCCCCTACATTACTGCAGAATGCTAAAGTTGAGGTCAAGAATAAGAGACTTCCTTCTGCTACAGAAATTCTCACAGGCTTACACCGGATGTGATGTGAACTTTTGTGTCTTTCGGCTTCTTGTGGTTTGTTTCTTGAAAAGTTTTGTTGGCCTGTTTCAAGTCCCCTGAGGACTAGCAAGAGGCAAGCTCAGTTACCATTTGCACATTTGGTCTTTAGAGATGACTCCCCAAATTTCTTTCCCACACCCCTAAAACCCTGTAGTATCAACTCCATAGTGGGTCTAATCAGATAATAAAATAATTAAAAATTACTCAGTTCTTCCTACGTGCTCCACACAGCTTCTTGTGTTAAGAAGCTTTCTTGTGCAATGAAAGATAGGAGCTTTGAAGCAAAGGAAAGACAGGAACTATTAAAGAAACTAACTAAACATAGCAAGGCATTATAATCAAGAGCTTGTGCAGGGTCGACTACTAAATGCTGTAGGATCTTTCATGAAAGAGTGATGTATGTGGACTACACGAATCTGAAAGACTCCATGGAGGGGGAGAATTTAGCCCTGGAAACACTAGTGTGTCTCTTGCATCCTCTTTGATGTGGGTGTAACGTTCGTGTTAAATTTTGCCAACCAACCAATGAAGGGTCTAGTATCATCAACATGGTATTTAGACCCTACTGAATCCATTAAAAATCCAAGCCCTCTTCCTCACACATTGGAGTGAGTGGTCAAAACTACAACTTCCCTTACTCCCAAGCCCACATCTGTGCTTCCTGTCCCCATCTTACACGCGCACACACACGTGTGTCTGAGCATGCATGAAGAGGCAAAGCAAGGATAAGGGTGTGGAGTTCCCCATAGGTGATGCCTACAGCCCTGTGTGAGCGGTGTGTTGCTGCCTGATTCCAGGCCAATCTCAGGCACAGTGGCAGCTGGCCCTCAGAGCCCCCCCGCCACACCCCCTCCAGCAGCTCTCTTTTCACCCTCAGCTTCTCTCTGGAGCGTTTCCCCTACAGGTTGAGGTCTCATGGGTTGTCATTCACCAAACATTTATTAAGCACCTACAAAGTTCAACGTACTCTTTCATGTGGAGTTATGGAATGTGCGTGCCCACTGTGGGACGGCCAAGACGTAAAGATCTATCAGGGTGGCAAGTAGAAAGTTCTAGTACTGTGTGCTAGAACTGTATGCAGACAAAGCTATAAGATGGTATAGATATTAGGTCTACAGACATGGGAATTTTTATAAAACCTTGTTTCCTAAGATCTGAAGGGAAGGGAGGAGGGGGTGCCCATCAGCCAGTTTTTTAACATGTGAAATTTACGTGGGAATTGCCTTGTGGTCAGCAGAGGAAGGGGGGGACCCAGATGACACTCAGGGGAGAGGAGACCTCACTAGACTCAATATGAAAGGGTAAACCTTAGGACTACAAAAAACGGGGGAGGGGGGCTGATCACATACTCTTAAAAGAAGTCCCAGTGTGTGCCCAATAAAACCTTCACGAGCTGTCATTTTGCTGAAACTTGACCTTTCTCTCTCTAACTCCTGATGTATAATGTCATCTTATCCAAGTAGGGGCTGGCTTCTTCATTAGGCTCACTAAGGGAGAAAGAAATCACTTAGGAGACTCTAAGATGTTATGTAGGAGGTGGCATCTGAATCCAGCCCAGCGGCTGGCTTTTTAAGGTAGTGTTGGGAGGAAGGCATGTTGGAATAGGTGGGTAAGGGGAGCGGCGTGTTTGAGAGGCTTTGTGGAATCCGCAGGAGCTGTAACATCGGCACATGGGGTAGGATGGGAGAGTTTAGAAGAGTCCAGAGCAGACGACTAATCTGGGAGCAGTTCCTATGTGCCAGGCTAAACTGTTCAGACTTAATCGAAGACATGGAGCCACTGAGGAGTTCTGAGCAGGGATGGGGACTTGATTCCATCGAAAAATCCCCCAAAGTCACTGACTAATACCACCATAGGTGCTGTCCTTCTGGAAATACGTAACTTCGATTTTTAAAAAAACAAAACAAAACAAGAAAAACTACCTAAAGGCAAAAACAGTGTTTGCCAATACAAAGAAATAGATTTCAAACGAGAAAATATCTACAAGGAACGTATCTTGGGACAAGGCCTTCAACTACTCCCCAGAGCACTCCTTCAGCACCAGGATGGCATTTTTTAAGGCTGGATTTAGAAAAAGACATAGTCCGAAAGCTCCTTGCCCTTCTCCCCTGAGACACCCAGGACCGATGACAGTCACTGATAAGACACTCCCTGAGCGCACCGGCGTACCTGAGAAACCAGCTCATTGAATGGCCCTCATCAAGCAGGGTTCAAACAGGAGACAGCTTTGTTTGCCTACAGCCACTGCCTTCAGACGTGCCCTGGCAGATCCCCCTTCTCTCCTTCTTGACCACACTTGACAGATCCCAAACTTTCCAGTCACTGCGAGTTCTAAGAACAAGCCTTCTTTTGGTAATCAAGACTCACTCCCAGGCCTGGTCCAGTCGCAGTGAAAATATCAACCCCTGTAGTCCCATGCTCAGCCTCCATCAACAGCCTGACCCCCGGCCTCCAGCTTAGCCCTGACCTGCTCGGAACGGTCCGTGTCTGCACTCCCAGTGCCCTTCACCCACTCCACCTCCACCAACTTGCTTCTAGGGCTGGTGCAGGGAAAGGGAGGATGGGGCTAAGTGGACCTAGTGCCACCCGATTGGAACTTTCACATCCAGTGTTGGGGCCCTGAGGGAGCCCACCCCAGGCTTGAAAGGAAATGCCAAAACGCTCTTCCCCCAGGGCAGGTGATGCATTTCCATCATGATTCACCTTAACTTTCTAGTCTTCTCTTTATAGGGGCTTGTTTGGCCAGACCCCTCTTGGTAAGTGCTGCAGGGCCCTGTCTAGCTGCAGCTTCCTAGGAACCTATCATCCAGTCATTATTGACTGCGGAGGGTTAGCTGAATTCTTTAAGACGCAGCTGTGCCATCCAATAGCCACTGTACATGTAAGTTACTACTCACTAAGTGGAATGAAACCTTTCTCTCCCATTCACTTGTGACATCATATCAAGTGCAAATCAATGAGAGTAAAATTATTTTATAGAAACTCCTGAATATACTCTACTTCATTTTTTAAATATTAACAAATTTGGATGCTTGAAGCATGACTGATAACCAGTTTGCGCTGACACATCTAACGACTGATGTTTTGTGACATAAATGCAACCCTTCCTTGGAAGGGGCAACTATAGTCTAACCCTATGGTGAGGAACTCAGCAGGGAGAGGTCTGCTTGGGTGGGTTAGGGTTAAGTATTACTTTGCATTACTAAATCACGTAGCAGTGGGCTGGTAAGAAATCCTGGCTAACTGCAACTTGCATCCCTGGCTGAGGCGGGAAGGAGAGTGGGAAAGAGCCAGGACGGAGTGTGGCTGGGAAGAGGGGCTGCTGGCTGCGCACATACAGCCCACGGCACACTTCGGAGCATTTTCCAGCCACTAGGTTGTGAATAACTGATCTCTGTGGCCGAGTGTGTGGTAAACCAGCATTAGAGGAAGTGAGGAAATCCTGGCTCGGGTGCCCCAGTACCAGGCCCGCCCCCGGTCTCTTCTGAGGGAGCCTCAGGCTTCACCGGGGCTACCAATTAACCTCTGCTTCTGTGAGCGGGGAGAGGCCAACAAAGGCAGCCAGTTCTTGTCAGTTTCCTAGTCTCTTCTCAGCTAAAATATTTAGAGCCACAGGCCAATCAATAATCACAAAACATCTAAGAAGCACCTTGAGTGCAAGGCCCTGCAGGCCCCCAGTTCTATGGGAACGACAAGCCACCCTTCCCCTAAGGCTAGAAAGATGGACTCTTCTCCAGTGACACGTCTGCTCGCGGGGTCTCCTGAGGAATGTGTGATGGGAGCGGGCGGGGCGGAGGAAGATGGGAGAGTGGACAAGAGACAGTTCTAGCACGTGATCCTCAGCGGACAGAACACAGGGACTGCGAAGAGCTAGGACTTTTAAGAGAAGAGGGGCCAGTGATGCAATCAGTTCTCACAGTAGGAATTGTGACTGCTGACCAAGTCAGAGGCATCCATTCAACAGACAGGGTTGAATGATTTCTAAGTCCTTGCTACTCAGAGCAGGTTCACAGACCAGCAGCATCGCTCAGGAATTTCTTAGAAATGCAGACTCTCAGGCCAGCCGGGCGTGGCTCAGAGGTTGAGGTCGACCTAGGATCCAGGCGATCGGGGTTCGATTCCCGGTCAGGGCACATGCCCAGGTTGTGGGCTCGGTCAATGACTCTCTCGTCATTGATGTTTCTCTCTCTCTCTCTCCCTTTCCTTTCCTCTCTCTGAAATCAATAAAGATATACTTAAAAAAGCAAAAAAGAAAAAAGAAATGCAGACTCTCAGACCCCATCCCATAAAAGATGAATCAAAATCTGCATTTTAACAAGATCTCCAGGTGGTTCATCAGCATGTTAAAGCTTAAGAAGACCTGGTCTGGCTGCCAAGCATCCATTATACACATATCTACAAAAGGAGACCAGGAAATCTGCTTGAGCAGGCCATTCAGAGCTGCTGAGGACGAACTGGCCCAGAGCACGTCCTCTACACACCGAGGGAGCTCCCAGCAGTGGTGCCGCTCACCTGGCACCGGGTCCTGCGGGGTATCGGCTGCTTTGGAGTGCAAACCGCTGAGGCCGAGGAGAGAGGCTGGAGGAGGGCTCAGGGTGCAATTCCCGTAGGACAGTGTTAATTCTGTGCTGGTATGTGTTGGTATCTTTTACACTTCCAAATTACTTTATATAAATGATTTCTTCTTCCAAAAAAGACTGCAACAACATGCATCAAAAGAGACATTCGATAAGGCTGCTCAAATGCAAAAGAAAAATTAAATGGCACCTCAGGTAGGAAAAAGCAGCAACAGAGCAAATGCTGCACGCGCCTTGGCATCAGCTTGTTGGGCCTGAAGGAAGTGCAGCTGGCGGGCTGCTGGGAGCCAAACAGAAGAGCTCCGTGTGAGTTACAACGCTCTCATCATCTGAATCATCCCTCTCCGGGACGCAAGAGGCATTTCTGTGATGTCTAGATATCAGTGTTAGGAGGATGGCATTAAGTACTTAGGAAGGGAAGATTAAAGGAACACGTTGGCCTCAAAATCTTCAGAAATGAAGATGACTTCAGATGGCCTTCAAGTACATGTTTTGCATTTTACATACATCCTTCCAACTCTGTCTAAAGGTCTTCAGGGCAGGAAACACGTTTCCTGGTTCTCTTGCCCCTACCAAGGTGCGGAAGGCAACCTGCAAGCTCACACCAGAGAAATGTTTGCTCTCTTCCTCTCCCCACAGGCTTGCAGTCCGAGATACTCATTTTCAAAGCACTTTCAAGTGCTGTACAGCAGCCCCCTAATCTTCGGGGATGTGTTCCAACACCCCGGTGAGCCCTATAGGATGTTTTTCCTATACATCCATCCCTGTTCATGCACAGGAGGCACTTTAGGGCTTCTCCCTGGCATATCTGAATTGGAGCCATTATTAAGTAAAATGAGGGTTACTTAAGCACAAGCACCCCGATGCAGCTGCAGTCGACCTGATAACCCAGCTGTCTACTGAGTGACTAACAGGCGGGGAGTGTATACAGGGTGGGCGCGCTGGACAAAGGCGACTCACCTCCCAGCAGGATGGAGTGGCGTGTCACAAGATTTCACCATGCTACTTAGGGCGGTGTCCAACTTAAAACCTATGGATTGTTTATTTCTGTAATTGGAATTTCCATTTAACATTTTCTGACCAAGGTTGATCGTATATAACAGACACCTTGGGAAGTGAGCTATGGGTGAGGGGAACTGCTGCATCTTGCTGAACTTGACATGCCTCTGAGATGATTCCTCCACTGCACGGTGAGGAAAGCGGCCCAGGAGAGTTCCATTTCCTGCCTAACATCACACAGCAGGTCAGTTCCAGAGTTAACCTGGAACCTACATCCCCCAACACCCAATCTGATGGGCTTGGCACTACAAGCTCCCTTTTTTTATTTTTATTTTTTTGAGAGAGAGAGAAACACTGATTGGTTGCCTCCTGTACCCACCTGACCTGGACCAAATCCAAAACGTGGGCATGTGCCCTGGCCGGTTATTGAACAAGCAACCTTTGAATGCACAGAACAATACTCAGCCAACTAAGCCACACAGGCCAGGGTGGGAAGTCAAGATTAATCCCACTGATCAGTCTGAAAATCTCACTTCCAGCCTCCAAATGGCAGATTCTTAGGAAAAGTAACTCTTTAAGACAGAGGAGGGCCCAGCTGGGTGTGGCTTAGTGGTCAAGCATCAACCTAGGGTCCAGGAGTTCATGGTTCGATTCCTGCTCAGGGCACATGCCTGGGTTGTGGGCTCGATCCCCGGTCAGGGGCGTGCAGGAGGCAGCCGATCAATGACTCTCATAATTGATGCTTCTCTCTCTCTCTCCCCCTCTCCCTTCCTCTCTCTGAGATCAATAAAGATATATTAAAAAAAAGAAAAAGAAAAAGACAGGAGGGGGGATCCGTACTATACTGCAATACCAGTGACTGCCTGCACATAGGAAGCTCATTCTTAAAAGGGTCACAGGAGAGGATTTCCCACCTAAAAAATGCCTGCATTTGATAGCTCCAGCTCAAACCCTCAGAGGAGGTTTAAAAACTAAAAATAACTCTCAGAAGGAGAGGGGAAAAGTAAGCCTGCCATAATCAAAGGAAAGCAGCCAAGACAAATGACAGAGATGTCTGCAGGGGCGGGCCCTTCAGACACAAGCTTGTCCCGCCAGAGTATTACTCAGGGGGAGGCGTCAACATCAGCTCTGAGACCGCAGACAGCGGTGTGAGGGACCCGCTGACCACACAGAGGCCGGCAGCGGGGACGGAACACAGGTCGTGCCATCTCCACGCAGGGAGAGCCCGGCTCCCCTCGCCTCCGGGAGGAAACTCTCCAGACTCTCTGCCAGGAAAACCGAGCCAAGAGCAAAAGATCTCCAATCCCTTCTCTCCTCGCCACTAATCTGCCACTCAGGCAAACAAATTGCAAACCTGGGGCTCTGAATAAGAGAGAACAGCCGAGGACACTGCTTTGTGATAGTGAGTTGCTCTGTGGGCTGTTTAGTAACTGACTGTGTTTCCCTTTTTGCTGCTGTGGCTAGAAAGCTCAGAGCTAAACCTCTACCCCCAAGGGCTCAGGACCAGTGATGTCCATTTCCTTGTGATTTTGGATTTACATTTATTTCCTACACCATTTTATCCAGTGGCTGACATGCACTTTTATAAACCACATTAAGTTAGCCTTGGAATGAGGTGGAATAAAGGTGATGGAAAGGGAAGGAAGGAAGGAAGGAAGGAAGGAAGGAAGGAAGGAAGGAAGGAAGGAAGGAAGGAAGGAAAGAAGGAAGGAAGGAAGGAAGGAAGGAAGGAAGGAAGGAAGGAAGGAAGGAAGGAAGGAAGGAAGGAAGGAAGGAAAGGGGGGGAGAGAGAGAGAGGGAGGGAGGGAGGGGGGAGGGGAGGGAGGGAGGACCAGGAGAGTGAGTGCTGGGGGCGGGGGAGGGTGGGGTGAGGGGAGAGAAAATACCTGTGAGTGAAGGATTCACCATTATGGGTAGCAATAAGAACATCCCAACAGCTGCCAAGAGTCTCCGTGAGCCCCATGGGACCCTGGAGGCGGTGGAGATGGCTGACAGTCACCGCCCTGGTGGCGGTGCCATGCTTGTCATGCCCAAAGCCGCCATCCCCGAGAAGTTACCACGTGCTGTGCATTTTCCGAGCCGTCCTTTCTCATTTAGGAATAGTTTACACACAGTAAAATACACAGCGTGCGAGTGTTCGGCTCAGTGAGTTTTGTCTATTACATGCAGTTCGGTGCAGACAGAGACCCTGTCCCTCACCCCACAGCGGCCCCTGTGCCCCCTTCCAGTCAGCTGCGTCCCACGGAGACAGCCCTTGTGGATTCCTGTCCCCGCAGGTGCTCCAGCCTGCCCGAGAATTCAGCATGAGCGGGGCCACGCCGTGCGCCCTTTTGTGCCCGGCTCTCACTCAGCACGAGGCTCACCCAAGCTGCTATGTGTCAGCAATTTGTTCTTATTGCCGGAATGTATTCAACTACAGCGGAACCTCGGTTTTCAAATGCAATCCGTTCCGGGAGACCCTGCAAGTTCTGAAACGTTAAAAAACCGGGGGATCAACAGCCAACAGCTAGGCCCCAGGATCTCGCCCTCACCAGAAGCTGCTGGCATGTTTGAGTTCCGAGGCGTGTTCGCAAACCGAAGCACTTACTGCAGGGTTTGCGGCATTCGTAAACCGAAATGTTCGGCAACGGAGAGGTTCGAAAACCGAGGTATCGCCATACACGGATATACATAATCTCCTTATCTTTTCACTTGCCAATGAGCATCTATAGCTTCTGGTTTCTGGCTATTATGAGATTGCTGTGAACATCCCTGTGCAAATCTTTTAGTGGACATACGTTTTTGTATCTCTTGTATAAGTATCTACACATATAATTGCTGGGTAATAGGACAGATGTATGTTTAACTTTGTAAGAAACTGGCAGACAGCCTCCATTGCTGTTGTACCATTTAAATCCCTTCCAGCAGCGTATGAGTGTTCTAGTTGTTCTCAGTTGTTTTAATTTTAGTCATTTTAATAGGTATCTAGTTTATCTCATTCTGGTTTAATTTGCCTTTTCCTGATGGATAAAGATATTGAATCTCTTGTCATGTATTTGTTGATCATTTATATGTCTTCTTTTGTGAGTTCTCTGTTCAAATCTTTTGCCCATGTTTTTATTGGGTTGTCTTCTTACTGTTGAGTTGTAAGAATTCATGGTATTTTCTGGATACAAGTCCTTTGTCAGATATATGTATTACAATATTCTCCCACTATGTGTCTTTTTTTTTTTTCTGAACAGTATATTTTAATGAGCAGAATTTTTAATTTTATGTAGTCTAATTTGTTAATTTTATCTTTTATGATTAGTGCTTTCCATGTCCTGACAAAGAAGTCTTTGCCTACCCTAATGACTAAGATATTCTCCTATGCTTTTTTAGAAGATTTATGACTGGTTTTATAATATCATGCCTGTAATCCATCTGAGATAAAGTACTGTGCATGGAGTGTTATAGGGACTGAGGATCCTCCACCCACCCCCACCCCGATCCCTGCATATGGATGTCCTGTTGCGCCAGCACCATTTGTTGAAAACCTTTCTTTTCTCCCATTGAAATAACAGCACCTCAATGATTGTGCGATCACATTTATTCTTCACCACCCTGTGATGTATTTTCTGTGTTTTACAGATAAGGAGACTGAAGCTCAGAAAGATGAGATGGCTCATCCAGTGTCATGCAGCCTCTGAGTTGAGCCTGTGGCTCATAGCCAGGTCTGCCTGTCTACAAGGCAAAGCTCTTAGACATCACCAGATACAGTCTCTTTCCTTCAAAACCCAATCAGAACCCACAGAAAGACTTCCCAACAATTCTAATCTTCCTCTCTTTCAATTTTCTAAACTCAATTGCACTTAGAACATGAATTTAGTTAGAGGGATGGTGATTGTTATACTGGTGTCCATTGCTTTCTAATTGTTACCTATGTCAATTCCCAAAACCTATTCTTCTCTCTCCAACAATATTGTTTGGAAGTTAGCAGCAGCCAGGTCTTAAATTTGATGATGCCTTTTATATCAGCAAGCACAATGCTGGGCATACAGTAAGTACTCAGGAAATACTTTCTCTGAGTGGAAAAATAGTGCTCAGTTGAACAGTGGAGCCAGCCGCTCACACCCTGCTCAAGGCACTTTGGCCTTTATGTTAGGTGTCTAGAGCTGGCCTGAGGTCCCCCCAGAAATGAACAAGAATTTTAGTGGTAGAATTCTCCTATATAGAACTTGAAATTAAAGAACTAGACAATGAACAACTGAATAAAGGGAGAGTTTGAAAGTGATAGTTAAACCCCCTTCAAAAGTAGTTAAATCCCTAGGAAGGCAGAGCTTTGTCATAAACATGAAATGTGTATGTGCTACGAGGCCCAGAGGAATTACAAGAACTGAAGACTGCATCATGGACACTGTCAGACAGGGCTGCTCCAAGGAGACCCAAAGAAGTCATTTTGAAGAATTTAAGATATAAGGTTACTGAGTTGAGCTGCAAACCACAGAAGACCACACAGAAGCCCAAGGGGCACCAAGAGATGCAACTAAACAGCAGCACCAGCACAGGGTAGGGGGTCTGGGAGTCAGAGAGGCCACAAGCCCACCCAGGGGTGGTGCAGTTATTCAGAAGTTCAATTATTTCTTCAAAACAGCTTATTCTTTAAAGGAGTTGATGAAACAATTTCTTCCTAAGGACACAGTCAGCCGGACATCATGGGAGAGTCACATCGAGACTGAAGTCTGTGGAAGGAGGAAAGGCAGCCTCTGGAGAAAAAGATAAGAAGCCATGAGCACAGAGGTCGGCGTCCAGGAATGCGGCAGAGATTAAAAAGAGAAATGGCAGCACTCGTGACAGATCAAGAGAGAACCTTCCCTGGTGCAGAGGCCAAGGAAGAACTCGGCCTCGCGGCCATGCTTGTGGGCCACCCACCCTCAGGACACTGGCACGTCTATCCCCCCGCGAGGCTAGTGAAGAGCTCCGTTTCCTCTGGGAAACTGGGGACAAAGAGTTCAGGCTTTACAAGAAGGAACTGTCTGTTGCTTTCTTCATCTAAGTTCTAAGTCCTTAGAATTCATTTCTGCTCTACCTTTGGAGCCCTAAGAACAGAACCCTGCAGTTAAAGAGAAGCCTCACCGTTTCAGTTACTCAAGAGGAAGTTACATTGTTGAATGGAATCAGTTTACAAACATTTCTCAGTCTTCTCAGGTCTTTGTAATCAGAGTTCTCTGGAGAAAATAGCAACAGCAAGTCTCTCATCAGATACAAGGCAATTTGCTTAAAATCTATATATATATACATAAGAACTCAACTACCCACACAGATGGAAGGAGGCATAGATAATTCACCAACAGCCATTAAGCCAGGCAGTGGCAGTGGCCACCATTTCTTAAGGGCTTACCATAGCTCGGCAGGCCCCATGTACCTCAAATACATAAATTTAACCCACAAGAAAATTCCGTGATAATAACATTGGTGACTTGTGTGCAAATTATTTGAATTCTCAGATCAAACCTGGGAAGAGAGACACTATCATTTTCCCATTTTACAGATAAGAAAAGAATTTAGTTATTCACTTTCCCATAGTCAGATGGCTATTGAGTGTGAACTAGGTATCAATCTGCCTGATCTCATTGCTTGTGCTTAAACTGCTAGACCCTCCCCACATTTTAAATATAAGGAAACTGAGCCTTAGAGAAGCTAAATAACCTCAAAGAGCACACGGCTGGTGAGTGGCCACATCACAATTTGAACTTCAGTCTTTCCGATTCCAAACTTCCAGGCTCTTAAGCTTATTATTGTATTAAATTGACTTTCATACTTAACATAATTTTAATTTTATTTTATTTGAGAACTTCATAAAATATAAAATTGGAAAAATCCCAGGGCTTCAAACCAACACAGAAGGCCCACAATTAAGGGCTGCTCAAAAGAAGCTGCATAAGACATCTGCGTGGCCTGCACTGACCTGTGCCCGACGCTGCCTGGGGGATGGCCCAGAGTGCTGGGCAACAGCAGTCAGCCACATGGCTCACACCTGCCCTAGCAGTGAGGAGATAACTAGTGAGGATTTAAAGTGAAAACATGCAAAGTTTAAAGATGGTGGCAGGCTCAGTGGAAGCTACTCTGACACTCTCCAGGGACCAAACTGGAATTACAACTAAAATATAGAAAAACTACCTTGAATAATCAACTGCAACTGAAGACGAGCGGGAGAGCACCCTCATAACCAAGGAGGGAAAGGGGAGACCACGTAGAGACTAGTAGGAAGTCCAGAGGTGTGAGAGGGCTGACTGGGTTCCCACAGGCAGCAGCTGAAGGTCCAGAGGGAGATCTCAGCTGTGGAGGTTTCCCACTGAGGACTCTGGCGCCTAAACCCCAGGCTGGGCTTCCCAGCCAAGAGCACCAGAACTAAGAAAGGTGTCCACATAACATCTGGCTGTGAAAGGCAGCCACGTTTCTGTCTGCCAGGGAGAGACAGTTGGAAATGCAGGCACCCACTTAAAAAACCAACAGACAAAGTTTCATGCGCAGCCATTCACCTTGGGCTCTGGCAGAGGGAGGGCAGCGTGGACTGGAACTGTGTGAGGAGAACTTAGGGTTGTGGGCTCTGGAGATAGAGCTCAGAGGGCACCAGATTGGGTTCTTGTGCCAAGTCACTCCCCCATACTGCAGAAGACATCTTTTTCAGGCAGACATTCTCGCTGCTTTTGCCTGGGAGGGAAGCAATTGTCCCACCCTGCTGGAAAACCTCTAGCTCTACCCTAAGGAGTTTCTAAAGCCTGAGGCTCATTAAGAGATTGATAACAATTAGCTACCCCACCCTGTGGAGTTTCTACAGCCTGAAGCTAATTAAGAGAATCAGATTAATCAGCCTGCAGGCAGAGGCAGGCCTCAGGATGCTTTGAGCCTTTGCCTGACCTGCTTCTGGATCCAGGCCTTAGAAAAGCAGGCTTCGGTGTGCACCTTTGTCCTGTCCAAACACACTTAGCCCCAGCAGAGGGAACCTCAAGTCAAGGGTTGTTGATAGCTCTAAACAGGGTACTCAAGGCCAGTCACAAACTGCATCTGACATTTGCCTGAACCAGAGACCCTCCAGAAAGACTGAGAGTGCAAGCAGATCTACCTAATACATAGAAATAAACCCAAACGGGCAGCCAAAATGGGGAGACAGAAAACAAGCTCCAAATGAAAGAATAAGAGAAGTCTCCAGAAAAAGAGATAAATGAAATGGAGATAAGCAATCTATCAGATATAGAGTTCAGAATACTGATTGTAAGGATGCTCAACAGCATGAAGAAAGATATGGAAACTACGAAAGAAATTAAGAATGACATGGCAGCAATAAAGAATACATGGGAAGGAATAAACAGCAGATTAGAGGAAGCTGAAGATTGGATCAGTGAATTAGAAAGACAGGGTAGAAAAAAATCACTCAATCAGAGAACCAAAAAGAAAAAGCAATTAAAAAACAGGAGGACTGTCTAAGGGAGCTGTGGGGACAAAATGAAATGTAACAATATTCCCATCATAAGAAAGTCAGAAGGGGAAGAAAGTGACCAATGGAGAGAAAACCTGTTTGAAGAAATAATGGCAGAAAACTTCCCTAACCTGGTCAAGGAAAAAGTCACACAAGTTCAGGAGGCAGAGTGTCCCAAGCAAGAAGAATCCAAAAAGGCCCACGCTCAGATACATCATAATTAAAATGTCAAGAATTCAAGACAAAGAATATTAAAGGCAGCTAGAGAAAAGCAATCTGTTACCTACAAAGGAGCTCCCATAAGGCTGTCAGCTGACTTCTCATCAGAAACTCTACGGGCCAGAAGGGAATGGCATGAAGTATTCAAAGGAATGCAAAACAAGGATCTGAAACCAAGACTATTCTATCCAGCAAGGCTATCATTCAAAATAGATGGTGAAATAAAGAGCTTCCCAGACCAAAAAAAGGCTAAAGGAGTTTATTACCTCCAAATCAGCATTGCAGGAAATGTTAAAAGGACCACTGTAATTTGAAGTAGAAATAGAGACAGAGAGAAACAGGGTCATAAAGAATTAAAATAGTAATAGATAAGTATCTATCAATAATAACCTTAAATGTAAACTCTCTACAAGTTCAAAAAGATTGAAATCATATCAAGCATCTCAATAACAATGGCATGAAATTAGAAATCAACTACAGTAAAAACACTCAAAAACATTCAAACACATGGAGGCTAAATAGCATGTCATTAAACAATGAATGGGTTACCAATGAGATCAAGAAAGAAATCAGAAACTTCCCGGAAACAAATGAAAATGAACACACAACAACCCAAAACCTATAGGACACAGCGAAAGCAGTCCTAAGAGGAAAGTTCACAGCACTGCAGGCCTACCTCAAATAGCAAGAAAGATTTTTAGTAAACTATCTAATCCTACAACTTAAAGAATTAGAAAGCTCCCCTGTGAAGCCGTCTGGATCAGGGCTTTTGTTTGCTGGGGTTTTTTTTATTGCTGCTTCGATTTCATCAGTTGTTATTGGCCTATTCAGGTTTTCTAAATCTTCCTGATTCAGTTTTACATGGTCTCACTCATATGTGGACTCTAATAAACAAAATAGACTGAGGAACAAAATAGATCCAGAGACATAGAAGCAGGGAACAGACTGAGGGATCTCAGTGGGAAGATGGTGGTGGGGGAGTGGCTGGGGAGAGATTAATCAAAGAATTTATGTGCATATATGCATAACCCATGGACACAGGCAATATTGTGGTGAAGGCCGGGGGTGGGGGCGGATGCAGGGTGGAGGGGATCAATGGGGGGGGAAAGGGGGGGATGTCTATAATACTTTCAACAATAAAGATAAATTTTTTTTAAAAAGTGAAGACATGCAGGGAATGTGGGGAGAGTCTGTCATTTTTTTTTTTTTATTAATAAATTAACATATTGCTCACAGTAGACGGAAGGAAGATGAATCCATCACAGAAAATAGTGAACATCTACTGGTGGCAACTTACCACCCTCTCTCCATTGGTGGGTTTCTGTTCCAGCTGCTCTGCTTTCCCACAACCCAGGGGTAGCTCTGTGGCCCAGGCTATACCATGGAATACTCCCAGAAACAGTCTTTTTTTTTTTTACCTTATCTTTATTGTTAAAAGTATTACAGATGTCCCCCTTCCCCCCCCCCCCATTGATCCCCTCCACCCTGCTCCCCCTCCAGGCCATCACTGAACTGTCTGTGCCCATGAGTTATGCATATAAGCATTTAAGTTCTTAGGTTAATCTCTCCCCACCCGCCACCCACCCCTGCCTTCCCTCTGTGATCCCTCAGTCTGTTCCATAGCTCAGTCTGTTCCATGCCTCTGGATCAATTTTGTTCATCAGCTTAATTTGTTCGTTAGATTCCACATATAAGGGAGATCATGTGACACTTGTCTTTCTCTGCCTGGCTTATTTCGCTTAGCATAATACTCTCCAGGTCCCACCATGCTGCCTCAAAGGGTAAGGGATCCATCTTTTTACAGCTGCATAGTATT
This sequence comes from Miniopterus natalensis, assembly GCF_054644295.1. Lineage (NCBI taxonomy): Eukaryota > Metazoa > Chordata > Mammalia > Chiroptera > Miniopteridae > Miniopterus > Miniopterus natalensis. Next base: position 3,808,127 of record NC_142086.1, on the reverse strand, counting down.
CCGTGGTATAACTGAGTCTTGAGTAGATAGATACAAAGAGAGGTTTCTGGAATTGATTCATCCTGGTGGCCCCAGCCTGAACACAGTGATGATCGGTCCCTGCTACCAAGTGTCCCAGAGCCTCTACAGTCCCCGTTGTTCTGAAACAGTGCCCAGTGGCTCCCCTTTCAGTCCTGTGAGCTGCCTCCTATCCTCCAGCACACTCCTTTTCTGCTTAAGTTAGTTAGCGGTATTTTCTGTAGCCTACAACCAAAAAAGTCCTAACTGACCAAGGGGAGGCATCACTTGGCATTGGCGAACCTCAGCATCAGGATCTACTACAGCAATCAAGAGGTGGCTGACTGATGTGGGAGAGGAAAGAGTAGATAAATGGGGGCTGTTTGAACAGGCAGGATGTAGAAGCAGCTCCCAATTTGTAGGGCTCTGTGTAGTTTCACAGCCCTGAAATTCTCTGTCCCTCGCATGACTCACAGCTTTCAAGGCTACTCATCACTTAAACCTAGAGACTGGTTGTCCTGTGAGAAGTAGCCCAGCTGCCTAGAGCATGATGCTAATACAGGCAGCACTGCTGACTTGCTTTTTGTCACCTTAGCTCTGAATCACAGACAAAAATGGCACTTGGAATCTGATCAAACCTCTTTTGACATGTCATAGGGCCAAAGCGATGAAGCTGGTGGACAACACTAATCAAATCCAGGTCCAACTCCTATCTCAAGGCCCTGCTCCTGCCGGCAGCGCATTAGGCACTTCCCGTGCATTCTCTCGCTGTCGGCAAGCGGGCACTGTGACAAAGGAGTCCAGGCAAATCACAAATGAATGACACGACCACGTTGAAGAGGGGACGAAGGAAAACAGTGTCTTGACTGGATGCTGGAAGGCTAAAGACAAAAAAATGCACAAACACTGCACTCTGGCAAATTCGTTTCTCGCAGGGGTGTTGTGTTAGCAGCTCTGAACTACTTTATATGCATGCGTGTGTGTATACGTGTGTGTGTGTGTGCACAGCAGTTCGTGAGAGCCTGTGTCTTACCGCTGCAGAAAGAAGAGGTAACAAATAAGGCAACGGGGAGTCTCGAATGAATCCCCCGGTGCTGGGCAGGAGTGAGCGGTAACATTGTGAACGTACGGCTGTTTTCATGTGTGTGTGGTAAAATATACATAACGTTAAGAATTACCATTTTAACCTCTTTTGGGTGTTCAGGTCGGTGGCACTAAGAACACCCCACTGCTCGCCATCCCTGCCGCTCATCCCTATGACTGCCCCCCCAAAACGCTCTACCTTTACTCCCATTGTCCTACTGTCCTTTCCTGTAACGTCTTCGGCTTTGGTACCAAGGATCATGGTTAACTTTAATATATAAACGGCTAGATAAACACAGATAGACAGAAATATAGAAACGTGTGTGCATACATTAGTATGCGCACGTGTCCCTGTTCAGTGTGGCCCCAGGAGGCTCCAGGCGGCAGCAGTGGGCACACCTGGTGCCCTGCCCTTGCTTCCTGCACAGGTCCCAGTGCTGCTCGGGGAAGGGCTGGCTCCGGGGCTGGAGCAGGGAAACTGCACACGGACCTGGAGCATCCCACAGCGGCAGAAAGCAGCGCGTGGTTCCAAAAGGAGGAGGGAGCAGGAGAGGAGATGCAGACGGAGCAGACGGGCTGCTAAACAGCACAGGACCAACGGGAAGAGCCCGGGCCGGCGCTGCAGCAGCCTGAGCATCAAAACAAACAGTCAGGGCACTGAATTATACAATGAGTATCCCGAGCCCGGGGTGGGCCGGGAGGCTTGGGGGGACAAATGAATTAACAATAGATGGAAGAGAAGAGACAGCCCTTCCTCACAAAAGAGTTCCAATTAATAAATATAGAAGGGGTAAAAGAAATAGAAAATCACTCTCAACAGTCAGATCTGCTGGAGGCACATCCCACCAGAGATGCTAAAATTAGTGAGTGAAAGGAAAAGGAACACAGGATTTTTCATAACCTCAAACTATCTTCCTCAAAGTAAATATTTATTCATGTCAAAAGTTAAAATGGCCATTCCAAAAACAAGAAACCACCTTAGCCAAGCGTCCACCAGTGACGGCATTATGACGTCATGTACCCCTGACATGGTCCACTGAGAACTGAGGCGGCCCCTCACCTCTGTGGCCTTCTCCCCCCAGACCTATCACTCCAGTCCAGTCATGAGAAAGCATCAGGCAAACCCAAGCTGCGGACAGTCTACAGAACACCTGATCGGCATTCTTCAAAACAACCAAAGTCGTGCGGAACAAGACGGGAATCGTCACAGAGCAGAGGGGACAAGGAGACTCTGCCCAGTGCAACAAGCCACCCGGCAGGATCCGGAACAGAAGGGGCATGGCTGGGCACGCCAGGAATTCTAACACCATCTGGAGCTTAGTAAATGGCATCGTGCTGATGTCAATGTCTCAGTGTTCACAATTATACTACACTGATGTAAGATTTTAAGATTAAAGGAAGCTTGGTAAAGGGTATATGGAAACCGGACTATTTTGGCAACTTTCCTGTAAGTCTAAAATGATCTCAAAATAAAAAAAATTCTAAATATCTGAAAGAAAATAAAAACACACAGAATAAATGCTATGAGAGTCCTGGGACATCATCTGTAGGCATTAATTACCCACAGCAGGCGCTGGCCATCTCTGCCACGCCAGGAGCGTAGGGCCTGGAGGACAGTGGGTCAGGCAGTGTCAGGAAGCACTGTGGCCCGAGCTGAGGCAGGCCTGAATCTGAATTTGGAGAATTTGTCCAGGGAAGTTGTTTCATGTCTTTGAAATGTAAAACTATCTTTCCAGCTTCTTGTGAATATTAATGGGGTCATGCTTGAGAAAGGATCCTATTCAGAGGAGCTATTCAGTAAGTATCCTTTCTTCTCTTTTTTCTTTCTCTTGTGTTAAACACTGTGGCATACAAGAGGAAACCCAGACGAGGTGCCTTTTCCACCAGGGTCTTGTCGTCGGGATTGAGGGGAACACGCACCTGTACTGCTGTGCACTCGGAGACAGTCGAACGCCAAGTGGGGGGTGGGCAGCGTGTGCCGGAGCACAGCCCCAAGGGGGTACAGGCGAAGGACTGGGGCTGGCACAGGGCTGGAGAGCACAGGTAAGGAAAGGCTGGGCTCGGGGGCGACCAAGCCTGACAGGGAAGAAGCAGAGGCCTGAGACGGGGGTGCACCTGGCTGTGCTCCACTTTGCAGCCCAGTGGGAGATGCATTCGTTTGGAGTGCGGGAGGAACATAAGGAAACAGGACCATACTGGCTAAGTGAGGCCCGGAGCCGAACTCCACAGGCCAGAAAGGCAGGCTAAAGGCACATGTCAGGGGAGTGGGACTCAGGAACGCACCTGATGTTTTAGTTTGCACTGTATTTGGGGCCACAGAAGTGTCTTAAGAGAAGGAGTCATGTGATCATAGCATGTCTGTCAGGCAGGAAGTCAGAACCACTCTGACAATACTAAGTGGAAAAGGGACAGTGCTAAGTGGAAAAGGAACTAAGTGCCTATAAAATCAATGAAGAGCCCGGCCGGGCGTGGCTCAGCGGTTGAGCATCGACCTAGGATCCAGGTGATCAGGGTTCGATTCTCGGTCAGGGCACATGTCCGGGTTGCGGGTTAGGCAGCGATCAATGACTCTCTCATCACTGACGTTTCTATCTCTCTCTCTCCCTCTCCTTTCCTCTCTCTGAAATCAATAAAGATATATTTTTAAAAATAATAAAATCAATGAAGAGCTAGAGAACTTGGCTCCAAGCTAAAACTTAGGTCTAGTAGAGGGACTAGGAACTCCTGAGGCCTTTGGAAAGCTATGGAACAGCACCCGTCAAACTATAAATGTATGTGATATTAGACCCAGGAAGTCCATGCTAGAAAAAACTCAATTCTAGAAAAATCTATTCCAGAAAAATATTTATATATGAACACAAAGGCAAATATACAAGGTTGTTTATGGGAGCACTTTTATGCCACTGAAAAATTAGAAACTCCTAAGTGGGAGAGGTTCAACAAAGTCAGATACAGAATACTGGGCACTCTCACCAAAGGGGTGTACTGAGCCTTATGGAAAGATGTTCCAGACAAATGGTTAAGCGAAAAAACAAGTCACAAGAAAAACCCATAATACACCCCAACTATGAGTTTTAAAGGTGTATGAACTGAGCAAAGGCAAAGCAGCGTTGACCGTGCTGGCCCTCGAGGCGGGGCGCAGGGTGACGGCGTGTGGCCAGGGGCTGCGAGCTTCCCCCCAGCACTCCTGCGTTGCCCGCGCCCCCGAGAAGCAGACGGTCCTGCGCGGCCTGCACAGGGAACGCACCGGTGCTGCTGGCCTCTGAACCTCTCCCTCAGGAGCGTGAAGCCAGCCACCCCAGGCCTGGGGGGGGGGGGGGGCAGCGTCCTTCCTCCATGAGAAACCGGCCGCTGTCCATCTTGGCGACGTGGTGGCTGGAGTGCAGTGCCCAGCCAGCTTCTCCTGGCTTCGCCCGAGTGGATTGTGTGGTGAGGGAGAAGCAGGAGCCTGAGTTTTCCTTGGTGAGCGTTTAGAGTTGTGAGTTGTACCGCTTCCTTATCTCCAACCAGCCCTGCACCCCTGCACAACCCCCTCAAGTGTCTTATTTGCCAAACAAGAAAGAAGTCAGCAATAAAGAGTATCCGTCCCTCTCCTTGGTTTTATCTCGGGCATTTGGGTCCTGCCCCTTTCCAAGACCCCTCAGTGAGAGATCCGTCTCAAATAAGAAGGGTGCTCCGAGGCTCGGGTGGCCAGCTGGACGGCCGTCACCCATACTTGGGTGGGCCAAAGACTTTGCCTGATTAGTAAACAGGTGCCCACTGACCCGTTCGTCCGCCTAGGTCTGCCAACTCCGTCTCCTTCCGATCTTGGAGCACTTCGGGTTAGCTGAGCACCACCAACCCGTGTGAGGGCGGAGGCTCCACCGAGAGGCCTCGCACTCAGAGACGGCGTCCAGGGCGGAGGGCACCCCTGGGCCAGTGCTCACTGACGCAGAGGCCACATGCCCCACTCAGGTGCCCCACTGCATCAGGGAATGAAGCCATTGACTGGGGAAAGTCTGGGCTGCCTGGCGAGAGGGCTGGGGCTCGGGGCGGGGTGTTCACTGCTTCAGCAGGCCGACAGGTTATAATCCAGAAAGGAGTTATTCCACTGAGACTAGGAGACAAAAAAGCAAATTCAACTGAGGTTTGTAAAACTCATGAAGCATATGCTGAAAAGGGCCTCAGCAACTCACTTCTCAGCCTCATCCCATAACGCCAAGGACAAAGGGGTGGGGAAACACGAAATTGGGGACTAGGGAAACCTCTTTTGCACAAGGGGCTGAGGGGAGGAGCAGGCAGGAGCTGCCAGCGCACGTGGGAGAGCTGGCGTCTTGGCAGAGGCCCACTGGAGTTCCTTTATTTTTTTTCTCCCACTTTTGGCATTTGCAGATATGTGATATAGGCACTTGTTGATTTAGGATGCAATTATATGTTTATTGGAAACGTGCTTGAAGGGCGGTTACTTCCCACGAATGCAGTTCATAAATACCATTCAGGTCTGCATTTCCCCCCAGGCTCTCTGCACGTGACCCTCATCAGTTTGGGAAAAGAAATATGTGAATTTCTTTTCTCTGGGAAACCTCTGGGCAGATGCGGCTAGAAAAGCCAATTCTCCTACGGAGAACCAGACAAGCAAAGAGGAGTCTGAGGCTTGGCCACATCTGAGACAGCTGAGTCCCAGCTGCTGACAGCTGAAGGAGCGTGCAAATGCTGCTTCCAGTGCTCTCACTCTTACCAAGCTGTACGCAGGGTGGGGTCGTGGGGTGCTGGGGTCAGGAAGCCCAGCTACAAGCTGGAACTGGGCACCAGGAGCCCTCTGCCTCAAACTGCATCCCTCTTTGTCATCAGTAGACCAGCAGCTAAAACAAGGGGGTCTAAGTGAGGAAATGCAGTGACCTAGGAATGCACTGGTTCTTGATTTTTTCCCAAAGGACCAAGACAAGCAAGTAGGACTACGGCTGGTCTCTCTCTGACCATTCTAATGGCTTTAGGTCAAATCACTTCTGGTCAAAATAAAGGGGCAAGAACTGCCTCTGAGATGACAGATGCAGAGAGCGTGCATTTGTGTGACAGACAAGCCTAGAAGAAGCTGGGGGATGGGGCCAAGAAAAGAGCCAAGACAAGGAATCAGGCTAAGCCCAGCAGACCTGGACATGCAGGTGGCCTGTTAGCGCCCTCACAAGGTACTGCTTCCGTTTCAGTGTTTTCAAGGAACAAAAGTCACGGGGCCAGGTGCCACAATTTAAGACAAAGCAGTATCTAGAAAGGCCGATTCTCCTACGGAGAACCAGACTATATAGTGCTTCATTATCCACCTATGTGCCCTCTGTTTTCACATAAACCTAGCACCCATTTCCAAAAGGAAAAATGTATTTATGCCTGCTAGCCATTGTTATGGAAGCTATTTATGTCAGTTACAAACGTGTGCAGCTGCAAAGAACAGATCACCTGACTATCAAGGACCCGAGTAGATCAGGATCGGTTGGTCTTATGCAAAGCAGTTTTGGGGGTCAGCAGTCTAGCAACAGCTCAGGAACTCAGCACTGGGATCAGGATTCCGGGCTCTTCTCTTTTTTCCGTTCCAAAAGCCTTCTATTTTAGGCCTCCACCCTCATACTTGCTTCCTCATGATTCCAAAATAGCTGCAGCACCTTCCGTCATCACATCTACATCCAGGCAGGAAGAAAGAAAAAGAGGAAAAATTTGTATCCAGACAGCAAATGCTTTTCCAGAAATCCCTCAGAAGCCTTCTACTCAGTAACTAGAATGGTGTCACATGGGCACTCTTAGCTGCAAGGGGATCTGAGAGGCGTGCATTTTTAGCTGGACATATTGCCAACTCCTAACAAAATCCCCATTCTATTACAATGAAACTATACTGGACAGGCACCCAGCAGGGCCACCACTAGACTGTGCACCAGGCACACCGGAGCGCCAGGCCGGACAGGGAGTGAGTCCGTCGTGGACCACAAGGTGCTGTAGGCCGCCGAGTTCCGATGGCTGTGGGGAGAGCTGGCATTTCCTATTCATGTACACATGTATAATGCTGATAACGTTTCTGTATGGGTTCATCTCACCAGCAGCTCACTTCTCCACATCTATAAAATAGGTCTAAGCAGAGTTGGAACTCTGTGGTGGAGAGAGGGGCCGATAGCCCTCCTGAAAGTGTGGAAATGCGTCGGATTCTGTTTTCTCCTCAGCTGCATAGACTCTGCCATTAGTGATTAGTGTTCCCATAATTACCCAATTTCCAATTCCACTAAAAGCCCCAAAGTTGCTTAATGAAAGTCTGCCGTAATCACATGGATCTTCCAGTCACGTCAGCTTCCTGAGTCCCCTCCCTGCTACTATGGTCGGCCCCTGGGCGGTTCCCAACAGAGGTGGAGAGAAGAGAGGAAAGTGAAAAGAGGGGTGGGAGGTAGAAGACGGCACAGGGGGGATAAATGGTGGTGGGAGGGGATCTCACTCTGGGTGGTGAGCACACAACACAATATACAGATGACACGTTGTGGACTTGTACACCGGAAACCTATATAATTTTATTAAGTGATGTCACCCCAATAAATTCAATTTAAAAAATGTTTTAAAAAGAAAATGAAAGAAGAGCGGGAGGGCACGAGAGCAAAGAGAAAGAAAGATGCTCGAGCATCTGGTCTGAGCACTAGAGCAGTTCATGGGTCCCAGCTCCTGCAGCCAGAGCTCTCCCAAGAGAGGCTCGTGGCCTTTCAGGTGACACTGGGCTGGGAGGGCTGGAGGTACTGAACACTGTGGGATGCCTCAGGGACTCAGAGTCCTCTTCGTCACGGTCCCTCACTGGGGCATCACTTCCTTGGTCCACGCTTCCAGAAGACAGTGAGTGCTCTGCTGGGGAGGATGTGGCTGGCCTTTGCTTTGTGGCTTCTTCCAGAGAATTCCCTCTTGAATGTCTGCCATTCCGTGGGATGACCCTGCTGACAGGCCACTGCTGGCACTCACGGGGCTATGGAACAACACAGTGTCTCGGAGAGTTTCTGACCACAGAACTATGACACAGGTCTGAAACCCTCTTGAAAGTTAGTCTTTTCCTACCTCCTGCCCTTGACATAGGCTCTAAATTACCCTGCATTCATCATTTTTCATGTCAAATGTCACTTTCCCAGAGGCCTTGCCTGGCCACCTGCCCTCACATACTCGATATCTCCCAGCTCCCTTTCCTTTTCCTTCATGATGCATCTATTCTACATGAGTTGCTCATGTGTCTGAATGCTCTGTGAGGACAAGTACTCTGCCAAGTACTCTCTGCTGTGCCTGAGCAGTTTCTGGCATGTAGAAGATACACAGTAAATGTCAGTTCAATAATTTTTAAGCAGACATTTATTGAAGATTACAAGGTATGATTCTAAATGCTTTACATATATTTACAGCAACCCTATGAGGTAAATGCTGTCATCCCATTTTTCAAATGAAAAAACAGGCTCAGAGAGGTTAAGGTTGCATGGTAAATGGCAGAATGGAACTCAAAGACAGACAGTGGTTCCAGAGCCACGTTAGCCGCTGTTCCATCTGTTTCCACATGTGGAAGGGTCCACAACACCGGGGCCTGGATTGTAGCAGGGTCTATCTTCTGTTCCCAACACATTAACATGGGACCTCCATCAGTTCTATAGCTATCCTTACTTCTCCTTTTCTCCTTTCTCAAACCTCACTTCCCCAGATCTGAAGTGACCCCAGATCTCCTTTAAACTTCAGTAATTGGGCACAAAATAGACACCAATAAACATTTATTAAAAACTGTACTCAATCTGACCTTCAATTCTAAATGATAGCCTTGCTGGGTAGAGTAACCTTGGTTGTAGGTCCTTGCTTTTCATCACTTTGAATATTTCTTGCCACTACCTTCCGTCCTACAAAGTTTCTCTTGAGAAATCAGCTGACAGTCGTATGGGTGTTCCCTTGATGGAACTAACTGCTTTTCTCTTGCTGCTTTTAAGATTCTCTCTTTGTCTTTAACCTTTGGCATTTTAATTATAATGTGTCTTGGTGTGGGCCTCTTTGGGTTCTCTTGTTTGGAATTGAAGATCAGCTAAAGAGCTTCACAGATAAGAAAAAGTTAAAGGAGTTCATCACCAGCAAACCAGTACTACATGAAATGTTGAAGGGTCTTCTTTTAGAAGAAGCTAATGAACAAAATAAACTGGTGAACAAAATAAACTGGTAAACAAAATAGGCCCAGAGACATGGGAGCATTCAACACACTGACATATTTGGGGGGGGAGGGGTGAAGGGAAGAGATTAACCACAGAACTTATATGCATATATGCATAGCCTATGGACAGACAATAATGCAGTGAAGGCCTAGGGAAGTGGGTGGAGGGGAGCAATGGGGGGAAAAAAAAGGACATCTGTAATACTTTCAACAATAAAGATAAAGCAAAAAAAGAAACTCGAGGCCTTAAATGTTTGAGAGAGTCCTAGAATGTTGGAAATAACATGCATATTAAATCCAACTATGAAAATGGCCACCCTTTCTGCCCAGAGTTTCAGTGATGGCAGATACAATTTACTGAGCATTTGCTTCATGCCAGTGGTGTGCTGAATGTTTTTCATGTGTTATTTCTAAGTCTTTAAACAATCCTAAAAAGAAAGCAACATTTTTCCATTTTTGAGTTGAAAAACTGAGGCTTTGTGAGTTTTGATGAATTGCCTAAGATATGTCATAAGGAGCAAGAGGAAGATCAGTATCCCCATTCACCAGATTTCACCATTTTTGAATGATTTAAGTACCTATGTACAAGGTCCACACAAGGAAAATTTATAAAACAGTAAACATTCAACCATGGTCTCAAAAGAGAGTTAAACAAACAGAGCTTCTTCATCCCAAGGGGAAAGGTGCAAATGTGCCAAGAGGACGCCATTTCTGAAAAGTCCACACACCCAGGGGAAAGGGACATTATGACTCAGGAGTCACAGCGTCTACGCCCAGCTTCTCCCAGAGATAAAAACAACCTTATCCACAGCTCCTTTCAGCCAAGGCGTTCTAGCTCTACTCCGAAAATCAGACCCACCCGCAAAGAATAAAGATTGGCCCGCCAGTGCAGATGTGATGAGGCTGGAATCATCCCATTTTACCAAGGAGGAATGGAGGACTCAGAGTTTCAGTAAATTGCTTGAGATCGTTTATTTTGTTCCCGGTGAAGCCCAGGCCTGAACCCTCACCTTATGACACTAACCCTGGGCTTCTCCTCCATTTCTAAGAGAAACTTCGGTGTCCAGCACAGGCAATAGAGGCCAAAGAGAAGGGGGAAGAGAGAGTGCGTCCTGGGCATGGGCTTACCCCCATTTCAGAGTAAGCCTGTCCTGGCTCAGGTTCTTCTCTGGACGCCATCATCTACCTTGTTAAAAACCATTGATCTCCTCCATACTCACAGCTCATGAAACTTCATTATGTGAAGCCTTGGTGGTCCCTGTCCCCAGAGAGAAACATCATCAGGCTCTCTCTGCACAATGTATTTCTCTGGACACAGGGCTTAGAGACTTCTAGAATCTGCTCATTTCTTCAGTCAAGCAAATGGTAGGATGAAGGAACTTTCTGACCCTTGGATGACGGACCAACGTCATGATGGCTTAGAGCCCGCATGGGCTTGAGTCAGCGGGACCTGAGCGCAGCTCCCCTCGGGCCTCCACCTGCTGAACAACTTCCTGCACCAGTGAAACAGGGTAAACTGGTACCTTCTGCGGGGGTGGGCATGAAGCCACAGGAGCCCTGGCTGCTGAGCGGAAGGGAGCCACACTGAGTCGCCGAATGCGTCCCACATTGCGGAGCGGGAGCGTCCCTGCCTCCTGCCTCGAGGCTGCGGGCAGGGTGTGCTGAGGAGCACAGCTCTGAGTGGGGAAAGGAGGGTGAGGGGGAGCCCCCAGGAGCAGCTTGTTTGCAAAGAGCCATCCAGAATCAAAGTATGCTTGTTCAGTGAAAGTGCACAAAAATACTGGTTTTCTTTGTTTATAGCGTTTCTAGCATGAAAACATTGTCTGAGAGATACATCAACATACTGCAGTCACCCTTTGTGCACATAACCTGCTTCTTGCACAAAATATAATCATTCCCTCTCTCCATGCTTTTAGCCAAAGATTAACTTGTAGCAATTTAAAAGGTCAAAGCTGAGATCAAACTGCCTGCATTTTAATCTCCAAAAAATGTACATTGGGCCAAAACTTCAAGAATAACAAGCCCCGCAGGTAAATAAACATGAAAAGTTTCCAGTGGCACGTGAGCTGGTGCTGGGTGACCAGCTCTGCCTCTGAGCCACAGCTGCCCCCTGAAGAAGCGTTTCCATGGTGAGCGAGTGCTGACGCTGTACTGAGAGGAAGCAGGCAAACAGCACAAAACACCACGGTCCAGAGCATTGACGTGAAGGTTGTCTCCAGTGTGGGGCCACAAGATTTAGTCAGCCAAGTGCTTAAAATAGATGGTGTGCTATGTTTTTACTGATTGTACTTAGTTTCACTGACAAATCTTATCTGTTTCCTCCACCTCTGGGTGGGGGATGGATTGGGGGATATAAATTCCACCAAGGGGCGGCAGGAACCATCAAAAAACGTGCTCTGCTCTGCACAGAAACAGACCACATTCCTTTCCACAGCTTGTTCGTCAACAAGGAACACAGTACTGAACTATGCTGCGCAGCTCCTAATGGCATTTTAATAGTTTCAATTAGGAGCAAAGGCTTCTCGGCATGCAGTTTTGCGTAAACATTGCCTTTTTGTAATATACATTGGGGTGAGAAGAGAAACTGGGAAAGAGACGTGGATGGTAGGCTTGCGTCCTGGCTCACTTGGTGAGGTGACCAGAGGCACAGACTCCCCTGGGCCCCTCGGAAGCAGCAGCCAGACCCAGAATGTGAGAATAAAGCAAATTCTGTCTGCACCCACACTATGAAATGACACAGCGTGAAGCACACTGCACACACAGTTGGCAGCCTACTGGCCTGCACACTTTACATGCTTATGTAGTGTTCAGCTAAGGAAGGAGGCAAATGACTCTTCACTTGCCACCAAAATTCATCTTTACTAATCTCTACAAAGAAGCTGATCACAACAATGAAATTCCAAAAGACAGCTACAGGGCATGTGGATTCACTCTTGGAGACGTCCCTGAGGCCACAGGACACCGTGAAGGAGGCACAGTCTTGTTTCTTCTAAAGTTAATATATCCCTCCATATACAATTGACCCTGAGAAGAATATACCTGCCAAAAAGGACTCCTCATGGTTAATTGGGCTCAAATTCATAACCAGAGCTCAGCAGCCATTCTTTGCAAAGGTCCTTGGCGCACACTGCATTTCAGGGAAAAGCCACAGACGGGGATGCCAGCCTCCTGCACTGTGCTCCTGCCATATGTGTCAACCTTTATGAGACTAGCTCCTAGGATCAAAATTCCACCAATAAGACTGAGACTTGCCCCATCCAATCAGAGCTGCACAACTATATCCTCATTTGCATCTTCACTGACCAATCAGAGTGGCTCCATTCTGACCAATCAGGATGGTGCTATTTGGACCAAACTGTGAGGATTTGGAGTCCTCATTTACATAGAAATGGACCACTGAGTGAGTAGGGGTGGGCACTCTTCTCTATATAAGCCAGCTTCACAGGCAGTGTCCTGGAGCGTTCTTTCAGTTTCTGTTGGAGACTGATACGGCGGTTGAGAGGCAGTACTGGCGAGGAAACACCAAAGCCCCCCCACCTCACCCAAATGACCTTAGAGTTGTGCAATTTCACTATTGATCTGTTGGCAATAAACAGGGCTCCCCCCACCCCTCCCTGCACCCCAGGCTCCTATTCGCACTGAATTGGTGGCAACGACCTTTAGTCAACAGTACAAATTGACACAGGCATTACAGAACTAAGACAGATTTCACCATTCCTGTTTCAAGCCGTGAGGATACACTCATGACCAAAACAGACAGGTCCCTGCTCTAAAGGTGTTTCCATTGAGCCCCCAGGTGTCAAGTAAACAAATCAACCAGCAAAATAGTATCAGATCCCGACAAGTGCTATGAAGAAATGAAATAGGGAAATGGGAAAGAGAGTGCCTGTGCGGTCAGAGAAGACTCTCTGAGGAGGGTAGATTTAAGCTGAGACCTGAATGGTAAGAGGGGACAGCCATATAAAGATCTCAGGAAATAGCATTACAGGCAGAAAGTACCTCAAGTCTGAAGGCCCTGGGTGAGTCTATGCCATGTGCCCTTCCTTGCACCGTGAAAGAAGGTCTGTGTCATGTCAGATCTCACTACAGCGCTTCCTGAACAGGCGGCCCAGCTCTACAGGCAGAACACAGGCATGTTTGTAACACAGAAAACAGCTGCTTTCCTGAAGGAGTGAACATGATGCAAGGGAATCCTCAGGGCACAGAGTCCCTGGAGGGTAGGAAATGTAAGTGGTGTTCTCTAGGCATAAGAACTGGTTTGTAGAACCCCCTCCAAACCCTCTAGGGCAATTAACAGCAGCAGCAACACATGGAATCTAGTGGGAGGTGGGAGTGTCCAGAGGTGTTTGGAGAACACCAGATTCTTTGTTAGGTTTTCAGCAAATCCTGAGGGATAACATATTGTTGCCAAGTCGACTGATCTGGGTCAGTCCCAAGTTTTTCTCTGCTCCACAGTTCTCATGATGGCAACAATGCTTGCCCTTGGTGATAATCTACAAAGGAGAATTGGAGTTGAGAACTGTCCATTGGAGCAGCAGGGACCAACAGGAAGACAAGTCTTGTGTGTGCTGGGTGAGAAGTTGACTCTCTCACATCAGGAGCTATGGGTGAAAACATGATGCTCCCAAGTGCCTTCAAAATTATACCATATTGTCTCTCAGAGGCTAGGGTAGAAGGCGTGAGTGGATCTTATTTTTCAAAATATAAGAGAAGAACTACTCATAAGAAGCACTCTCCCGGTGAAATAGTCCCTTGAAGCTCACAGGAAGTAAAAGATATCTAGCTGTCCTTTCCAAGCATTGGGGATAGCCTTCTCTTCGGAAGGACAGTGCCATCGTGAAGTCTGGTATACATGCTATTCGGCTGTCTTTCTCCTTTTATTATTTTTTTATTGATTTTAGAGAGGGAGGGAGGGAGGGAGGGGGGAGAGAGAGAAACATTGATAAGAGAGAGAAACATTGCTTCGCTGCCTCCCATATTCCCTCCCACTGGGGATGGAGCCTGCAGCCCAGGAATGCCCCCTGACCAGGAATCGAACAGGGGGGCCTCTTGGGGCATGGGACCACACTCAGTCAACTGAGCCACACCGGCCAGGGCTCAGATGTATCTCTTGGACAGCAACTCCTTTTATAATAGCAACCCAGGTTTAATCATATCAGGAAATGCTCATCTGTTGGAACTGGCTCTGGGTAACAGCAACCAAAAAAATGCATTTTTATTAGAAGAATATGTAAAATTCCTCATTTCTCTCGTGAAATCCTGCATTTTTCCTTCCTAATCTATCATTTGCTACTAAATGCATCAAATACAATGTAGAAAAGTCTTTGACTTTCTAGATAAGAAGGATTAGGTGTTCTGATTTATATGATTGCTCTCACTGCATTACCCATGTAGGGAACTGTGGGCTAAATCAACATGACTGAGTTGTCCTCCAAGGTTTCCTCACTGCAGCCCTATTTTATCATAGAGTGAATTTGATAGGAAACCATAGAAAATGAAATCGAGACATTCTCCAAAAGAACACATTAGCTTTTGCAACAGGAAATTTGGCCTTGGAGTTTATAAATTACATGTTGACTATGCATATGATTCTACCATATCCTTCAGGGGAATGGGCGTTCCAGAGTATCAGGTATGCTAAGGTTTTATATAAGTCAACCATGTTGGCAAATGCATTACAAGCTGGGAAACTGAAGTTCTCCTGAAGTTGTATCTACACAACAGCACTATTGTTTAAAAAATGAAAAATTTAGTTAAATAGTATCTAAAAATGCCAAACAACTAGCCAAACTGATTTTTGCTCCACTAAATTGATCAGTAACTTGACCAGCTGGGCTGACTTAACCAGCCAGTAAGAAATTAAACACAGTCTACAACCAAAAATATAAGTATACAATCAGAGTTAGAGTAGCCACAATCTGTTCTGTTTTCAGCTATAGTAGCAACGAAGTTTGGTGCTTAAGGTAAAAAAATGAATTGTCAGAACAATAGATATTCCATACATATTTGTTGAAACATAGTAAATAAAGATAAATAAATACACTGATATCTCTATAGCTGTTAAAACAGTAGCTTGTATCCTGACACCCCAGAGGCCATAAAAGTAAAGTGATAAGAAAGAACTAACTAAACAGGAAAGAGTGACAAGCTGCTGGCAGTGCACAGCCTGGAGCCCCGTGTGAAGGCTCAGTCACGCTGTGGGGGACACATTAGCACCCAGACCCAACCCCGAACACCACCTTCCAGCCCAGGAAGCATGGTTCCTGGGAGAAGTGGCTGATTCCAGGACACAGGAAGAAAAGTGAAAGGTAAGCTTGGCCCTGGCCAGAGTGGCTCAGTGGTTAGAGTATCAGCCGGAGCACCGAAGGGTCCCAGGTTTGATTCTTGGTCAAGGGCACGTACCTGGGTTGCAGGTTCGATCCTCAGCCCCGGTTGGGGCAGGTTTGTGAGGCAACCAATCGATGTGTCTCTCTCACATCGATGTTTCTCTCCCTTCCTCCCTCCCTCTCCTCCTAAAAATCAATGGAAAAAATCCCTAGGTGAGAATAAACAAAAATAAAATAAAAGATAAGTTGGACCATCCTACTATGGTGCCAAAAAGTAAAAAATACTAAAAAAATAAAAATAACAAGGACGTATCCAAATGACACAGGAAGCAATTGGCCAAATCTGAGACAATTTCAGCAATAAAATAATGATAGTAATAGGTCATTGCCCATAGAATAAAATAAAAACCCATTAATCCATCCTGATACAAATAATTGAATAAACATAAGTGAGAAGGAAGGGAAAGCTCTTTCTTGCAATAGAATTTTGATTAGTAAACGTAGAAGGAAGAGGGAAACAGAACTACCATTTGGCAAACACCACAGCAGTAACCGTTCCCGGCAAGCATCGCCAATGGGCGCCGAAATCCATGGGCACAGCTCCGGGGAACAGGGCGTTTCCCTGGCCTGCGTCCCCTGTAAGACAGCGAGCATTACCAGGGGGAACAGGGACTTCCGAGGGGAGAGCCTGGTCCCACTCCACCTGACCCGAGTTACCGAAGTTCGGGTCACCGGCTGTGGAACAAGCGCCCTCGGTGCCCCTGGTGCCCTGCGCCGGGACACAGGGCCGCGCGGTGCTGTTGGCGCGAGGGACCCGCCACCTGCGCGCAGCCGCCGGGAGACCTGGGCGAGTCCGACCGGGCGTTTCGCGGGGCAGCTGGCCAGTTCTCGCTACACATGCCAACCTCACGAAGGACGAAGGCCCGGGAGGCGGTCCCAGACGAGGGGAGCAGGTGTCGCCCGCGCAGCATCCGCCGGAGCCGCGCCTCGGGTGGGGTGGGGACGCCAGGCGGCCGGCAGTGCGCGCGGGTGTCCGCGTCGCGCGGCGGCGCTGCATCGACGTTACCATCGGTGCTCTGTGACGTCGCAGTGGCCCCGCGGCATTCTAAGATTTGGGGAATGTGGGCAAAAGATACAGAAACTCTGTGCTATTCTTGCAACATTTATTTAAGTCTTAAATTATTTCAAAATTAAGCCTTAAAAGATGAAATGTGTGTAACGGTTCCGGTTGGGTGGCTGGGGTGTGGAGGGAGCTGGCAGCGGCCGGCAGCGGGCACGCGCGGGTCGGTCCCTCGCTGAGCCGTCAGCGCCCGCCGGGCCGGGACCTGAGGGCGCGGGGGCTGCGCCCGCCCCCCCAAACTCTCCTGCTTGTAGCCAGGCGCGGGGGCGCCGCCCGGCCCCCTCCTCAGGGGGAGCAGACTCCTCGGGGGGCTTCGGACACGCTCCTCACCCACCCACCCACCCCCCGCCTGCAGGGCGGCCTCGGGGGGGGGGCTGGGGGCAGATCTTACAGGGAGAGCGGGGGGCGCTGGGGGCAGATCTTACAGGGAGAGCGGGGGGCGCTGGGGGCAGATCTTACAGGGAGAGCGGGGGGGGGGGGGCGCTGGGGGCAGATCTTACAGGGAGAGCGGGGGGGGGGGGCGCTGGGGGCTGCAGGGACGCAGGAAGCTGCCAATGCGCCGTGTGGCAGAGAAACTTCTGCTGAGGGTCGGCCGCCTCACGTCGCGGCTCCCGCCGCATCACTGCCCGTCCCGGGAGGAGCCCGGTTCTGTGCGGGGCCCGAGCCAGACGAGCCACAGGCCCAGCCGAGGCCCAGCCGGCGCTGGTTTGTTAGCCGGCGGCTGCGAGCGCGCCCCGGCCCGGCACGGCCCGCAGCCGAGCAGCCTCCGGGGAGCAGAGGGCATGTGCAGGTCCTTGGAGGGAGGGGCAGGGGCAGGGGAGGACGGAGGCTGGGATGCGGGGCTGTGCCCTGGGATCCGCGCGGGAGTCTTTCACACCGCGGGGAAGGGAGAGGCCTTGTGTCTCCGGAATACACGCTGTGCTCTGCTCGTCCGCGAGGGCGCGGCGGCGGGCGGAGGGGCAGCCTGAGCCCGCGGTGCTCCCGCCGCCCGCAGCTCCGCGGGCAGCCGGTCCGCGGCCGCGCCCGCACCGTCCCACCCGCCACGCCCAGCGGCCAGGGAGGCTGGGGAACGCGGTCTCCGCTCGGTCAGCCGTGCGCCTGGCGCAGGCCGGGGTCCGCTGCCGCGCACGGACGGAGGGGGCAGCGGCGCTGGGCGGCCTCCGCCCGCCGCCCGCCTGGCCTCGCCCCCGGGGAAGCCCCCTCTGGCCTCCAGCCCCGCAGCCCCGCCCTCTGGAGCCTTCCCGACTCCCTCCCCCGCACCCCGTCCGTCCCTCCCTGCCCGCGCCCGCAGGGCACCGTCCCGCTGCCCCAGCCGCCCGCCAGTCTGCCCCCCCCCCCCCGCAGCGTGCGCTCCGGGAGGGCAGGGGCTGTGTCTGTGTCCCTCGCGCAGGACAGCTCTTTAAATTTCTGCTGAATTATTAAGTATATACTTTTGAGAGTCTGTGCTGAATGTCCAAGCTGCCGCTGCTCTGCCCGGCGCGAGTATTCTCGGCACAAACAGGCCCCCTCAGCCTGGCCCCAGGTGGGCGGGAGGAGGCCGGACGCTCAGGCCCCGAGCCCCACGGAAGGCGGAGGCCGCCGCTGCGGGCCCGGCCAGGGGGCCGCCCCGACGTCCGACCTGGAGGCCGAGCGCCCCACGCAGCCCGCGGGCCCGCCCACCCGGGAGCCCGGCCGGGGCAGCGCGGACCCGCCCACCGGGAGCCCGGCCGGGGCAGCGCGGACCCGCCCACCCGGGAGCCCGGCCCGGGCAGCGCGGACCCGCCCACCGGGAGCCCGGCCGGGGCAGCGCGGACCCTCCCACCCGGGAGCCCGGCCCGGGCAGCGCGGACCCGCCCACCGGGGAGCCCGGCCGGGGCAGCGCGGACCCGCCCACCCGGGAGCCCGGCCCGGGCAGCGCGGACCCGCCCACCCGGGAGCCCGGCCGGGGCAGCGCGGACCCTCCCACCCGGGAGCCCGGCCGGGGCAGCGCGGACCCGCCCACCGGGGAGCCCGGCCCGGGCAGCGCGGACCCGCCCACCGGGAGCCCGGCCCGGGCAGCGCGGACCCGCCCACCGGGGAGCCCGGCCCGGGCAGCGCGGACCCGCCCACCGGGAGCCCGGCCCGGGCAGCGCGGACCCGCCCACCGGGAGCCCGGCCGGGGCAGCGCGGACCCGCCCCCCGGGAGCCCGGCCGGGCAGTGCGGGGGCCTCCTGGCCGGGCAGCCCCGCGCCCACGCCGGGCAGGCGGCTTACGAACACGAAAAGGCTGTTCAACGTTAAAAGCCTTTGATTTTCCCCCAGATTAATTCCTTTAGTGCCATGTGAGCTGTAGGCAAAACTGTATGAGCCAAGGAGAGAGGGCATTTCAACCAAACGCTAAATATCATTTCTATGAGTTCAGAATCAGAATCTTAAATGTTTGTTTGTGGATTCAGGCTTGTTTTTGTTCGTTTGAGGAAGGCGTGAAGGACATGATTTTAAACTCCTTTCCTTGCTCAAATTTCAAAAAGGGGAAACAAGAAAAACCTCAAGTTCAGATGGAAGAAGTTGTCATTTGCTAAGGATGTCCTACTGAAGGAAACTTAATTTTAAACACAATCCTAACTTTCCCCTTATGACTGGGTTAGAAATCCTGATGGCCCTCCTGTCCTTGCTCACTGCCGGCTGCTTCCTTCCCTTCCACGTCAGAGTTTTATTGTTGTTTTTGGCTTTGTTTTCCACATCAGAGTTTTAAACGTGAGCCTGTGGACGGAGGGTTGGCTTTGTTTCGTATGAGGGAGAAAAGAGTTCTTTCAGCATCAGACCATCGGCACTCCAAGTGCTGGTCTGGACTAGGCCTCATCTCATTTATTTTCTTGCCAACTGTATAAAGTCAGTAAAAAACAAGGCTCAGAATAGTCCCCAGATAGCAGATGACAGTGTCTTCCCAGAGACCACCAGCCAGAGAAAGAAGCCAAAGATACAATGTTTTCTCTGTACACTTGGGGCAGTTAAGGGGAACCCAAGAACTCTTTCATGAGGAACTTAATAAGCCATAGACTTTTCTGGGTCCTGGGCCCATACCAGCCTGTGATGTCACCAGCTGATACCACCACCTTTAATCAAACACTCCCTGACCTCTGCTTCTTGCTGGGTGTTGAGCAGGCAGAGTGATTTGCGTTACTTTCTGGAAAACCACATCTGTGTCCTGCAGCCACCTGCCCTGCCCGTGGGCACAGCCGTGGCATGAAAGAGTGATGTTTGCCTTCATTCTAATTTTCAGTGCATGACACTGTGGGAGGTGACAGGTTTGGGGGTTTTCTTTTCAACTTTTCAACTTACTCCCAACATCACAGAATGTCTTCATAGAGCCAGGACAGACCAACCTCTCAGAAGCTCACACGTTACACTCGTATCTTGTCAATGGTGGGGTCGCTGAGGCCCCTCCTTGCACTTCTGATTAAGGAAACCCATCAGTAAGTGCTCCTGAGGCACTCCATGAAACTAATTCTAAGTGGCACCAGAGCAGAAATCACTGCTTCCTCCTGCGCCCAGAGAGGACATCGCCATCAGAACTGTTCATCTATTCAAAATAGGGATGATACAGAGGCAATGAGGCAAACCAGAAATTAGATCCTAATTGGGCCTCTAGATTTGCTAACTTGAAGTTTTCTTGAAAAAACAAAACCAAACCTGAAAAAGTGAAAAACTAAGATTCCTCAGTAATTGCCCACAGGAAAGGAAGGAGCTGTGTGATGTTTTCCTCTTCTTGCCAAATAATCAGACCTAGTCTAGGTTTTTAACTTGACAGAAAGTAGCCCTGTCGTCTACAATGTGTAGACTACAAAGTCTTTCACTGGGAAAGGGACCTGAGTGGAGAGAGTGGGTGCTGGGTTGAGACCACTGGCTCTGCCCTTTACTAGCTATACGACCTGGGCCCTCAGGCTGCCTCGTTGAGCCTTCCCTGTGAACAGGGGTGTGAGTGATGGCCACCTTAGAGTGACGGTCACTGTGCGAATTAAACGTATGCACAGCACAGTGACTGGAACCGGGCATCAGGCAAGGCCAGCAAATTATTATCACTCTCTGGAGGTCAAAGGAAAGAGGATCTTTTGCCCATTCACTGCAAATATAAAGTTATTTTTGTAAAGTGAACCAACCACCAATTTGGTAAATCTAAAGGGATGGCTATTTCCTGACCAGGTAGCTCAGTTGGGTAGAGCTTCGTCCCTGTATGCCAAGGTTGTGGGTTCAATCCCCAGTCAGGGCACATACAGGAATCAACCAATGATGCATGAATAGGTAGAACAACAAATTGATGTTTCTCTCTCTCTCCCCCCCCCAAATCATTAAATTAAAAGGGCTGCTACACATGAATGGAACTGGAGAGTATTATGCTAAGCGAAATAAGCCAGTCAGAGAAAGACAAGTACCACATGATCTCACTCATGTGGAATCTAATGACCAAAATAAACTAAGGAACAAAATAGGTCCAGAGACTTAGAAGCATGGAACAGACAGAGGGAAGGTGGGGGTGGGGGGATGGGTGGGGAGAGATTAACCAAAGAATTTATATGCACATATGCATAGCCCATGGACACAGACATTGGTATGGGGAAGGCTGGGGAGGGGGTGGATGTGGGGTGGAGGGGATCAATGGGGGGAAAAGGAGAACATCTATAATACTTTCAACAATAAAGATAAATTTTTTAAAAAAAAGTTTAACCTCCCAATAAGTAAATAAATAAATGGGCTGCTACATCTGCTGGAAGGAGAAGGCATTCGTTATCTGCACCAGCTGGCTGTTAGGTGCACTCAAGTCCTAACTTGTTAGGTGCACTTGAGCCCATGATCAGGTGTTTAACCCACCTTGCTCAGCTCTGATGTTAAAGTGCTACTTGTTCATGAAATAGCTTCCTTAAAAACACATACAAACATAGATAGATGATAGGTAGATGATAGATAGATGATAGATGATGATAGATAGATGATGATAGATAGATAGATAGATAGATAGATAGATAGATAGATAGATAGATAGATGATAGATAGATGATAGATAGATAGATAGATAGATAGATAGATAGATAGATAGATAGATGATAGATAGATAGATGATAGATAGATATAGATAGATGATAGATATAGATAGATGATAGATAGATGATAGATAGATAGATAGATGATAGATAGATAATAGATGATGATAGATAGATGATAGATAGATGATAGATAGATAGATGATAGATAGATAGATAGATAGATAGATAGATAGATAGATAGATAGATGATAGATAGATAGATAGATGATAGATAGATAGATAGATAGATAGATAGATAGATAGATAGATAGATAGATAGATAGATGATAGAGTCATCTGTGCCACGCTCTGCTTTTCCCCAGACTCAGGGCTGTCCTCAGCCTCAGCCAGGGTGCCCAGCTGCACAGAGCTCTTGCCCAGTGAGTGCTCCTCCAATCAACTACAAGCTGAGTGTGTTCTACAGTGTCTTCTTCAGTCTGTGGTGGGGTGGGTTTTTAGGGGTGGGTTTTTTAGGGGGTGGGTTGCTAAACCTCACCCATAGATATTTTTCCATTGATTTTTAGAGAGAGTAGAAGGGAGAGAAAGAGAGGAGAGAGAGAGAAACATTGATGTGAGAGAGACACATCTATTGGTTGCCTCCTGCATGCACCTCAGGATGCCAGGGATCAAACTTGCAACCGAGGTAAATACTCTTGACCAGGAATTAAATCCAGGACCCTCCAGTGCTTGGACCAGCACTCTAACCACTGAGAAACACCAGCCAGGGCGAGTTTGTGGTGGTTTTGCTCTTTACCATTTATTGGAGGTGTAATCCAAGTTGGCTGTCAAAAACTGTGTGGCCCGGCTAGCATGCCTCAGTGGTTGAGCATTGACCTAGGATCCTGGAGATCAAGGTTCAATTTCCAGTCAGGGCACATGTCCGGGTTGTGGGCTCGATCCCCAGTTGGGGGCTGCAGGAGGCAGCCAACCAGTGACTCTCTCATCATTGATGTTTCTATTTCTCCCTCTCCCTTCCTCTCTCTCAAATCAATAAAAAAATTTTAATTGTGTAAATGAAGGCACTTAACCTGCCATACACAAAGGATGAGTCACATGCTGGATATTAAAATGCAAGTTATCACACTGGAATAAGTTCATCAGAGGTGAGGTAACAGTCTATAAGCAATTAGGGGCTCTTAAAAGTCCTCTGGTGCTATCATTAGGCATCATAACATTACTGCAGCCCAGAGAACTGATCCACACTGACTCGGAACTGGAGACCGGAGGCTGGAGATGATGGCTGCAGGTGGAAAATTATTCCAGGTGGTCTAAAGCCTGGCAGAACTGCCGATGGCAGTGGCAGGACCCCAGCCCCTTGGGAAGTGGCAAGTCAGCGATCGCACCCACTCAGGAGAGCACACCACAACCAGGAGGAAAGCAAGCGCACTCCTTGCCTGCCCTGGCCTGGCGCCTCCCAGTAAACAAATGCTTAAGTTACAGAAAAGAAATGACTGACTGGTTCTCTCCGCCCCATGTTATTCAAAAGTTATGCAAGTCATTTGTGTCATTTGTACACTTGTGTGAAACACGCATAGATGAGACTCTGTCTTTACAGATTCATACAAAATTCATGTTAAGGTCGGGTGTAAACACTTAGCAACAGAAATATACTCTCACTAAGTGGGGTGAGAAGAAATCAGAAAAAACAAGACCTATGTTGTCGTTTAGAGCTAACACAAATTGTAGGGGGTCTGGCAAGTCAAACTTTCTCATTCCAGAAAACAAGCTAAGAAACGAGAGGATTTGTCATTTTACCTGCTATTTACACAATGACTGTTTGCAGTCAATGCTCCTAATAACGCATGCTCAAAGACTCCAAAAGTCAAATGCTTGACTT
This sequence comes from Miniopterus natalensis, assembly GCF_054644295.1. Taxonomy (NCBI): domain Eukaryota; kingdom Metazoa; phylum Chordata; class Mammalia; order Chiroptera; family Miniopteridae; genus Miniopterus; species Miniopterus natalensis. The sequence goes on along the minus strand of NC_142086.1, from coordinate 3,784,559 downwards.
GAGCACCTGGCTGAAATGCTGCAGGACAAGCCCAGCTCCTTCTAACAGACAGTGTTCCCTAGACGGCGATAGAGTTGAGGCTCCAACTAGCCTTCTCCAGGCTCCCAAGTCAAGAAAAATCTAGTGGGTAGTTAACAGACTCATGAGTAAACAAATGCTGGTCCTGTGGCAGGCTGCCAGGCTGCGATGCCAGGAGGGCCCTGGGCCCCATGGTGAGGCCCCGGGCCACGCCCCTCCCTCGCTCTGTGGCCTGGACCAGCGGCAGCCGCCGCTCCTGCCTCTCCGAGCACCTTCGTCTCTGCCTGCATGGAACCCTGTGAGGAAGATGCCCACTGACAGCGGCCTGAAACACACCCCGGGATACTGGTCTGTGCAGAACCCCTGGGCCGGGTGTTTGCAGAATGAAGCTGCCTGTCGGCCTGTAGGGACCCCAGTGAGCACACAGGTCACCTGGGGATCCTTATTCACATGCGGTTCCGCCTGGCGGGACAGCGAGGGGCTGCTGCCGGTCCGGGCCCCACTCTGAGCAGCAGCGCTGTGAAGTGAGCTTGAGGCCCTTCTCTCCCAGCTAGTTACCCCGGCTTAGCGGCATCCCAGCCGCCAGGCACCGTGCCTCCTGCCGCAAGCGCACAGAGAAGACAAGGGCCCTGCCTTCGAGGAGCTGGCCAGCGATAGGAGACAGCGCAGCACACCAGGTAAATTCAGCGTCTGCTTGCATGCTTTGCATTTCAAGGAGGAAAAGCCCAGCAAAGTGGCTTAAGCACAGTGGAAGTGTAACTGGCTCCTGTAACTGCAGAGCTGAGTGAGGTGACTTCAGCTCCAATTTGAAGCAGGACTAAAATGATGTCACCAGGGCCTGGTTTCTCTCTCTCTGTCCTTTGGCTCTGCTTCCTGTGGCTGGCTCCCTTCTCCTGGAGGTGACATGGACCCCATTCCATACGTCGTCTTCTGTTAAACAGAGTACCTGCTTATCCCAGGAGTCTCAGAAAAAGCCTCAAGGTTCCATCTCATTGACTCTAATTGGGTCATGTGTTCAGCCCTTAACCAATCACTGTGTCCTGGGAGGTCAGACCTCAGCAAGGCAAGCCCTAGAGTTTAGGGTGCAGTTAGCTTTAGCAGAATGGCATGGACCACAAGAGCAGGAGGCATGGTTTCCCAAAAGGAAGTCAGGGATTGGATCCTGGGCAGCCAAGACTCCATAGTCACCGCTGCAGAGGTGAGACAGAAGCTCATGCAGGTAGCAATGACAGCCACTGTGGCCCCTGATAAATACTGTAAACAAAGTGTGTGTGCGTGTCTCACAGGCAAAGCACACCCCGTGCTCAGCCTGGAAAGGACCGCTGACTGGCCTCCTGGGGCCTGGAACACAGGGCTGCCCTCCCCGCCAGCCGTGCTGCAGTTCAGTCACTAAATATTTCACTCACTACTTTCCGTGCAAAAGAAGAAGTGAAAAAATGTGCTTTAATTGTTCCCGAGATTGGAGTCAAACTGAAATATAGACCAGATTGACACATCAAATATTTTGAAACCAGTACAAAATACCGTGGAGCCGGATACTAACTTGGTACAAATGCCCAAAATGATGGTGGTGATGTTGATAAGATGGTGACATCATTATGGCCTAACATTTACTGAGATAATTATGAGCTGGCCCTGTTCTTGGTTCTGAGCCAGTGAGTATATAATTCTCGGTGGCTTAATTTGGCTCCGCATTTCTCAAAGGAGCCCCTACTGGCATTTGGAGCAGAACGATCCTTCATTATGTGGGACAGTCCTGTGCACAGCAGAACATGCAGCATTACTCCTCTGCCCACTAACTGCCCGTGCCACTCCCCAGTCATGGCGAGACACACACACACGTTTCTCCAAAGGCTGGCCTCACCCCTTCGCTCCTAGACTTCAGGGACAGCCTCACATGGCACGAGGACCAGCTGCAAGAAGGACATCAGTGCTGCGTCCACTACACCTCTAGACCTTGAGCCAGCCACATACCCCTCAGAGCATCAGTTTCGCCTCCTCTAAAAGGCAGATCATAGTCCTACTTCTGCCTGGAGGTGGAAAGTTTTAAATGATCTAATAAAATATTAGTAACAACATTTAGTGTATTTGTTAGGATTGTATTTGGCTGTAACAAAAATTGACAGCAGCAGCTTAAACAATTAAGTGCTCATTTTCCCCACAGCACAGGCACTCTGAAGACTGGTGGTCCCCGCTAGTGCGGCGGCTCCACGTGGCACTGTCCCCAGCGTTTTCCCACAAGTGGCTTTTCCCCTCATGACTGCCTCTCAGTCACAAGACAGAGGCCCCAGTTTCCAGACTTAATCTGCAGAAAAGACAGACAGAGAGAAAAGAGGGGGGCAGGAGGGAGGAAGGGGACAAGATGGGCGGGAAAAAGCACTGTCTGTATCAGACATAACGCTCCCCAGAAAGCCCCAGCGCACCTCACCGCACCTGCTGGCCGTCGGGCGAGCGCTCCTACTGCAAGGAGTCTGCGAAAGGTCCTTAGCTGAGCACACTGCCTCCTGCAACAAAGTGGGGTTCTGCAAGGAAGGAAGAAGGGGGGAAGGGACAGTGGGCAGTCTGCCATACTTGGTAAACTGCAAAGCATCACAGAGGTGTAAGATGGCATGATTATCAAAACCTGAAGAAAAGCATCACAAAATACAGCATCTACATGAATTTCACTACATGAATTAGTCCACATTTAAGACTAAATAAGTAAATGTTCTCTTTTACGTCCAAAAGCATGGCAGCCCAATTAACTATTAAAGTGCACCTCTGCCCACATTTTAACGCAGCAGCGCAGAATGAAGCACCTTGAGTGTAGGGAGCTCTGAAGAACCCACTCCCCAATGACTCAGCATACCAGGGGAATAACAACAGTGTGGAAATGCACATGGAGACAGCCACTGCTTTAAGGACACCTGGCATCCGCCCACCCTTATTTTTTTATAATTGCACCCTTATTTTCTTGTGGAAAACTACTTCCCTACATTGTGCAGTTTTGTGGCACTGTCAGCCAAGGTGCCTTGCTCAAGTGCCAAGGAAAAGATACCTGACCTAACCTCAGCCAATGCAACTCTCTCTCTTTTTACTTTATTTTTTCAGTTACAGTTGACAGTCAATATTATTTTGTATTAGTTTCAGGTGGAGAACATAGTTGTTAGACAGTCATATACTTTATAGAGTGGTCTCCCCAATAATTCTAGTACCCACCTGGCACCACACATAGTTATTACAATAGTATTGACTATATCCCTTGTATTGTACTTTACATCCCCATGACTCTTTTGTAACTGTCAATTTGTACTGCTTACTCCTTTCATCTTTTTCACCCAGCCTCCCAATAAACATCAGTCTGTTCTCTGTATCTATGTCTGTTTCTATTTTGTTTGTTCATTTATTTTGTTTAGATTCCACATATAAGTGAGATCATACAGTACTTGTTTTTCTCTGACTGACATTTCACCAAGCAGAATACCCTCTAGATCCATAAATCCAGCAAGAGAAAGACAGTTGCCTACAAGGGAGCTCCCATAAGACTGTCAGCTGATTTCTCAACAGAAACATTTCAGGCCATTGGAATGAAATATTCAAAGTGATAAAAAGCAGGGACCTACACCAAGACTCTACCCAGCAAGGCTATCATTTAAAATTGAAGGAAAAATAAAGAGCTTCCCACACAAGAAAAAGCTAAAGGAGTTTGTTACCACCAAACATGAAATGTTAAGGAGCCGGGAAGGAGGGGGGGAGAAGGAAGAGGAGGAGGAAGAAAAAAACAGAGGAGCATAGTTAAAAGAGCAAAATGGAAATAAATATGTACCTATCAATAATCACTTTAAATGTAAATGGCTTAAACGCTCCAATCTGAAGACATAGGGTAGCTGAATGGATAAGAAAACAGGAGCAATATATATGCTGTCTACAAGAGACCCACTTCAAAATGAAAGATACGTACAGACTAAAAGTAAAGGGATGGAAAAAGATATTTTACTCCAGTAGAAATGAAAAATATCTGGGGTAGCAATACTTATATCTCACAAAATAGACTTTAAAGAAAAGGATATAATAAGAGACAAAGAAGGAAACTACATCATGACAAAGGGATCAATCCAACAAGAGGATACAACCCTTATAAACATACATGAATCCAACCTAGAGGCACCTAAATATATAAATCAAATCTTGATGGACATAAAGGGACAGATCGGCAATAATACAGTCATAGTAGGGGATTTTAACACCCCATTGACATCAATGGATAGATCATCTAGACATACAATCAACAAGGAAACAGCAGCCTTAATGACACACTAGATCAAATGGATTTAATTGCTATATTCAGAGCATTTCACCCCAAAGCAACAGAATACACATTTCTTTCAAGTGCACATGGAACATTTTCTAGGATAGGCCACATGTTAGGACACAAAACAAGTCTCAATAAATTTAAGAAGACTGAAATCATATCAAGCATCTTCTCTAACCACAATGGCATAAAACTAGAAATCAATCACAAGGAAAAAAACCGAAAATCACACAAACATATGGAGGCTAAATAACATCTTACTAAACAATGAATGGGTTAACAATAAGATAAAGAAATCAAAAGATACATTAAAACAAACAAAAATGAGAAAACAACAACACGGAACCCATGAGACACAGCAAAAGCAGTCCTAAGAGGGAAGTGCATAGCATTATAGGCCCACCTCAAGAAATAAGAAAAAGCTCAAATAAACATTCTAACCTTACACCTTTAAGTCCTAAAGGAACAAAAAAAAAAAAGCCCAGTGAGTAGAAGATAGAAAATAATAAAGATCAGAGCAGGAATAAACAAAATAGAGTCTAAAAAATCACTACAAAACGTTAATGAAACCAAGAGCTAGTTCTTGGAAAAGAAAAACATGATTGACAAACATTTAACCAGACTCATCAAGAAACAAAGAGAGAGGATCCAGATAAATAAAATCAGAAATGAAAGAGAAGTAACACAAAGAAATACAAAGGATTGTAAGAAAATATTATGAACAACTAGATGCCAACAATATGGACAAAAGGGAAAAATTCCTAGAAATATACAACCTTCCAAAATTGAATCAGGAAGAATCAGAAAAATCTTAATAGACCAATAACAACTATTAATATTGAAGCAGTAATAAAACTCTCAACAAACAAAAGTTTTGGACCAGATGGCTTCACAGGAGAATTTTACCAACTATCCAAAGAAGAACTAACACTTATCCTTCTATTCCCAAAAGTTGGAGAGGAGGGAACTCCCAAGCTCATTTTATAAGGCCAGCATTATCCTAATTCCAAAACCAGATAAAGACACTACAACAAAAGAACATTATAAGCCAATGTCCTTGATGAACACAGATGTTAAAATCCTCATAAAAATATTAGCAAACCAGATCCAATAGTGTATTAAAAAGATCATACACCATGATCACGTAGGATTTATTCTGGGGATACAAGGTTGGTACAATATCCACAAAACAATAAACGTGATACATCACATAAACAAAATGAAGGACAAAAATCATATGATTATATCAATAGATGCAGAAAAAGCATTTGATAAAATCCAGCACCCATTTATGGTAAAAACTCTCAACAAAGCTGTGATACAGAGGACATGCTTGAATGTCATCAAGGCCACATATGACAATATCACAGCCAACATCACACTGAATGGGCATAAGCTACAGGCATTTACCTTAAGAATGAGAACAAGACAGGGGTGTCCACTTTCACCCCTCGTAGTCAACATAGTACTGAAAGTCCTAGGCACAGCAGTCAGACAAGAGGAAGAAATAAAGGCATCCAAATTGGAAAGGAGGAAGTAAAACTGTCATTATTAGCAGATGACATGATACTGTATATAGAGAAACATAAAGATCCCACTTAAAAATTACCAGAACTGATCAATGAATTCCATAAGGTTGTGGGACACAAAGTAAATATCCAGAAATCAGTTGCATTTTTATACACCATAGAGAACTATCGGAAAGGGAAACTAAAAAAACAATCCCATTCACAATTGCTTCAACAAGAATAAAATACCTAGGAATAAAGTTAACCAAGGATGTAAAAGACCTGTACTCACAAAACTGTAAGACACTGAACAAAGAAACTAAAGATACAAATAAGTGGAAGCAAATACCATGTTCATGGATAGAAGACATAATATCATTAAAATGTACATACTACCCAAAGAAATCTACAAATTCAACACAATTCCTATCAAGTTACCAATGGCATATTTCACAGAAGTAGAACAAATATTCCAAAAATTTATATGGACTCACAAAAGACCCTTAACAGACACAGCAACCTTGAGAAAGAAGAACAAAGTTGGAGGAGTCACACTACCTGATATCAACTTATATTACAAGGCCATAGTAATCAAAACAGCCTGGTACTGGCATAAAAACAGACATTTAGATCAATGGAACAGAATAGAGAAGCCAGGAACAAACCCACACCTATATGCTTAATTGGTATTTGACAAAGGAGGCAAGAACATACAATGTGGTAAAGTCAGTCTATTTAATATATGGTGTTGGGAAAATTAGATAGCTACATGCAAAAAAATAAAACTAGACCACCTTCTTACACCATATACAAGAATAAACTCAAAATGGATAAAAGACTTAAATATAAAACTCAAAATTATAAAAATCCTAGAAGAAAACTTAGGCAGTAAACTCTTGAACATTTCCCTTAGCAATATTTTTCTGATATATCCCCTGGGGCAAAGGAAACAAAAGAAAACATAAACAGGACTACATCAAACTAAAAAGTTTTGGCACAGCAAATGAAACCATCAACAAAATGAAAAGACAACCCAATGACTGGGAGAACATATTCACCAATGGTACATCTGATAAGGGCTTAATATCCAAAATTTATAAAGAACTTACACAACTTAACACTAAAAAACAAACAATCCAATTAAAAGATGGGCAAAGGACCTGAATAGACAAGTCTCCAAACAGGACATACAGATGCCAAGAGACATATGAAAAGATGCTCAACATCCCTAATCATCAAAGAAATGCAAATTAAAACCACAATGAGATATCACCTCACACCTGTCAGAGTGACTGCCATCAATAAGTCAGCAAACAACAATGTAAATGAGGGTGTGGAGAAAGGGGAACCCTGGTACACTGCTGGTGGGAATGCAGATTAGCACAGCCACTGCGGAAAACAGTATGGAGTTTTCTCAAAAAAATAACAAAGGAACTGCCTTAGGACCCAGCAATTCCACTTCTGGGAATATATCCGAAGAAACCTGAAACATTGATTCACAAGAATATATGCACCCCTATATTCATTGCAGCCAAGATTTGGAAGCAGCCAAGTAAAAGAAGAGGAACATTTACTCTTTGCTACAGCATGGATGGATTTAGAGGGTATTATGAAAAGTGAAATAAGCCAGTCAGAGAAAGACAAATACCATATGATCTCATTTATATGTGGAATCTAACAAACTAACAAACAAAATAGAAACAGAGTTATAGTCAACAGACTGACAGCTGTCAGAGGGGAGGAGGGTTAGGAGGCTGGGTGAAAAAGATGACAAGATTAAGGGAGGGGGGAACCTCAGACACCAACATTATGGTGATTATCATAGGGAAGAGGGGTGCGGGGAGGTAGAAGAAAGTAAAGGGGGGGTAAATGGTGACAGGAGACTTGACTTGGGATGGTAAACACACAATACAATATACAGATGATGTATTATAGACTTGTACACCTGAAACCTATATAATTTTATTAACCGATATCACCCCAATAAATTCAATAACAAAATAAAACTGTGCATATGTGAAAAAAAGATTTAAATGCATCTCTAAAGGTCCTGAAAACACCTGTGCCCTGGCTGAAGGCACAATGCCGCAGTCATTCAGGATGCATTTCTCAGAAAGCACTGGCTGGGGAAATGATTTGCTGATTTGTTGGTATCCTGTAAGTGGAAACCGTGTAATCTCTGATGTTCAAAGCAAAAATACGCTTCTTTGCTTACTGGCTGTGTGGACCTAGGAGTTTACCACTAGCTGCAGTAACTAGGAAGTTACGCACCTGAACCTGTTCTTTCTTTCTATAAAATGGGGTGATGAAAATACTGATTCCATAGGATTCTTACAAGGATGAAATAGGATCATACAAAGAAGGGGCTTCACACAGTGACTGGCACATAATGAATGTCCTACAAAGAGTAAGTGATGGTATGACTATTACTGCCACCATGGTGAGCATCGCTACTTAGGACATTCGACAGTGAAATTAAAATGGTGACAGAAAGTTACAATGAGCACAGCATATTGAGAAGTCACTTGGGAAATGTGACAATATAAATGGAAAAGTATGTACAGCAAAGAGTGAACCTAAATAAAGTGCACTCAGAGCTCGTGTCTGACCAGCCTAAAAACCACAAATGGGAACGCCATTATTTCAGAAAGAAAATGTGTCTTATTCTGATGTTTATTTTCAGATAGGAATAACGTAATACCTGTTTTCATCTAAAGATACTGAGTGCCAATATGAGAACATCAAATATTCTCATTCCTCCCAGGAACTAGTTCAGTCCTAGAGAGAATAGGGCTTACCAGAGAAACTGGGACATCTGAAAATGGAAATGTAATCTTTAGATCTCCATGTTGTTTCTTGAAGTTTTTCCAGTCCCTCGAAAAGTTAAAAGAGGATCACCCTGGCAGTGAGCTGCACGTGTGAAAAACAAATACACAGCCTCATCCCGTGTTACAGTGATGGGCCGTTTAAAAATTGTACCATTTCTGTTTAACTGGAATTCGGTTGTTACCTTCCTTCGGGGAGCTCTGATTGTTTGTGTGTTTCAAACATTAGTATGGAAAGACCACGTCTGAGGCCTTCTGCAGGCGTCACTTGTATTCCTTTCATCCATAGGAATTTGCCTTCTTTTCAGCTTGTCTGCCACACACATGAAGTTCAGGACATCGTGGGCTGTTGCAAACTAACTCAGCAGCCTCTTTGACCAAGTGCCTGCCCCTCAATCCCGTCCGCTCTGCCTTCTTGGATTATCTCTTTTATTTAGCACTCACTCAGTAGAGACCTACACACGAGTGTGGGGACATACACACAGAAATGGGGCCCGTCCTTTCCTGCCTGAAGAGGTCGGCTGTCAACAAAGAATCCCGGCCTGTGGTCACTACCCCCAGGAGACCTGTGCACGACGCAGCAGGGGAGGAGGGAGCACAGAGTTTTGTGTCTCGGAGCAGGGTTGATAAATGAAAGCTTCAGAAAGATCCAGGATCTTTTCACAAAGTAGAGAAGAAAAGGGAGGCAGGAGAGGTGCAGAAAGGGTGGAGAACTGTCACCCAGAGGAAAGGGTGCATCTCACACCTGTAGTAAAAATCACTGCGGCACGGCACACTGAGGAGGCCAGCTGGCGAGGCTCCCTGCCCTTTAACCCCCGAGTTTATTGTGACTCGACATTTTGCTTTTCTCCCTGTATTACACACAACGCGAACAGAGCCCCACTGAGTTCTGGAAGGCAGGGAACGCTGTCATTAGCAGAGCTCGCTGAGCACAGGAGGTCATGCTCTCCATCCCTATGGAAGACACCTGACCTGTGCTTATGAGATTCCACAGAAGTACAGGCTGTCTCGGTCCTGACCAGGGTGCGGTCCCGCCAGTGACGCAGACCACTGCTGCAGTCCCAAGGACTATGTGTCCTGTGTGCCCTGTGTGTGCTCGCCGCATCCCGTCACGCAGCGCGCACTTGTCTCGCTAGGAGGGCTTTGCTGTAATTACAGTTGCACAATAACTGGTGCCTTTACACCCACTTTCCAGGCGCCTGTAATGAGGCCGCCCTCATTGACTCTCCGCAGCCGGGCCGGGGCCGCCTTCACAGTGCACAGCCTGTGCCGTTCGTGGGCCGCACTCTCAGGAGGGCCTGCTTGGTTAATGCCCTGCTGTTGCCGAGTTGAAATGTTTAATTTTTTTAACACGGGGTTCATATTTTCATTCTGCACCGAGTCCCACAAATGATGTAGCTGGTCCTGTCTGGAGGAATAGCTGAGCCCAGGTGAACCTCTGCCAAGCCCTGTCTCTGTGCCTGGGATGCTCTGAGTAGCGGCTGGTCACAGTGATCATTTTCATTTTCACATTCGTTCCCTTGGCAGGCTGACTGTCACAAACCTGAAAGTTCACACAACCCAAAAGCATTTTCACATCTGACTACAAACAACTGGTTCAACCAAAAGTGAAGCTTTGGCCTCGGCCACATGCCTCCATCTGCCAAGTGTACAGACAGGCTCCTGCCCTTCGAGCCTCCTTCCAGTTTATAAACAGGACTGTCCCCAAACACTGGCTCAAAACGTTTCCCATCCTGCAAACCTGACGTTATTCAGTGTTCAACAACTTCCTTAGCATTGTTTGATTAAGGGTGTGTGGAATTGCATCAGATGTAATAAAAGTCAAGCCCTGTAATTTCAATTATTCAACACTTGTACCAGAGCCGGTACCCAAGCAGCTCAGTGGCTCTACCTGAACTGCCGAAGGAACAGCCGGGGTGCCCAGAAAGGAGGGAAACTGTGAAATTATGTTCCAGCCATGACAGATCTGAAAGGGGCTTCCTCAAGGTAAGTGACAAAACAGCTCTGTACTATGCATTTACCTGGGGACAGCCCGTCACACAGCTCATTTTCTACCTGTTCACAGTGGATCCTGACACAGAACTATCACAGGGTCGGAAAGAATCGTTGGCCTCTCTCTCCGGAGGCCTGAGATCAAGTGTCCCTGGCCACATACCCGTCAGCTGGCATGAACATCCCCTCTCTTCCAGGCCTGAAGACAATTCAGACACAGTTGTACATGCAGGTGCTGTGCGCAGCAGCACAGGAAGGGAAGGAAGTTGGGGAGTAGTGAGGTGATGCCTCATCCTTACCCGTGCCTACAAAGAACACATGCCTTTTTATTTCCCTCTTGGTCTTTCTGAAGTCATCTCTAGAGACTGGGTTTCAAATGTGATTTTTACCTCATTGCTCAGACCCAGAAAATATTAATTCACGGCCTCACTCAAATTCACATTAACTTCAAACTGACAGCATAATCCAGCCACACTATGCTGTGTCCGACAGAAATCCCAGACAGAACAGGCCAGGGCCGGGCAGGGGACATGTAGGAACGGCAGCCACTGTCCTGTTCAGCATCCACAACAGCACAAACTCCTGAAAGTAACCACTCCTGTGCCTGGGTGAAATCCCCTCACAGTCCCTCAACTGCACGTTCACAGCACTCGAACACTTAATGACTGTCACAGGGCCTCTGCGATAATGAGCCACCTTCTAGCCCTCAGGCACCAGGGCAGCCTTCCTTTTGCAGGTATATTCTGATCCCTAACTTTACCTTGCTCATGCAGTTGGGAAAACAAATAATGTAAGTCAAATTCCTCATTTGGAAACTTACCTCTCCACATTCAGAAATTCTGAATTTTTGTTTCTAATTCATCGGTGGGAAATATTGGTCTCTGCAAGGTCACCCTGGAAATCTCGAAGCTGTCTCTATGCCCACTCCGCACATCTAAACAGAACCTACGGCCCACTTCCTTCAGCAAACTTCGGTGAATCACCTGGCACTCTCTCCAAGAATGCAATACATTCTTCCTCTTTCCCTTCTGGGAACTTCCAAATTTGATAGTTAACGTATTTCACTCACTTATGTAATAAATATTTATCAAGCACTCACTCCGTGGTAGAAACTGAAGGGTACAGGACTTGCCCCAGTCCCTGCCTGCCAGGTACCCCAGGTCAGTCTGAATGAGGCCTTTGAGTCTCCGAGCTCCTGAAACTCAAGCACCCAGCCTGAGCCACTGCCTTGTTCCACACGCATATTTGTTGACTAATGCAATGGGTAGGCTTCACTTTATAAACAGAGCCTTCTAATTAACAGAAGCACTCCACAGTCAAAGGGGGAAGTCCGGCGTGCTATTAGCCGAGCAGAGTTTGAAAATAAAAATCACTCTATTGACCTGCTCTGAAAAATGTTCCCACCTGCTGGTGGCTCTATGGCCAGGATGGGAAATGTGAACGGGCCTCTTTCTCATTTTGCTGCCTCAGAAACGGTCCCAGGCTCTGCTGCAATTTGTTGAGACACAGGTCTGCTCTCACCAAGGGCCTGGCAGAGCTTATTAATGTCAAAAACACTGCTCTCCTTCTCACACCCGTGGAAGCCGAATGTCACTGATATGACTACCTTGGCTGCTAGTGGGAACGGCACCTGTCTCACTTTCCTAGAATGCAGCTAGGTACAAATCTCCAGAGCAACAATTCACCCTTTCAAATTACAGAGCCCAGGAGCGGCCGAGTGGAGAGAATGCAGCTGGTACAAAACAAGAGAATCACAGGTGAAAACCTGGTTTGAACACAGCAACAGAGAATTGTTGGTTTAGCTTAAAATTCCATCTGAGCAGAGGCCACAAATACTCCGCAGGCTGCAGGGCTCTGTGTGGCATCTAAGGTATTGTTAAATACAAGGTCCCAAAACACTGTAATTCCACTACAGTGCAATCAGAGTCCTTCAGTATGCTGAGAAAAGAATGAATTCAACTGCTTAAAAATCCTTCCCTGAGAAACTAAGCATGAATTTTCTATGATTAAGTGAGAGGAGCTGAATGCCATATGAAATTTCTTTTTAAATGGTTATTCTGTTCAGAGTAGTTGCTTCTTAATGATGCTATCTTAATTTCCTCATAAACCTGTTTCATCTATACTCATCCAACATTAATATTTATTTTGTTCATTTAATTTTAAAGTATCCTTAAATTAAAGCTATCACAAATATTCTGCTGCTGAAGATAATTCAGCAGAGCACTACCATGAAGACATCAGGAAACGTGAACAGTGTGTTATAGCTGCAATAGGGCTGAATGAACACAATACTATTAACTATTTCAGTAAATTAAAAATAAGCCGTTCTAGAACGGGTTATAAAATCCACTGCTAAATGCATCTTTTTTAAACCTCTGTGCTTGTTCATCTTGGAATTCTTAACAGTGTAGATTTCACATAATAACGAAAATTATACTTAAGAACCATCTTGTGTTCCAATATTTCCCATGTACATGTTTTTTAACACTCTTCCCTTAAAATAAAGTCCTCAGCATTTAACCTATACAGGTTGGCCTGCAGAGATCTCACGATATATATATATGTCATGATATTGAACTTGCACCCCATTTAATGTAATATGGAACTACACTGTCTCCTGTTTCTTTTTAGGTTTCATAACATTGTAATATGACATTCTGCAAAACGCTCCCAACAAATGGGCTCGGTACAGCAGCAACGCCATTACCACTGCAGGAAAATTGCAATGGGTTCCTCTCCGGGAAACACCAAATCTCAAAATCCAACACACTAGCTCATAATTCATTTTCATGAAACCTTATACTGTCTGCAAATGTTATAGCTTCTTTGCACTTTTACATTTAGGGAATATGATAAAGAAAAGCAGCATGCGCCATGGGCATCCCGAATAAACCATTATAAATTCACATCCTTTGCCCTGATTTGGATGGGAGGCGGGGAGAAAAGCCCGTGAGTGCCCCACAGTCCTCAGGTGAAACCCCCCTTCCAGGTGCTCCGCATGCTGTGCCAGAAGCGAAAGACCCTCCACACACATATCCTTCTCTTCCTTTCCTAACCCCAGAAGTTGCTACCATTGCCAGCAATACCCTCACATCAATATCTGAGGTTTGTGTTCTAGTCATCAGAAACACTTTTAATTACATACTTTTCTTTTTAAAAAATCCTTTTTCTGAACTAAACCCAGGACTGAAACAGTGCTCTCTGCTTCAGGGCTCCCCAGTCCACACTGAATGCCTTCAGGTTCCCAAGGGGTCGCTTCTTCCTTTCCGTGCTCCAGGCTTGGTTTTGAATTTGAAGATTTGTTCCCATTCCTGGGCACCTGACAGGCTGTGATTTACATGTAAGAAGACAACTCCCAGGTTCTTATCGAGGAGTAAGGAGCTGCTTCTGCCCATCTCAGCTCTTCTCCAGGAAACAGACCGGAAAAGGGGGTTGGGGGATGGGAGGCAGATTCTCTCTGAGGCTACACAGATCAACACAGGTACATCCAAAGCAATGGAGGCAAATATAAAAAGGAGTATTACTGATTATCTTCTTTATTAATACTCACATATAACCTTTGCTTTTACAGAAAAGTCTACTTTAAAAGAATGCCTCCTTGTTTATATGCCCAGTGGGGCTTTCTGCTCCTTACTTTACCCCCCTCCAAATTACTCTATTACATGTTCACAGATACCACAAAAACTTTGTAAACAAGATTTGGGTTACTGGATCTTGATTTCATCAGTACCCCGCTTCGAAATGAAGGGCAGGTAGGAGAGAAGGTGAGACATGGGAGACAGGGGAAGGAGAAAGGCAGGGAGAGCCGGGGAGGCAGCTGGTCGGAGCTTTCAAGTCTCGCCTTTTCTGAGAAGTGTGTGTATTGCGACTGTCCCTTGAAATGCAATGGCTCAGGACACGACAGCAAGTGCCTGAGCGGTATTTACAGCGGACCCCTGGCGGAGCCCGCGGCTCCCTGGGTCGGGCCCAGCCGGGCCTCAGAGCCGGGGCTTGCGGAGCAGGGGCTTGCTGAGGTCCCTGACCTCCTGCGGGCTGTTCACCCTCTCGTAGCCCAGCACGGCCATGGGCTGGGCGCAGAACTCCTCCACCTGCTTGATCTGCTGGAAGGTCAGGGCCGTCCGCCAAGCGTTCGCGGCCTGCGTGGCGTTTCGCGCAGACACCACGAAAGGCTTGGAGGAGGAGCCCGAGCCGCTGGTCATGTTCAAGGCAAACTGCTCCATGTCGGGGCTCACCAGCAGCCCCACGAAGTCGTACACCCTCCGCAGCGTCTTCACGGGGTCCCCCACCAGGTCCTCGTACCGCACCACCAGGTAGTGGCCGCGCAGCCAGTCGGGGGGCCGCAGGGCCGTCTGCAGCGTCTTGGCCATGCTGTTGCAGATGACCTCCATGGCGCCCAGCGCGTGGTAGTCCGCCGGGCCGCCCGCGCCCTCCTTCTTGAGGCCCAGCTTGTGGCCCGGCGCCTCCAGGAAGGGCATGCGATGGGCCCGCGGGTCCCGGCTGCGCACCACCTGCAGGCTCTCGCGGATGAGCCCGTGGCGGGAGCGGATCCGCGAGCTGGCCACGGCGCGAGGGTCTCGCACCAGGTGGATGACCTTGAGGTCCAGGGCCGGGTCGCGAAGCAGCGGCGCCAGCACGGCCACGTCGAAGACGCGCACGCCCTTGATGACCAGCGTGCGGTACTTGCGGCACTCCTCCTCGAAGCGCGCCAGGCGCTGCGGCGGGCACTTCTTGCACACGCGGTCGTCCACCAGCCCCACCACCTCCTTGCGATAGGCGGGGCAGAGCGGCGACGAGCACACCACCTTGTTGGTGGCCGCGCCGAAGATGCCCAGCGTGGTGAGGTTGCGGCCCCCGCTGCCCGCGGGGCTGTACAGCTGGAAGACCGAGAGGTCGCAGCGGTAGAGCGCGCTCAGCATGTCGCGCGCCGCCCCCTGCAGGGACACGGCGTCCCCGGGGTACAGCTTCTGCCACACGTGCCACACGGGCTCGTAGAGGAAGAACACCTCGGGGTTCTGGTTAAAGAGCTCCCCGAAGAAGGACGAGCCCGAGCGCCACGTGGTGAACACGTACACCAGCTGCCGCTTGACCGCGCCGCCGGCGCCCCGCGTGCTGTTGCCGGGAGGGGCTGCGGCCCCCGCCGCGGCCGCCGGAGCCGCCCCTAGGCCGGCGGCGGGGGCGCGGGGCACGGGGCGCGGGTCCGAGCGGGTGTGCGCGCGGCGGGGCTCGGCCGCAGGCGGCCCCGGGCGCCCCCAGCCGTCCGCGGCCATCGCTGCCGCGGCCCCTAGCGGCCCGTCGGGGCTGCAGGGCTGCAGCGGCTCCTTGTGCCACTTGTAGTCCAGGAGGTTGAGCATGGTGAGGACCAGCAGCAGCGCGTAGCCCGCGCACAGCACCAGCGCCTTCCTGCGGAACACCTTCATGCCGAGCGGCGACGCGGGCCAGCGGCGGCCCGGGCGCCGGGGCCACGCCGGGAGCAGGGCGCGCGCGGCGGCGGGCGCGGCCGGGGGCGGCGGGGCGGGCGCGGCGGGCGGCGGGGCCCCCAGCGGGCTGCGGCTCATCACAGGCGCAGCCCGGGCCCGCGGCGCGGCGGCGGCCCCGCAGCCCGGGAGGGGCGCGCAGCGGGCCGGCTTCGGGCGCGAGGGCTCGGGCCGCGGCTCCGAGGCGGGCGCGGCAGCAGCGGCTGCTGGTCCCCGGCGCCCAGGACCGGCTCTCCCATGGCAGCGGCTCCGAGAAAGACCTGCGAGGGTAAGGCGAGTAAGCGGGCGCGCCTCGGTCCCCCCGCCCCCTCGGGTCTGCCTGGCTCCCCAGCTCACCTGGAGCCGCGGGCGCGCCCCGGAGCGGCCCGGGATCGTGGCCCGGCGGGCGGTCCTGCGGCTACGTGTTCCTCGACTCCCCGCGCGCTGTCTTCCGCTGGGTGTCCCCGCGCCTCCGAGGGGGCCACGGGGCTCGGCAGCCCAAGCCCTGGGCAGTTTCCGGGAAGCGGGCGCCCTGCGGCTGGGGAAGGGAAACTTTCGCGCGGCCAGGAGCTCCGCTCCGCGCTCCGCGCAGCCCGGTGCGCCCGGCTCCAGCTGCCTGCCCCCGCCTTCTCCGGAGCGCGGCTTCCTTCCTCGCCCCAGGCGCCGATGCCCACTGGGGAAGGTGGGGGGAGGAAGCTTAAACGACACCCAGCTCCCGGCAGAGCGGCTCCCCCTCTCTCGCTGCCGGCCTCCGCGCCCCGCCTCTCCCCATCTCTCCGGCGACGGTGGATGGCGAGCCCCGCGACCCTGCAGCGGCGGCTGCAGCCCCGGCTTCTTCCATCACCCGGAGGATGCTCGGGCGGGCGCTGCCGGCAGCCCCGCCGCCGCCTGGCCGGAAGCACCCGACACCCAGCCCTCGGCTAAGACGCCCGGGCCCGCAGCACCCCCGCCCGCGCCGATCCCGGCACCAGCCGCTCCAGGCCGACGAGGTCCGGGGCGCGGGAAGCCCCACCGCCCCCGCGCGAGAGCGGCGCCGGAGGATGCTGCCGCGGACTCCCTGCGCGGCGGCTGCGGCGGCCCGGCCGGCCCTGCGCGGCGCTGCCAGGCGGCCCCGGGTTGGTGCGCGCCGCCGTCCGTCGCCGCGGCTCCTCCCCTGCGCTGCGCCGCGCCGCCCTCCCCGCCGCCCTCCCCGCCGCCCCGCGCCCGCCCCCCGCCCCCCGCCCCCCGCCCCCCGCCGTGCCTGCGCCCGCCCGAGGCGGACGGGGTGGGCCCGGGTCCGCTGCGGCGCTGCTGGGGTCGCCGCCCCGCGGCCGAGGCCGTCACACCCTGCGCGGGGCTCCGGGGCGCGGGGCGGGGCGGGGCGCGAGCTCTGGGTAATGGGCTTGTGCGTGCAGCTGCCGGCTCGCCAGCTCGTTTTTGCTCTCGGGAGGAGGAGGTGATCAAGTTTGGGCAGAAATCGGCCAGCGGCCGCCGGCTCCGCTCGCCCCGGGGGGCGGCCCCGCTCGACCCCTCCGGGACCGAGGACGCAGCCTCGCGCCGCGGCGCCCCGAGGCCGCCGAGCGCAGGCTCCCGGTGCCAGCTGGCCCGGGGCTTCTCCTTCACCGAGGAAGTAATAAATCTTTCCCACCCCGAGGTCAAAGACGCCGTTTTCCAGGGACCGTGCCGCGGTGTCGTCTCCAGGCTTTCCTCCGCCTGTGGACAGGGCCTCTCCGCGCTCCTGACGCCCCCGCAGATGCGCTGCCGTCTCGGCCCGAAGGCTGCGACCGCTGTGACTCACGCCCCCGGGAATGGGGGTGCGGGGAGGTGACCCTTTGTTTTAATTTACAGTAAAATGCTTGCCTTGTTTCTTGGTCTCAGAGATGCGATCAAACGATTTGACCCTAAAGGAATCAAGGGTGTTGAAGTAGATCATTTTTAGTTGGTTTAATACTTAAACATAATGAGAGAAACCTCTCCCCACCCCCCAAGGAGGACCAAGTTATGCCTCAATTTCATCCCTAAAATGGGACAATTGTAATCGCCTCCAGTAACTGCAGGTGATGAGCGTTAGGTGCCCAGATGATTAACCCACTTGAGGCCTTGGCAGAACCACGAGGGGCCCTGAAGCTCACGGGCCAGGTAGATGCTCAGAACCGCGCAAGGCCTTTTGTTTGCCTCCTAGTCCCCAGGAGTTTTCCAAAGTTTGAAAAAGTTAAGGGAAACTTATTTTTGTATATGTTAGACAGCCTCTCCCAGCCAGAGGATCAAACGTTGCTGTTCGCACCATTAGTCTTCCCTTAGTTTTGTAGAGTCTAAGTGCAAGGGCTCTGAAAAGTGGCTTGACTCCTGTGGGTTTTCAGGGTTCAAAGAACTTGACTTAACCCCGTTTTCCAGGAAAATCCATGATGCCACGAGCAGTGTTCATAGGATCTTCCCCGCTGTGGTCCTGACAGAGTGAGAGGAGGCGGCTGTTTATGGAAACCGTGCAGATAGGGGGAGAGCAGGGCTGGAATTTCATATGCAGCTTTCTCCAGCGGCTCAGCATTGCCTCGGGGAGCCCTTAGGACGGACAGACGTTTTAATCCCAGTTTGCAGATGAAGGTGGTAGAGTTTAATTGAGTGACTTCCCATCTCTACACTTCTGGACCCACCTGCCTCCCTCACCTGCTGTCTCAAATGTCCCTGTCCCTTCTTCCCTCTACCCTTTCCCCACAGAAACTGCAGTTTGTTGTCAGAGAGGGAGTTGGGGAGAAGAGATAACATCTCAATCTTAGTATTCAGCATGATTCCAAAAAAATTATTTCTAATAGTTCTAAGTAGGTCTCCTGCTTTGTGATTGCTTGAAAAGCACATGAATTGCAGTTGTTTGATGTAAGGATCCTTTTTAAACAGTTGTTTGCATGGCAACAATTTTGTGGCAGTTTTGTAATACTTTATTACAGTTGGCAAAAGAGTAAATCCATTTGCCAGGCGCCCCCACAATGAGTGCTCAGCTGGCATAAACTTACGGGTTCCCGAACCTCCACCCTCTCCTTGCTAGCAAACTTTTCACCATTTTTGTCCAGAAATTCTTTTTTTTTAATTTATCTTTATTGTTGAAAGTATTACACATGGCCCTCTTTACCCCGCATTCACCCCCTTCCCCCACTCCTGCCCCTCCTCCCAGGCCTTCCTGGCAGTATTGTCTGTGTCCGTGGGTTATGCATATATGCATATAAATCTTGGTTTATCTCTTCCCATGTCCCCTACCCCCTTCTTTCTGAGCTTAGTCAGCCTGTTCCATGCTTCCATGTCTCTGGATCTACTTTGTTCATCAGAAATTCCTTTCCCTTTAATTCACTTATCCTTGTCGCACAGTAATGACCCAGGCATACATCGTAATAATCTCATTGGCAGAGGAGGTCCTGCCCCAGGCCTGTCTTCAATTTCAGCTCTTTTCCATGATGCCCCTCACTATCTCTGGTGTCTGTAATATGGAAAGGAAACTGCTGTTGGAAACTTCCTGTGGCTTTTTCCTAATCCTGAACAAATAGGGGCCCTGACATTTGGGGGTGCTATAGGCCCATCAACCAGCCTGTGGAATATAGCAGAGAGATCTTTGAAGACCTTCCTAGTCTGAATTGGGAGAAGATGTAAGACTGAGTTGCGTGCACAGTTCCCGTCAAGGCTTGTCTGTATCGACAGGGACCTGCAAGATTCACCTTTGGGGAGTATCTGCCCCTGGGCTCCAAGGTAAATTCAGTCACTCATATTTTCAGCAAATAATGCATTTTCAATGGAACTTGAATGCACAGAATTGGATTAATCATAATTCTTGATTTAAAACATGCTGTCATCATGAGTCCAATGGTGGACCTTTTATATTTTACATGATTTTAAGTAATATATTGAACACATCAACCCATGATAGAACACAGAAACTCCAGATGTAACCACTCTAGTTAATTTTGTTTAAATATTTAAATGAAATGGTCAAGTTTTGGGGGGGCGGGGATAGGGGAGAACTTTCCTTAACTATCAAAAAAAGAAATAGCCTGGATAGTCGTACAATTATTAAGAAAATAAAGCAGTCGTTTAAAATCTTCATGTAAGAAAAACAGCAGGCCCAGAAGGGAGTCCTACTGGCCTCAAGGGCTAGATAATTTCTATCTTATACAAACTCTTCCAGAGAACAGAAAACAAAGGAATGCTTCACCAACTCATAGTAACAAGATGGATAATAACTGGAGGGGGATTTCAGTGTAGAAAATAGGCCCTTTTCACTGATTAATGTATACATAAAACTCATAAACAAATCTAATCGAGTGTGGGAATAAAGACTACACTACAACCAGGTTGGGTTTATCCCAGGAACATAAGGATAACAACACTAACAAATATTTACTGAGCACTTACAAAGTGCCAGGCGCTGGTCCAGCTCTGCGGGTGCAGAAGTGGGACAGGCAGGCCTGTCCCTACACTCACGGTATCTGCACTCTGATGTGGGAGATGTTCAGTGCACACAGATAAACGGATGTGATTATCTTAGAGAACGGCAAGTGCTATGGAGGAGATACTGTAGATCAATTTGCAGAGAGCGGCTGGAAGCATCTGTAAATCGGGGAGGCGACCAAACATAGAGAAAGAAGGAAGCCTGGTGAAAATGGGGGGCGGGGGGGGACGTGACATGCAGACGGTACAGCAAGTGCAGAGGCCTGAGGTGAGAACGAGGTTGCCATGTTTAAAGAATAGCAAGAGAGTTGGTGGGGCTGGAGCCCTGGGACAGCGATGGCCATGGCCACCTAATTGAGGTATGTCCTGGTTTGCAATACCTGAAGGGATATCCTTAACTGTAGACTTTAAAATGCAATTTGTTAATGAGCACAAAAAGGATGTTATGAGAGAGGTGTGCTCTTGGGAAGAGGGCTTATTTCAAGAACGTAAGTACTGTAGCTAGTTATCAAATGCGCCACCCTGGTGGTGTCCTTGTTTGAGCACCACTGTCCTCCCCAGACTCCAGCTGGACATGCTCCACCTTTCATCATCTTCGCCCCTCTTTAGAGCCAGCTCAGCTGTAGACGTCCTGGGTTTCACCCGGCCTTGATGGTTGGCACCAAAGCCTTGGAGTTTCTTCCTGAAGTTTTTCCTTCTGGACGTCAGTAGATGAGGGCGAGCTAACCTGGCCGTGACTAGATACACTTTCTCTAGTCCGCCAGCCAGTTCTCTGCTACCTGTAGCCGGCGTCCTCTTGGGCTCTGCCTGCCCCCCATCCGTTCTCCACAGTGTCTGAACCACCCCGCCCTACTGCATGTGGCTTCAATGAGACCTTTGGCCCAGATACCCCTCCTCCCCCTCCTCCCAGGGGTCATATATGTGACCCAGGCTAGCAAGTTAGATGTTCTCTCCATGAAAGTTCCATTCATTCCTTCATTCAGTCTGTTTGTATTGAGTTCCTACTGTGTGCCAGGCAATCTGAATCTCCATCAGAAAGACCAAAAGATGGAAAACAGTTGCTGCCCTCTCATCCCAACAGCGGAGCCCTAGAGAGATGTCCCATTATTTTTTCAGAAGGGACCTTGTCCCTTGTAAACCTATTATGTGGCTTTTCTTTAGATTCTGTGAGCTACTCCAAATGCATCCACAAATTTCTCCCTTTTCCCCATTAAATTCATCAGGGTCAGTTTCTGTTACTTACAACCAAAAATTCCTAATTGCCATAGTGGCTTACTGCCCAATTATAGGTCTGGTTTCACTCCTGCTTTCTCTTTGCACCGTATTCTCCTTCAGCCCTTACAGCAGTGCTTTCTCTTTTTAGTTCCCACCTTTAAATTCTAGTATCCAGCCAGCCAGGGACCCTAAAGAACTCTAGTCCGGTCCCCACATCAGCATCAGTGACCTCACCACTCACACCTTGGCCTGGCCCTATTTGTCACCAACAATAGCTAACCTGCTCACTATTTTTTTCTATTTTTCTAAGAGTTTTTTGTTTTTTTTTATTGTTGACACTTTAACCCCTGACTCCATTAGCCACACAACCAGGACTACTCTCTACACTAATTAGTATTCCTTTTTAGTCCGATTTATTTCCACATCTAATTATTAGAGACCACATCTAATCATTAATATCTCCTAACTTCTGGTCCCAAGGACCTGCTGGGCTATTTTATTATTATTTAATTATAACCCCCCTATGATGTGAGGTGTCCCACAAAAATAAATACAAGAAAATTAACCAAAGGAAAAATAACAAGAAGCCAGAGGCATGTATAACAATATGGTCTGTATAACAATTTATTCCATGAGGTCCTGTGCAATTGCTAAAGGTGAGTCTACATTTTTTTTTTTAAAAAAGTCTCTGAGCTTCCTAGTAGCAAGAGTAAAGAAGGAAAGTTGCTCAGGAGATTAACAGCTTTGCCTACCGTAGAGAACTAAGAAAAACTGTTATCCTCTATTGTAACCTTAATTCATGTGGTTTCTTTGTCAACTACTTTATTCACAATACTAGTGCATTATGTGGCATATAGGTGCTCAATAAACCTTTCGGCTGACTTTCTGTGGGTCCTTATAAAAAGAATATGTCCTTAAATATGTCTCTACAATTTATAATGAAAATGACTCTAGAGTTAGGGCAGAAGGTGCTGGCTCTTATAAGCCCAATCAGTGCAATCTAGTGGCTTCATGTCGATACTCAGTTCACTAAAGCAGTTTTTGTGTGGACTCCACCCACCACTCTGATGGTCTGGCCTGCTGGCCTATCCCTTCTGGCTACATGAAGCTGTTTATCACGTCAAAGTGCGTAGGGATGAATACCTCCTAGGGAAAGGCTTCTTGGGGAAACTATTACCTGGAAACAAGAAACCCAGCTGCTGTCATCTGTTTCCACATCTCCCCTGGCTGTCCGCTCAGGATCCCAGCTCTCATGGCTTATGAACATGGGAAAACAGGCCTGAAGCTGGGAGCATGCAGTGTGCCCCTCAGCCTGGGCTGGAGCTCCAGCCGGCAGGAATTCCTCCTTGGGGTAAACAGGTTCTCTCCATGGAGGGCCTTTCCCCTTACAGGCGGTGCTTGGAAGCCATCCCTCCCTGTATCCACTGAGAGGTGGCCATCCGCCTCACCTCACTGTGGGCCATCTGGACCCACCCCTCACCTAGGACTGGTCATTCAGGAGAGGTGACTCTCACTGTATTTTGAAACAGAGTACTCGAAAATGTAGAGAAGCGTTGGTGCTGAGGTTTTAGTCCATGATCAGAAATGCTTTAAAAATAATCAGCCAGTCACCAAGTCAACTGTCGTAAGGAAGCAGAAATAGCATCACATCAGCAGAGACTTTGTGGGACATCACATGGCTCTGCAGTAATCGAAGTCTGTTTAGAACAGATAAAGGATGTGTCGTGCGCTACTCCATGCCTTCCATGCGACTTCCACCTCAGTAACCACAGCAGCTGATAAAAGGTTGTCAGCTGGAAAGCTCTCTCTGTATTGACAGAAAGAATTAAGTTCCTTGAGATTCAGAAACAAGATACAGTGGCTCATCTACAGAATTTGGAATCAGCCCTGGATTCAATTTCCTACAAGTTTACTTACTAGTTCTATGTTCTTGGATGATATATGTAATCTCTGGAGCCTCAGTTTCCCATCTGTAAAATAGGGGTCATAGTAGCTGTCTCGTAGAATGGCTAGAAAAAGCTGGGAGAGTGGAGGGTGGGGCACACGGCATGGCATGTTGCCGTAAGTGAATGAGGACTCCTGCTCCCACTCCAGGGAACGGCCTCTTCTCGGGAGGAACGAAGCAAGTTAACAGAGCTCAGCGTCCACGAGAAGAAAGGGTGCCATGTCACTCTCTTTACCCCTTTTTTGTTTGAGACATTGGGAATTTGGTTTGGTGGGGGCTTTTATTCGGGACAAGGGTGGTTCTGGTCGAGGTTTGTAGGGGCAGAAATGTGGGGAAAGTGTTCAGCTGAGAACAGGGCAGATGGGGCTTGTCACAGTGGGAGGTTCACTGGCCTTGACGTCCACTGGGCCTTGCTTCTCCAAGTGTGGTCAGTGGACCAGCTGCATCGGGGTCTCCTAAGAGCTTGTTAGAAACGCAGAATTTCAGGCCCCAGACCTCTTGCATCAGAATCTGCATTTTATAAAACCAAATTATATCAGCAGTTATCCACAGAGCTGTTTCATTTGAATATTTAGCCAGGTGTTATAGGAATAACAGTAAATTTAAAAAATTCAAGACATAGAGCCTGGCCTCCAGAGGCTTGCCTGTGGAGGCAGAGAGACAAAAAGGGTGCAACGAAGTCCGTCTTTTAACTCTCACATTCAAGACAGTCTTAGAAATAGAACTTCAAGGTAGTACAAGATTCACTCTAAAACTGAAAGAAGTCTGCTTCTAAATGTCATTTTCCTGCTTTACAAGTGAGTTTCCAAAGATTGGATACTTGATCAGAAAACAAAATCTATGCAGGAGACATATTGATAACCTAGTCCAGTCAAAAAAAAAATGCCCAGAGAAAAATAGGGCCCAGTAAGAACATGTGGGTTCATTCAAGGAATGTTTACTGAAGATCCTGAATAACTAAAGATCGGGACTAACCACCTACAACAAATAGCTCAGGGTAGCTGGGAGGGTGGACGCTGGCTCTGGCCCTTCTGTTGCACAGGGTCACCGGGCGGCTGGTGGAGTCTGCTCCGGGAGCGGCTGCTGGCCCGCGCAGTGCAGATTTGAAAGAGACTGCCCCCTGCCCCTCCTCCCCGCCCGGGCACAGCCCCTTGCCAGGCTGCGCAGCTCCTGAGCAGATGCCGAAGCTTTAAAGGGCCTGCTCTTAGCACAAAAATAAGTAAAATAATATTTACAAATTTCCAGAACTAGTCCATCACACTCAACTATGGTATTTACCAAAAGCAATAAAAATAGCAGCTTTGCTTGCATTAAACAGAATGAAAAAGAAATTAGGGCGGTATTTAATTACAGCAGCAACACACTGTGACATCAATTTTCCCTGAAGAAAGACGAGTGCCTTGTGCAGGCATGAGTCTCGGTACGCGTTGCCACAGACAAAAGCAAATTCCATTCTAGGCCCTGTGATCTCCATTCTCATAACTGTGATGCAGAAACAGCAATTTTCCGCAGGTGACCTCTGTGCTCGCGGCTCTGACGTCTGCAGTGTGTGTGAGTGAGCGGAATGGGACAGTTTCATACCTGCGTTGTTTTGGCAGGCACAAGAGATAAAGTCCGGCAGGAGGAATTAGAGAAAGAAAGTAGCTGCCCACCTGAAGAGTTCGTCCTGATCTCGGCTCTGCAGGTAGTCCCCCCCCACGCACCGCCTCACCTCTGCCGGCGGAGCTCTCAGTAACCGGTTTTAAGTTAACTCTGTCCTCTGGCGCAGATCTTGCCTCGTTACCTGCTGAAAAGCTGGATGCAGTTTTGGCTGCGAGTGTAACACCTCGTTGGTCCTCCGATGCCGTACCCAGGTCTCCTCGCAGTCACCACAGAGCGCGGTTTAACTTACTTCAAAGGAGCACCTTTCAGCTCAGGCACATCCCGCCACACCCTTTTCTGGAGCCCAGAATGTTTCCCGATTTGTTGAGCTGTTTTCCTTTGTTTGTTAGCTGTCTGTTTTTATGCAGGATTTCATTGTTAGGACACAACTTGTTATGCAGAAAAGTCCCTTCTGCTAATCCCTGTCCCACTTGCAGTCTTGGGAAGGCAATCTGCACGTCGCAACCCGGCCGGCATGTGAAAACATTGCTTTCTTCAACCCCAGCCAGTGCCCGGCTGTCCTCTATTTCAGCACCCAGTTGACTTGAAATTTCAGTACAGCTTAAGAAATTAGGAATTTATTGTACTGAGATATCTGTTTTGATTTTTACAACAAACACCTAGGTGCATCCACATTTATCTTTTTGTAACTATTTTAATAATGGATAATTTGTTTCATTTTCCCCCAAATGTTCCGTGTCCAGAACTAGGAGACTGGTGGGCTTTAGACCCACTGCTTTAGTTCATGGCTTTATACTCTTGAGGGTACCTGGCCCTGAGCGGGTCTGCCTGGGCCGGCCGGTAGTGTGTGGGTTCTCACCTTCACGCAGGAAAGATTTCACAGTGCGAGTCCAGGTGATTATGAGGGAACATTTATTAAAGCTGGGGATGTGAATCAGGAAGGGCTGGGGAATGAGCCTAGGCTGGGCTGCTTTGGCTCACTAAGAAGTCAGGGAAAAGGGGGCCTTGGGGACAGGCTCAGGGGGGTTGTCTGGAATGAACTGCCACTGCCCATCGCTGCCCTGGTTGCAAGTCTTGTGGGGTCCCTTAGAATTTAGGAGATGTGCCCGGCCGGGAGTGGCTCAGGTGATCAGGGTTCGATTCCCGGTCAGGGCACATGCCTGGGTTGCAGGCTGCAGCCAATCAATGACTCTCTCATCATTGATGTTTCCAGCTCTCTCTCTCCCTCTCCTTTCCTCTCTCTGAAATAAATAAAGATATATTTTTAAAAAAAAAGAAGAAGAATTTAGGAGATGTGCCTGCGGGGAAGAAGTGGGGAAAGAGGGGAAAAGGAAAGGTGTGTGCTCTGGGTCCTGTCTTGAGGCTTTTCTCTCTCTCCTGCAGGCAGAGAGAGATAAATCTTAGGGGAGGTCTCAGGGGAGGGTTTGAGCAGAATATTCATCAGTTTTCCAGGTGTGCTCCTTCAGGACTGTGGTCTCCACTGATTGGTCAGCTCCAGGGCACAACCGGTCCTGACATCAACCACCTGTTTTTGCTGCTTTTCTGGTCTGGAGCTGACATACAACTGAGGCTTAGATGTTATCTCTGGGACGTGACCTTCTGTATCTGCTGCAAATTGCTGGGCCAGTTTGTGCAGCCGTCTGTCTCAGTTTCCCTGTTTCACGTGGCCTGCTCGCCGGCCTGGCTCAGTGACGGAGAAGCCTTGTTTGGCCTTTGCCACTTCCTGGACTCTATGCCCTGAGAATGAAGGTTTAATGGGCTACACCACAGCATATGGTATTTTTCTTAACAAAAATGCTCCAGAGAATGGCAGTTTTGCAGCTTATTTTATGCACAAGAATCAAAGGAGGTGGAGGCAGCCTAGGGCGGGCTACATGAAACCCACTGGTGGTAGATAAGGAGGAAGGCAGGAGCAAGCAAGGCAGGGAAACCTCTGGGGTTGGGTAAAGAGTAAAAGGGAGACACATGCTTCTTCTGCATTGAGGGGTACAGGATAGTTAACAATTAACATTTACAGGACACAGAGATTATTAGATGGGCCAGCTACAGAAACCCAGGTATAGAAACCTGGGTACGGAGACTCATCAGGGCAGGGAGCCCCGGATACCCAGCAAGGGGGGCAACTGGGAAAACAAGAACCGTGTCCCCAGGGTTCCCCTCTATCCTCCCCCAGCACAGCGCTGGTCCTGTGGTTTAGGCCCCTGAGCATCTCCTCCCTGAAGATAACATCCAGGCCTCAGCTGTATTTCAGCTCCAGGCCCAGATAAGCAGCAAAACCAGACCAGCCCTGACATGGCTGCCTCAGAACCAGCTTCATTGACTGATGACCCCGCCCTGTCACCGACCAACCAGTGGAGACCACGGCCCTGAAAGAGCACCCCTGGAGAGCTGATGAATATTCTTTTTTTTTTCTTTTTAAATATATCTTTATTGATTTCAGAGAGAGGAAGGGAGAGGGAAAGAGAGGGATAGAAACATCAATGATGAGAGAGTCATTGATCGGCTGCAGCCCACAACCTGGGTATGTGCCCTGACTGGGAATCGAACCCTGATCGCCTGGATCCTAGGTCGATGCTCAACCGCTGAGCCACGCCCGGCTGGGCAAGCTGACGAATATTCTATGGAGACCCTCTCCTGAGACCTCCCCTAAGATTCCCACCTGCAAGAAAGAGATAAATACGCTCAGGACAAAGGACCCAGTGTGCGCTCCCCACCAAGGGACCATGCCAGTGCCATCTCCCTCCCCCTGCTTCCCTCCAAGGGACCCCACCAGACGTGCAACCAGGGGAGCAGTGGGCAGCGGCAGTCATCCCTGGCTTACCCCCTGAACCACCTCCAAGGCCCCTGAAGCAGCCCCGCCTGGGCTCTCCTGTTCCATCTTCTATGTGCTTTCCTTGTCTCACTGTCCCGAGTATATTTTTTCTGCCATCATGGGCCCAATACCCTTTGACTAAGTGCCATGTAGCCCTTCCTTTTGGGTATCCCCATCTCCCATCCCCTTTCCTTAGGTAAATTCTATTTGTCTTTACCCATTGTCTGAGATGGCAACTTAGCTGCCTGCACACCACCGATGTTAACCTTTCAGAGATGGTGTTCGGGAAACAAGACAACCAGGGGCTCTGTGGGCTCTGCTCTGGTGGGAGATTGTGCCCTGAGGGGTCTGGAAAAAGGTGGATCACTCTGACATTCCAAAGGTATGTTATCTGAGATGCAAAAAGACAATAGACAGGCTCGGTTAGGGTAAATATTGACCTTTGTCAAGGGAAGATACCTGCCTGGGACATGACTATGCGCCATGACTGGCTTTTGGTTAGGAAGTTTTCATTTCAGGCCATCCTGTGTGGTTCCTTTAGGTCTCTAAGTTTGCAAGGCCAGCATGCAGGCCTCCCCTGAGCTGTCAGGTTAGCATGCGCCCGCCAGTTTCAAGTCATATG
Organism: Miniopterus natalensis; assembly: GCF_054644295.1. Taxonomy (NCBI): domain Eukaryota; kingdom Metazoa; phylum Chordata; class Mammalia; order Chiroptera; family Miniopteridae; genus Miniopterus; species Miniopterus natalensis. The sequence goes on along the minus strand of NC_142086.1, from coordinate 3,755,866 downwards.
CATGGCACTGTTCTGGAAACTTGTATCCCTGGCCCATTTAATTCTGTCCATGACAATGTGGAGGCTGCAGCATCTTCACGTATTTGTGGCATTTTTGCTTGTGTCCCAGATCAGAGACCTTGAGTCCTCTCAAATTTTGCTCTTCCGCTTGGCACCCATGTTGGAGAAGAACCGGGAGAGAAGGTGCCATTTGGTGTGTCTCGGCTGAATGGCATCGTTTCTGTAAACAGCTGGCTTTGCCCACGGTGGCCATCGCCGTGGGTGTTTAGGAAACTTCCATCTCACATAGGCAGGCAAGTGCTCACTTAGGTCTGCTGGAACGCTTAGGACATGTGCTGAGTAACTACAAATATGCCCACAGCCTGCCCCTTTGACAAGCCACACGGAAACCTCCTGCACAGACTTTATCCAGCCGGTGGTTCAGGGCAAAGTGCTGGGCACGCACTGTGTGCACCGGGCTCACATTTAGTCTGATCCCACAGTCCCTCCCGGCTCGAAGGCTTTACCCCTGGGACCCCTCACATTGCCGATCCTTGCTGTCCATAGAAAGTAATTGTCACCTGCTTTCCCAATCATGCTTCACTCTCAAAACAATTCACAGAAGCTTGGCCTTAACTCTCCCACCAGGGAAGGATGGAAACTTCAAGAAGACTGGAAATGAGGCACTAATATTGCCCGTGAACAGCAGGGTCCAGTAGAATTTTAGCAACTTATGACCTGGTGTTCCCCAAGAACCGCTGGATGCCTAGCCCTGCCCTAGGCCTACACAGAAAGCAGAGCCTGAGAGTGCAGAACAGGCCTCCTCCCTTCCCTCCGCATCCACGCATTCTCCCCCAGTCTCTCCCGCACAACCGCCACCTGACTGGTAGCAAACGGGCACCTAGGACGGTGGGCAATGTGAGAAACAGGCAAATGTGCTGAAATTGAGCTTCACCATGGACTGCAGGGTAGAAATGCAACAAAACAGAACGGAAATTATTAAATTCTAGTTAGATTAAAGCCTATAAAAGGCTTAGACATGCTCTCTCTTTGTTAAAAAAAAAAAAAAAAAAAAAAAGGAGGGAAGATTAGCAAGAATTGACAGACCAGCCTGAAACTGAAATTGAGAATCAATCCAGGGGATGAACAGGGGCCACATGCGAACCCGTCAGCCCAGGGAGGCCTGCAGGCAGCCTTGCAAACTCAGAGACCTGACGCAACCACACAGAATGGTCTGAAATAAAAACTTTTTAACTAAAAGCCAGTCATGGCGGGTAGTCATGTCCTAGGCTGGCGTCTTCCCTGACAAAGGTCAATCTTTACCTTGACTGAGCCTGTCTGTTGTCCTTTTGCATCTATAATAAGATATTGTTGGAATGTCTAAGTAATTTTCGTTTTTCTGGACCCCTCAGGGCACAGGTACTGCTCCGTGTAGACCATAAATCCCCTCATTGTGAGAGTTCATTGTTGACTGTTAACAATCCTGCACCCGCCTAAGTAAGTGTGTGTCCATCACTTTACTTTTTATTCAGTGCCCAAGTTCCCCCCCTTTGCTTTCTCCTGCCTCCCTATCTATCACCAATGGATTTCATGAAATCCACTTATGGCTCCTCTTTTGATTGTAGTGTATAAAATATGGGGCAAAACTGCCATTTTCCTGAGCACTTTCTCAATCCGTAGAGGTTTTGCTTCCCAGAAATTGTCGACAGTTTGGCTCAAATAAACTCACAAAATTCTTCACAGGTTCGAATGTTTCTTACGTTGACATGCCTTATTATCCTGAAAATGATCCCACACACTATGAGTGGGGGGTCCGAGCCTTTAAGAAATGCTGCCCCAGAAATTCAGTTTCTCAAAGACAAGGACAATATTTTATGAGAAATGTAACAATTCAAAGGTAGACATATTGCCACTTAAGAAGTCAATCTAAATACTTTATAATGCCACCCTGTACATCTTTGAAACTGCTTTAGAACTCAGCACAAGTGCTTTGCACGTGGATTGCACAGAACAAATACTTGTTGAGTGAATGAATGAAGAAATGTACAAACACCCTAGATGTAAAATTGACTTTGCAACCTTCCTCCATTTAACTGCTTCATTCACCTGTAGTGGTTCAGTTCCGCATCTCCCTAGCACAATACAAATTGTGCCCATGAATTCCTTCCCTCGGCAGTGCCTTCCCATCCTAGGAGCCTAGGGACAGCACCTGACAGGATTTGACTGGGGTCAGAAGGCTGATTAACGGGCTGAAGTGGAGTCTGTTTATGACTTTCCATCGTGTGTTCCGTCATGGATCATACAGGTTATTGGGGCCACTGGCTGGTTTGTAGGTTGGGGTCCAGCTTAGGACTGTAAGTGTGGTACCAGCCTCCGGTGCCGGCTTCCCTGCTCCTGAGTGTTTGAGTGTTTGCCTCTGCAGCCTAGAGCAGTTTCTCTCAACCTGCAGCTCTGGCTCCAGCTCACTGAATAATTCTTCATGCTATTTTCTTATTAATTTGAAGGTAAATATTTATATTCCTGGTTCATGAGCATTGCAAAAGTTGTTAGCAAACTCCAGGCATCCAAAATCTAATAATTCCTTTGAAATGCTTCTGTAAACTATATATATATATATATATATATATACACACACACACATACAGTTTGCTTTTGCTGTTAAGGTTATAGTTTAAAAGCAATTTTTAAAAACACTCACTTTTCTGTCGAGTGTATCTAGGCCTTCATTTTAGAACAATATATAATCAATTATTTTCTAACTTCAGGGCACATGGGTACCCCCACATGCAGTCACAGTGATGAGGGAAAATGCATTCTGCTGGCCACTCTCTACACTTGGCACTTCTATTTATCCAAATATTCATATATTAAACTTTTTAAGCGGCTACTAGAGGCATGAGGTGAACAATATATCATCACCCAGATTAAAATCACAAAACATATCTAGTGCAGCCCCCTTCTGTTACAGACTCCCTGCAGGCAGGAATCTTAGGGGAGTCTCGACGGAGGGTTTCAGCAGAACACTCATCAGTTTTCCAGGTGTGCTCCTTCAGGGCTGTGGCCACCACCAACTGGAGCTGGTCTTGGTGTCGCCCACCTGGTTTTGCTGCTTTTCTGGGCCTGGAGCTGAAATACAACTGAGGCCTAGATGTTATTTCTAGAGGCAACCTTCTGTATCTGCTGTAAATTGCTGGGCCAGTTGGTTCCGCTGTTTGTCTCAGTTCCCGGTTCCTCTTGTCCTGGGTCACTGGCCTGTCTCATTTACCTCATTGGGTGAGCAGGCAGATGTTGATTGAGGAGGCATGTGCGGCTGCTTTGGGGGAACTCATGATATTATATTTCTTGACTTAGATGGTGGTACATGAATGTTTACCTTACCAGTATCATGTACATTTTTATGTGCATTTCTATTGTGTGGTATATTTGATAAGAAAAAAGGAAATAAAAGCATGAAGGAAAGAAGGGAGGCAGGGAGGGAGGGAGGGAATGAGAGATGGGAGGCAGAAAGAGGCATACTCTATGAGTAATGCAACATTTGTGTAACAAAAATAGTAGATATGTGTGTAAAGTTTTAGCTAAGAATGTTCATTGCAATATAATTTTTAGAATTGACTTGAGAGAAAGAGAAACATTGATTCGTGTTACGCTTGTTTATGCATTCATTGGTTGCTTCTTGTATGCGCCCTGACCGGTATCGAACCCACAACTTTGGCGTATTGGGAGGATGCTCTAACCAGCTGAGCACCCGGCCAGGGCTACAGTATTGTTTTTAGCAGCAAATATAGGGAACAATCTAAAAACCCAAAAGAAGGAAGCAGACGAACATATCCGTAAGTGACGGTACATCCATGTCATCAGCCTGTGTAACTTACAAATGACGCACAGGAATCTCTTTATGGACGCGGTGGATGGCGTCCGGGGGCGGGCACAGCGTGACTGCTGCCAGCTGCGGGGGACGGTTGGCCGACCTGCTCTAGGTCACAGCGACCTCTGGGCTGGCCTCAGTGGGGACACAGCCAGGCCCGCGGCCCACGCCGACCGTGCGGACGAGCACATGCCCTCGGGGCGGAGCACGGCCAGGGGAGGGAGCCCCCGCACCGCCCAGCCCTGTGTTTCGAAGGGTATTTGCTACAGTAGCGTTGCCTTTTACATAACTAATATAGTTGTCTACATTGGAAATCAGGTTTCACATAAAAATTCAAATTTCTGTTGAAAAAACCTGAAGAACTAGCAACGCTGGACGCGTGGGTCTGTCAGACGCTCCCTGGGAGCCGAGCGCCGGGCGCCCCGCGGGCCTGCGGCGGGGCTCGTCCCGGCCCCTGCCCGCCTCGCTTCCCGCGCCGCCCAGCTCCTGGGGAGTTTCCCCCAGAGCTAAACGCACTCCCTCCAATCTGTTCTCCTGATCCAGACTTCCTCTGCTCCCCACTGCCAACAGATTTTGCCCAAACTGCCACCCACCTGTTGCTGCCCTCCGCCCCTCTTCGCGGGGACCCCCTCCCCGCCTCTGCTCATGGGGGTCCGGCCGGAAAACCGCCTCCTCACAGCGCCTCCCTTGACTCCAGGAACCAGGAAACAGCGCGGCCCCAGGCCCCTGCCCTCGCCCGCTGTGGGGGCCAGGGAATGGGGGGGCAGCGCGGCCCCAGGCCCCTGCCCTCGCCCGCTGTGGGGGCCAGGGAATTGGGGGGCAGCGCGGCCCCACCCCGACTCGGCTACAAGGCACAGGCGCCGCGCACGGGGCCCCCACGGTCGGCTCTACTTTTCTCGGGTTTTGCCAGTTTAACTTAGCGCGTTAATGAAACCTTAAGAGGCAGTGATTTTATTTTGCATCTAATGAAATCAGCTAAGCATGAACGCACACGGGAGTCCGCAGGATGAGCCCGTGGAGCCCGCTGCGGGCGCGGGGGCGGGAGGCACAGTGCCGCCGGGAGCACCGCGGGCTGCAGGGGGCGCCACCGCGTCTCCGGAGCGCACCGGGGGCTTCCTAGGGACCTGGGTACCAGGGCCGCTGGGAGCCACCTCCTGCCTGCAGCTGGCACTGGGATGTGGGCATACTGGCACCTTAGAAACGAGCTCACAGAGCCACTCCATACGGGTTTTGTGGGAGACGACTCATGGACAGGATTTTCTCGAAGAATTCTGAATTGGTTTCTAATGGGATATGAAAGACATCCATTTATCTCATCGCTTTCCCCGCCACCAGGGAAGGCAGCATCAGAGGCAGAAATGTTGAGGACTCCCGGAGGGAACATGAGCAGAGGAAGAGGCAGTGAGAGACCTGAGTGCAGGGTGCAGGTCTCCTAAGGGTGCCCCAGGGAGGCTGCAGTGCTGCACAGACACAGGTCCATCCTGGGCATATCATGGAGAGCAAGGCGGGCACCGAGGGCGGCGGCTCCCGGCAACACCTACTGCATCTGCTCAAACAGCCCAGCCAGGGCTGGCCGCGCCAGGCTCCGCGCCCGGAATGAAACTCTGGGTCCTGGGCACGTGGTCTCCAGGCCGCCACCTGACCGTACTTGTCAGAGCACCTGTAAGGCCACCCTCTCAACACAGTCCACCTCCCACTTATAGGAAAACATGACTCCCGCTCCAGGAAAGGACACGCAGGTAAACTGCCAGGTGCCTGGAAAAGGGTCAATCAGAGAAAAAGAAGAGAGATCAATTAGAAAGATGATCACCGATGTAGAAGAGTAGAAAGAATAGTGGAAAAGACTAGAGGACAAGTTGTTGATTTTAAAGGCAGAGTCAAATCTCCCAGAATATATAGAGTAAAAAGACAAAGAAATAGAAAATATGACAGAAAACTAGAGGAAGAGTATTCTCAGGTGGTCTGACATATATCTCATGGGGGTTCCCCCTGGAATGTACAATCATACCTGAAGAGAAGAAATAACCAAAATGGCAATAAAACAAGATGCCTCTGAACTGAAGAATGAAATGAATTTTCAGACTAAAAGGGGTCACAAAGTTCCAAACAAGGTTAAAGGAAGGGGCCTCATCTAGACACATTCTGCTAACATATCCTAGCTCCAAGGATGAATAGAAAGTCCTAAAAGCTTTGGGAAAAAATATCAGATTACCAAAAAGGAACAAAATTGAGCTTTTCTTAAGCAACACTGGGTTCTAGACAATTGTTCAATATATTTAATAGTCTAGTACAAAATTAGTTTCTACCAAGAATTTTATGCCCTGGCAAATTAAGTCAGATATTAGAGTGAAGTAATACTTCCAGTCTAACAAGTACTGAAAGAGTCATCACCTACATACCCTATATGAACTAAACAAATGAAATTAAATGAAACAAAATAAACCTACATTATGTTAGAAGAGTGTCCAGTGAGCATGGTTTCATAGATGCGAAGGACGTTGGGAGAATTCAAGGCAAAGGCCACTAGGATGAGATGCTTGAAAAATTTTTCAATAAGCAGAATGTGAGGTTTTTTTAAGGATTACATTTTCTACTGCATAGCTCAAATCACAGCTGGCTCTGCAGTGACCAGCACTTACCTAACATCACTGTAAATGCTGGTAATGGGCATTCAGGTTTTAGAGTTAACCTGAAAATGGGATGGAAGACTTATAGTTACACAAACAGAATGTGGGTGTGGTAAAGCATGACATTGTCATGATGACAACCATTAACTGGGAGGTGGTCAAGGAGGTCGGAGAAGAGACAAAAGAAGAGATGGGGAGACAACCAGGTGGCAGTGCAGGTAACCGGGTCCCCACTGCCTCCCGCAACCACATCAAAATTACAACTAAAATACAGAACAACCATCATTCAGAACCTCCTGAAATCTGGCTGAACAGAAGCCCTACAACCAGGGAACTGAAGAAGCATGGAGACCCATAGGAGAGGTGGAGACGCAGGCAGATCAGGGCTAAATCCCAGACACTCAGCTATGTGCCCACACCTGGTGCCTTGGTTTAAGCCTGGGAGGGACATCTCAGCAGTGGAGGTTTTCCAGAGGAGTGAGGGGTCCTAGCTCCACATTGGGTCCCCAGCCCAGGGCTCCAGGGCCCAGAAGAGAAATCCCAACAGCTTCGGGCTATGAAAACCAGCAGGAACTGTGACTGAGTGACACAGAGGCTGCAGGAGTCCCAGGCAGTTCCTCTTAAAGGGCCCGCTCACGGACTCACTTAGACACGCTCCCTCTGAGTCCCAGCGCCAGGTTGCAGCTTGAAAGGAGCCTGGGACACTTGGGGAGGAACTAACCTGCCTGGAATCAGGGTGACAGGAGGAGGGGCAGCTTTCTCCCAAACAGAAGAGCTGGCAGAGGCCATTGCTCCTTTTGAGAGCCCTCTCCGCACAGAGCTGGCAGGCAGGCACCATATTTTAATCTCCAGCACCTGACTCACACCTTTGGCCCCACCCCAGTGATTCCCAGAGGCCCCGCCCCCTCCCCACCTGCAAGCTAATCCAAGCCATTTTCAGTGGCTTTACTATGCAAGTGGCCTCTCTAGCCTTATGCTTGGGACTTTCCTAGAACCTCTCAAACAAGCAGCAGCTGGCCTCAGTGTGCCCCATACGTCTCAATAAATGGCCCCAGATGTGGCACTAGCAGCAGCCTCCATTGGTTCATAGCTTGGCCTCTCCTGGACACCTCCAAGCCCAGCACAAGTAGCAGCCATCTATGGATTGCTGTGTAACTCATTCTGGGTGGCCCTGGGCAGGGCACAGGCAGAGGCTGATTTTGCACCTCCCAGAAGGCCTCAGAGACAGTGCACCTGGTGGTCAGCTTCAACCATGCTGGATTACAACCCTACCACATCCACAAGTGACACACTCAAGGGGCGCACTTGGTGAACACCAAACCTCCACTGAAGTAAATCCTGCTCCATAGGGGTGTCTACAGCACACCAGCTCTTCGGCTATAGTTGCAGCTGGTCCTCCCAGCCGACTGGCCTGGGAGTGAATTCCTTCCAGTGACGCCAACAGCAACCAAGGCTCAATTACAACAGGACAGTGCACACAGCCCCCAGAGGGGGGCACCTAGAAGGCCCCGCTTAGGTGACTAGGGAGGCTGAGCCACTGGGCCCTACAGGACACACCTACTAAACAAGGCCACTCTACCAATTCCAGGAGACATAGCAGCTCTACCTAATACATAAAAATAAACACCAGGAAGCAGACAAAATGTGGAGGCAAAGAAGCATGTCACAAAGGAAAGAATAGAAGTAATCTCCAGAAAAGGAACTAAAGGAAATGGAGCCAAGCAAGCTACTAATACAGAGTTCAGAATAATGGTTATAAGGATGCTCAAGGATCTTAGTAAGACTATTAAGGAAGCTAGTGAGGTCACCAGTGATGTAATAAAATACCAGTCAGAAATGAAGGCTACATGAACTGAAATAAAGAATAATTTACAGGGAATCAACAGTAGAATAGAGGACGCTGAAGATCAAATCAGCGATATGGACTATGAGGAAGCAAAAAAACACCGAACCAGAAGAGCAAAAAGAAAAAAGAATCCAGAAATATGAAGATAGTGTGCGGAGTCTCTAGGACAACTTCAAGAGGCCCAACACTCACATTATGGGGATGCTAGAAGGAGAAGAAAGAGAGCAAGAAATTGGAAACCTATTTGAAGAAATAGTGACAGAAAACTTCCCCTACCTGGGGTAAGAAATAGACTTACAAGTCCAGGAAGCACAGAGAGTCCCAAAAGAGGAACCCAAAGAGGCCCACAGCAAGACACATAATAATTAAAACGCCAAAGGTTACAGCCAAAGAGAGAATCTTAAAAGCAGCCAGAGAAAAAGCAATTAGTTACCTACAAGGGAGCACCCATACGACTGTCAGCTGATTTCTCAGCAGATACCTTGCAGGCCAGAAGAGAGTGACCAGAAATATTCAAAGTGATGAAAAGCAAGAACCTACAACCAAGATGATTCTACCCAGCAAAGCTATCATTTAGAATCAAAGGTCAGATAAAGAGCTTCACAGACAAGGAAAAGCTAAAGGAATTCATCACCACCAGACCAGCACTATAGGAAATGTTGAAGGGTCTTCTTTAAGAAGAAGCTAATGAACCAAAGAATCTGACAAACTAAATAGATCCAGAGACATTGACACAGGCAACAGATTATCATATTTCAGAGGAAAGAGGGAAGGGAGGTGGAGGGTGGGAAGAGATTAACCAAAGAAGTTATATGCATATATGCATAACCCAGGGACACAGTCAATAACCGGGTGAAGGCCTGGGGAGGCGGTGGGAGCGAGGTAGAGCGGGTCAATGGGGGAAAAAAGTGGGACACCTTTAATACTTTCAACAATAAAGATAAATTTTTTAAAAAGAAGAGATGGAAGGAGTAGTGAGTAATTAAGGGATCTATCCATGAATGGAAACAACCACTTAAAGAATTTGGCAGAATTACAGGCAACAGGCAGCCAGTATGGAGAGGGGTGGGGGGCAGTCCTATGAGTGAACGACGGTCTTCTTTCTTGATAGCAGGAAGTTAAAAGATTCCATTTAAAGATGTAAATCAAGAAATAGAGGTGCCAGCATATCACGTGAAGCTCTGATGGTGAGTGCCCCAAGAATGTCTCCCCGAAGCTACTGACAGCAGTTGTCTCTGGGCCCAGCTCTGAGAGTTGAAGAAGGTATTTTAAATTTCATTTTCCACTCTTCTGTGCATTTGAAATTCATCTTTAGGCATATGTTTCCATGCACTCTAAAATAAATGATGAATTTTCACATCAGTAATACTGTCATCTTCAGCTGTGTTTTCCAAGTGCAGTTAGTAGGATCATGCTAATTTGATTAGCTTCATGGCCTTCAGCAGATTTTAAAATCCACTTATGTTTGAAGAACTTTATTTAGCTGGATGTTAAAAATCAGAATGAAATCTTAGTAATTTTCCTTTTCATCTTAAGAGAAAAAAATGAGTAGATCACTTACGAGATCTATGAAAACACACCTACAAATACACACTTTTAGACTAGTTTATAGGCACTTGGCTCCAAAATGTACTGTCCCTCGGAAGCATGAGGTGCCAACATTAGGAAACCGTGTGCGGTATCCCGCCCTCTGTCCTTAGGGAGAGAGCTCTCCGGGACTCAGGGATGGCGACCATACAGCCGCACGTGATACCTAACGTGGAACGTACACGTGCACACACATCCATGCTGGCGTTGGATGAGAGCCGAAGGACAAGGAGAAGCCCTGAGAAAATCATAGCCCTGCCCTGGACCGCTTTTCTCAGTGGTTAGAGCATGGGCCTGTGGACTTAAGGGTCCCAGGTTCGATTTTGGCCAAGGGCATGTACCTTGGCTGTGGGCTCGATCCCCAACCCTGGTTGGGGCACCTGCAGGAGGCAACCAATCGATGTGTCTCTCTCATATCTATGTTTCTCTCTCCCTCCCTTCCTCTCTCTGAAAAAGCAACGGAAAAAATACCCTCGGGTGAGGGTTAAAAAAAAATCCTGACCCCTGCGGTCTTAGGGTCTTAGCAAACAATGCCCGCAGCCCCTTCCCACGTTTCTTGGATGAACTCATTAGAAACTGTTTTTCTCTCAGTGTCTCTGCTGTTGTCCTAGCATCTTGGAGGAGCAGCGATGAGATGGACTGTTTTGCTATTTCAGGTGGGCTCTGTGTGTCCCTAGTGTAAGTTTCAAGACCTTTAAAAACCTCAGCTCTGGAACCACCCCTGACCCTAACGCTGCAGGCCTGTCCACCGCTCCCCACAGACGGAGGGCGTCAGAGGCAGCGGAGCCCCGGCTGGGAGAGCAGTATGTGGGTCAGGTCCTCTGCCTGAGATCCTTTTAAAGCTCAGCACCTCCCTTGATGGTAAATATGCACATGGCCAGAGAGCCTGACCAGTGTTCAAACTGTGGCTAGATAAACGTGGCTTTGTCTTTTAGTCGGGATGAGGGAAAACCTCTGAGTGCCTGTCCTCTGCAGAACTGCAAGACAGCGTGTGGTCGCAATGGCAGTCCCAGCTCACTGTCTTCTGTTGTCTAAAACCCAGATGGACACTGAAAATCCTCACGAGAGCGCCCACCACTCACAGCACACTCCCCTGCAGCTGGCCGAGCCCTCCAGGAAGTATGCTCCTCGGTACTCACAGGACCCTGCGAAACAGGTGTCATTACTGGTGTGCCCATCTTTTAGATGAGATAACTGAGAAACAGAAAGGAAGAGTAACTTACTTTAGTTACACAGCCAGAAATAAATGGGGTTGAGATCTGAACCAGGCAAATCACCTTCCCCCTTAAGCTATGCTTCCTCCAGGAGCAATGCCGTCCTTCTCCAAACAGTTTTACCTGCAGTTGCTTTTGAGAATCATAGTTCGAGCCAGAAGGGATTTTAGAGATCAGGTAGATTGTTATGACGGTGCCCTTCCTCCCCATGATTCACAGCCCCTGGTCCACATCTGTCCGCTATGTCAATTGGATGCTCCCATCTGGAGAAGCAGCCCGTCTCCCCACTGTTTGCACCCGCTGACCTGATTGACAGTCGGGGGCTTGCAGAAAGCAGCCAATCGATGATTGTCTCTCATCATTGATGTTTCTGTCTCTCTCTCCCTCTCCCTTCCTCTCTCTGAAATCAATAAAAAAAGAAAAAGAGAAAGCAGCAGCCCAGGATGAAAGGTCCCAGATGTCCCTGCTGAGCCCAGCTCCCAGGAGGTTCATCAGTAACTGGCACCAGGCCAGAGAGTACCGCCCACCAGCGCTGCAGCTGAGGAGCGAGAGGTTAGTGACTCACCAGGTCCTGGGGGCACAGTTAAGACAGAGTTACTGTGATGGTGGCTGACCCAGGGTCTTGCTATGACAGAACCTTGCCTGTTCTTAGGAAGCCACTGGGTGCCATGGGGTTGAATCCCCCCAGCCCCGGGGGATGAGCAGCCAGCCGGGGGACCACAGCCCAGGCTGCAGTGGTTAGACCTTCCCCTCCCTGGACTTAGCAAAGTACAAGAAAACCCCAAGATTAGCGTGTAGGGTGCCATGAGGGATGGAAGGAGCCAGGCTTGCCTGTGGATGCTGGTGGGTTCCCCTGCCTTGTCCATGCAGTTTGAGCTTAAAGGTTGGCAAATGGGAAAAACACCAGAAATCATCAAAGGGCCTGAAGAAACTGCAGAGACTCAGAGAGTGCAGGATTGGGTTACACCCCACATTCACCCCCTGGGGGCAGGGGCTAGGAAGCCCACACTCACCATAGCTGCTGTCCTGCTGCTCAGCCAGCAAAGCCAGACAGGCCTGAGCTGGGGTGGGGTGGTCAGGGGACACCAGATGAGAGGGAGGAGAGAGGGGGTGGGAGAGAGGGAAAGGAGAGAAAGATAAGCCCAAAAAGGCTCCTAAAAGCGCCCCTGCTCCCACCTTCCCTCATTGGTCTGTCTGCAGCAGGGGAAGACAAGATCACCTGGAGACCTCAGAGTGGTTCAGCCTGCTTCTTCCAGCCTAGGTCCAGCCCTGCTGCCACCCGGTGCATCCCCCTGGGGTCCTGACGGGAGCCCTCTCCCAGTTCCAGCCGCCACCAGCCTCTTCTTACTTCAACCCACCCCTACATTGGCACAAAGGGAACTACCCAAAGCTCCAATCTGGTGTCCCCTTTTCCTACTAAACCGCCTTCACCAGCCATTTATACACCACCTGTGAGATACCCCCACAGCCACAGACACCTGTGCAATCATCACTTAGTGCTTTTCTTTAAAATGACTCACTTTATGACTTAAATAAATGTATTCTCATCCTCAGCAATAACACCCATGACATTATGGGTGTGATGTGCTGTTTATAGTTTTCCCAATATGCATTAAAATAATTACGTAACTGAAAATTTAAATGTTCCTAATGAACCACCTCAGTCATCCCACTGGCTGTATTTCACTCTGAAGCATATTGAGTGTTAGAACTTGGGATGCAAGAAACAGGAACTTAGTCTGACCATTATAAATAAAAAGAAATTTTATTAGAATATTGGGGGTGTGGGGATATGAGGAGCAGTCTCGCAGGACAGGGAGGGCAGCCAAGTCCCTAGCTCACAAAGGACAGAGCCAGTAGGTCAGGTCAGGGAGGTGGAGGTGCCCAAGTGACTGGGCCCCAGCCACAACCAGGCACAGACATTGGAGTGAGTGACAGCCAAGTGTTCTCTGTCTCTAAGTCACTCTGTGATTCAAGTTCCAGCTAAAGAACTCCCATGGGCCTGCTTGGGTCCCTTGCCTACCTCTAAGAGGTGCAGTTATAGAATGGATGCTGCACCATCAAAAAACCACTGTTCACTCTTATTTCCTTAACTGAAAATTGCCTCTGCCACAATATTCATTGGTAGAGTGTTTCACCAACTTCACACTGAAGGTAGAACTAATTTGTGTGTTTCCGGCAGATTTAGTTCTTTTGGGGATTTTTGTGTTGTTGATTTGTTTGATGTTAAAGCTTTTTAGGGGGAAGGGTGGGCACTGGAGGGCATTAATGGCTGTATAATTGTCTAGTTTTTAAAAATAAGTCCTATTTAAATAGATTAAAAGTACCTTAATAATCATAATCTACCAATTACCTGGGCCCAAAAGAATTTCTTTCTGACTCACATTCTTAGCCCAGTGGGGCTCCCCATACTGTAACTAGAAAGCTCAAAGCCCAGCTTGGGCCTGCTGGTTGTCATTGTGTGGGTTTGGCCTTATTTCTTTTTTCTGTATCCATAGTTGCTTGTCTTTCTTCTATCACCCCTTCCTAAATGCCACCTACTTTCTTTTAGGTGATATTGTTTCTTTGGGTATCCTTGAAAGGTACCTTCAGTATGATGCATACCTAGTTGGGAGATGCAGATGACTGCAGATTCACATACACGCACACACACAGGATGCTACCATGGGCCTTTTTCAGTCTCAGTTGTGGCCAAAGCTCATATGGCCAAGAACAAATCAATAGGTGTTGGTGTCAAGTACTCCCACATTTCACAAGTTGGTACAAGACCACTCATGCAAGACTCTCAAGGTCTTTGGTGGACCTTGTAGAAGAGTGTGGCAGTGGTCTCATGGAACCTGAGCAGAACTTGAGAGTTATACAGAATCCTTATGGTCAGCCAGCCTGAGGGCTAACCTGACTCATGGATGGGCCAACATCAATCAAGACTCATCTGCAACAGGAGGGCTCACATAATCCACACAAGGGACATTCCATAGCTCAGAGAACAGGGAGACTGCACCACTGAGACCCACAAGACACTTACTACACAAGGCCACCATACCAAGACTGGGAGACATAACACATCTACCTAATACACAAAAACAAATACAGAGAGGCAGCCAAATGGGGAGACAAAGAAACATGACCCCCCTCCAAAAAACAAGAAAAATCTCCAGAAAAAGAACTAATGAAATGGAGGCAAGCAATCTACTAGATACAGAGTTCAAAACGATGGTTATAAGGATGCTCAAGAAAAAGTGAGAACTTCAACAAAGAGATAGCAGGCACAAAAGAAGTCATAGAATCCATTAAAAAGAACCAATCAGAAAGAAAGAACATGATATCTGAAATGAAGAATACACTAGAAGGAATCAACAGCAGATTAGATGAAGCAGAGGCTCAACTTAGCAATCTAGAAGACAAGATAGTAGAAAACACCCAATCAAAACAGCAAATACAAAAAAGAATCCCCCAAAATGAAGATAGTTTAAGGGGCCTCTGGGACAACACGAAACATAACAACATTGGTATCACAAGGGTACCAGAAGAAGACAGAGATCAAGGAATTGAGAACCTATTTGAAGAAATAATGACTGAAAACTTTCCTAACCTAGTGAAGGAAAAAGACATGCAAGTTGAGGGACATCAGAGAGTCCCAAACAAGATGAACTCAAAGAGGTCCACACCAAGACATATTATAATTAAAATGGCAAAGGTTAAAGCCAAAAGGAGAATCTTAAAAGCAGCAAAAGAAAGTCAGTTACCTATAAGGGAGCTCCCATAAGACTGTCAGCTAATTTCTCAACAGAAACATTGCAGGCCGGAAGGGAATAGCACAAAATATTCAAAGTGATGAAAAGCAAGATACCACAACCAAGTCTACTCTACCCAGCAAAGCTATCATTTAGAATTGAAGGAGAAATAAAGAGCTTCCAAACAATAAAAAGCTAAAAGAGTTCATGACCACCAAACCAGTATTATAAGAAATATTAAAAGGTCCAGCTTTAAGAAGAAAAAAGAAAAACATAGTTATAAGGAACAAAATACCAATAAATATGTACCTATCAATAATTACTTTAAATGTAAATGGATTAAATACTCCAATCAAAAGACTTAAGGTAGTTGATTGGATAAGAAATCAAGACCCATATTATGCTGTTTACCAGAGACCCATCTCAGAACAAAAGACACATACAGACTAAAAGTAAAGGGATGGAAAAAGATATTCCATGCAAATGAAAATGAAAAAAAGCTGGGGTAGCAATACTTATATTAGACAAAATAGACTTTAAAACAAAGGATATAATAAGAGACAAAGACGGATATTACATGATAATAAAGGGATCAATTTAACAAGAGGATATAACCCTTGTAACCATTTATGCACCCAACATAGAAGCACCTAAATACATAAAGCAAATCTTGATGGACAGAAAGGGAGAGGTCGACAGTTATACATAACAGGGGATTTTAACACCCATTGGCATCAATGGTTAGACCTTCCAGACAGAAAATCAACAAAGAAACAGCAGCCTTAATGGCACACTTGACCAGATGGGTTTAAATTATATCTTCAGAGCATTTCACCCAAAATATCAGAATATACATTCTTTTCAAGTGCACATGGAACATTTTCTAGGATAGGCCATATGTTAAGACACAAAACAGGTCTCAATAAATTTAAGAAGACTGAAATCATATCAAGCATCTTCTCCAACTACAATGGTATAAAACTGGAAATCACACAAAAGAAAAAAAAACTGAAAAACACACAAAGTCATGGATGCTAAATAACATGTTATGAAACAATGAATGGATTAACAATAAGATCAAGGAAGAAATTTAAAAAAACACCTTTGACAATTGAAAATGAGAACACAACAACCCAAAATCTATAGGACACAGTGAAAGAAGTCCTAAGAGGGAAATTCATAGCAATACAGACCCACCTCAAGAAACAAGAAGAGCTCAAATAAACAATCTAACCTTACAATGAAAGGAATTAGAAAAAGAATAACAAAGCCCAAAGTGAGTACAAGAAAGAAAATAATTAAGATCAGCACAGAAATAAACAAAATAGAATCTTAAAAAAACAACAACACTACAATAGATCAATGAAACCAAGAGCTGGTTCTTGGAAAAGGTAAACAAGATTGAGAAACCTTTAACCAGATTAATCAAGAAAAAAAAGAGAGGACTCAAATAAATAAAACCAGAAGTGAAAAAAGAAAAGTAACAACTGACACCAAAGAAATAAAAAGGATTATAAAAAAAAAAAAAAATCACAGACAACTATATGCTAAAAAATTGGACAATCTGGATGAAATGGATAAATTCCTAGAAACATACAATCTTCCAAAACTGAATCAAGAAAAGTAGAAAATCTAAACAGACCAATTACAACTAATGAAATTGAAGCAGTAATAATTAAAAAACAAAAAACAAAAAACCCCAACACACAGAAGTCCTGGTCTGCATAGATTCACAGCTGAATTTTATGAAAGATTCAAAGAAAAACTAACCTATTCTTCTCAAGCTCCATCCCTTTTCAAGAAGCGGGAAGACTCCCAAGCTCACAGTATGAGGCCAGCATTCTCCTAATTCCAAAACCAGATAAAGACATGACAAAGAAAGAAAATTGCAGGCCAATATTCATGATGAATGTAGATGCTAAAATTCTCAACAAAATATTAGCAAACTGGATCCAACAATACATTACAAAGGTCATACACCATGATCAAGTGGGATTTATTTTGGGGATGCAAGATTGGTACAATATCTGCAAATCAATTAACATGATACATCACCTAAAGTAAATGAAAGATAAAAATCATATGATCATATCAATAGATGCATAAAAGCATTTGACAAAACCCAGCATTCATTTATGATAAAAACTCTCAGCAAACTGGGAATAAAGACAACATAATTCAACATAATGAAAGCCATACATGACAAACACAACTAACATCATACTCAATGAGGAAAAACTAAAAACGTTTTCCTTAAAATCAGGAACAAGACAGGGGTGTCCTCTTTCACCACTCTTATTCAACATAGTACTGGGAGTTCTAGCCACAGTGATCGGACAAAAAGAAGAAATAAAAGGCATCCAAATTGGAAAGGAGGAAGTAAAACTGTAATTATTTGCAGATGACAAAATACTGTATATAGAGAACCCTAAAGACTCCACCAAAAACTATTAGAACTGATAAAGGAAATCAGTAAAGTAGCAGGATACAAAATGAATATTCAGAAATCTTTGTATTTTTATACATCAATAATGAACTATCAGAAAGGAAAACTAAAAAACAATCCCAGATACAATTACATCAAAAAATAAAATAAAATACCTAGGAATAAATTTAACCAAGGATGTAAAAGACTTTCACTCAGAAAATGATAAGGCACTGAAGAAAGAAATTGAGGAAGACATAAATAAGTGGAAGCATATACCATGTTCATGGATTGGAAGACTTAATATCATTAAAATGTCCATACTACCCAAAGAAATCTACTGATTCAATGCAATTCTTATCAAAATACCAATGGCATTTTTTACAGAACTAGAACAAATATTCCAAAACTTTATATGAAACCACAAAGAACCCCAAATAGCCACAGCAATCTCAGGAAAGAAGAACACAGTGGGAGAAGAACACACCTGATATAAAACTATACTACAAGGCCATAGAAATCAAAACAGTTTGGTACTGGCATAAAAACAGACAAACAGATCAATGGAACAGAATATAGAGCCCAGAAATAAGCCCATGCCTATATGCTCAATTAATATTTGACAAAGGCGGCAAGAACATACAATGTGGTAAAGACAGTCTATTCAATAAGTGGTGTTGAGAAAATTAGACAGCTACATGCAAAACAATGAAAATAGACCACCTTTTTACACCATATATAATAATAAACTCAAAATAAATTAATGACTTAAATGTAAGACTTGAAACCATAAAACTCCTAGGAGAGGCAGTAAACTCTCAGACATTTCTCTTAGCAATATTTTTTCTGATACATCTCCTGGAGCAAGGAAAAAAGAAAAAATAAACAATGAGACTACATCAAACTAAAAAGTGTTTGCACAGCAAACAATAAAAGACAACCTACTGAATAGGAGAACATATTCTTCAATAATACATGCCATAAGGGGTTAATATCCAAAACTTATAAAGAATTTAGACAACGCCAGAAAAACAAACAACCCAATTAAAAAGGGGGCAGAAGACCTAAATAGTCACTTCTCCAAGGAAGACATACAGATGGCCAAGAGACATATGAATAGATGCTCAATGCCACCAATCATCAGAGATGCAAATTAGAACCACAATGAGGTATCACCTCACATCTGTCAGAATGGCTCCATCAACAAATCAACAAATGATAGTGTCAACGAGGATGTGGAGAAAAGGGAACCTAGTGCACTGCTGGTGGGAATGCAGACTGGTGCAGCCACTGTGGAAAACAGTGTGGAGGTTCCTTAGTAAATTAAACATGGAACTGCCTTATGACCCAGAAATTCCACTTCTGGGTTTATATCCTAGGAATCCCAAAACACCAATCAGAAAGAATACATGCACCCCTGTGTTCATAGCAGCACAATTTACAATAGCCAGGCTATGGAGGCAACCCAAGTGCTTATCAATAGACAAATGGATGAAAAAGCTGTGGGACACATATACACCAGGATATCCCTCTGGCATAAAAAAAAAAAAAAAAATGAAATCTTACCGTTTGAGACAGCATTCATGCACCTAGAGGATATTCTGCTTAGTGAAATAAGTCAGTCAGAGAAACACAAATAGTATATGATTTCACTTATATGATGAATCTAAAGAACAACATAAATGAACAAACAAAAAAACAGACTGATGGTTGCCAGAGGGGAGGGGCGTTGTGGGATGGGTGAAAAAGGTGAAGGGACTGAGAAGTAGAGAGGCAGTTATAGAATAGTCATGGGGATGTAAAGTACAGCACAGAGAATGTAGTCAATTATATTGTAATAACTAAGTAGGGTGCCAGGGGGTACTGAAAATATCATGGAGATCCGTTTGTAAAGTATATGATTGTCTAACCACTATGCATACACCTGAAACTAATACAAAATAATATTGACTGTAAACTGTAATTGAAAAAAAATTATTTTGATGGCGGATTGAATGGAACCTATACTGACACTCTCCCAGGACTAAACTGGCATTACAACTGAAATATAGAAAAACTATTGTGAATAATCAACTGAAGACAAGCTGGAGAGCACCCTCATAACCAAGGAGGAAAAGGGGAGACCATATAGAGACTGGTAAAACGTGCAGAGGTGCGAGAAGGCTGACCAGGCTCCCACAGGCAGCAGCTGATGGTCCCAAGGGATATCAGCTGTGGGGGTTCCCACTGAGGACTCTGGGGCCTAAACCCCAGGCTGGGCTCCCCAACCCAGAGAACCAGAACTGAGCAAGGTGCCCACGTAACATCTGGCTGTAAAAAGCAGCCCGGTTTCTGTCTGCCAGGGAGAGGCAGCTGGAACTGCAGGCCCCCCCTTAAAGGGCCAACACACAAAGTTTCTTGTGCAGCCACTCACCTTGGGCTCCAGTGGAGGGAGGGCAGAGTGGACTAGAGCTGTGTGAAGAGTTCAGTGGTGATGCCTTGGGGGAGCTCAGAGGGCAGCTATCTGGATTCCTGTGCTGAGTCATTCCCCCATATGGCAGAGGACATCTTTCTCAGGCAGATATTTACCTTCCAAGCAGCTTTTGCCTGGGGTGGAGGGCAGGGAAGCAATTGTCCCATCCTGCTGGAAAACCTCTCATGCCCCATCCTGTGGAGTTTCTACAGCTTGAGGCTTGTTAAGAGACTGAATAACAGCCTCTGGGTGCTTTGAGTCTTTGCCTGATTTGCTTCTGGACCCAGGGCGTGGAATAGCAGAACTTCATGTGCATCTTGGTCTTGTCCAAACACACCCAGCCCCAGCAGAGGGAACCACAGATGTGGAGTGTGCAAAACTTCAAACAGGATACTCAAGACCAGTCACAAACAACATCCAAAAGACTAGAAGTCCTAGCAGATCTACCTAATACATAGAAACAAATCCAAACAGGCAGCCAAAATGGGGAGACAAAAAAAACAAGCCCAAAATGAAAGTGTTGTAGGCAATGGGAACGGCACTGGGTGTTAGTCCAGAGGGGTCAGACCAGACCTGGGTTCAGCAACCTTGGAACTTGAGTTCTGGCTAGGAAAGCAGAGCCAAGACCCAAACTGAAAGAAAACATTTATTTCGTAAAAGTACAGAGGTGGAAGAAGGCATTCCTAGAAGAAATGGGTTTAGAAAATAAGTTTTAGAGGCCAAGGAAGGGCCTTTGGGGTTTGGGACTGAGGAAGCTAATGGTAACATGCCTGGGGGGGCAGGGTGGAGAGAGAAGGGGAAGAGAAAGGGAAGGAAAAGGGAAAGGCACGGACATGCTCCCAGGAGGAGGGCTCTGGGTTCTCCGTCCTAATGGTTTTAACAGAGGAGATTTTAGGGGAGGTCCCAGGGGAAGATCTCATTGTAATATTCAACAGCTTTGCAGGTGTATCCTTTCAGGGTTGTGGTCTCCACTGATTGATTGGTTGGCACCAGGGTCATTATCCAATGCAGTTGGTCCTGAGGTCAGCCCTGGCTGGTTTTGCTCCTTTTCTGGGCCTGGAGCTGGGATACAACTGAGGCCCAGATGTTATCTCCAGGGAGGAAAGGTCAGGGGGTCCAAACCGCATGGCCAGCAATATGCTAGGGGAGGAAAGGCCACACTGGGGGCAAGGTCCCACCCTACAATTGTCCTTTGCTAGGCATCCAGGGCTTTCCACCCTGATGACCTTCTGTACCTGGCCCATGGTCCTTACTCTGCTCACGTCTGTCTAACTGCCTATCACAAAAGAACAAAAGAATTCTCCAGAAGAAAAGCTAAATGAAATGGTGAAGCAATCTATTAGATATAGAGTTCAGAATACTGATCATAAGGATGCTCAACAGCAGGAGAAAAGAAATGAAAACTATGAAGGAAATTAAGAATGACATAGTAGAAATAAAATAAAAATATTGGAAGGAAAAATCATCAGATTAGGATAAGCTGAGGATCAGATCAGTGAATTAGAAGACAGGGGAGAAAAAATTACTCAGAGATCCAAAAAGGAAAGAACAATTAAAAAACAGGACAGTTTAAGGGAGCTGTGGGACAATATGAAATGTAACAATATTCACATCACAAGAGTGCCAGAGGAGGTCGAAAGTAAGCAAGGGTTAGAGAACCTGTTTGAAGAAATAATGGCAGAAAACGTCCCTAACCTGTTGAGGAAAAAGTCACACAAGTTCAGGAAGCACAGAGAGTCCCAAGCAAGAAGAACCCAAAGAGGCCCAAGCCCAGACACATTAAAATGCCAAAAATTCAAGACAAAGAGAGAACCTTAAAGGCAGCAAGAGAAAAGCAATGTTACCTACAAAGAAGCTCCCATGAGCCCGTCAGCTGACTTCTCATCAGAAACTCTACAGGCCAGAAGGAAATGGCACAAAGTATTCAAGGGAATGAAAAGCAATGATCTGAAACCAAGACTACTCTATCCATCAAGGCTATCATTCAAAACAGATGGTGAAATAAAGAGCTTCCCAGACAAAAACAAAAAAGGCTAAAGGAGATTATCACCACCAAACAGCATTGCAGGAAATGTTAAAGGGGTTGCTGTAATAAGAAGTTGAAATAGAAACATAGGCATAAAGAAATAAAATAGCAATAGATAAATACTTATCGATAATAACCTTAAATATAAATAAATGGATTCAATACTCCAATCAAAGGACATAGGGTAGATGAATGGATAAGAAAACAAGACCTAAATATCTACAAGAGACCCACCTCAGAACAAAAGACTCACACAGGCTGAAAAAAACAAAAAACAAAAAAAACTTCTGGAGGACTTTAAAGGAGAAATCATATCGACAGCAACACACTCACAGACTTTAACACCCCACTGACTTCACTGCATAGATCTTCCAGACAAAAAATCAACAAGGAAACAGTGACTCTAAATGACTCACTAGATCAGATGGATTTAACTGACATTTACAGAACATTTCACCCCAAAGCTGCAGAATAGGCTTTCTCCTCAAGTGCACATGGGACATTTTCAAAGAGACATGTTAGGACACAAAACAAGTCTCTACAAGTTCAAGAAGATTGAAATCATATCAAGCATCTTCTTAGACATTTACACCATGGATACTATGCAGCTATAAAAAAGAAGGATCCCTTACCCTTTGGGACAGCACAGTGGGACCTGGGGAGTATTATGCTAAGTGAAATAAGCCAGTCAGAGAGAGACAAGTGTCACATGATTTTACTCATATGTGGAATCTAATGAACAAAATAAACTGATGAACAAAATAGATCCAGAGGCATAGAAGCATGGAACAGACTGAGGGATCTCAGAGGGAAGCGGGGGGGGGGGGGGGGGGGGGGGGGGAGATTAACCAAAGAATTTATACTCACATATGCATAACCCATGGACACAGACATTGGTATGGGGAAGGCCTGGGGGTGGGGTGGATGTGGGGTGGAGGGGATCAATGGGGGGAAAAGGGGTACATTTGTAATACTTTCAACAATAAAGATAAATTTTTAAAATTTTATTTTAATTACAATCCTTAGCCTGATACCACCTTGGGGATTGAGGCTGAGAGGTTATAGCAAAAACTACTGGTGAAATGAGAAAGTGCCCCTCTCCCTCCTTCTGTGGGGACAAGTGAGACAGTGCCTGTAGGGAGGTGGGCAAGAGGGGAGAGCAGTGGTTCCTTATGAGTCTTCAGACTCCTGCTCTCAACACATCAGCTCCACACACTCGCAGTCCTAACACAGAGAGCTAAGATCATAGGAGTCATTTTTCCCAGGGCGTGGGGCCAGGGTTCCTGGGTGCAGGTCTACATGAATGCCACGAGGAAACCTATCCCTGAACTGCAGCGAAGTGCTTTCCTGAGATCAGAACAGAGTTGTTCTAAATCCAGCAAAATGCCACCCAGATGCCTACACCCCCAAGAGATCTTTGGATTTTGCATTTTGGGTTTTTTGTTTTTTAACCTTCACCCAAGGATATTTTTTCCATTGCTTTTTCAGAGACTGGCGCGGGAGAGAGAGGGAGGGAGAAAAACATTGATGGATTGGTTGCCTCCTGCACTCACCCCAACCAGGGCATCAGTCTGAGGGCCGATGCTCTAAACACTGATTTTGCTTTCTTGATCTGGGAGCTTCCCAAGGTTTCCCTCGTTTTGCGCATTTGGCCGGCACTGGTGTTTTGAGGCGAAGGACTGGAGGGCTGCTTCCCGTGGTCAGAAGTGCCAACCGATGAGGCTGTGGCTGCCAGGGAGTGCGGGCCCAGGAGGCAGTGGGTGATGCAGCCCGGGAGGGCGGGGCGCCGGCAGCAGGGAAACCCTGGGGTGTGAGCCTGTGAGCACCTTCACCCGGCGATCAAGCCAGAATCAAGTGCTGAGGTCCCTGTCTGACTTCTCCACAGGCTGGGAGGCTGAGCTGCCTGCTCCTTCATGCAACGTGGAAGCTAAATTCCGTGTTCCCACGGGGAACCGACCCACTCACCGAACCGGCCAGCGCCTCAGGACGGCCCTGCTGCATCTTAATGACAGGTTGTGCTGAGCTTCCCCAGATGGCCATCGAGGCGGCTGAAAGCAGGGGCATGAGCTTCCAGCAGATCAAAGCGGTCTGGGTGAGATGCTTTATCTCAGTTACAGAAAAACCAAGATGCAAGTCATGGGCTCAAGTAAACTGCTCCTCAGCTTTCTACGGTTACGGTGTTAAAACATTATCATTTCTGAAAATCTAAAACACAGCAAATGAGAATTTGTTTTCTTCAATTGCTTGTTTCTGTTCCTCTCGGACTGTGCCTGATAGCCAGTAAAATGAGAGATGAAGGCACCCCAGGGCTCCTTATGAATTCCACGCCCCAAGCATTTCTAAATAACCCGATACATACACTGCTGACAATACGTAGTTTAGTCTGAGAGGGAAACATATGTAATTTTAAATTTATGGGTTGAGGGTAAGCTGGCTCTCAGCTTCTTATGCTTTTTATTGTTTCCCAGAAATTTCCCAAAGAAAGATGTTGAAGGACTTCTCAGAAAGAATTTAAGGAGTTATCAACTCGGTAAAGAAATGGGTAAATGACCTGTACACACACTTCACTAGCAACCGCGTTTGAAAACTTGCCAGCGTGAGTCCCCCCCTGGAGCGGAGGGGCCCCCACTCGGGCCTCCGACCTCAGCTCGGCTGACCAGCGCCTCGCAGGCAGAACAGATGGGAATCCGGGGTGAGCGGCGCAGGGGACGGGGGTCTGTGCCTCTCCTGCCACCCCTCTGCCCGGCGCACCTCCCTCCTGGGGACTCAGAGCCACCCAGTGACGCTGCTTCTCCTCGGTCCGCGCCAGTCGGTTTATGTGGCATTCGGCTCAGCACCCTGACTCATTTAGCACTGACTCTGGAGGGTGGGGACCCCGCTCAGGCAGGGGTCAGATCTCCAGTGGGCCTTGGTTTCCCACCTAAAACATGGAGGTTTGACACTAGCCTGCTTCACTGAATTCTTGAAAAAAGGAGGCATTGGTGTATTTTTTAAGGAAAATTAAAAACCCATCAAAAATTATAAAGCGCAATATATTTTTTTATCACCCAAGGATGTTTTTCATTGACTTAAGAGAGAGAAACACTGATGTGAGAGAGAAACACCCATCAACTGCCTCCCGCAGGCGCTCCAACCAGGGATCGAACCTACAACCGAGGCATGTGCCCTGATGAGGAATCAAACCAATGACCTTTTGGTGCATGGAGCCTGCAGTGTGATTAGGTTAAGACACTTGCTATGAGGTGATTGTCCTGGATTCTGTGGCAGGCCCACTGTCATCAGAGGGTCCTAATGAGAGGGCGAGAGGGTCTGTGTCACAGAGGACACGTGCGGACGAGCGAAGGTCCGAGTGAGGCGTTTGGGGCCGGGAGCCCCAGCGAGGGTGCAGCCCTGGAAGGAGGAAGCTGCAGCCACCTGGATTTTAGACTCCAGGCCTCAGGCTGTGAGAGCGAATCTGGGGGGTTGTAGCCACTGAGTTTGGGGAGACTGGTTAAAGCAGCCAAGGGACTAACAATGTGGTTTGGCTCTGAGCAAAGAGGACAAGCAGTAGAAGGTGGCACATAGTGGTCACTTTGTCCTCAGGGGTACCCAACGCCCTAGCACTGCTGCCAGCTCTGGTCAGCACCTGGGGCCTTCCCTCTGCCCACGCTGGCGGCCCTCCTGTGGCCTGCACCTCCTGCCAACGCCTTCCCTGCTCCGATGCCAGTGGTTTTCCTAAAGAACTGGTCAGACCGCGTCAGTCCCCCGCAGATCCTGCACTTCTCACGAGAGTCCGATCCTCTCCGCCATTCCTGTCCTAGGGGCCAGCTCCTACCTGCCCCCCAGCCTTACCCCTCGCTGGCCCTGGGGTAAGAGTGCCCGTGAGTAGAGTCCAGAGATGTGGGTGAAAGAGGCGGGGCTAGGTGCCAGCAGCTGGCCTGGGGCTTAGCCCTTCCTCGCCCTCAGTTTCCCCTCAGGCACCTGCCCACCCCCACTCCCACCCCATCAGGAGAGGGGAAGCTAGGGAAGGGCCTTCAGATGGAAGGAGGGTCTGAAAAAACATGCCTCACACACCAATGAATACAACCCAGGGGAGCTTGTTCTAATCTAAGCAATGAAAAGGGGGGCCCCAAACAAACTGTCACCAGCTCCATGAGCTACCTGAACACAGTACCCCAGGCTGTTCAGCACGCCCGCTAGGGCCCTCGTCCCCACCAAGCCCCTGCACCGAACTCCCCGGTGTGAACCCGAACCACAGCCCCCTCCCTCTCCGTGGTGTCAGCCAGGAGGGGGGTCCAGGCTCCCAGCTGGACTGTGTCGGCAAGTGAAAAGACTCAGGCGAGACTGCGGGGCAGTCGTGTCCACTGTCACCCCCGTGCCCATATATCCTCCCACATTCTCCCTAGGCAAGGCCCAGACTCTGGGTTGTGCCTAAGCTCTGGCCCCTTCCCCTAAGCCCTGCTGTTTCTAAATGACCTGGTCCCGCAGGTCAGATAAACAGGTAAGATCACAGCCCTGTAGAATTTTAAATAATATGGGGGGGGGGGGGGTATTGGAAAAGGGGGTGGGTAGAGACAAATCACACGTAAGTCTACTAACCTACTGCCATCTATTGTTTTGATATATTTCACTTAAACCATTTTAGATGCATGTTTTCACACAAGGTCATACACACAATTTTGCATCTGGCTGCACAGTCTTCCCGGGCATCATTTAATGGCCTCATAATAGTCCTTCCAGTAAATTCTCTGCAATCTACCAAACCCTTCCCGTTTTTGGATGTTCGAGTTGCATCTAATTTTCTACAGTTTGTAAATAAAGCTTTAATATCTGCATCTTTTTCCATAAAATAAAATAAAAAAATCATTTCCTTACACCAGATTTCTAAAAGTGGGATTTCTGGGTCAAAGTGTATGAAAACATATAGGAAATGATACATTTGGTCAAACTGCATTTTAAAAAGTTGCACCAATTTCAAGTGCAGCAAACAAACAAAAAAGAATATCAGGTATTGAAATATATTCTCATTTCATATAAATGTTTAAAAATCTTCTCCAACATATTTTTGCTATTTTAATTGGCAAGAAAAAAACAGCATTTTGGAGTTGGAAGGACCCTCAAATCTAACCCAAAGTTTCCAAAACTTGGCTGCACATCAGAATTACCCGAGGAGTCTGAGTTCCACGAAAGCCTGGGACATGCCGTTTGAGGTCTGGAAGAAAAAATGTGCAGATGAGCCTGGAGAGTGGAGACTGGTTTCAGGGAAGCGATGAAAGACCAATGTCCTGTGTCAAAATACCCAAGAGCCAACTTGAAGAGGTCCCCACTGGCCAGAGAGCAATTCCATGGATAAGAATTGCAATGGATTAAAGCACAGCAAAAACACTAAAACCCATGAGGTAATGATGATGCTAAAATAATAAAACTTCAGTGGTCACTTTGGAGGGTGGTAGAGATATCCCAGCATCCAAATGCTTTTGAAAACTACAGGTAGCATTTAAGCCTTTCCTATCTGAACCTCCCATGGAAGAGCAAACGGAGACTAGGAAGTCTCTCTGCTTTAACTCAGCTGGTACGTGAAAGGGAATGAATTTAGGGCATCACGATCGACCATAACGAATTAATGGACAGGATGGTCATCAATGGCTGCCACCGTCACAGAAAGAAACAGCTCGACATACGTGCCCCTAACGGAAGTGCACACACCTCTGCGCGATGGCACATTGTTGAGGCTGGGTTCGTTATATGAATGCTCGTACTTCTGTGTGTTTGCATTTTCCATAATGAAAAGTAATCTGTATTTCACGTCCTAGGCCCCACCCCAGACCTGCTAAAGCAGGATCTCAAAGGTGGGACCTGGAATCTGAGTCCTGACAGTTCCCATGTGATGCAGATGCAGCTGGTGTGGGACTGGTGTCTGAGAAATGGTGATTTGACTGGCTCACAAGGAACCTGAGGCCAAGCTCAAGCTCACACAGCTAGTTCATGGGAGGGCCCAAGCTGCCCGGCTCCAGCTCCGGCCTAGGTCCTTTTCAAGAAAATGGGCAGCTCCTGAATGGATTTCCTTATTAGGCAACATGGTGCTTGGACCTACCTGTTCAGAAGACACCCTGGGGTGTCTAGGCCCTTCTGTCTCTCTGAAATCAGTCCCACGGGGCAACCCGACTCATGCGCACCTGTGTCTACTAGGGCAAAGGAGAGGGACTGAAGCCACACCTGACACAAGACCTCAAACAAGACCTCCGGTGTTATTTCCAAATGAGATCATACATGGCAATCACAAGCCTTCCCCCACCGTCCTCCAGCGCTCACATCCTCCGCCTCTTTTCTGAACATTCCTAGTTCCTCTGTGCCGATGGCAACCAGCACTCCCGACGCTGGCACAGGAGTGGTGAAATACTCATTCCCTAGCATTACAGGAAGTCTAAAGTAGCACCTTTTTGGGGAAAAAGCTGGTATCACATGAATTTTAAAGTGTTTATATTCTTTGACCCAGTAATTCCATATCTGGCAATCCCAAAGATTTTTTAAAGAATGAAAACAAAAATGTTATGCACAAGGTGCTCATCAGTGTTATTTAGAACAGAAAAGTAGAAACCCAAGTTTCTGTCTTGCCAAACTAATAAACGATCATTTGTAGCCATTAAAGTTGTATCTTCAAGTTTGTAACCTAGAAAGTTAGGCCCATCAGGTCCCCCTCCCTGGAACCCAAACCTCCAGCCAAAGGACACTAGCTGAGGGAAGCTGAGCTGTGGCCCTTCCTGGAGGGACCAGGCAAGCCGGCCCCCTGCTGTAACCCTGCTCCCAGGCCTGATGCTGTCTCAAATCCCGGGATTCCCACACTGGCCTCCCAGCTGCACTGTCAATTCTGAGTCTCCATAGGATCCCACTGGACTCCTCTTGCCTCATTTAGCTGGAGACGGTCTCTGTGGTTGTGCCCAAGGACCCGGCACACCTCACTAACCCATTAGGTGGCACACTCATGCTGCAGACGAGGACATGGCTCAGAACACCTCTTGTTAAGCAACCTGGCCAAGGCCACACAGCTGGAAAGTGACTGGAACCTGAGCTTTGCCATTTCGTATGGTTGGCCAAGTCCTATTGGGCTACAAAATAGAGCTAAGTTTTCAAGGAGGCACTCAGCTCCGGTGAGGTTCTCCCTTTCACGCCCTGTAGGAGCTAAGCCAACTTTAAAGATGATCACGGTCAGAAATTTCTTTAGAAATCACAACCACCCAAAATATCGAGGTCTGACGAGACTCACTCACCCATGAGGTTAAGGGAGTGACTGCACCTACTTCATGCCCCACCTGCCTGTCTTCTTGCATCGGACGATGCTTTGGCCAAAGTAATCAGTACAAAGTAATCAGAGAGAAATATCATTTAAGCAAGATCAGATAGTTTTGCATTATTTACCTTGTCTGCAACATATTCTGCAAGGAAAGAACAAAAAGCTTCAGAGAAAATGGGGAGGGGAAAAGGTACTAGAATGAAATCCGAAGAGGTGAGGGCGAGGCAATCCTCTACTTTCTCCAAGTGTGTTCTCCCTGCCTCCATTTTCATCAAAAGGTCTGCCTTCCAGACATGGTGTCTGCAAGGCCCTGGAGGGCCGTCGGTCCCAGCGAGAGCACATCACAGTAACCGACCAAGGACCAACGTCCAGGATGAACGGGCAGGTATTAGTATCCTCAGGTCCTTAAAGAGCTTGATGGCTTTCCCCCATCATCCAGGTGACACAAGGACGGGAGGTACAGGAAAGCGTGAGGTGGTCTGTGCAGCCACGTCCTTTGAATCCCTTGTGACAGGCGGAGGCCCTTGAAGGGAAGCACGACCCGTCACTGGGCAGGGCAGTATCGGTCGCCACTGTGGATGAACATGAGAAAGGACGCTCGCTCACATATTACAAACTCCGAAACGTACAGTAGGCAGAGTAGTTCTTATCTTAGCACCAGGGCTGCCGCATTCTTCACACCGTTAGTCAGGTTTTACTGTGTGATAGACACAAATAAAGACTACGCCATTTCGTTAGAGTACACGCAAATGAAAAGTAATCTGCGAGGCTTGGAAAAGCTCACGTCAGAACCAACCAAAAAATCATTTCCTGCTTTAAGACTTCCTCACACATGCCTGCTACGCAAGGAAAATGAACCATGCTTTCAGGGCGATCAGTTCGAAATTAAGCCAGCATCTTGAGGAAGAGTCTGCTTGTCACACTCACACACATGTCCAGTGTTTGACACAGAGCTGGACATGCTGCAGGCTTTTCTGGGAAGGAAACATTCTTAAAACAGGATATATAGGGCGTTGAGGGTAAGCACCCTATGGAACACTTATGGCACATGTGGTCTTGAAATTGAGTTGAAATTCACATTAGCTAAATGCTATTGTGGAGACTACAAAGATAAAAATCTACGTACAACACCTTTTGGGTTAGACAGCTCACCCCATGATGGAGACCTACATTAAGCTATTAATTTTCCCAGGAATAAATGAAGAATTTGACAAATCCTTTATTAAAACATTAGCACAGCCAAAAACAATCTGAAACTGCTCACACCCAATAGCTACTGAAGGGCAATAAAACAAAATATGCCTAACAAGATCATCTGACCGCACTTTACGTGCCAGAGCCGCTCCGCTGCTGGGCTGGGCCGGCTGCGTATACGGCGAGGGGCTCATCGGCTTCAATGCCAAGGTCTCAGCTAGATGGGAGGCCAGGCATGTTTTTAACCAAACTTCTGTTCTTCCAAATTCATGTTTGTGCAGCTTCTAGAACTCCAAAGAGCTTCACAAATATCCTGAGTAGAATTTAAAGTGTAACTTGCTTTTCAAACTCTATAGCTTCAGCTTGCTATTGTATTTCTGTGTAATCTGAAAATAAAAACTATAACTTGCAAATACACACAAAATAGTTCAATTATACATTAACCCTCTTTTGAGTCTTCTCTCAGGATACTGTTCTCTGTCCACTTATTCTGTGAAAATTATACATTACTTCTCAGCTCTAATAATTTGGGTTTTTTTACTTTGAAGTTGGACAAAAAAATTCAGTGCAGCATATTTAATACTATTCTCCAGGCTCTTTCTACTCCACATATATCCAACTTAAGCTGTTTACATTGAGATTTCTTTTATGGGCTTCCTTTCAGGAACTTTGGTTTATGCAATTCTATAATAATAAATGACACATAATAAAAATTTTTAAAAATCCACTCAATAAAAATGTTTTTCTCAAAGGAGATTAAGAATTAAATGTCCAGAACTATAGGGAAGCAGATTATAAAGTGACATTCAGTGTGCAGTAAACCAGGACATCGCCAAATGTAAATTTGTAAAATCCATTAAATACAAATCAAGTACAAGAAAATATCTTTTAAAGGTACCAGTGCCATGGAATTGTAGTGTTAGTTTTAAAAGATGTTCACATAGTTTTCAGAAATACTGAATGTTCATAAATTTTTTTCAATTTTTTATGTCTTTATTGATTTTAGCGGAAAGGAGACAGACAGAAACATCAATGATGTCATTAATCAGCTGCCTCCTGCACACCCCCTGCTGGGAATGGAGCCCGAAACCCGGGCCTGTGCGCTGACAGGGGATCGAACCACTACCTCCTGGACCCTAGGCCGATGCTCAACTGCTGAGCCAGGCCGGCCGGGCTGAATGTTTATGAATTTTAAATACCACTGTATGATAACCGTGTGCCAGTGATTTACAAGTGATTTCGTCCTTACAGTGAACACATAAGGTTACCACCCCACTTTATAAGCACGAAAATAAGATTCCGAAAGATCAAAGAGTGAGGAAGAGCTGGTATTCAAGTCCAAACATGACTCCACAGCAAAATGAGTATCTAATACAAACAGAGTTTACTCAATGCCAAAATTTCAGTTTCTTTTCATCAGGCAATAAAAATAAAACTAAGGAAGCATTTGTTGTGGTCACTGACATTAATACTGTACAATTTCAAAATCATAGTTTGCTTTGAAAATATATTTTGTACCCCTGCTATGAAGTGTTGAGATTAAACTACATCATACACAACCATATAAAAAGTGATAAAAATGGTAAAGAAAGTGGTGTGGAGTAGGTGGCATATATACTTGGTAATACTTTGTTTTCTTTTGAAGGTTTTACTCAGGATAAAAAATACTAACGTGCCATTTGGGAAAAATCCTTTTCGAATCCTATCAGGAATACAGAAGCTTAAAAGAAAAAGTAGGCTTCACTTTTATTTTATTGGTATTTTTTTAACCCTCACCCAATGATATTTTTTCCATTGCTTTTCAGAGAGAGAGAGAGAGAGAAAGAGACATCGATGTGAGAGACACACATCAATTGGTTGCCTCCTGCACGCACCTCAAACAGGGCTGAGCCTGCAGCCGATGCATGTGCGCTTGGCAAGAATCGAACCCAGGACGCTTTAGTCCATGGACAGACACTCTAACCACTGAGCCAAACCAGCTAGGGGGAAAAAGCAGGCCTTAAAAAGGAACCAGCCACCCGCCACCACGTGAACGAACCTTGAGGGCACTGTGCTGAGTGCGCCTGTCACAGGCACCTGAGGCACCTGGAGTATCCAACTCACAAGAAGAGCAGTGGAGGCTGTCGGGGGGGGGGGGAGACGACACACGACGGAGACGGGACGCTGCTGTTTAGTAAGTTTTGATTCTGTGAGATGAAAAGTCGTGGAGACTGGTTGCACAGCAATGTGAACACACTTATCACTGCTGAACTGGACACCTGAGTGGTTAGGGTGGTAAATTTTGTTATAAGTATTTTACCACAATTAAAAATTTTTTAAAGGGAACTGAATTATTTTTAATGTGATAATGACACTGTGGTTATGCTTTAAAAACATTTAAATACATACTAATAGGTTGATATTTGTAGGTTGATGGGTATTAATTCTACTATTGTACACATTTGAAATTTTCCTCAATGAAATAAAACAAAGTAACTCCACAAAAGGGGGACCAATAATGAAATAAAACTTCCTAATCAAGAGAACAATCTGTCATGAAAATATTTTATTGTAGTTTAAACATGTGAAATCACATCACTTATTTCACTTGGAGAAAGCTGCCGAGAACTAGGTGGTTTACTGGGCTTGCATTAGAAAACTATATGGAGAAAATTACGTGAACAGTCTACAGTTTGCTATAAAAACAACGTATTTTTATTAAAGTAATCAAAAGTCAAAAAACAACAACAAAAGGGAAATTCTACAACCTTTATAACTGTATATCTTTATGCAGAAAAACTATAAAGTGACAGCCTGGAAAGCAGCTCCACAATACACTTGACCCTCAAATCAAGAGTAACTCAGTTAAGGAATCGGTTCACCCAAAAGACGCTGTCTTACTGGGGAACAATTCAGCTGAGTTGACTTCAACTGTATTATTTTCATTTCTGAAAAACTGTCTTTCCAGATAGTTAAAATCACCAAAGATAAAATGTACAAGAGCCTGCTGAAGTGAAAAGATAAATCACAAACACTCCAAGCATAATTACAAGTGAAATGAATGAGGACATTTTATCTACAGATCTATAAACTCGTAAGTTATGCGTGTAGCCCACATCCACGAAGCTTGGAGGGCGCGGAGCAGACGGCGACCAGTGGGACGGGGCTCACCTGAGCAGCAGCAGTCCCCACGGTCTGTCATCACAGCACTCCCCTGGGGTTGGCATCTGTGTATTATCTAAGTCCTGGGAAGTTGATAACAAAATAAAGAAAAAGCCAAAAGGACAATGAATTAAAGGCCCCTAAACTCTACTCTAAAACATGCATGTGAAATGTGCCTAAGCCAAGCTCTCTGAGTCCTGACAGTCATGTGCTCCTTTAAACTTACGCTAGTGCCTTCATCAGTATCTACACTGAATTTCCTCTAATTAGCTTTTCCATTAAAATAGAAGAGGAAAACAAAGGGGAAAAAAGCTCTTACTTCTTAAATGTACAGTCGTAGAAAAGTGGTGCTATTTATTTTTAAAAACAATTTTCTCTGCTAAAGAAACCATACTGTTGTGGTCATCTAAGGATAGGGTAACTTTGGCAAACAGATTAATTTGCTCTCATTTTTAATAATCAAAATGATAAACTATTACCACGGCCATATAATTTTTCAGAACTTATACCACCACAGAGGCAAATGCGTACAGAATATTTCTAATAAACCTAAATTACATCACAACTGGAATTTCTTAAAAATATTTTCAAGTGCTCAAGAATATTAAAGTTTTTTGGGGGAAAATACAAAATTTCTTCCCTCTGAGATTCTTTAATTAGGATAAAAGTCTCAGGGTAAGCCCACAGGGATGGTCTGTAATAAAGAAAATTAGGTGAGGGTATAGTAACTTCTGCAAACTTTAGCTGAAAAGCCAAAAACATTCTGAGACAAAATAAGAGCATTCTTTGGGGTCAGGGCTTTTTGTTTAGTTCTTTAATCTCTAAGTTCTCAACATGTTACAGTTCAGAAATGCCCATACACTTACTAACAGTAACAAGTAAATACAGTGTCAAAAAACAATTTCCACACATGATTTTTTCCATCACAGGTCTCTCTGGTAAGAAACAGAGCACCATTTACTTACTTTCTCTCACCTGCAGAAGAGAGGAGATAACATGATAATAACCTGGTAAGGAATCCCTGTGTACAAACGGTTGGGTTAGAGAGTCAAGGGTTTACGTGATGCCCTTTATAAGAGCAGACAACTACAGCAGAAGACAGTAACTGCCTATCACAGAGCCAGAACAGGGCATTTCCTGTAACTAGAAGGCCCTGTCTATGAACATTTCAGTCAACCTGGAGAAATTTCACTATCCAATTAAGAGTGTTCTTTAGATAGGAAACATGAATAATATGCTGTTATAAAAATATGGTAGAATGCCTCTCCCCTTACTAATCATCAATTCCTGGTCCCATTAAACTTTCAGAGAATCCATGGAGAA
This sequence comes from Miniopterus natalensis, assembly GCF_054644295.1. Taxonomy (NCBI): domain Eukaryota; kingdom Metazoa; phylum Chordata; class Mammalia; order Chiroptera; family Miniopteridae; genus Miniopterus; species Miniopterus natalensis. The sequence continues at coordinate 3,721,183 of NC_142086.1, read as the reverse complement.
TTAAACAGGCTACTTTAGATATTTTCTCATTAAGTAAAATTGGAAATAAACTATCTAACAATATTATTTGCAATTCCAGAAAAAAACCCCAATACAATATAATACACTCATTAACAAACTTCAGAGAATACATATTCTATTAAGCCTAAGCAATCCCCACCCATCCATCCAACAGGGGGAGTCTTACCCACTGTGACATAAACAATGTTCACCATTATCTGGATATAAATGAAAAGATCTGCTAAATCCTATTGCAGTAGAAAAAATACTATGAATAAGCACCCAAAACTGACCTAACAATTTCTACTCACTCCTACCTCTCCAGCATATTTTTCAAGAGAGACAGAAATAACATTCCTTGCAACCTGATTGGCAAACCACTGCCTAAGTATTTCTAAGCCTATACTGGATACCAGAGAATGATGGAACGCCCAAATCAGCACAAACTCAACATTATTTTTGAAAAAAAAAAAAGGGTAATTATATAAAATTCCATTCTCTCAGGCAATGAACAAAGAAAAACATGTAACTTTAAAAATGGCTATATTTGTAAGTTTTTAAAAACCAGCACCAAATGTTCATGTTTATTCTGAGCAACATTTAGAAATTAACAAATATGAACAAAAGGGTGAACTATAAAAGAATAATTTCCAAGCACTATTGCATATTGGTAAGAACTACCAAGTAAAATAAACTGGTTGGCTCATTTCTAAAGCTACTGCAGGCCTTGCCCAGTTTGGCAATAGCATGGCCCACTGCTCAGCTAGTATACCTAACTCCCCCCAAAATGGGTACATCTTATTTTATTTTGTGACTAGGCAAGATTAAATAAAACAACTTAAAGATATTTTTAAAAAGCAAGTTAACTCAAAACAACCTATTACTGGGAATAGTTTTCTCCTCTCTTTTAAGGGGAAACCCCCATCAAATCACAGTATAAAGTGCCCAAATGAGAACCGGAGGCAGATTCAGAAAGAGCGGTGTCAGTTCAAGTCACACAGGCCTTTATCCCGCTGCATTTATAGCAACAGTGTGATCAACACCATGCACGGTCTCTCATTTCTTCCTCGGATGGCAGCAATGTTTCTCCCACTGCCTAACAGATTTCAATTCTGCAAATGGTTCAGATTAACTTTCTGTACCTTGAACTTACAAACCACTGGATGTTAAGTTTCCTTAAAACTATTTTATTTTTAAATTTTACTTAAAGCTAACACTATATCTTTTTAAAAAACAAAACAAAAAACAAAGGTGCTTTAAACAGAACCTTGTACTAATCAGGGTTTGAAGATAGCCTACAGAGGGCCCTAAAGGGGCAACTATCAAACAAGTAATCCTATGGCCAACTCTTGTTCGAAAATTTCTTTTAAAATACACTTCTTTCATACCAGATGAAATCAAAAGATGGAGATTTAATTCCCTAATAATAAGCAGTTGCTCAGGACACAGGCTGAGTGTATTAAAGTCATATTGCTTCTTTGAAAAAAGTAAAAATATGGTAGCCAACCATCCCATTAACAACAGACCATGTCACATTCACCCTGTCTTCTGACCTGTGGGTACTAGTATTACCCAGAGGACCTCATCACAGAAACTGGGGTAAACCTACCAAATAGTAGTCTCAGGTTCTCTCATTTTTACAGTCATCTTAGTAAATATAAAACTTGAGCTGCTTGAACAATGGAGCTTGTAAAGTGCGTTAGGTATAGAAACACAGAAGCGCTAAACTCACTTAGTGGGACTTTAAGGGACTGATGTCACCAATAGGGCAAAAAAACAACATTGTGGTTTTCTCTTCAGATTTTATTTGAAATCTAATTCAAACTGTCAAAGCTACAAAACGGGGAGACATCTGCATTAGTTTTGCTAAGTCACAGCATCCTAAAGCAAAACACTGCTACTGCCAGCAGGCCCATTATACACATTTCTGATGAAATTCATTACCACAATAAAAATTTCATCTTGAAAACAGCCACAACGAAAGTAATTTACACAATATAAAACATGACAGGTCTACAGATGCGGTTGCTCATGAGCTTACACATGCGTTCACAAACAAATAAACAAAAACCCCAGGAATGCTCTTTCATTTGATTTTTTTTTTTTTAAAAAACAGACCGTTCAGGCACAAAACAAAATCGCATTTCCAATAAGTGACAGCATCTTAAAAATGTTTGTCAGTGTTTGTTTTTCTTTGACTTTTTATGAGACCTGTGTGGAGATCGGGACTGGGATCTGGATTTCTTCCCTGATTTTTTAGGGGATCTAGACCGCGATCGCCTAGACCTTTTAGGTGTCCTTGAACCAGATGGTGATCTGAGGAAACAAACAAAAATAATTTATCACAGAACTCATGTGATCAAAAATGACTCCTTAAATTATCTAAAATGAGCTTTAACTGAACACAACAAAAGTCACTGAAACACAGAAGGTTGTAAACTTTCTGGATCTATACTCCGACTACTGCACACGTGGGCGCGCACAGATTTCGTACATCCTGTGCATCACACAGGTCATCAGTACTGCGCTTGCTTAAAAAGAAAGGTTCCTGAGCCTTATCACCCTGACCTACTGAGTCAAAATCTCGAGGCAGGACTGAAGAGTTGCAGTTTTTGAACCTCTAAATCTACAAGATAAAGTTCAAAATGACATCTAATACCATTCGCAAAATTTTAAACACAAGACAGCTTTGCAGCCTATCTCCTTGAGGAAAAGGCTCCAACTATTGCAGTATCATTCAAGGGAACCATGTAAGGCAGCATAATTTTGCAAGTGCTGTTCATGAAGGTTACCAAAACAAATAAATAATGTACTTATCTATTTTATATAAAGATTTTACTAAAAATGGTTACAATAATAAAGTTTCAGCTCTCAAAAAAATAACACCAGATAAATAAAATATTTCCGAACCACTTTTCTGGAACTACAGGAATAAAGTATACACTAAATTATACACTGAAGAAATGGCATTTATTTTCACAAATCACTACCCAAAAACTTGCTACTAAGATCGGGGGATGGGGAGGGGGGTATATTTCTTTCAGCCTTGACAAAAATCAAAGAATGTTCTATAGAAATTAAGAGCAGAATGAAAAGTAAAGCAGCTACCTCCCTATCCCACAGGGAACACTGGGTGTAATGCTCACGTTCTTGGCTGGCTTTACTCATCAGAAGCCTTCTTGTGCTTTAGTCATGAGGCTGGTGTTGGGAGGTGGAAAGGCATAATCTAAAATGAGAGTATCTCTTTCTGGTTTTCTAAAATCTTTTAAAAAATAGCTACCAACAAAATTACTTTCAAAGCTGGTGGAATGACAAGGAAACTGGTATTTGAAATATTGCAAAAAATGACTTGCATTTACCTTTTGGCCTTTTTGCTAACATCTCTGGGAGAGTCTTTGTGAGATGACCTCGACCGTGAGCTCTCTTTATGAGATCTTTCTGAACGCTCGGATCGTTCCGACTTTGGTGATGGGGACTTCACTCGTCTACCACTGCTACTGCGAGATGGGCTAGGGGACGTACTGTGTCGCCTTTTCCTATGGAACAAAGCCCCCAAACAGTCCATAAGTCAGCAAAAGATCAGGTATTCAATTTCCTTCTACTAAATTTGCTATTAACTCCTACCAGTTTACACTAACTTTACTTCACTAACCTTACTGATGTTATTTTCCAACAACATTCAATGCCTTTTATACCAAGAACCAATTAAGTCTTAAAGACAGATTGGTCAAGACAAAAACTGAATTCAACAAAATTGGATTTTCTTTTGCTAAAAGAGATTACTGAGACAATGGACAAAATTTCACTAAAGTATCTAATCAGGTAAGTTGTTTTAATGTTAATTTCACAATCTTGAAACTAAGATAATGGGGCATCTTGTTGGCAAGTTACTCTTGTATGGTTGGGGGAAGAAAGAAGAAAATAAGGTGGAAGTAGAAATATTTAACATTTGAGAAACATGGGCAAAAGATATCTGGAAATTCTTTATACTATTCCTGTAACTTTTCTGTAAATCTGAAGTTATATCAAAATAATAAAAAAGAAAAAAACAGATTTACCATTTAACCAATAATTATGCTATTTGTAATTATTTGTAGAGTGACTAAGCCAGAATTTTTTTTACTTGCATTCACTTGGTTTTTATTAGAAAAAAGTTAACTGTTCATTGAAGCAATTCTCTACTAAATCAGAGATTTAGGGATTATAAAAGTAGAAAATAAAAATTAAAAGCGATTTGTATTAGAATAAAGACAAAGTGAGGAACAAGTCCTTACAGTCTATGTACATAATCTCCTTTCGAGAAGGACCAGGAGATGCAAGTTTATAGGTAGCAGACTCAGCACAGAAGAAATGCTTATACTGGAGGCAACAAGAAAGATCTAGCAAGCTGTTTAGTTATTTAAGCCTGTATCTGAGACCCAGTACAGTACCTGAATCCTCAGCACTGACCTAAGGCTAAGGGACCCTATGGACCATGCAGAGAGGTAAAGGGGTGATGGCCGAGTCCACCGAGCCGAGCGCCAGCTGACCATCGTTTCCCAGCTGGTTCTGCCTCCTGGCGGCAAGAACCAGCCTATCGTCATGGACAAAGCCTTTTCTAGTGCTGGACTCGGCAGGGAGGGCACCTGACAGCGACAGGGCTGGGGCTGGGCCGGCGGCAGGGGGGGCAGGGGCGGTACCTCTCCTTCCGGGTGGGGGTGCACTCCTCCTTTTCCTTCTTGTCCTTGGACCGAGACTCCAGTTTCTCTTTATCCTTCTTGTCTCTTTCTCGTTCTCTTTCTAATTCTTTCTCTTTCTCCTGTTTTGTTTTTTTAAAGAAAGAACATTTAGTCATTAAAAACACCAATCTGGGTTCATCTCGCTTACGTAATGATACATTCTCTTCCACTTAACTAATTTTAAATCACTAATATTTTTAAAAAGTACCTTCTCTTCCAGAAAAACGAGCCACTTCTCCTCCTTAGGCTGAACAGCGAGCACCACTGGGACAGCAGCTACACTCACTGACGCTCGCCCTAGGCCAACAGTGGCCAAACAGCTGTCACATACCCCGCCAGCCTGCCTTCCAACCGCCACAGGAGCAGTACTTTCACCCTCGTTCTAAAGATGAAAACCCAGACTCCGAGCGGCTACGTGCCACACCCATGGTCACACAGAAGGAAGCCAGGGTCTGAGCCAAGCTCTGGAGCTAAGGCTCACAACGAACACCTGTAGAGTGCTGTCCCTCTACAAGCCAACAATACACTGACACTGCATTTCAGACAACAATAAAATAGCAGTGACACTAATTGCGCAGCAAGTTGATTTAGTCAAGAGAGAGCTATTACCAAAGCCACAGGCTGAAAAGGAGAAATAACTATTCACGATAATCATCCATCAGAAAATCTTACTGATGAGAGACAAGTACCAATTGTATTGGGAATTTTAAATCCTAACTTATGAAAGTAAAAACTGGCTATGTGACTATACAATTATATAAACCAGAAAAAACAATTTCCTCATCCTTAGATGCTACAATAAGGATAATTTCCTCATCCTCGGATCCCACTTCTCACTTCAAATTAGAATTTCTGTTGATTATGTAATTAAAGGAGTAGCTACAGACAAGGAACCCACAAAGCCCACGGAGATCTCTCCTACCAGGAACTTAACTTCTCTATGATTTCTGTACCTCCAGAAAGCTATCTGATAGCTGATAAAAAGCCTATACCAAATGTTGGCAACATTTGTAAAGAGCCAGATAGTAAACACTTTCTGCTTTGTGGGCCACAGTCACTGTCAAAAGTATTCAACTCTGCCACGGGAGAATGGCTGTGAGCCATAAGTTTATTTACAAAAATGAGGTGATGGCTACAGTCTGCCCATCCCTTGTATATACCTTCAAGAAACACAGCCTCCTCCCCAAATGCAATCTGGAAGGCAGGAGGCTAAAATGCTAATACAGGTATTACTACCATCAGGACCAATGAGCATCCCAAGGTAGAGTCTTCCATGAAGATCAAACACCTGCCACCATCTCCAAAGGGATTCATGTGGGACAGATAAATAACACCTTTTTAAAAATCTCAATTATCTCTATTCAAAATATATAATGTAGAGTACAAATTTAAAAAGTGAAGCGGAGGAGACTGCTTCTGGTGTCTGCACAATATAATTTCCTCTATATTTTGATAATTTATAAAAATCAAACTACAGTTAAAATACTTAAATATTTTAAACATTTTAATTCAATAACAAAATGTAATAGCAGCTATTATCTAACTCACAATCCTGCAAAATTGGGATGATCACCCAGAGTCACAGAGAAAAGGCAGCACCAAAGTTGTTTTGCCACCTTGCTGCTCCCATCACCAGTTTTATGCCAGTAATAGCTTTGTAGTGATTGTTTTTCCTATTTCTTTCTATATAATCTTTTTTTTATAATGAGTCAAGATACAGTAGTCTCAATAAAATTCCTGGGTTCTCCCAACAATTACCACATGGGTCTCCTTGTTCTAAAATCCTCTGTACCCCTACATATTTTTTAATGTACAAGAATATCAGGTCCTTCAAAAGTTTAGAGCTCACTGATGAGGTAGGCTACGCCTGCTGTCCCTCCTTGAAAACAATGGAAAAAGAGTCCTACATGAACTTTCTAAACCCTAACTCCATCTGTTTGTCTCTATGCCACTTCTCAAGGTTTCTGGTGTCTCATTGTCACAAATATTCTTCCTATTGGGTCTTCCAGTTTTAAAAACATACTCTTAGCAGGATTTTCTTGTTTACAGGTAATATCTACAATAAAATATTATGCTGTGGCCCTAACCCTTTTACAAGTTGAAATAATTGTAAAACATCAAATTTCAAATGTTACTAATTGTCTACCAGTATCCAGCATTTACACATCAAAGGATGCAATTTGAAACACATTCTCCTTAATACACCAATATACCAATATTCTAGGTAGTCAAACAAGTAATTTTGGAAAATGCATGTTACTGAGTATACTATTCCTTACTCGTTGAAGAAGTTTATCTCTGTAGTGTTCCACTTGCTCCTGAAAGCTCTGGCCTGGTTTTTTAGGTCTTTTTCCAGATTCCAATTCATCCTGAAACTTCATAACTTTGAGCTGTGAAATAAGACATAAATTTTTCATCACTATAGCTTCTCAAGTAACTGCTTGACAAACAAAATGGAAACAGAGGCAGGACACATGGAACAGACTGACAGCTGGGGGGGGGGGGCACTGGGTGAAAGAAAGTGATGAGATTAAGCAAAAAAAAACCAAACCAACCCCAAAAAACCCCACATGCATACATATATACATAACACATGAACACAGACACCAGTGTGGTGACAGCCAGAGGGAAGGGGGGAGGGGTAGCTGGAGGTGGGCAAAGGGGGGGAAATGGGGATGGAAAGAGACTTTGCCTAGGGCAGTGGGCACACGATGCTGTGTGCAGATGATGTTTTATTGAGCTGTACACTTGAAACCTGTTCCCCAATAAATTCAATTTAAAAAAGTCTTTTCGAAACAAGTGTATAAAAAGGAAAAACATCAATACAGCAAAGTAGCAAGATAAGAACTCGGTCAAAATATAACATCAACATAAAACTCCCTATGTGAAAGCCACTTGTCAGACAAGCCCACCTCTGCAGAACGCCAGTAATCAGGTGGGACCCACAGGCTCTCTGCACAACCATATAAGATGACTCAAAACCACGAGTGCAGTCCACGCCCTTCTGAACTTATCGCAACACAATGATAATCAATTTGGTATCTGGTTCCCCAAAGATCTACATTTTATAATTAAAATTTGGTTCACAATGAAAATCCCAAAAGGGTAAGCTGTGGGAGGCAGGCACTACAAGAGCAAGGGAAACCATCGCCAAATGTCCAGCAAAGAAAGGACGGAGAGGCCAGATTATCAGAGAGCACAAAGAATGGGAATGTGCGTGCACACCTACCACATGTATACAGGCCATCCAAATTAACAAAAAGGCCAAATCACAGTTCCCTTTAAACCATTAAGGAAATAGAGTATTTAAGAATAATCAGTCTGTTTTGGCATTTTTAATTATCAAAATGTCACTTCGATTATCAAGAAAATATATTTTTGATGAGCTCAGTTGTCATTTCTACTCCAGTAGTTTCTTCAGATAAGTAAGAAGGAGTTCAGCAAGGCCAGGAGGAGTTCTCGAGTTAGAAAGGGACACCTGCAGCTCGAAAAGGGCAACGGTGAGTGCGGTCACTGACACCCACCTTATACCCCTCCAAACTCTACAGAGTGTAGCTGAACACATCCCAGGAAAAATGAATCAACCTAACTGTGAAATCCCTCCTCTCAGCTTACAATTAATACCCTATGATTTTGTGTAAGTAAGCAAAATGCTTTTTGTGTTAACTTTTTGGCATGGTGATACTTGAGAAAGAGGTAGACAAGAATTTGTAGCAGTGAGTAGGCAGAGAAGGGGAAATAAGGTAACAAATTATCAGGAAGATGAACAGCACTGACACAGAACAGGCGTTCAAAACAAACTGTTAAATGAACGGACAGAGTACTGAAATTCACTCATGTACACTTTTTCTTTTTTGGATTTTTTTTGAGTGAGGGAGGGTGAGGGTGGGAGAGAAACATCAATGCGAGAGTAAACCATCGATTGGCTGCCTCCTGCACACTCCTTACTGGGATGGAGCCTGAAACCAGAGCATGTGCCCTGAGTAGGAATGGAACCAGCAACCTTTTGGTGCGTGGCACAACGTCCAACTAACTGAGCCACTCATGTACACTTGTGAGATTCTGGACTGACTGCTAAACTACTAATATTTACTGGGAATGTTTCATCACCTTGGGGCAAGGACAGGAAGGAAGGTCCCCATTATAAAACCTTCCCTGACATGTTTGAATACCTTTGATAATAAAAAGAGGCATTTAAAAAGGAGGGATGGAGGAAGGAAGAATCTGCTGGAGACAAGTTTGGACTCTGCCGTAAGTTTTTCTCCTTATTGTTAAGCCCCACTTAATGTCTTCTCTCTTGCCATCACTAAATGGTGCAGACACTTAAAGTTAGCGTACTGTAATACAATGTACACATAACTTGAACATGCCAGAAAATATCTCACTTTTCTTATATTCTATGTACACTCAAAATGTAATGGATTTCATGATGTCAGACACAATCTATTCATTAGAATCCATGTCTTCAGAGGATCTCCTAGGTGCCAGGCGATGGAGATACGATAAACAGAAAATAGACACCATCCTTTCCCCTCACGGAAGTCACACCCTAGTGGGGAATACAGACATTAAATAAGCCCGCAATCAAAAAAGCCCCACAAAACATAATGCACACATCGTAACACTAATCTCAACAGAGAGAAACAGGGAAGAAAATCCAGATGAGTAACGAAAAGGTTCCAGGGGGAGAAGGGATGCTTGAAGGAAGAGGCCTGAAGGAAGGCGGCTACCGTACCAATTGTTGGGCACACGGAACGTGGTGACGCCAGGAGGAAGCCCAGCTCGGAGAAAAGGGGAAGACGCGAGGCGTCAGCTTCACTGCGATACCAACCTCGATCTCACGGAGTTTGGCTCGTTTCTCCTCACTCATTTCAGAGAACTTGGAGAACTTGGACTCAGCCATGTCTTCTTTGATAGGATTAGAATACAGATGCTGTTCTTCGGATTTGGAGCTCTGAGTGTCCTCTTCATCTTCGCTCTCTTCTTCCTGACTTTGGAAATAAGCAGAATACGTTGTATGTCAAGGGAGGAAAGAGTTACACTTAATAGTCTGGCTACAACTGCCTTAGAGCTTAAATAATGTTAACAAAACATAAGAGGAAAATTCATCACCAAAACATTTTTACAAAATATTTGATCAAATTTTACAAAACTGTTTCCTCCACAGAAAAAGTTTGGGCTTCAACATAACCATACTTTAAAAAATTCTGCTTATGTTAATGTGTGTGCCTTTCATTCTGCAACAAACTTTTCCTGCGGCAGTTAAATAACATCACCGTTCAGAGTGACTTCTCCCAGCTTAATGTTTAAAAAGCCAAGTGCTTACTTTCCTTCACCAGGGGCCTACAAACTAAAAGATAGATCAGCTTGAGGCACGCAGATTTACTATGAAACACTCAATGCAGCATGTAAAGACCTTATTTGATTAGCATATAAGCCTAGGAATAATGAAAGCCATGTGTGAATTTTAAATATTGGCACACTAATGATTCTGAAAGTTGTGCTAGTTCTGTCAGGTAAGAAGAAAAATGAAAAACTGACTGACTACCATGGGAAGGGATACAAAGAAGAAATTTCTCCAGTCCTTCCAGAAGCAATCTAGTGGGAACAGACAGGCAGGTAACTATGTGTAAAGCTGGTCATCACTACTACAACAGGGTTAACAAAATGTTATCTGTGCGGGTATGTGTATGTACACGCGCGCACACACACACAAAATGAAGGGCCTTAAGAAAAGGCTGTGTGTTTTGCACCTGGGCTTTGTGTGTGTGTGTATCTTAAATCTGGGCAAAACGAGTCATCCATGTACAAACTCAGAATGTTTATGTATATAAACAAAATTCCATTATAAACAATATTGTATGCTAATATTACTGGCTTAGCCTACTAAATATGCCATTTCTCTGTAATTTTTGAGCCTGCAAAGTCCTTACATGTTGGTATTTGGGTACTACATACATTCTATCATAAGTATGAGTCCTTTTAGTATATACACAAAACTATCCATAATAATGTAAAAACAGTTATAACCAAATTGTTTCCAAATAAAAATTTCATTATTTTAGAGTCTGAATGAGAAAAACTTAAGCAAGGCAGATTAAAGTATTGGCAATTTAGAATCAGAAAAGACATGAAACTAAGAGAAAAAGAGCCTTTTAATTTCTCATCCAAAGGTCCTCTCCAGAACCTTACTAAAATGCTTTATAAACTTAATACTTTCAGAGCCCACAAATCATTAGTACTACATATAGGTACAACCCAATACAATACTTAGGTAAGGAGAAAAAGTGAAAACCAGCTATAAAAAAACAAACCAAAAAAAAAAACTATACTATTTTTGGAAATAAACCATTCACCTATTATTTCTCATTAATTTGTCAAAAACTTCCTAAATGTATTTTTTAGCTAATTTTTAAACACAAGAATTTCTTGTTTTATGGGACATAAAACTTTGTTTCAGATGCTTTTAAACAGTTAAACTGTGTGTGTGTGTGCATATGCACATGTGGATGCATATAAATGCAGGTGTTTACCGAAGGATATTCTAGAAAGGGTCAATAAGGGCAGGACACAGCTAATTAAACTGTGGTATCTATGTAATAGAAATTACTTAAATTCCAGCCTGCTTTTTATATGTTCCGATTTTTCCCCCCCGTTAATTTCAAATATTCCTTGCGCACTTACCTCAATGACTGCTTTTAAATACAGATGACTATGGAGCAGATAAATATGTAGACTGACATGAAATAATATCCATGACACAGAGTAACAAATATGGGTCACAGAATAGTAGGTACAGTATTATAAAACTTATGTTTAAAATGATATGCATGTTTTTATATATACACAGAAAGGATCTAGATGGCTGGACACTAAAACATTAACCATATTATTAAGACTTTAAGTGAGGCACACTACACTTCAATAATTTAAAATAGATAACATTTTAGAATTGCTATTTTAATTTTTCAAGGCCCAAGCAGTGTGTTCTAATTGGTTTTGACTTTAGCTCTTAAGTTACTAATTCTGGGTTCAGATCTTATCACAGCTTCATCGTGCTCTTCTTTAAAGAAATAGAAATTCAAGACTCTATCATTACAAATGAAGTTATATTACTATTTGGAAGTTTTCTCCAAAGTATTCGTGGTGCTACATATTTTTTAAAATCACACTTCTGCCATAAATAGTTTCAAAAAGTGGATCTTTAGTAAAAAGCCATTTTGGATTCAGCCACTAGAGAGCAGTAGTGAGATACAGGAAAATTTCAAGGGTCAGAAAGCTGTATGTGCAAAACTTCCTTGCTTTGTACTTTCATAAAATTATTTATTTAGGGCTCCTATAAGAATAAAAAATATTAAGTTATATTTTCAGTAATCCATGCTTTATTGTATGAATGTATGATTATTCTACTCTCAACACTACAAGGAATTTCCATTCCAAATATTAACACAAATACCAAATTTATGCCAAAAAAAATTAATACCTTTAGAAACAAAACCAACTGAATAAGATTTGGGCTCCTTGATGACTTTTCTACTCTTTCTTTCCTCTAAATCATTCTATGAGTACACAGACTCATTCTAAAGTAGTGATTCTACAATGGTAAGATATGTTATTAACGGGATTATAGATACAGACCCAGTTAAGAAAACCAGTATTCTAAAGCAGACTGAACTGTTCCCAATTCCTATACTCCTAAACAGTCTCAGGGATTTCCATTAGCAAACCGCATCTATATTTTATAAATACTTTGTCATAACCATTGCTGACTTGTTCTGATCACAGGGACACTCATGCGGCATCACTGTAGCCACGCTTTCCTCATCAGATACAATTGTTTCCACAAATGCTGATTAATTACATTTCCTTAACAATCTAAATGCTACTAATACCCGTTTATCGAATCCATACAAATGCCCAAATTGTGATGGGACACAAAGGTCCCTTTGTTCACTACCATTTGAGAGCAAAAAAAACCCCAAAGATTAAAAAAACCAGAAACCTCCACTTTGAGTTCTTGAGGCCATCTCTGTTCCTATTTTAAAAAATCAACTTCCTTTGCAACTATTTTAAAAGGTGTCAAGTGCCACCAAAAAATTACTAATATAATCTTGCCAGAGAATTTGGGAGAAGGGATTCCTATAATTACATTTGGCATTAAATGCAAAAAACTTTTGGGGGTGATTACCAATGGAGCAAAATTCAAAATTATCATTTCTTTATGCATTAAGGATTTTTTTTTTCCTTTTAATCTTAATTCTTTTGAGGTTTTTACATTTAAATAACAGAACAGAATGGTCGCAATGCAATATGTATTTTTCCAGCAATGTACAATCCAAAAGAAAAGAAGCATAACCTTCCTATTCACATTTTAATAATCACTTTCTGTGAAGCCTAAACAAAGATTTAAATAAATGCAGGTGACCATTTAGTAACTACAAAGTGAGAATGTAATACTTAGCACAGAAAAATAAACTCAAAAGCAAAGTGAAACCAGATGCAGCAGAACCAGAAATCTAAAGCTCCTTATTCACTAGGAAAACAATGGAGAACTAGAAATGATCCTCCTGACAAGGTTTTAACCGTGAAGTTTCCCTCATCACTATTATTTCAAGTCCCTCTTAAGGAAAAGGGAGCACATACGCAGTAAGAAACTGAGTACATTCAAAACGTAGATTCTTACTTTTGATTTTCTTCTTCCTCTGATTCCTCGTGCTGGTCAAATAACTCCCATTTAGACGTTGTTACAGCTGGATGGAGGGGAAAGATGTAATTCCATAAGGTAAATTAGCATTTCTGCAGCTTAGTAGAACCCTAGCTTTAGAATGGAGACTTTATATATGTAGGTTATCTACCTTTATCTATTCTTTGAATGGCCATTTCTATGCTCAAATCTATTTCTTTCCTCCTCACACCTACACTATCCTTTTATTCAAACTCACGAAATGACAAATGTCATCCTTGTTTCTATGCTGGATGGTAAGATTTATTTCATTAGAACCCACAAATATTAACAATTATAGATTATAAGCATGAGGATACATGTCCATGTAAGTATGGAAGGCAGATCTAGTTAAGTCAAGCACTACGGGAAGGTCAAAGCTTGGTTTCTCTGAAACTGACCTCTACATAGATTTCCAATCAGGTACGCAGCCTCCCATCTACATTTTCTACTGAAATGCCTTAACCCAAGAGGCGTTTAGTGATTTCTCTAATTACTCTCAAAGCATACAAACGGAAAGATCTAAGGGAATTATAACAAATACCACAATGGAAATCTAGCCACTAGATATAAATATGGTAACACTGGGTCTTCAGGTTAAATATTGTAAAACATAAAAGGAACACATGCACGCACACACACACACACGACTGAGTTTAAGTAAGAAATTTTCTAAAACCCAGTTATGTGTGTTTTACTCACCCTGTGCTTCCAATTCAGATTCATCCACAGCTTCCCATTTTGATGGGGCCACTTTAAATATCGGCTCATTCTTCTTTGAGTCCTCAGTCGCATCCACTAGGGAGGGAAGATACGCCATTAACCCTGACTTCCAGGGGATGGCCTCACTTAAAAGAGTTCATGGGCATTCACTGCATCAGTGACGTTCAACCGTGTGCAGCAAGAATGTTTAAAACATGTCGTACCTGACTACTTAGTCAGGAGCACTGACCTCTTTTTCCTCAGGCTGTCAAATAAAAAAAATGACAACAGCCCGGCAGGGCATGGCTCAGCGGTTGAGCATCGACCTAGGATCCAGGCGATCGGGGTTCAATTCCCAGTCAGGGCACATGCCTGGGTTGCAGGCTCAATTCCCCAGTTGGGGGCGTGCAGGAGGCAGCCGACCAATGACTCTCTCATCACTGATGTTTCTCTCTTTCTCTCTCCCTCTCCCTTCCTCTCTCTGAAATCAATAAAGATATACTTTAAAAAAAAAAAAAAAACAAATGACAACAGCCAGCCCAACAACAGCCGTCTGGTGTGAATGAATCAAAATTAGACCTATTTTTTGTCAGACAGCCAAAAAATGTATTTTTTGGTGTGCTGCAGAATTTTAGTAATGAGTTTACATATACCATGAGACGAAAAGATTGAAAATCACTGCAGTATATTATTAAAAAGTAAAATCAGGCCACACATGGACTAATAATTCTAGTTTCAAAAACAAGGATTATGACTAATCCAATTCTTTGCACCTGAGATCCAATTTTTAAATAGTATATAAGTCAACTCAGAACATGGAGGTTATTATTAATTCAAGCAAATTCAAGAAGGAAGCAAAAGAATCTTTAATACCTTTACTTATTTACTATTTAAATCATAGATTTCATATGTTGTGCAATATTTTAACATAATTCAAATGTAATGACTGTGTATAATTCTTATTTCCAAAGCTGATTTTTGACAGCTAGTAAAAATAAACCTATTAGTCAGGAAGACTAATAATAAAAACAGAGCTGGTAAAACCAGGAACCTGGGATTATGAACACAATTGAGCACAATATTGGACCTTTAGTTTCCTGACAATTAAGACAAAAAGAGAAGCTTGTTAATATAAAAGGCTAACTGTCCCAACAAAGAAATGTGACCAAAAAGAAAGCCATTTTCTTGGCATAGTCAATTTTAATCACTTGTATTTGAATTCTGAAAAGGGCGAAATAAAACACAAATGACTGATGTCTTAATCAGAAATTATAACCCTTTTCCATTTCAGCTTTAATTATGGAAATTAAAGAGTTTTGGAATCAAACCTATTAGCTAGATTTAATCAGTCTGAACTTACGAGGTACTCCATCAAGGTCATCATCAAAACTCTTTATAGGGACGCCGTCAAGGTCGTCGATGGGAGCAGCATCAATGGGAATTCCATCCACGTCTTCTAAAGGTGCACCATCAAGTTCTTCCTCAATAGGGGCACCGTCAAGGTCATCTGGGACATCCTGTGGGAACACACATACTATAGCCACATTTTCTTTAACTTGCTGAAGTCATACTGCTGAAGATTAATTTGCAGCACAGAACACACCAACTGGATGGATACCCACATTTCCAGATCCAACATGAGAACATAAGAACATATAGGGTGGGACAAAAAGTAGGTTTACAGTTGTTTGTATGAAAAATAAGACAATAATCAATAAGTAATAATACAAGAATAAACTGTTTTGGGTACTCACAACCGTAAACCTACTTTTGCCCCGCCCTGTATTTTGTGCCCGGGCCAGTGTGGCTCAGAGGTTAGAACCAGGCCCCATTCCCAGCCAAGGGCACATACCAGGGTTATAGGTTTGATCCCCACCATGGGAGGCAACCAACCAATGTGTCTCCCTCATCGATGTTCCTCTCTCTCCTTCCGCTCCCTCCCTTCCACTCTCTCTAACAATCAATGGAAAAAACATCCTTGGGTGAGCATTAAAAAAAAAAGTATATATATTTCATCATCCTGACCAACAAGGCGGCAGCAGTCACTCATGCACGATGCGTCAATTAACCAAGCGCTTACTGACACCAGGTGCCATGTGAGGCACCAAGGACACAACAATGAGCTTACAACAAGCTTAGTCCCTTGGTCCCTTCTGTCACAGAGCTTAGAATTTGGGGGGAGGGGAAAGCCAGACAATCAGATAATCACAATAACATACAGATAGCTGCAACTCAGACAAATGCTAAAACAAGGGGTACATCATACTTAGAGTACATAGTAAGTCAGTTTCACCTACAGAAGTCAGAGAAGACTCTATGAAGTTATGCTTAAACTGGGGTGTGAAGGATTTCAGGTAAAATAAAAATCATGTTCCAGAAAGAAGGGAAAACATGTACAAAGGTCTATGGTAGGAGGAAACATTGTACACTGAAGAAAATAAAAATTGAAACAAGGACCAATGTGTTTGGAGTAGGGAGGTCAATTAGGAGGATCTTGAAAGAATGAAAGTGAAAATATAAAATATGACACCTGGATTAGAATTATAAAGATGAAGGATTCGACTACTGAGGAGATAAAAAGCAACAGAACAGTGACGAATAGAACCCACTACCATTGTGGTACATCTTTTCATGTACATATTTTCTTATAGAGTTATCTTTAGTGTAACAAAATGAAATCATGCTCAGTATATTGCTCTACTACTTGTTTTTTTCTATTATTATATTGTAAATCTTTTCACATCATCAAATAAAAAACCAGCCACTGATTTTCACATAAGAACCCAAAAC
This sequence comes from Miniopterus natalensis, assembly GCF_054644295.1. Classification (NCBI taxonomy): domain Eukaryota; kingdom Metazoa; phylum Chordata; class Mammalia; order Chiroptera; family Miniopteridae; genus Miniopterus; species Miniopterus natalensis. The sequence continues at coordinate 3,704,251 of NC_142086.1, read as the reverse complement.
AGAGAATTCCTGTTACAAATAATTTCAACTCCTAGGTTCTAGGAATTCCAGTAACTAAATCCACTACTTAGTGGTGAAGAGTAAGTATTTTCATGAAGAAATGTTACATCTGTAAGGTATCACACCTCCACAGCATCCCCAGAAATAAATTTTAAAATAATCGGACACAGCCCTGGTCGGGTAGCTAAGCTGGTATACACCAAGGTTGTGGGTTTGACCCCCGGTCATAGCACATACAAGAATCAACCAGTGATGCATAAGTAAGGGGAACAACAAATCCATGTTTCTAGGTTTCTGTCTCTGAATTTAGAAAGAGAGGAAAGGAGAGACGCAATCAATAAAATAATCAGAAAAATACACTGAGTGCCTACCTCTGTTTCTTTTTCTTCAATAATATTTACAAGTCCTAAGAAAATATTTTGTAGTTTGATCAAAAATGGTTCTGGGTAAATTGCCCAATCTTCCCATGCTCTGAAGCAGGTCATTACCCGTTGCTAAATAAATAAGAAAAACACAACAAATTATTATTTACGACAATATATCTCAAACTTCATCTCATGAGAATGAACGTTACAATTTGCTGAATTTTTCTTTAAATTAACATTCTTTTTAAAATTTAAAGAAAATAACTATCATTGCCATGATTTTAAACAAATCAGTGTCACCTTTTAATTAAAAAAAAAACACACTCAAAATAAATATAATGAAAAAGAAACACTATTTGCTCTTGATCACCTAAGATCCACACCACTAATGGTACACATGAGGCCACTTCTGCAAAACATTATCTTAGAAACTTAGGTAAGCTGCATATCAAGGTAGGCAAGATATGACCCAAATTCCTATATAGTCCAATGAAGTACTTCCTAATTCTGGCTAACACTTCTTTTCTGTCCCATCCCTAAACCTCTCTATATGAACTCTGACTTGTGATCAACATTTAAGGTAAAAAAAAAAAAAATTTAAGTGTTGTTTGTTTGGATACCCTAAATAGTGGAGTCATTGGGCATCTTCCCAAGCTAAAAAATTTCCTTACAAAAGTATTCCTCCCATGAAAATATATCTATTTATTCAATTATAAGGTATTTTGCTTGGCTTTTCTTAACATTAGTTTACAGCTTAAGAGGTTATAAAAATTAGTAATGCACATACTTTGTAAACATGAATAACTAAAGTGTATGTTCCTAATCCAGCCAAATCATAAAAGTCATGGGCTGCTTAACAGCAGGGATACATTCTATGAAATGCATCATTAACCAATTTCATCATTGTGCAAACATCAGAGAGTGCACTTACACAAAACTAGATGGTACAGCTAGGACCCTCCTAGGCTTCACAGCCTACTGCTCCTGGACTACATGCCTATGCAGCATGTTACTGTACAAAACATGAGATTAAATCAAGCACAAGAGAAAATGATATTCGAGAGATTTATGAGGCTGCTGCCAGGTAACACAACATAGTATTTTACAACAAACATTTTTTTAGAAAGAGCACACTCTAAAATAATGATAAAAGTGCCCTGGCCAGTGTGCCTCAGTGATTAGAGCATCAGCACTCACACTGAATGGTACCAGGCTCAATCCCTGTAGGGGCTTGTGTGGGAGGCAACCAATCGATGTGTGTGTATGTCTCTCTCTCCTTCTCCCTCCCTTCCACTCTCTCTAAAAATAAATGGAAAAATATCCTCGAGTGAGGATTAACAATAAGTCATTCCTTATCAAATATTATGACTATACATAACTGTATGTACCACACTTTTATGTGACTGACAGCACAATAGGTGTGTTTACCCGAGTCTCATTACAAGCATGTGAGAAGGTGCTGCACTAGACTTTACGGTGGCTACACCACCACTAGGCTAGGAGTTTCAGTTCCACTACAATCTTGTGGAAACTCCACCGCCTTTTACTGAACCATCCTTGTGCAGTGCATTACTGTATACCATTACAGACAAATGAGCTTCTGAATATGTTTTCTGGAAAGAAAGATTAATATTCAATGTATTTAAATAAAATACTTAAAAACTTAAACAAACACTCAACAAAACAACACTAGATAATATATTTTAAATTTTCGGGTATTTTTCTGAACACTACAGTAAATTTCAGAACAATTTCTGAATCATGCAAATTATGTTTTATACTTGTCCTAGGTACTTTTCTAGCTCTCCAATATGCTTCTCAGCCCCCAGGCCCCATACTGAACACTAAGGCATAAGTAATAAAACAGTACACATACCTTAAAGTTTTCAGACTGTAAATGGCCTTGAATCGTTCGATAGGTAGCATTGAGGTCTGAAAATATCTGACATAACTTTGTTTCAAAACTGAAATTGAAATAATATATTTATAGTAGAATTTGTTTAAAAATCCCTATCTACTTCAGCATGCTAACCAACCCCTCCTGGACCTAAAAAAACTCCACAAACTTACAAATAAATTAAGTAATCTTTTAAAAATCAAGAACTAGGTGCTTAAACTCTAAAACTGTAATTCAGCTGCTTTAACTCCTATAATTCTGAATTTTTCTCCTGCAAAATCCACAAAAGTCTTAAGTAGTAGTTCTCTTGATTAGCAAGGAACTTTACACCTAGGACACTTTGAGCCATCTAGTCTCATCTCTATTTTATAAAAAAGGAAACAAAAGAGTTAAGTGACTTTTCTAAGGCAAAAAAACTAATGGCAGAGCTACGATTAGAACCCACACCTCCAAATTTCCTTTGTTTCAGTAACTGGAAAAAACTTCTCCAATTCATAAACCCCAAAAGGAACTCTGGGGAATTATGAAGAGTTCTATATTAATTACAGTAGAGCGACATAATTTCCTATTGCCTAGGAAAGCATTAGCAATGAACTACAACAATACAATGATGATCAGAAGAAAACATATATTCTATAGCTCATGCTTTGTTTTTTGTCTCTTCCTTTTATGTTTGCCATTGTTTCAGCATATTTACTATACAAGTGGCTAAATAGTCAATAAAAACAGTGTTACTGCCTATTTGTCTTATTACCAAGTTAACCAAGAAACTTACATAAAAACTTGCTAATTTAGCTTAAAGTGGTTTAGTTCAATGAATGCAATCTAATTTTTTAGAATATTCTATAACTACAAGAAATTAAAATTATTTATTATTGGAGGGTGTTAACAAAACAGTCCTCTCTTCTGAACTCCTTACCCTTAAATATTTTATTTCACAAATATCATTTTACACCATTATACTTACAATTTTCTATAATATGAAGCATTGGCAACTTTTGCTGAAGAGTTGTACAAAACATCAGAAACCAAATATAATCTGGCAATCTAGAATGTCGAAAGAGAACATAAAACTGATTAAAAACCATCAGCAATGTATTATCTAGAAAAAAATTCCATACTGAATTTTTTTTAATTAGTGTCATACGGCTGTTTGTAATTTAATAATCGTGACTAGTTAGAATAGTTGTAAGAAAGTCAACCTCACCACAGCCATGACTTTTGCAGGGATAAAATTGTAACACATTTACATTTCAACCTGTTGATAACTTGTGTGTCAATTAACAAGACTGCATAAAAGAGATTTCTTCAGTCAAGTTCCTCATGCAAAAAGGAAACCAATTTCAATCCAAAGAGTCAACTATTATCTCCCTTTTTATTTAATTAAACGTTCTATAAAGAAAAATCATTCCCATACCTTTTTGGGAAGGGGTGTCTTCAGGATTGACAATGACTCAGTAATGCAATCCACTATTTCTTCAGCAGCTTCGGCATTATTAAGACAGAAAACCATTGCATCTCCAATATCATTTTTCCGTGGCGTTAACCCCCGCAGGATTTCTTCTAATTTGTCCCTCTGTCTAAATACAAATTTTGTAAACTTAAATATTTATAAATACAAATTTCAAATGCCATTATAGTTTCTGCTCATAACTAATTTCTTTAAAACCCAATCAGTAAAATAATTCTGAGAATTAAATTATGTTAAATTTGATTTGTAGTAAGTCCAAGTATGTTACTTTTTTTTTTTTAAGAATTTATATGAGGAAGAATAATTTTCCTGGCCTTAAACTAATAAATGATTCCAGTGATTTTTTAGTTTACAAATTAAGTACATTTAAAATTATGTGCACTTTTTCAAGAGTATTTGAGAGTATCCCAGTCCTATTCCAGCACTATATTGAAGAACCTTCATGTCTTTGCCCTCCTTGGAGGGAGTCTGTTACTTTAGCACTCGTACACGGCACCTCCTACAGGACAGGCTAATGCAAGGCTGACAACCTTCTGTAAAGGATCAGACAGTGTAAGTATCTTACAGGCCTTGAGGACCACATAGTCCTTGTCAGTTACTCGACTCTACTGTAACCCCACAGCAGCCATAGATAGCATGTAGAGAAATGGACATGTCTGTGTTCTAATAAAATTTTATTTACAAAAACAAAAGGCAGCCAGATTTAGCCTGTGGGCTCAGTCTGTGGACCCCTAGGCAAAAGTAATGATGAACATGTATCTTCAGAAGCAAATATACTTTCAAATACTACAGTTCTCCATCACCACATGGTCTCACAAACAATGCATCCATAAAAACAGGTTTAGATTTATAGACTATGCAGTCAAGTATATAGTCCTATATGCTCAAAATTCTTTTTCCATGAGGTATAGAGAACTTCCTCTGAACATTTAATAGTTAAATATTTTATTTTCTTTAAAAATTTGTTTCTGACCACAAGGTACAGGAAGGGCGCAAGGGCAATGCCTGTGCCTCCAAGGCTGTCCAACCCAAGCCAAGCACCTATGACACCTTACACCAGGCTCACCCTCCCCCAGCATCACACATCCATGCCGCAGAGTGCAGTATCTGACCATGTGGGACAGTTAAACTTGTGTTTTCTAGCTTACTTGTAAATACTGAAACTGAACTGGCTGTTCTAACTGATTTCCTAAAACCCTCATGAATGAGTAGGTCATAGAAATTATGCCTGCCTAACTCTTAGAGCCATTTAAATTTTCTAAAAGGCATTTCTTAAACAGCAGTTACTAAGGCCCTCCTGTGTTCCCAGTCTTCTAAGATCCACAGTGCCTGTGGCCCCAGACAACAGCTCTGGGGGTTCCCTATATCCTAGGGTGCGATGGAGGAAGGGCAGGCCAGGCCCAGCATTAGGAATTAAGTCCATTTTACTGGCTCAGATTGGAAGTCCAGGAGTCCTGAGGATGGACCTCTGTGTGTGTGTCAATCATCTTCTCCATGTTCTTTTCCACCTGCTTCCGCAGCCTCATGAGCTGCTTTTCCTTCGGGTAACAGCTCTTGGTTTCTCCTTCCTCTTCTCCTCCAGAGTGCCTGTGACTGCCTGGTACTTCCAAGGAAGCCTAATGAGCCTGATACCCTAGGAAGGCAAACTTCTTTCCACAAAGGCTTAAGACACACAGCCTTGAGAGCAGTGGGAACCACCATTCACACAGGACGGTGGGATCCCATCAAACAGCTGGAGGCGGTCCAAGGTGGCCTGGCCTCGCTTGGTCTTGTACAGCAGCAAGCCTCCCACAGTTCACCAGGAGGTGCAGCTGGGGCTGGGAAGTGATGAGGACCACGGGGGGGTGTTCACCTGCTTGTGGAGGAAGGCCAGTTATTTCAACTTGTTTCTGTAGAAACTGTCAGAAATGTTGATGCCCTCACAGTACACAACCACTGCCTTTGGCCCAGCAGCACCTGCTTGGCCACGATGGCTGCCAGTTGCCCAGATGGCTTTCACCTCTGAGCACCAGGACCTGTTCCTCCAACATCGCCAGCAGCCACCTGTGAAAAGCTGTTTCTGCTTCTGAAATCAGGCTCACTTCACTGGACCAGAGCTGATGGAGCACTAGTAATAACACATGCGTCCATGGCGGCCACACAATGCAAGCTCTGGAGAGAAGTTTCACCAGTCAGCCATCTGACCTTCCCAAGCCATACAGTAACTTTGCCTTTACAATGTATTCAGAGAGGCAAGAATTCTAAGACTCTTGAGATAATTCCTGTAAGAATTTGAAGTGTTCCACTACTAGAAAATCACTGCTTAAAAAAATCATCACGGCCCCGCCGGGCGTGGCTCAGCAGTTGAGCGTCGACCTAGGATCCAGGCAATCGGGGTTCGATTCCCGGTCAGGGCACATGCCCGGGTTGCGGGCTCCATCGATGACTTTCTCATCATTGATGTTTCTATCTCTCTCTCCCTCTCCTTTCCTCTCTCTGAAATCAATAAAGATATATATTTTTTTAAAAATCCAAAAAAAATCATCACGAATCTTATCCATAGGGCAAGATCGAAGTCAACAGGATAGACATTTATACTTGCTAAGATGTTTAAACGCATGTAAAAAGTATATTTTAAGGTTAACATCTTAGTATAACCATTAATTAAAGCAACCATTAAAGAGACTTTTCTGAATGTGTAACAGAAGGGGAAAATCTTACTCTTCCTTAAGTGCTCCCTTTTTACTAGGTTCCTCTACAAAAGCTTCTGTTTCTTGCTCTTCTGACATCCCATGCAGGTATGGATTTAATGGTGGTGGCCTCCAAAAAGATCCATTTTTGAACATACGAAAATCTTCCGTCCGCCACTTAGTTGGAGAATCTCCCTAATAAACAACCAGAATGTTGTTAGAAAACTCCAATACCTCAGTCAAAATTAACCAAGTAATTGATTCTACTTGCCTGTAGAATAGAATAAAGCTTCCACCTATAGTAAACATGAGCTGGTGTCTGGTTTTCAAATAAGAACCTGAAACAAAACAAGTTAAACATCACATTCTTTAACAAAGAACTGTATTCAAGCAAATGTAAACAAATAAGAAACATTATTTGCCTACTTAGTTCAAAATAAAACCAAAAGCAAAGATCCCTGAAGAGAAATCCTTACTCATGTCTTGTGCCATCTATCCCCTTCCTCACCCCAGCCCGACGGCCTTCATGCCTGACATTAACACCCCAAACGTATGTTTGCATCTTGCTGAGTCTTACAATTTTACTGTATTCAATAAAATGTGCCAGATACTGTGTCTGACAATGAAGAGATTTCTCCCAAGATATAACTTTAAACAATGGTCTCTAAACTACTTAAGAGTGTTAAATGAATGTCTTAAATGTATCTATTCAGAAGATAAGCAATTTCCTATAAACCTCATTTGTTCTACTATATCTCACTTATGAAAGACTCCTTGGTTGAAAAGCATACTGAAATATATTTTCCTCCTAGAGAATGCTAAAAACAACGCTATCTGATCAAATCAAAAATCAGATGGCAAACTGACAGAAGTACATTCTAGCTCAATTACTAGAACTGCCTTTTCATTCCATTGCAAAAGTAACCTGGTACTTTTAGAACTTTATTCTTGGAAATATCTTTAGTTTCAAAAATGAAGCGGAAAGTATTTTTAAAATTCATACCTGATGATAAATGAAATGTGGTACATACATGCAATGGAATATATTTCAGACTTTAAAGTAATGAAATTTTGACCAGTGCTACGACATGGGCAACCCTTAAAGACATTATGCTAAGTGAAATAAACCAGTCACAAAAGTACAAATACTGTATGATTCCACTTACAGGAGGTACCTAGAGTGACCAAATTCAAAGAGAGTAGAATGGTGGCTGCCAGGGGGCTGGGGGGGACGAAGGGAATGGGCAGTTAAGTGGTACAAGTTTCAGTTATGGAAGATGAGAGTTTTGGAAATGAATAGTGGTGACAGTTACACAACTATGTGAACATACTTAATACCACTGAACCGTACATGTAAAAACAGTAAGTTTTATGTTATATATGTATTTTATCACAGTCAAAAAAATGCACACCTGAACATGGGATTGTTGATTTCTCTGTTCATAATCATAGCTTCAAACATTGGCCCTTCACGTACAACAAACTCTATCATTCGATGTATCAGGGCGAGCAAATTCCTACAACAACAACACAGTTAAAGAAAATGGATTCAGACCTACCACTATATAAAGCTACACTTGACCTAAGCTACTATATTGTGCAGAAAAAAAATTATTCTGCTGACTAATACAGAATCTTATACCAAAAAAGTAACCTGGAGCATATGTTAATGCCTCGTGCATTAAGAGGGAGTAGGACAGGGGGACAGGGGAGTGGGAGGGGAAGGAAAGGTAAAAGGGAGGGTAGAAAATCACAACACAGCTTCATAGCAATAAAGATTTAAATTTCTAAATGCCACTTAATTTCATTTTCCAAATGCGGAACATTAAATTATGAATCACAACTAATTAAAAAGCTGCAAATATATATCAGTAACTTCGAGCTTACATGTTATCACAGCCATCTAAAAACTTACACAATATCTGAATTTTAAAAGAAAATATTCCTAAACCAAGCACTTTTGTGGTGATATTGGAATGTTATACACATGACTATCATTTGTAAAAATGTAAAACTATTTAACAAATTTTAAGGCCTGATTTAATAAAAAAATCCACCCAACTCCTGTGCTTTTCTGGTACACATATAGCAGATGGAGTTTTTATTGAATCTGACCTTTAATGAGGCAACATCCCTTTGGACCACACTTCAAACCTAATTCACAGAACTCATGACATGTATAATTCTGCCTGTGTGTTATGAATCAATGAAGCAATTATATTGCCAAAGCCTTAAGTAAATGGAGTCCTCTTTCCAAAATATTCCAAAATAAGGGACATGGGTGGGATGCCCTTCACATTTTTCATAACAATTACTTTCCAATATTTAAGACAAAAATAAACATGTAACTTTTTAACACATTCATTTTCTGGGAGGGGCTCATAAAAAGTCTTTATTTTTAAAATCTGAAGCTGGGTTCTAAAATAATGATACCTTAACCTTATTAGACTCCAAACAGAATTTTAGACATCAGTTATGATGCCAGGCAAAATGACTCAACTTACTATAAGCTGCTCTTGATTTCTCATTTCACCAGTCCCCCAGCATAGAGTTGGCAAATAATAATTGGGAAAAGCAAAAGGATATTGGCTCTTGGTACAAGGCACACACTAAATTATACCTTTAGCATTCCCAGCTCAAATCAAGAAATTAAATAACTGCTAAAATATAAATAAATATATAGTTACAGAATAAGACAGAATTTTTTTTGGCTCTAGAATTCAGAGTACATGAATAGTAAAATAATTTAGTTCATGTTGATTACAATTACTTTCTGTTTTCAAACAAACCTACTTAAGTGGACACTAAAATCTCTACATAGTGGGGGGAAAAATGAATTTTCTGACCTCCCAAACTTTAGGATCCTAAAAGATCCTAAAAGAGGTCAAAAAATTATATGAAGGTTTAAATCTTTACAAAGGGGAAACTACACACTTAAAACTATTGAGCCAAAAAGCATTATTTAATTTTAAATCTAAATATTTTTCTTTACAGAAGTATTAGATGCTCTGCAAATTTGTAGATTTTGATATCCAAATGAGAATGAATGTATTCTCAGATCCACAGTTAGTGACATTTTAAAGAAAGGAACATTGTGTAAAGTTATGATTCACTTCCAAAATTCCCACTGGTATGTTAAAGTGAAGCGAAATTTTATGTATCATAATATATAAAGTCACTTTCTAGGTGGATAAATGCTATATATTCAGAAACTTGTATGAATTAAGTCAAAAGTAACTTGACTTAGGTATTAAAGATAGATTAAAAATGGTTTAGCAAGTTTAGAACATAGGATTCATTCTAATGGTGAGTCAAGACTTTTTAGCAAAATGTACTCAAAATTTTGTTTAGAAAGAAGCTGAGCAACATGTACAGCTACTACTTGATATATGCTTTTGAATGCTACAAAATACTTTTCTGTGAATGATTTATGAGTGGAAGAAAAAACCCACTACAGTTTTAAACAGGCTTGTAACTGATTAAATCTATTTTTAGAAAATTTAAAGTTTAAAAGAAGTTTTAAAATGTTGCATATATTATTTAAAATCAGAATCTGACAATTAATTGTTGCTAACTTGAATTCAACATTAATTACTGTAATTACACTCTTTTTCCTTAAAGTTATGTGTCTCTTATTTTAAAAAGGGTGACTTTTCTATCAGAATGAAACAGTGTAGTACAAAAAGGCGATATATTTTAAGTGTCCTATTTATTTTTAAATAATTATCTTATTTTGGGCAACAACAACCAAAAAAAAAAATGTTTCTCAGTTATAATAAAACCACCACATTTATTGGAGTCGATCGTACCAATGTCTGGTCAAAAACTGTATACTTTCCCAATCCATCCCATGATGTTTTCCTGGTCCCCCGCTGCCGCAGACAGTTCAGCTGGTGTTGCTCACCAAGGCCAATGTCAAAGAGAATTTGGTATTCTTTTGTGTTCATTTATTATTCAACCAGTGTTGTGTTCCTGTGTTTGGGAAAAGGCTTAGCTTGACTGAGCAAGAGCATACCTACGCATGAATTCTTCTGCTTCAACATTATGTTGAAAAGAAAAAAGAAAGGAAAATAAAAGAATTCCAAACAACTTTGTTATCATTTTAAAAGTTTCTAATATGTTTAGTGTTCATTAAAATAATAGGAATTCCTTCTTAAATTCAATCAGAAAAAAACAAAGCTATGCCTTCAATAAGGAAACTCAAACTAACATTGCATATTAAACACAGACAATTCAGAAACAAAGAAAAAACTAACAGATTGGGCCAAACTATATTATCTAAGATTGAAGATACATTTAAAACCCTTATTTTCCCATAACAGTACTCTAATATGATTAGACTAACAACACCAGATTAAATCTATTAAACACATTCTAACTACTAAAGCTATAAAATTCCCTACAATGGTAACAAAAACAAAACAGATAATAACATAAAATTGCACGGTATACTAAAGTTAGTTAAATTTCACACATCCCCAAAAAAGTACTGGGAAGAAACCATTGCTCAGTCAAGATATCACCTTTTCCTCAACACCATTTTTTTTTTTAATTCAGAAGGGGATATTGTCTATATTTAGATCAGTAATAATAAAGAAAAACATGTACCTTTCTGTTGGGATAACCACTTTGACTATGGCTTGCGACAGAGTCTGTATATGAAGTCACATCAGATAATAAACATAGAATATGTGAGTATTGTTAACAAGTAACAAGCAAAAATATACATATGCAATGAAAATACTACACATCTAATCACAAGTTTTGCAGGCAATCACTGCTTTTGAAGTAATTATACACTAAGCAATTACATAAAAGCAAATGGATGTGTCCAGTGAACAATAAATGTTCACCAAATGCAAAGAATCAGAACATTCCTGCCAGAATGCACATCAATGCACTGAAATAGGTACTACACTGAGAATTATCAGATAAAGATTTTAATTTGTGAAATAATTAACTGTTTGCTTCTGACCATAATACAGTTTGCTACTTTGTTCCCAAGCCTTTAAAACCAGCCCTGCCATTTTAAGTGTAATTAACTCATAATGAAACCAACAAATTCTTATAACTTGAAATAAGTTGGTTTTATGTTTAATAAAAAGAAAATACTCACCCTTTGCTTTTACTAGAGTAGTTAATGTTTTTTAAAAACCATATAGGCTCTTAAATATTCTAATACCTCAGATTTTGAGAACTAAGTTAGCTAGCTGCCATCCAAACAGTTAAACTATTTAGGAGGTCCTTCTACTGAAAAGTCACTCAACTAAATACAAAGCATCACTTTCTCAGAACAAAGTAAATTTAGATACTGTACTTAAGCAAACCAGAATACAAGAGTGGACAAATGGGGGGCTGGGGTGAGCAGGACTTAATAAGTGGTCAAAAAGGAATGGTAGCCACAATAAAAATAGAACCTAGTATTTCAAACAGGGTTTCCATGGGCTAAGGCAGGGAACACACATCTACTTAAGAGTTGCCAAACAGAATTACACATTTTCTATAAAATTGTTGAAAAGAAATACTACCACAGATTCAGTATTTACAAATATATGTGGCCCTAGGTACATTTTTAAAATTACCTTCTCAAAATCCTCCTTGTTTTTAGGTGGCGGTAACATGGGAGCATTGGGGTTTTTTAACCGCTCTCTAGGCTGCGCATTAAAAGGCAGTCCTGATGGAGGTGGGGGAAGCGTATGTTCCATCATAGAAGGCGGAATGTATATTGGATGTGGAGGAATAGGCACAGCTTTACCCCAACCTAACTTCATTTCAAAAGACATAATCATCTTTCCTACAAGAAAGGAAAGAAAGGTTACCTTGGTAATAACTCGCAAAAAAAAAAGAAAGAAAAGATACCTTGGACTTAAATTAACTTTTAACCTTTCCATGCCTCATTCACTTTTCTTCTCCAATGTCTTTATAAATACTTTCCAGAACCAAAACAAAAGTCTGAATTCTATTAACAGACAATAAAAGTTTTCTTACCATTTAAATTTTTTAAAGCTCTTTCAGCATCTCTTCTATTCATAAAGGCCACAAAACCACAATTTCTCTCTCTGGCTCTTTCTTCATCAGTTCTAGGCCACATAATTTTCACACTGGCTAATGGTCCAAATCTTCCAAATTCTTGGCATAGCATTTCTTCATTCATCTATTATAAGGCATAAGAGTTTTTTGTTTGCAAAAAAATAAAAGAATTCTATGCAATGGAACACAAAGTAGCTTTTGCAAAATGAAAAGAGACATATTAATTCCACACTTTTCCATTCAAGTACTAGGGCCTCTATACAAATAAAATCCTTCCCTCACAGGGCATTGACAAATCTTTTCATACCAGACACACACTATTTTATGTGAACAAATAGCCAGGGGGAAGAGGCTGGGTGGCTGGAGAAATCAAAGGTACATCTCTACCTCCCTCTTCCTCCTTTGGAGATCCTGCATCTAAATAAGTGTGTATAGGTATTCAGCAATGTTTTTTCAGGCAGTAGTAGTTACAACATTTAAGGTAAGGATTTTTTTTTTTTATTTGCTGGCAATGAAAGAAAAAAAAGGATCTAATCACCTTTTCTTTTTCCAGCACCCAGCTATCAGTGTAATCAAAACCAGAGAAAACAGTAAATATGCAATGAGGCCCAACATACATGTAATTTTTAAAAAGAGTACACTACTAGCCCTGCTGAGCATGGCTAAGCAGTTGGGAATGGACCCACGGTTGTGGGCTCGATCCCCAGTCAGGGAGGGGGGGGGTTTGCAGGGTGCAGGAGGCAGCCGATCAATGACTCTCTCATCATTGATGTTTCTATCTCTCTCTCCCTCTCCCTTCCTCTCTCTGAAATCAACAGATTAAAAAAAAAAAGGGTATACTATGTACAACAAATATTACATTTCCCATAACATAATTAACACTGATGTGCAGAATTAAAATATAAAAGACAAAAAATACAAATACTATGCACCAGAAGGATATCGTCCACCACTAGCCATATCCTCATATAATAAATAAAATCAGAACCTAGTAAAACAGTTTGAATTCAGAGTACATATTGTGCAGTTACAGAAAGAGAAGACAAGCCCTTAAAGAAGTATGCAAGACAACTGAATCCATACCAGCACAGTAACTTTAAAGACTCTAATTCCATCAAATCTGCTTACTTCAGATTCTTGACTTTATTTTAACTGACTGACAAAGCAGTTTCGTTCAAAAAAGTATAAAAACAAACAAACAAACATTCCTCTTACTTTTCTAATTATTACCTGTGGATTAATGTTTCCAAGGTATAAATTAGTAGTGCTTGGATCTCCCACGTCATGTGACCCAGGTGCATAATCATCGAGGACTAAAAAAAGAGAAAAAAATTATAACCTGAAAAATGCAAAGTCTAGAGAATTTCTATTAATTAAAAAAGCAAAAAACTGTATTACCACCAGATGATCTATTTCTTCTTGAAGGCGCATCCACTTTAAAAAGAAGAAAACAATTCTTAGTTTTTAGAATAGGTAATCACAGATGTAAACATTAAAATAAACGTCACTTACTGGAACGCCGTTGACCATCAGAATCTGACTGAGGTGGCTCAAATCGACTTAACCTGCCTTTTGTTTTATGTCTTTCATCACGCTCTTCTTGAATTCTGTTGAAAATATTTACAATCACTAATAATGAGCCAAAATTTGTTTGTTCACATTTAATAAAAAAAGAACTTATCCAGGTATCATCTTCAAATAAGATTAGAGTTCCTCAGTTGTTAACAGTTATTAGAAAATTTCTGATATATCACACAATCATTGAACTACAAAAGCCTACTTTTAAGGTGAAGGAGAAATTCAACATTAAAATGAAGGATTTGTTCTTTCTTGGCCAAGTTCAACTATTCCTCACCCCCACATTTCAGTAACTATATTGTTTCCACTGCAAACAGGACTCCGGCCCTTAATTTAATTGCATCCTCATAATGCAAGCAACCTAGATGCTGGATGAAATGCTAACACATTTTCAAATAGACCCCACAAAACATCACTGTAATATCTTTAAAAACCTCACAGTAAGCCCATTAGTAGTAAGTAACTAACTGGTATGCCCCATTCTTCTGCATACCTGCCATTTGTAGGTATCAGCTTAGTATTACTACTGATAGCCAATCTCCGTACTAGTAAACTTACTGTTTCAATTCTTCTTTGAAGAGTTCCAAATTGCTTTTTTTCTTTTCTTTCTCCCCTTTCTTCAGTGGCTATGAAGGATATGGCAAGTTATACTTCAAACAAAAGAAGGTTAAACAAAACTAATGGTTCAATAATCATTTTAAACAACTTTTAGTGCCAATTATGTTCTAATTGTTTAAATTAGTATGAATGCTTCAGTTCTCAGTTTCCCTTTCTGTTCTCTCAAACTAAGTATTTAACAATTTTAAAAACAATTAGCCTTGGCAGGTGTTGTTCACTGGTTAGTGTGTCAGCCTGTGCACCAAAGGGTCACGGGTTCAATTCCAAATGAAGGGCACGTACCTGGGCTGTAAGTTTGATCCTGGGCCCTGTCTGTCTCTCTCACATCGCTGTTTTTCGCTCTCCCCCCTCCCTCCCTTCCACTCTCTCTAAAAATCAATGGGAAAAATATCCTTGGGTGAGGGTTAACAAAAATAAATGAATAAATAAATAAAAGTAAACAGTGTGATGATTGTGGAAGGAGGGAGGTGGAAGAGGGACTACAGGGGATACATGGTGATAGAAAAATTTAATTTAAAAAAATAATTAAAATTAAAAAAACTAAACTAAATGACAACCAGCAGTTTTCAAGTAAAGGAGCCACTAACATTATCCCCCCAAAGCCTGTGATACTTCGGCCTGAGTTGGAGGAAATGAGGCAAAAAAAATTTTTTTTGAGTTTCAAAACAACCATTACTCTAAAAAATTTATTTATAAGATTTTTTGTATCTTATTAATCAACATATCATGTCACCAAATATAAGTAAAAGCTATGACAAGAAAATTACTAGAATATAGAAACATTAATTGTATTTTACCCCTGGATTCTTATAGGCTAGAGAAGGCAAAACGATCATCCTGTTTAAATGATAAAGGTGAATGGCGTTAAATAACGTCTTAAAGTAATTATATACTTAATATCCTTGGTTCACAATGAAAAGCAGGAAATGTTTCATTTTAATGGGAACTATTTAGTCATTAAAGTTTTGAAAAAATATGCCATAAAAGCCAAGTGCTGTCTTTTAGTCAGAATCTCTATTATAAACATCTATAAATCTAATTTTACAAACTGCCTGACTTTAATGAAAAAAATCATAAAAGCACCTGAAGAGTTTTGCTTCTAAATACTAACTGAATGAAAATATAAACTCACTGAAATTGTCTGCATCTGTGTGTGGAGAGGAAAGGCAACAGCTCTAGAGACATGGACTGCCTAAAGTGTATTGTTACTATCAGCAGTTTCTGATGAAGTAGGGTGAAAAGATATGCACAGAGTGAGGTCATATTTAATTATCTACAGAGTTCCTAGAAGCACTGTTCAATATTAATTTTTAAGTTTACATGCCCACATATTTCTTTGATATTTAGATTGAATTGAATTCAGTAAAATGTCAAACAAAACATGTGAATCCTATTATTTTGTTTGGTCACACACAGAAAGGGGCAAAAAAAATTTTTTAATAAATTCTTTTTTTTAATTTATTGATTTGAGAGAGACAGAGATATCAACTTGTGGTTCCACTTATTTATGCATTCATTGGTTGATTCTTGTGTGTGCCCTGACTTGGGATCGAACCCACAACCTTGGGGTATTGGGACAATGCTCTAACCAACTGAGCTACCCAGCCAGGGCAACAGGGGGAAAAATTAATGAACATAAAGTAACTGCCATGAACTACTAAAAATACGCATTCTTCAAAACAATAACCTTGGGAGGATATGAATTACTGAAACAATTGGTAACATCTTTGGCATTTCTTTTACAAAATTATTTTCAAAACTGCTTTTGGAATAACCTTTTAAAAGTACCAAAATAATTCAAAGGTGAAGACAGTCTTTTTAACAAATGGTACTAAGACAACTGAATAGCCACATGCAAAAAAGAACCAAGTTGGAACTCCACTTCATACCACTCGGTGGTGAGCAAAAGTAGGTCTGCAGCTGTAAGAATGTAAATAATACAATAATTCCTAAATAATACTGCAAGAATAAACTGTTTCACGTACTCACAACTGTAAACCTACTTTTGCCCACCCCTGTATAAAAAAAAAATTTCACCAACTGGTTTCACAGATCTAACCACAGGAGCTAAAACTAGAAAATTCCTAGAGAAAAATACAGGAGTGAATCTTCATAACCTTTAATTAGGCAACAATTTCTTAAACACATCAAAAGCACAAGTGACAAAAGAAACTGATAAACCAAACTTCGTCAAAATCAAACTTGAATGCTTCAAAGGACACCATCAAGAATGTGCACAGATAACCCACAGAATGGGAGAAAACATTTGCAAATCACATAGCTGATAAGAAACCTGACTCCAGAAGGTGTAAAATGTTCTTACAACCCAATAACAAAAGATGAGTAAGCAAATTAAAACATGGGCCAAGAATCCATAATGACATTTCCACAGAAGACTACGAATAAAAGTGTTCAGCCCTGGACAGTTTGGCTCAGTGGTTAGAGCGTCAGCCAGTGGACCGAAGGGTCCTGGGTTTGATTCTGGCCAAGGGCAGGTACGTCGGTGGCAGGCTCAATTCCAGGCCTTTGTCGGGGCGCGTGCAGGAGGCAACCAACTGACGTGTCTCTCACATCGATGTTTCTCCCTCTCTCCCTCTGCCTCCCCCCAACTCTCTCTGAAATGAATGGAAAAAAATATCCTCGGGTGAAGATTAAAAAAAAGAATGTTCTGCATCACTAGGAAAGTGTAAATCAAACCACAGTCAGGTTCAACTTCACACCCAAGGTGACATAATGAAAACAGACAACTGTAACAAGTGTGCATGAAGTTATGGAGTAATCGGAACCTTCATACATTGCTGATAGGACTTAACAGGGACAGCTACTTTGGAAAAATAATTTGGCAGTTTCTCAAAAAGTTAAACAAACAGCTACCATATGACCCAGCAAATCCACTCTGAGGTATATATAAAAGAACCAAAAACGTATGTCCACACAAAAGCCTATATGTGGATGCCTTATAGCAGCATTAGTCTAATAGCCAAAAATGAAAACAACCCAAATGTCCATCAAGTGATAAATGGATAAACAATATGTGGTATATCCATAATATGGAATATTATCCAATCATAAAAAGGAATCAAGTACTGATATATGCCACAACAGAGATGAACTCATTATGCTAAGAAGCCAGACACAAAAGGCAGGGTGTTGTATGATTCCATCTGCAGAAAATATCCAGAACTGACAAATCCAAAGACAGAAAGTAGATTAGTGGTTGACAGGAGTTGGCGATCACTAAAAATAGGTATAAGATTCCTTTCTGGAATAATAAAAATGTTCTGAAATTAGAGGTCAGTGATTGCTGCACAACTACAAAGATACTAAAAAATAAAATAACTTAATTGTATTTTATAAGGATGAATTTTATGGCATGTGAATTATATCTTAATAAAGCTGTCATTTTTTAAAATTGCTTTCAGAGCTATTTTAAAAGTCACACAAGATGCCTGGCTGGCATGGCTCAGCAGTTGAGCATCGACTTATGATCCAGGAGATCATGGTTCGATTCCCAGTCAGGGCATATGCCCAGGTTGTGGGCTAGATCCCCTGCAGGGGGGCATGCAGGAGGCAGCTGATCAATGACTCTCTCTCATCACTGATGTTTCTATCTCTCTCTCCCTCTACCTCACTCTCTCTAAAATCAATAAAAATATATTTTAAAAAAAGTCACACAAGAAATACCAGCCTCATTTTTCATTGTAGTTGTATTCCTTCAACAAACCTGATTCTAAATGACATCTACCTACCTTCCCACATAAAAAACTCACCCTCAGAAAATAAAAACTTTTCTAACATTGAGAATACTTAAAAGAAAGTGTCACTAGTTCTGATAATAATTACAAATAAATCCCAAAAATGTACTAGAGGTACCAGACATACTGTGGGAGGACATTTAGTCTTCCAAGGAATATAATTTAAATACCTCAGCTCAGAATCATTTAAAAATACAATCCCATTATTTTACACTTACACCTAAAATACTGTCAGCTTTTCATTTGCAATATGCTGAATATAGTAATAGCAAATGCTCAGTGCTCAAAGATCACAAACTATTATCTACACGTCCTACTCTAATTTATTCTCTCTCATCTAGGAAGATTAAGGTTCAAAACTCAACATCTTCTCCCCAAAAAATTAAAAAGAAACCAAAGTCCTGCTTACAGTGGAAGTACTGAAAGTACCATTGGCAGTGTCATGTCAACATAAGTGGTCACTTATTTAAGTATAACTTACAGGTTTTTTGGTTTCTATCACAAGAAGAGATGGTGGTCTTTCATTAGATGACTGACTTGGAGGGTTTTTTTGATCTGCAAATCTTGAAGATGGCTTATAGATTTTGCCTCTTTTTTCATCTGTCTCATGTTCTTCTGAAATTTAAAATACTAAGTTTCAATAATAATTTCACATTATTTGAATTTTACTTATTTTTATTTTAAAATAAAAATAAAATGCTTTTAGTACTAAGATATATCACTACTGACCAAATATGAAGTTAAAGTCATATATTACTACTCTACTCTCAAAAATACTAATTTAGCAATTTTATAGTAAAACTATGAAATATATTAAAATTTTTGCAGTGTTCTGCTGTCTTAAAACTTGAAAGGTAGTATTTTTAAAACTTATCAGGCTCTACCAGGCAGGTGTGGTTCAAAGGTTGAGCATCCAGGTGATCAGGGTTCGATTCCTGGTCAGGGCACATGCCAGGGTTGGGGCTCGATCCCCAGCAGGGAATGTGCAGGAAGCAGCCGATCAATGATTCTCATCATTGATGTTTCTATCTCCCTCTCCCTTCCTCTCTTCGAAATCAATAAAACCCTATCTAAAAAACAAACAAACAAAAAAACAAAACTTATCTGGCTCCAATTTCTCACTAATCCACATTTGGCCACTTATTTTCTAATTAATATCACCACTAGAGGGTGCTGATAGGAAGGAAACCTTAAATTCAAAGCAACTAAACTTCTTTCATAATTATCTTGGTCATTCAACCAAAGCTTCTGGGTTTACTCAAGTGCTGTAATATTCACGCTTACCTTTAGCTGCATTAACAACACCTCCGCGCACAAACGTCTTCACCTTATTACCATCACTTCCTTCAAAAGCAGCAAGGAATTCCTCATAAATCTCAGCAGCAGCTTTCTCATCCTCCTAGACACGCATGAACACAGTAGCATCACTCAGTACCGGAGTCACCACTGCACACAGGGCTAACCCACCAAGGAGTAATGCAAACGGGCCCCTCCCTCGCTGGGGAAGAGGAAGCAGTCCCGACAGGGAATACCCAACCCTAATAGACACTAGATATTAATTAGCGCTGAAACTAACAGAGGCTGTGCTCTTCTACTGCTAATTGGCAGAACCAGAGAAGGACCACTAAGTAAATTTGTTTAGCAACAATTCAAGGGTCAAACTGTATGACAAGTGACTATATAAAATATAGTATTCTATTAATGTTTGTATTGTTTACAAGGCATGATGATTTAACTCAGTGAATACAAATACCAAGATTTCCTTTAAAACCACCAAAGACATAAATATTAGAAAATTGAAGCATTATTTCCAGACAGTTGGCATTAAAGAAAAGCTCAGAACCTTGACAATTTCCATTATAACTATGCTAAATGTCCTCAAAATGTATGACTAGAAGGGCCAATGGAAAAGAGTAGAAAATACAGAAATAAATCCAACAGCATACAGAAATTTAGTATTCAATAAAGTGGCATCTCAAATCAGTGAAGAATAGACTTTTCAATCAATGGTGGTAGAGGTACCCTGATAGCTATTTGAGAAAAGATAAAAATGAACCAATTATTCACATTATACACAAGTAGAAATTGCAAACAAATCAGATTTAATTTTTAAAAGAAATAAAACCATGTAAGTATTAGGAAAAAAATAAGGAAATTCCTTTATAAACTGGGAATAGGAAAAACTTGACTGAAAAAACAGAAACCCTCAGGGAAGGACAAATAAATCTGATTATATAATAATAAGTACTTTCTAAATGAAAAAAAACACCAGAAGCAAAATAAAAAGACAACCAACAAACGGGGACAAAACATTACACCTTGTATCATAGACAAAGTGCTAAAATACTTAGTATACAAAGTTTCTAAAAGTATAGATAACCTACTAATAGAAAGATTAGTTTAGTTAATGAGCAGAGGGTTCACAGAAACAAACCCAAGAAAAGCCACTCAACCTTATTTATAAGAGAAATGCAACCACCCAGCAGATTGGCAAAACTTCTTTGATAACATCCTTTGTTGACAGGCTATGGGGAAACTGCTGACAGGAAAGCAAATTGGCCCTATCCTTTCAGAGAGCAATTTGACAATATTTAGCAGAGCTACACTTACGCATTTACCATCAACCCAGTAATCTCACTCATAGGAGTATGTCCCAATGAGACACTAGCAATAATACCGTGTGTATAATGCTATCCCTAACAGCATTATTTGAAATGGCAAAAGGCCAACACACAAATGCCCTCAAATAGGATTTTAGTTGAATAAACTATTGCCTAACTACATCGATACTTAAAAAAAAACAAGAAATATCTCAATATACTTGTAGTAATCTGAGACATGATGTTAAGTGAAAAAAGCAAGGTGGAGAAAGGTGTACTGTATATAACATGCTACTGCGCACCTGAGAGAGAGGAGTGGGGTGCAATATACATGTACACACCTGCTTATAAAAAATAGACCAGAAAATAATCAAAACTGTTACACAGTAGGAAAAAACAGTGGAGGAGACAGGGATAGAAGCTGGACTCCTCTGAATATACCTTGTGTCATAGACTCGACTTGGAGGTGGCAGCTGCGAATACCGAATACTGTGGAAGTCAAAAACAGCTGAAAAAACATCTCTCTACTGCTATACACTTAGTGCCCCCTTTAGATACATTTCCAAGGATTACTCAAACTACATTTTAAATGTTACCTTTTTCTTCAATTCTTCTTGCTCCTTCTTACTTAAAGTTCTCTTAGCTGTACTCATTTTTCCAATACTGAATGCTTTAAGTTTGTTTTCTAGAAGAGGCTATGAAAAGAAATAAAAAGCATATCTTTACATATGGTCTTAATGCTATCTATAACTCAACTGATACACCTAAAGCGGTAACCAAATCTTCAGAATAGACAACTTTAAAAAAAGATGATAATTCATTGTAAAGAAGAGCTGAAGGTGCTCTAAGCATGAGGTACCTGCCTGCCTTACAGCTGAAATCTGATATAAGTATTCATTAAAGAATATCTTCATCTGCTAGCTGAAGGTCAGTAACATACAGAGCCATTTAAAACAGAATGTAAAAAAGGCTTCAACTCATTCAATTGCTTGTTGGCAGCAATAATAAAAGCACTTGAGGAAAAGCTCAGACGTTTCTGAGCGAAAGCAGCAGCACAGAAAACAGCCATTCTGAACACAGGGGAGGCATATACCTCCCTGGGTCAGCAGCCTAAATCTACCACCTACAACCTCCAGCTCGGGCACTACAACCACATCACGTCCCTGTATAATGCAGTAAGTCACCTCACTCTTTTTTTCAATGTTTTCCTATTTTCTCCTTTTTTTTAAAATTACATTTTACATTCAATATTATTTTGTATTAGTTTCAAGTGTATAGCACAGTGGTTAGACAATCATATACTTTACAAAGTGGTCTCCTCCAATATTTCCAGTACCCACCTGGCCCCACCCACAGTTATTACACTATTGACTATGTTCCCTGTGCTGTCTTTATATCCCTGTGACTGCTCTGTAATTACCAATCTGTACTTCTTAACCCTTCACCTTTTTCACCCAGTTCCTCAGCCCTCTCCCATCTGGCAACCATCAGTCTGTTCTCTGTGTCTATGAGTCTATTTCAATTTTGCTTGTTCATTTAATCTGTTCTTTAGCTTCCATATATAAGTGAAATCATGTGGTATGTGTCTTTCTCTGACTTATTTAACTTAGCCTAATATCCACTAGGTTCAGTCACGCTGTCACAAATGGTAAGATTTCATTCATTTTTTTATGGCTGAGTAATATTCCATCGTATGTATGTACCACTTTTTTACACGTTCATCTATTGATAAGCACTTGAAATCACCTCATCCTTCATCGACAATACTGATGTTCATAAAAGTAATAATTACATTTTCTTTGCTGGGAATATATCATGTACAGTATTTTATATTTCTGCACAAGTAAACATTCATTGATTAATTTTAAATATGAGCAAACAGTATTTCCTTCTGAAATATGGTTTGAATAAACTGTAGACCTTTAGTTGTTCTTAATCATTTAAATGCTAGATTTTGATTCATAACTTAAAAGAAATGTTTATTAAATACAACCTAAAATATTAATCTGCAATTGAAATCTGTAAGGTTTCCCTAGCACCTGCTAAAATGAGAAGTTAACCAATTGAAAAATTAAACTTGATCAATCCCTAAAAAGCTTGCCCTTGCAATATGCAGAATGAAAGAGTAATATTGCTGTAAACTATTTTAAAGTTATTAAATTCCTTTTGAAAATACAAAGCAGTTTTAAAACCCAAAAGTCAATAGTGGGTTTCAGGAACAGATTAAAAATAATTTTTTCTCTGAGATGGGAAGAAAAATGTTTTGCCATCATTCAGTCAGCATCTTTGGTTTCAACTTAAAAAGTTGAAACAAATTGTAAAATCACATGTAAATCCAATGAAAGACATAATTTTACAAAACAATATGTTTGGGTTCAAATTTTATTTACATCCTAAGATCTAAGCCCAAGAGGGGTATGGTTAAGGAAATTAAGGACTGATTTTACATTCAAAACACTCTATGGTTTTTTAAGTAAAATTTTAAATTTTTAAATAAAGTATACCTCACTTATGAGCTAAAAATCATTCCCTTAGATAAACTTAAGTTTATTGTTAATCCAAATACAACAAAGAATGCTATTTTCAAACAGTGCAAGATGAAACAACAAGTACAAAACCAAGATATCCAACCACCAAATTAAAGTACAGATTAAAACCATTAACTCTACTTTATTATATTTACTTACTCTTGAGATAGCCTGGTGAGGAGAATCACAAAGGCTCTCACGGGCATTTTCATTCCTATAATTATGTTTTCTTGGGCTCTTAGGTCGTGTCCGACTAGGCATATCACTATCTGAGGGTCCGGATGCATCCATCTTCAGGAAAAGTAAAACAAGTTTTTAAAAATCACATATGTAGTACTGAAAATGAGAAATAACCCAAATGTCCAAATAATGATAAATTTTATTCTACACTATCAAACCTCTCAGTCCTTAACATCACCATCAATTTCATCAGAAAGGTCCTTAGCTATGGGGAAAGTTTTCAATGAAAGCTCCAATTTTGTATCAGTAACAAGTAGCTGTTCACTTGGAAGTAACAGGTTCAATTCCTTCGTTTTCAAGACAATATCTGCCAAGTGCCCAAATCTCATTAACCATACGCTGCCTGTCAGTTGCTCCTTCAAACAAAAATGGTATCCCATGAAAAAAGAAGCCAGGCTCATTTCTCAATTTAAACAGTCCCACAAGTACTTTTTTCAAGACAAACATCACACTTTGGTAATCTGCACTGCTGCCATTTCATCTCATACAACATGAAAGACTCATACAAAAGGACAAGATCTAATATTAGTAATTTTACTACTTCATGAAGAACATTCTTAAGAGACTAGCATATTTTTACTGTGCCTGTGGGAAAGAATACAATGACTACTAATACATTTTGGCAACACTGCCTTGATTCGTGCTCAGGTGCCAGCATTTTACCCATCAATTGCTTTTTCTCTGTAAGTGTAAATGTCAACACAGTGAAAAAGGTCAATAACGTCTTAGTGTTTGTTATTATAAAATAGTTTTGAACTCACAGACCCCCTGAAAGATTCTCATTGACTCTCAGGGGTCTGAAGACCGTACTTTGAGTACTGCTGTAATAACATATGTAAAGAATGCTCATTGAAGGACTATACAAAATACCAAAACCCTTTAAACAAAAAGTATATGCCCATCAACAGAGAAATACCTTAATAAATAACTGTACCTCCCCTTGTGGAACATTATGATGCCATTAGAAAGACTAGATTAGAGCTATGCCCATTGACTTGCAGGGATTTCCAAAAGATACACTGTGCAATGAGAAAATAATGACTGTGTATAATGCAACACCATAGTCAATGTGTAAGTCCACACCTTTCTGTATGTACAGAATTTTATAAGCACGATAGAAAAAGGAAAGGCACATACTAGATTTCTAACATGGCTGAAGGCCAACTTATGCGAACAAAACAAGAAAAGAAGGGCACCTAACAAAAAAGGTCAAAAAAAATAGGCATCTACATTATAACTGTATTGACTTATCAAGTAAAACCAAAGGGTAGGGATATAAACAAAGAGAAATTAAATTTTAAAGAAAAGATTGCCTTTTATACTCACATGTGCATCTGAAGATCCAGATGAATGAACATCTGACGATCTTGTCTGCAAGTATGAAAAATAAAAGTGAATATTAAATGATAGGAAAATGTCTCACTCTACCAACAAAATAAGTGTTTCTCATACTCAGTTTTCTCAGACTTAATTTTTTGAAACTTGTAGCAATTTCTTCTCAGCTAATAAAACCAAAGGGCAATCTCTGACTTACAAAAAAGGTGTGATCCAAAATAAATGTGCAAGTCCATTCTTTAAAATTCAGAATGCATATTTTCCAAAATATGACACAAATGATGGTCATAAGATATACTGTTCACTGCTGTTAACACTGACTAGCAGCAACTTAATACACAGCAAAGAAACCTCCCCTCCTTTCTCCAACCACTCAAAGTCATATAAGCAGATTCTAACTAATAGCAAGAAATCCACATGTAAACTCTAGCTCTCTAGCAAAAGGTACAAATTCTACTGCAGAAAAAATTCAAGAAAAACAAACTCATTATCAAATCCACCACAGGCCTCCACTGGCAACTTTTTAAAATTCTTCCTTTATTCGTTGATTGACTTGAGGGGGGAGGGAGAGGGAGAGAAACATCGCTTTGCTATTCCACTCATTTATGCATTCATTAGTGGTTTCTTGTATGTGCCCTGACCAGGGATCAAACCCACAACCTTGGCTAATGAGGACAATGCTCTAACCAACTGAGCACCCAGCCAGCGCCCTGCAACTTGTTTTAAGGGGCTGCTTCTACTTTGGCATGCCACCAATGCCGACTATTCCACAAGTAAGAGTTCAGTCTTAAAGTCACGGCACTTGCCAACAAAGTCAACTCTCAAAATTTCATCTTTTTTCCTCTTACTTGATCTACAGTTCCAATTTCAGATTACATACAGCATGCAACATTTTATTGGTTTTTCCCTAAGCATCTAAGGACAAAAAAGCCAAGCTGCAAGGCTATTTAAATAAGATTCATATGGATCCACACAGTATTACTTTACTTATCTTGCCTAAACGTAAGGCTAAGAACAGTGGGTTGCATTTTATACTGAATCAGTTTATGCCTCTGAACTCCACTTTACTGGTTCCTAGTCAAAATCAGCCCAAAACAACCACACACCTAGACACCTCCCACCTCCATTCTATGCATCATTTTTCTGTCCCCAACTTTTACTGTGATCCTCCTCATTCACTTTCTTCTCCCAGCTAACCTTTCTTAAACAGCAAGATAGTATGAAACAAGAAATTGTTTGATATTTAAATTAACTCTGTGAAATACAATTTGAAATGTGCCCATTTGCAGAAAATCCAAGAGAATAAATAATTTCTCTTAGAAAATAAAAAAAGTTCAGTCAAAAGACTGAATGGTCTGGGGGGTAAAAAATCAACTGCCTCCCAAAATAGCGGTAACAAAAATAATATCCTAATCATAACAGGAACAAAAAATATAAAGCACCCAGGAACTAAATAAAGAAAATGTATACAACCTGTGTGAAGAAAACAAACTTTACAGAAGGATTCAGTTATTTAAGTCACCTTTTGAAAAGACTCATCGAATTCCTGCATGAGAAAACTCATTAAGAAAATGTCCACTATACCCAAATTTATTTACTTATCGAATACAATTTCATTCAACAGCTCAAAATCCCAAAGGGAAATCTTTGCAAGGAGACAAAGGAAACTGCCAAAAATAACCCTAAAGTTTACCTAGAAGAACACAAGAGTAGCTAATGTGCTAGCCTGTCTTCTATGCCACCACATCCAAATCATTTCTAGGATTTAAAAATAACAGCATGCATGGCTTAAGAAGAGGCATCAGTTGATTTCAATTTCCCAAAGATGACACTGGTCATATTTAGTCCAAACCATATATTTTCCACTGATAGAGAAGTTAAATTCAAACAGTAGTTAATAAGATTTTAAAAGAATAGCCAATTTCTATAAACAATAAATATAATTAATGCTACTTCAGAAGCTGAGCCTCTCCCTCTTAACCTGGAGCTGGGCTTAAGTTTTTATTTTCTTTTAAACTTAAAAACAACAAATTAATGCTTAAAGATCTTCTGAAGTCTACAGAACAATTCCTCATCCAAATGAAAAGACCCAAAAGCAAGAAATGAAAGGGTAGAGTAAGGGAGGTTTGAGGAACTAAAGCAGCAAAAAAATATTTATCTCAGAGTAAAGAAAGTGATAGTACAGATGTGGGGAAGGACAGCAAGAAAATCTCAAAGGAAAACGGATCGTTCTGACTGCTGCTGAGGAGGTTAAGATAAAGGTGAAGCCAACCACACTCGTGCCATATGGCCCTGTATCTTGGTGGCTGAGAATAAAAACTTGTTCGTTCCTGGCTGCTCCTACGTTACTTTAAGTGAAAGGCCTCCACACCTGAGTTTTCAAATTAGCAAGCTACCCACAGTGACATCCCTCCAGCACTGCCCTTCTGCCGTCAGCTCTCCATTCCACTTCCCTCTCCCAGATGTCTTTGCCCTCCATCCTCACATCAACTTCCATCTCCCCAAGTTTAACAATCTCTCCCACAGGAAGAAAATCAGCACCTTTATTGTACTGAGATGACTCCCAATTCCTGATCTTCAACCTTGGTCCTCTCATAGGTTCCAACCTATTCTCAAACTGCTCCTGGACATTGTCAGCGAATGTCTGCGAGCTACTCAAATCCAATAGGTCTAAAATGCCTCACTAACTAGCGTGTCCTCTGGACCTTGGGTGGTAACTCTCAATCTTTCATAAGTAAAATGTTAAGGGCACAAACTCTGGACTCAGACTTACCAGATTTGTAAACTTGGGCCTAGTTCCTCCATGTATGTGTGAGGCTGAATAGCACCTGCCTCGGGGATGTTGTGCAGGATACACACAGGTGAAGCACTTATAACAGTTTGGCACACAGTCCGTAAGTGTTAGCCAGCAGCAGCATTACAACAGGGTCATCCTGGACTCCTTCCTATCCCCTGTAATCAACAGAATCAAGTTCTGTTCATCCTGCCTCTAACATAGCTCTTCTACACGGACCCTTTTCCCTTTCTAAAGACACCATTGTGGTTCAGATCTTCCCTTTATTTAACCATTTACTGGTACTGTGCCTGGCACTGGAGATATAAAGTAAAATAAGACACAGTTCCCATCATAAGGAGCTCATAAGAAAGACACGTAAAAATGCAGCTACGCCACAAGAGCACAGGCAAATCTTAATGGGAGTGAGGAAAATGTTAGGAAAAGCTTCCCAGAAAGGATATGAGGTGAGGTTTTTTAAGTAATCCTCAGTATCAGCACTGCAGTAATCTCCAAAATGGTCCTCCTCACTTCCAAATCCTTCCTAAACTGTGCCTGCACAATGGCTTTCCTAAAGGACTTTCCTGCCTCAAATTTTCCATGGCTAATTTTATTCTGTAGCATTCAAAGTCCTCCATAATTTAGCTAAAAACTTATCTTTCCATCTCAGTTCCTTTTATGTCATATGCAAGCACCCTATGCTAAAACAAGACCACTTATCAATCCACTTCACAACCATTTATTTTTCTTCACCTCACCCATCTTTTTTATACCCCTTATTTCTATCCTTCAAAACTCTGCTCATTGTTCAAAAGGACTCAATCAATCTAATTCCTCTACGCTCTTGAAGGTTCCCCTGCCCACCTACCATTCAACCAGCTATCACTTCTTTCGCTAAACTTTTAGGTACTTCTGATAGCTCTGCCTTGTACTATTATGTTAACTCTCTTCTTTCACTAGACAGCATGCTTCCCAAAAGTGGGTAGGGTATAATTTAATGTTTTCTTCCTCAAAATGAAGCACATGATCTAGCAAGTGACAGAGCCTCAATATACCTGATTTAACCTATACAACAAAACTGCACTGCACACTGTCAGCAAACTCTGCTGTCCACTCACTAACATGGAGCAGCTATCTAGCTTAATACCACTCTCCAAGCCAAACCAAAACACTGTAAGATCACTGAGACAAGCACTATGTGTAATAAAATTAAATAACAAGCCTTAAGTGATCTCTAAAATTACATCTAAAACACTACCAATACATGAAAAGTTGTAACTACATTTTGAACGTCCTGCAGTTTATCTAAACTGAGGAAGGGCCTAGTGAAAAAAATTTAACTCCTCAAAGAAGAGACATCTAACAGTACCAAATAGTCTCAAGTGCTATAGGCAAATGTATCTTGCTTTCAAAAAGGTTATTTTGACAAAATTCCTCTAGCACACAGCTGGTGTGTAATAAAATGTTAAAGGTACTTAATAATAACATAAGAGGCAAATTATCTGTGATATCAATGTTTTGCATTTACCATTCTGTAGCAAGTTTTTATTTTTATTTCAAAATTGATGCTCTTTGTAAAAAAGGTTAGAAAGGCAGGAGTCTGCTTGCATCCCAAGTGGGATGTTGTAAGGTAAATGGGTATCTTTCACTGGTTTACTTTCCAGGAAAAACAAAGCTTTAGAAACTCAAGTTTCTAAAAAGCACTAATCAAGAAAATGGAAGTTCATAATTCCACTCTCTACCCAAAAACACAACCTTCCACACATAAAACTAACCACCCTAAATTTTAAGATAAGGTTATGACCACATTATAATAAAAATTCAGTTTAGCCCCGTGAGTGTGGTTCAGTGGTTGAGCGTCCAGCTGTGAACCAGGAGGTTCACAGTTGGAGTCCAGGTCAGGGTCATGGGCTCAATCCCCAGTAGGAGGCGTGCAGGAGGCAGACGATAGCTGATTCTTTCTCATCATTGATGTTTCTATCTCTCTCTCCCTCTTCCTTTCTCTCTGTGAAATCAATAAAAACATATATTTTTTAAAAATTCAGTTTAAACTAAAACTGGAAACTATGAAAAGCCTAATTTTCAAGATCTGTGTTTTGCTTGGAGATTTTCATATTTAAATCTTACATATCTTCAGGCACCACAAAAAAAACCATGTACATAGGCAGTAATAAATACCCAAGGATCACAAGCCTTGGATGGATCCTCATTTTCCTTATTTCTTACAAGTGAAATACTTGGTTAAACCAGCTGTCGATCAAAATTGTTCCCAAACCAACTTAGCACTCAATGTCAAGGAAGCCAGCAGTGTTTTCTTTGTTTATTTACCTATCTAACCCAATTTTTGACAATATGGCAAAAAATAAGCATTGTTAGAGTGCAATAACACGGCACACAATTCGATATTAGTACTATTACCAGCACAGGAGATGCAGAAGCAAAGGAAGTACCACATTCTCTTCATATCCTCATTATTGCTGAGCAAGAAAACAAAACACTCTTGAAATCAAAATAAGAATTTGATAAATTCTAAGAAAATATGTTTAACAAGTTTATAAGCAAATAATTATAGGCTCTCTGTCTCTCCTCCCAAGATTAAAGCAACAATATGGCATCAACACCCTTCTCCAACAAAGTGCATTTTAGTCTGGTAATAAAAAGAATGCATAGGAAAATTTTAGCTCATTCCTAAAACATTTACTGAATTTCTGTGTTTGTCAGGCTTTAAAATTAAACGCATAGCAAAATTCCACAGAAAATAAAAAGGCTCGGGATCTCTTCACTGGGGACAACTACACATAAAGGTAAGTCATCTGACTATGCATACATAAAATGTAATTTTTAAAGCTAGAAGAAACTGTAGAGGTTATCTAACACAATCTCTTTATTCTATAATTAAGACATGTCAAACAATTTCGCCATTACTGATTGGAAAAATCTTGTATATTGTACATTTTTAAATTAAAAATTTCCTCAATGTCTAGAAATATGACTTACAAACACCCCTCCCAAATCAATCGGAATTTAAGTACCAAAGAAGAATGAACATGAAACAGAAGAATCTCTTCACTCTATCTGTATTGTAGAATGTCACTCACCTGCTGCCTGGAGAGGAAAGGAAATCAAACTACAGAGATCAAAGGCTAGAAATTCCAAACACTGTAGTATTAGCCAAAATAATCTGACCCTCTCTCGAATTATTTCTCGACTTGTGTTAAAAATAAAAAGCAGCCAGGTAAGGAATGGCTCAGTGGTTGAGCATCGACCTAGGATCCAGGGGATCAGGGTTCGATTCCCGATCAGGGCACATGCCCAGGTTGTGGGTTCGATCAATGACTCTCTCATCATTGATGTTTCTCTTTCTCTCTCTCCTTCACCTTTCCTCTCTCTGAAATCAATAAAGATATATTTTTAAAAATAATAATAAAAATAAATAAATAAAAAGCAACAATCTGGGCAGTCATTATGATAGTTAACGACTTAAGATTCTAAATCTCAGTATTAGACGTTATCCTGACCTTTTTCAAAGTACTTTTAATTTCCTCTAAGGATAAAAAGAAGGGAAAGGAACTAATATTATGTACTTTATAGACATTAACTCAATCCTTACACTGACCCTGTAAAAAGGGGATTGTATCCATATTACAAAAGAGGAAACAGACTTAAGAGTTCATGACACCTGGCCTGGCCCGTGCGGCTCAGCCGTCGGGCGCATCCTCGGTGCACCGGAGCGCGGCGGATTGGACAGCTTCAGGGCTTCAGGATACCCCCACTTTGCAGGTTCCAGCCCCTGGTCAAGGATTTGGGAGGCAACCAATTGCTTTCTCTCTCTCACATCTATGTTTCCCTCTCTCCCCATCCCCCCTTCATCCCTCTCTAAGGTCAGTTTTAAAAAAACGTTTATACAAAATCGGCCTTAAAACTGCAAATATAATTAATTACCAAGGCAGCACCTGAATCCAAATCTGGTTTGTTATCAAAATCCAAGATCTTTCAGCATCATGCAGCCTTCATATTAATAGAGAAAATCATGTCAATGTCATTTGAATCCTGAAACATTGATTCCTTTTACAGGCCTCAGTAGAAAATTTCTTAATGGCATCAACTAATGATACTCTAATTCTAAAGCAATATATTTTAAAAGATTACTGGAAGATCCAAAGATTTAATTACAGGTAACAGACACACACACACTACCACGATAAGTACTATTACAGAATGAAAACTAAACAGACATTAAAATGTTTTCAATGTATCCAAGGTCTCAAAAAAGGTGATACTTAAAATACTATTTTGAGAAGAAACAAAAAATTATGACGCTTATGCGTGATTACGGACTTAGCTAGCTTTAGTAACAGTTCCGGATAGTACGAAAGGCTGTTTTGGTCTTGAGTCTGTTGAGAGGACGTAGGTAGAGTCGGGTACCCAGCTATCCCCTTACTGCCCAAGGGGAAAGGTACCGGGTAAGGGAGAAAATGACGAAGAGTAAACGCACAATGCCAAGCAGCCAAAACTGGCCCTCTGCCATCGTTTTCACATAACTAAAGGATGTCTGGTAAAGCCGTTCTAATTACGAACTAATTATGAATATCATTCACCAAATGGCATAAGATTATGATTTATTAGAAACTGAGACAGCAAAAACTATTATGTTCGCCAGAAAGAACTGTAAACGCAAGGCTCGCCCGGTCTACTTAACTGAACTTCCTAATAAAGCGACTTCCAGTCCCACGCACGTTCGGACGGCACAGCCCCTGGAGCCTTCAGGTGTTAAACAACTTCTTACTCCACCACCAAAAAGTTTCACAGCTGCTTCGAGCAGTACCATTACTTTTCACACCGTGTTCCAGACGAGGAACTCCGAGAGAAAACGAGTCAATGACCCGCCCAAGATGGCAACTAGGACCCGATGCCGCGAACCACCCAGGGCCCTGCAGCCCGGCGGCGTCGGCGCCCGCGCCCCGCGGGGAGCCCCGGCGGAGGCGGCCGCGCAGCCCCGCAGCCCCGCAGCCCGCGCCGCGAGGATGCCGCCCGGAACGCAGCGCCCTCCCGGCGCTCACCGCACTTCCTCCCGGGAGAGCACGTGCGGGCGCCCGGCTGGCAGCTCGGGGCGGCCCGCACGGCTGCGCGGCCCCGCACCGCCGCCCGCGCCCTCCACCCCTCCTCCGCTCACAACTGCCGTCCCTCGGGTTATTTACGCCCAGGAGGGCGGGAAGGGAACGGAGGGAGGCCGGACGCGTGAGGTCCAAAAGCAGAGACCCGAGAGAGCGGGGCAGGGACTTCATCACCGGGAAGCGGTTCCCGCCTCTGCCGGGCGCTGGCGGCGGCCTCGGCGCAGCCAGGTGAGCCCCGGGCGCGTTTCCGCCGCCTCAGGCCCCAGTCTTCTCCCCCGACTCCACGCCCACGCCCAGCGCGGGCCGAGCTCCCCTGCGGCCCCGCACGCCCGGCCCGCCGGCCCCGAGCGAGTGCGGGCTGGGGCTCGGGAGACGCCAGGCCTCCAACCTGCGCACCGCGGCGCGCCGGCCCCAGCCCGCCATCGCGAGCGCAGCGCGCCCCCGCCAGCCTGCCCCCGCCGACCGGGCGCGTCCGCAGGCGCCGACCCCACGGACAGACTCGCTGGCCGACGGGGTCCTCCGAGAAATTACCTTCGAGCCGGCCTTCTGAGAGCCGCCTGGCGTTTTGTCCGCCATCTTGAGTTTTGCTCCTCCTTCGGCGGCGGCAGCAGCGCCGGCGAGCCGAGCGCCGAGAGGGGATCCTGGCGGCGCCCGCCCGAGCGCCGGCGAGGCTGAAGAATCAACTGCCGAGCGGGGATTCGCGCTCGTGCGCACGTGACTTCCGGCGTCGCCGCCCCGCCCCCCGCACACGCCGCCGGCCCCTCCCGCGCGCTGGGGTCGGGTTCCCCGCGGCCGCGCTGCCGGGCGGGGAATTGGGAGACTTCCCGCGCTGGCTCCGGGGCAGCGCGGGCCCCTGGTG
Organism: Miniopterus natalensis; assembly: GCF_054644295.1. Lineage (NCBI taxonomy): Eukaryota > Metazoa > Chordata > Mammalia > Chiroptera > Miniopteridae > Miniopterus > Miniopterus natalensis. Next base: position 3,670,419 of record NC_142086.1, on the reverse strand, counting down.
GGTGCGAGCCGGTTGCGTTTCCCGGAGTGCGGGGGACGCCTCCTTAAAGAAGAAACGCGCTCACCCGCCGGGCGGGATTTTCTGCAGCTCGGAGCACAAACCGGGGCGGAGCGGGACCTGCGCTCGGACGGACCCGCGCCACCAAGTCGGGAGCTCCCGCCCTGCGGGAGACTCGCGGGCTGCTCCAGGTACCAGAGTAGACTGAGCCTAGAAAGGGGAGAGGGGCGTTGGACCCAGCCTGCGGCCCTGCAGGGGTGGCCGGGGGGCACCTGCCAGGCAGGGTGAGTAAGGGGAAGATCGCGACAGCGGCTGGGCAGGGCGGCCCGTCTCAGGGACCCTCCTGCAGGTGGCCCGGCCCCCCCCCCCCCCCCCGCCCGGCGCCTCGCGCCTAAGTGGAGGCTGCTGCTGACCCGCAGGAGCCTTCGCTTTCCGGCTGAAGATGCTCATCACGCTAGATCGGAATTACCTGTTTACAGTCCAGGGTTGGGAAGTGAAGTCGTCCGACCTGGCTGGTGGCTCGGTGGTTAGAGCGGCCGCCTGCGCGCTGCGGGGTCGCAGGTTCAGTTCCCGGTCAGGGTCGAGGGCAGGTTTGTACCCGAGTTGCGGGTTTGAGATTCCAGGCCGGTCTGGGGCCGTGCCGGAGGCACCCAATCCATGTGTCTCCCACCACGATGTCTCTCTCTCCCCCTCCCTACCTTCCACTCTCTAAAAAATCAGTGGAAAAAATATCCTCTGGGGAGGATAAAAAAAAAAAAATCAGCGGAGATGAAGGGAGGAGTGGGACTGGCTGTACTAGCCATGTTCTGGCAGTGCTGCAGGCTCACTTTGTCTCTAACCGAATATATGCATGCTTTTCATTCAGTGGAGTTAATGCAGACATCTTCCCTTCTTCATACAATAAAGCCCCAAAGGAAGTCAGACAAATGTGGCCTGACTAGAAGTAATGCATGGGCCTTTTTTAAGGCCTAATTAAGTATACTTTAAAAACTCAGTCACAACAATGAGCACTCCCCCTGGATACATGCAAGTCATGAGGTCTTGGCCCTATTACTCAAACCAGAAGTTAAGGAGGATGAGAGAGCATGAATATACAAGTGGAATTTTTACAGAATCTGAAATTTTTAATTAGACACAATTACTGTTGCCGAGGGACTACACATAAATAGCAAGGAAATCATACAACTTACTGCAATTAGCATTACTTTTTCACAGTCACACTAAAACCAGGCCACTTTTCTGCCCCACACCTGCCACATGTTCAGGCTCTTCCCTGCAGCTGTGCTCAACACCAACCACAGAGCAGTGCCAAATGCAGCTGCCCAGGGGTTTTGCTTGCCTCGAGCAGGGAGATTTTTGTTTCTTTGAAATTTGAGTTGGCATTTTTAAATTGGGAAAGTTTACTTTTTTTACTCAGGATTTCCAACTTTTCTTGAAAAATGGGAAAGTCTGGCAACAAGCCATAGCGACCTCTTGGAAAGCAGGCTGGGCACTCCAGTTCACCAAGCTGTCACCACACACATGCTGTGAACAAATGCCCACAGCCAGATGAGTCTTCTACTTGTCGGTGTAAGAAACGTCCCAATCTGTAAAGAATTTTTATAAGCTTATTTGAGCCTAATTGACGACATAAGCTGGGGAGCAAGATCCCAAATGCTCCTGAGAATAACAGTTTTGCAGCTTCTGTTATGCATTTGAGCTTAAGAAGGGGATGTAAAGAAGATTACGTGGAGGTAAGAGAAAGCTCTGCAGGAATTAATTGGATTACAGGATAGTAACAAGATTATGTGATCTCTTGAGGGTTAACACCCCCTTTAAGGGGTATTTCACTGGTGTGTTAACCTAGATCGGGGTGGGGAACCTTTTTTCTGCCAAGGGCCATTTGGATATTTATAATATTCGAGAGACATACAAAATTATCAACTTAAAAATTAGCTATGAAAAAAGCTCCTAGATTTATTGAATTTTGAGTGCCGCTGCAGTTGCCTTGGCAAGGCCAGAGGTTCCCCACCCCTGATCTAGATGCACGAGAACAATGGATAGGGCTGGCTTAAAACCTTTCACTAAAGTTTTAGGTCTGGGGTGTGACTGCCCACCATGACCTGCCCAGTTAGGAATTTATGATCAGATCACCCTGGGATTCCTTTCCATAGAACCCCTTTTTTTTTTCATATATTTCTCATGTACAAACTTAAGTCTTACCAAGGGTGATGATGAAAACTCTTAACTATCTTCCCTGGCCGGTGTGGCTCAATGGTGAGCGTTGGCTAAAGCACCAAAGGGTTGTGGGTTCGATTCCCAGTCAAGGGCATGTACCTGGGTTGCAGGTTCAGTCCCCGGCTCTGGTAGGGGTGCAGGAGGCAACCAATCAATGTGTCTTTCACATGAATGTTTCTCTCTCTCTCTTCCTCTTTTCCCTCCTAGTCCCTCCCATCCTTCTACTCTTTCTAAAAATCAATGGGAAAAATATCCTCGGGTGAGGGTTAACAAAAAAACACTTAACAATTAGTCCCCCAGGCACCAAGAACTAACGTTCATTTAGCAAGGCAAGTTCTGAGCCTAGGGACCACAGATACTTTAAGGCATCCCAAAATGTATTGATTTCTTTTAAAGTAAGTGAGAGAGAAAAAGGTGGAGTGAAAAGGCTAATCAAAAGCCGTGTTTAACCATACACACAATGAATGAAAGAGACACCTTAAACATGAGGGCCCAAAGCTAAAATCTGTATTGTGCCAACTGACTGCTCCTACCTGGTGGCACTTTCATTCCAGAGAATTTTTAAGCAGCTTCTCCCTGTTCTCTAGGCTTCGGGATATAGGTTTGTGAAAGCACAGTCCCATCCATTTGTTCATTTGGCAGTTACCGAGTTTCTAGCATGTGCCAGGCTCTGAAGAAGGAAGACAGAGGGAGGGGGGAGGGACTGCTAAAGATCCGCCTTAGTCCTGCCTGGGAAGAGCCTAGCTGCTTCTAGGAATAGCCAGGACCAGCTCTCACAGAGGGCAGGTCTGTGTGGGATGGGAGATTCTTTCTGAGGACCCTGATTGCCCCCTGACCCTTACACAGCTAGCCTGACAAGGTTTCAGTGACAACAGCAGGTTCTCCCTTTTCTCCCCTACCCTACCAAAAAAATACCTAGCTGACTTATCATATCTAGAGTTCTTTTGACAATAGTAATTAGCAGTGGCATTTTTGTTTAACTACAGATACCTGAGAAATGAGACAAGTAAAAATGATGTCAAAAAGCCTATAGCCCAAGGATGGGCTAGTGACATGTTGAAGATAATAAAAATTGCTATTTTAGCTATGATCCTGGTGGGAAGATTACCCTTACTATGTAGCAATTGTTATCGCAATAAGATAATGAGCTTGGCCGACGTGGCTTAGTGGTTGAGCATCGACCCATGGATCTGGGGGTCATGGTTCGATTCCCAGTCTGGGCACATGCCCGGGTTTCGGGCTCCATCCCCAGTCGGGGACGTGCAGGAGGCAGCCAATCAATGACTCTCGTCATTGATGTTTCTCTCTCTCCTTCTCCCCTCCTCTCTCTGAAGTAAAAAAAAAAAAAAAAATTAAAAAAAAAAAAAGATAATGAAACCTAGCATGGTCCAGATGGAGCGAGTGTGCGTGTGCACACATTAGTGACAAAGGAGGACTGAAGTTGCCCATGGCAAGTCATGACGTCTAGCAGAGGGCAGTGTCTAGGGAGGCCTCACCGGGCCTGGCAGTCCAAAGGTGGGCTTGGCTTCCGCCACCCAGAGATCATGCTTCACTTAACCTGTGCTCTGCCCTCTGCCAGTGGGGGCCTACATATCCCCATGAAGACTGGAATTCTTGAGACAAGACCAGGTAATATAAAAGTCTGGGTATAGAATGAACTTAGGAAGAAAAAGTGAACAAGACTGTCTCTTATCAATGTTATTTGGTTGCCTGTACAGAATTGCAGCGCCAGTGGTCTAAAACCGTAGGCTTTATTTCCACAGTCCTATCATATTCTTTCAAAGAACATGGCATACTTTTCTTCTCCAAGTTTTGTTAATTTTACTTATTTCCTTCATATTGGGTTTGCATATTTCTTGTTACCTTTTATTGTTTCTGTTGTTAGAATAGAATAGGTTTTTCCATTATTTACATGCCCTAAGTAATTGTTTATATATTGATTACTGGACATTGGTGTTGTGCCCAGCCATTTCTCTGGGTTCTTTTATTATTTGTATAGTTTTTTAGTTTTTTCTCTTGGACTTTCAGGTATACAATCATCACTTACAAATAACTACAAGTTTACCTCCTCTTTTCCCATTTTTTTCTATCTCCTGTTTTCCTCTTGTGTAGTGACACTCACCAGTCCCTTCAGCATGACAGTAAGAGCGCAGCTTATGGTGCCCTTGTCTTGTTCCTGAGTCTAACGAGAATGCTGTTAGTGTTCCTGTGAGGGGGAGGCTGACCTTTCGGTTTTAGGTTGAATTATATATTAATTTTTTAGCTAACTGTGGAACTGAATATTACAGAATTTTAAATTCTCATAGAAAACTCAAGGACTCTGGGATATGCCAAAGGATGCTGAAGGTTAGACAACCCTCTTAGAGAAGCAGTTATAGGCTTGTGTTAAGAGAAACCAGGACAACTCCATGACTTTGGAAAATAGGAACAAATTACAAGTGTCCTGCTCTGTGCACAGGGAGAGTGGGCAGTGGGGAGGGCTGATTAGGGGGAGGACAGGTAAAAATCTATATTAGCATCCTGTTGCTGCCATGACAAATTACCACCAAGTTAGTGGCTTATATTATGGTATAATATATCATATAATATTTATGCATGTAATATATGTACATTGTATTACAAATTGACTATTTTAGTTCTGGAGGTCAGAAGTCCAAAGGTGCAGGCAGGCCTGTTCATTCTGGAGGGGCTAGAGGAGAATCCATTTCCTTGCTGTTTCCAGAGTCCAGATTTCACTGGCTCATGGTCCCCTTCGTCTCAGAGCCAGCAACATAGCATCTCCTCTCTTCTGTAACTGTGTCATCCTTCTATCTGCCCTCTGGCTCTAACTCCACTTCCTCTGTCTTAGGAAGGACCCTGTGATTACACTGGGCTCACCATTGGCGATTCAGGACAATCTCCCCTGGCAAGAGCTTTAACCAGATAACACCCACAAAGTCCCTTTGCCATGAAAGTTAACATATTCAAAGGTTTTGGGGATTAGGATGTGGACCTCTGGAGGGCTATTATTTACTGGCCACAGGACCTAAAATGAACTTTCTTCTGTATTTTGTCCCTGGCTGAGAGGCACAGCTTTGATCCCACGAGAAAACTGGCATGGGGATAGCCCTAATGAATACAGTCATCTCAGATCAGCTGAGTGCTGAAGTTATCACTGGGGAGCTCAGTAGGCAGATGGTGTGGTTCTGGGGAAGGTGGGGTGAAGCAGGTCTCCAATGCCTTACAGGGTGTAAAGGAAACAGATGTGTCTTAATCAGAAGGTAATCAGTGAAGACAAATTTCAGTCCAGTTTGTTTACTGCTGTATCTGCAGAGCCCAGAAGGAGTAAGCACCATGCAGGCACTCAATAAATATTTGTTAGTGAATAAACCCTACATCAGAGGCAGGATTTGGGAAGCACAAGGGAGGGGTACAGCGTAGGAGTCAGGGAGGACCTCATGAAGGAGAAGGGGAACCTTTGAGTAAGTATGTTCTGCTCACAAGAGTTTCCCACTGGGGCTAACTCCCAGGAGTCACTAGAGGCCACTCAAGAGCAGGATGGAAACTTCACCACAATGTCTTATTTTAAGAAAATGCAAATTTTGCTAATTTTAAACATTTAAAAGTCTGCCTTCTGTACAAGTTTTGAAATAATATGAATCTTTCAACCCCAACTTAAAATTTTTTTCAAGGACTGTGTAATTTTGAGAGTGCCCTTCTATAGTTGATACATGGGATGCAGCCCAATTCATTAATCACTTAATAAAGCCAATTAGATCTTCAAATTCAAAAAAGAATTGTGTAATTTCTGTGCAGGCAGGCTCCAGGGACTGCAAATGTCATTCATCATTTTGCCACGTGGTGGCGCTGCTTCCACTGGTAAACAAGAAACCCCGCCACCCTTCTCTGGCGTCGGGGGAACACAGGGCGCTTCTGAGTGATCGCAGTGCTCTTGTCACATTTCTTGTTACAGTTGAAAACCTAACATCGTGTCATTGTCAACCAAGCTTTCACTGCTGGTGCTGGTGCTGAAAAATGGAGAAGTTAAATGTGGAAAAAACGAGGTATACTGTGATGTTCATTTAGGAGAACAGTCCACAAAATATTAGAGATACTAGAAATATTAGGAGTAACAGAGACAGGCAGCGTGTTGCGCTCAGGCCCGCTCTGCTCCCGCGGGAGGGCGGCGGCGGGCCTGGCACAGCCGCACGCAGTGGGCCGCGGGGAGGCACGCCCTCCCCCGCACCGGAGCTGGCAGGTGCGGGCGCGGCGCCCCAGGTCGCAGCCGGGAGCGCCTGGACGGTCCAGCTCGGGCAGACGCCGCGAGTCCAGGGAGACGGCCGGGAGCCCGCCGCGGCCGAGGCAGGACTTCGGGGCGGCCTGCGCCGCAGCAGCTGCAGTGTCTGGGGACGGCCCGGGACACTCGGCTGCCCTTGGGGTGTGCAGGGCCACTGCCATGGAGGGATGCTACTTGTTCTGTCGTGGTACAGTACCAGCAATGTAAAACTTTCCGCTTTAATCGTTTGTAAGTGTCCAGCTCGGTGCACTGAGCGCACCCCGCTGTCGCCCCGACTCACACTGTCCCCTCTCCCCCGCCCGCCGCCCCAGGCGGCCGCCGCCCCCCCTCCCGTCTCTACTGATCTGACCGCCGCCACCTCCTGTGAGGGCGGCCGCCCAGCCCCGTCCCTCTGGCCGGCCTCACGGGCTGGCGGCCTCGGGCGCCCCGGGGCGCAGTGTGCGGCGCCTTCCCCTGGGGGCCGCCCGGCCTGCGCGCCGTCGGGGCACCGCTGCTCCGGCTCCGGCCGCTGTGGGCGGCGAGCGCCCAGCGTCCCGGGCACCGCCGGCTCCCTGACATCTTTGAATCTTTGAACAGAAGCACGTTCCGGGGAGAGGAGTGAGTGAGATGGCGCCTCTGCAGTCGTGTCCTGGGCAGAGGGACGGTGCCAAATACGGCGGCAGCCGGGGAAGAGCCGCGGGCGGCGCTCTGGGCGCTGCCGCTGGGAACAGACCCCCACCTGGACGCGAGCGCAGCAGCGGTTCTCTCGGTTCAGCTCAAGGCCCAGAATCCCTTTAACCTCTGAACTGCAGCAGTGGAGCAGCCTCCCCTAATGAAATAAGCATTTCCCTGTGCAAGTAGGACGGAAGCTGGCTGACCAGAAGGGATTCCAGGACTGGGAGGCGAGTTGGAGGAGAGCGATACGTGGGCTCTGAGACTTCTTTTACCCCAACACTGTGTCTTTCTGTTTTATTTATTTTTATTCTATTGGGGAGGGGTATCAAATTACTTTATTTGAAGGAAATGGAAGACAAGTGGATGATTTGGTACAAGTTATAGGAAAGGAGACTCCAACATGCAGGTACTGCTCTGGTGACTAGGAAGTCACCTCCGGGGCTCTGGGGACCCAGCCTAAGGCTGAGCTGTCATCACTGTCTCCCAGGGTGTACTTGTCAGATACTCTGCCAGGCCAGGCTCAGGGGCCCCAACCTGCACAAGTTGGTTACCTGGTCGCCCAGTTCCTTGATGGATTTCACCTCATTCAGGTAGTGAGTCTCAGTGAAGTCACACAAATGAGAGTCATTTTTGTCAGTGGCCAGTTTGTGCAAGTCCAGTAGTGACTGAGCCACACTTTTCCCCAAGTGTAACGCACCCCCCATGGAATCCAGCCCCTTCTGCCGGGTCAGGTCTGGTCTCCTGATGTCCTGAAGGAGGATTCGGCCACCTCGGTTCTGCAGCCATCAGTTCTCAGCATGTTCCCTCTCCTCACGAGACTGGGGAAGGAAGGAATTGGTAAAGGTCTTCAAAGGCGCATCATCGCAGTCAAAGTAGTGAGATGGAGGAAGTAGACGGAGGACACATAGAGCCTCGGGTTGACCTGGCGGTTGATGGCAGCGCCAAGGCCTGGTGGCAGCTCTGGTGCACCTGGGATAGCGATGCAGTCGTCACGGAGGCCTTGGCATGTCCGAGGACGCTGGGGGAGGTGGCGAAGGGTGGATCTGGGATGGGCCGAGTGCCTGTTGGTCCAAGCACCGTTGAAGCAGGAAACGCACAACTGTCCTTGAAAACTCTGCCTTTCTAATGCTTGAAGTATCAGTAAAAAAGACAAAAATGACCAAAGCTGTAGTTTCCAAAGTAAATAATCATTCAATGCAAACTTAGTTTGATATTTGTGTCACATCCCCCAGACTAGCTGGAATCTGATGAGCTGTTGAGCGCTGCTAGAGGACTGCATGCCTCGGGATGCTGTCCTCGATCATAGTGACGGGGCCACAGCAGGTCACCAGGTGCACCGGGGCCTGATGTTATACTAGGAAAATACCCTGGCAAATCCAGATCAAGTTAGCAAATAGGATTGCTCCATTTTTAGTTACTAAAAATTAATGCCTCCTTTTTGTGCCACCTGTTAAACTTTGGCTTTAGTTTTTCTCCATTGTTTGTCTTTTCCTTTGTCATCGGGACTTGTGAACACAATGCCTCACGTCCCTGTGGTGAAGTAGACAAACCTTACACTTTGGGGCTGGAAAGCAAACCGGTGCAGCCTCCCTCGGAAGGCAGTGCCTCCAGTTACCACAATGTGAAGTGCACCTACCCTTTGACTCAGCAGCTCTGCTGGTAGGGGCTTGCTTTCCAGGTGCATTCCCATGCCAGCCAGGAGCACGGAGGGCAAGCCACTGCCGCAGAGACCAGAAACGCCCACGCCCTCCGAGGGGCTGTGCGGTAACAGCACATCCAGCGCCGGGCTGGGAGCCGGGCACGAGTCCCTAAGGCCTGACTTAGGAACAGGCCCGCACGCACTGCTGCGACAGAGGCAAGGTAGGAACCTTTGGGCTTTAAAAAAAGACACTTATAGATAGAAATACAGCATACAGGCGCGTTAGGCAGCTTCTAAGGTGGCCCCCGGTGATCTCTCAGCCCTGGTGGCCGTGCCCTGCGTGAGCCCCTCCCCTGCAGTGTGGGTTCAATCTAGTGATGTGCTTCTCATGAAACGAATGCAGCAAAAGGGGGAAGATGTCACTTCTGAGATTTGTTTATAAAAAAAAATTGGATTCCACATGAGTGAGATCACGTGATACTTGTCTTCCTCTGGCTGGCTTATTCCACTCAGCATGATACTCTCCAGGTCCCTCCATGCTGTCTCAAGAGATCTTTCTTTTTTACAGCCACATAGTATTCCGTGGTGTAAATGTCCCACAGCTTTTTATCCACTCATCTACTGATGGGCATCTGACAAATTTCAGAGGGAAGGGAGGGGTGGGGGGGGAGGGGAGAGATTAATCAAAGAACTTACATGCTTAACCTATGAGCACAGACAACTGTGGAGAAGGCCTGGGGGGCGAGGGGCATGCCAGGTGGACGGTATCAGTGGGGGGAAAGGGGAACATCTGTACTACTTTCAACAATAAAGATAAATTAAAAACAAAAGCTGGCTTCTTGTCTTCCTTGACTTTTCTAGCTCTTCTTGCCTGTTTGTTCTGATGACGTCAGTTGCCTTGCTATGAGGGGCTCAAGGAGAGGCCCACGTGGTGAGAAACTGAAGGAGACGCAGGCCAAAAGCCAGTTAAAGAAATGAGGCCATCAGCCCAATAGCCTGTGAGAAACTAAATCCTGCCAACACCCCTTAAGCGAACTTGAAAGCAGATACTCCTAAGTGGAATTGGGACGTGACCGCAGCCACAGCCTACAGCTGACGACCTTGTGAGAGATCCTGAGCCAGAGGGCTTAGTTAAGGTGCTGGATTTCTGACCATAGAAAATATGAGATAATAAATGTTTGTTGTTTTAAGCCACTGAGTTTCGGGGCAATTTGTTACACAGCAGTAGGTAACTAGTATAAGAATAAGATGCATGTTTGTTTATGCAATATGTGTCTTTATAAACGGGCCACTCTGCTTTGCCACTGGGCAAGGAAGATTAGGGTTCTGGGGATCAGAGGTGGGAGGAAACTTAATTTTTACTGTATACCCTTTGGTCTGTTTGAAAATAATATTTATTCAACAAATGACTTTAATTGTGTATATTTTTTAAATATGTTTTTATTGATTTCAGAGAGAGGAAGGGAGAAGGAGAGAGATAGAAATATCAATGATGAGAAAGAGACATTGATTGGCCGCCTCCTGCTCACCCCCACTGGGGACCAAGCCTGAATCCTGGACATGTGCGCCTACCGGGAATCAAACCACGACCTCCTTGTTCATAGTTTGTTCAACCACTAAGTAATGCTGGCCGGGCAGCAAATGACATTTTTAATATGCTCCAATAGAAATAATTTCAAAGGCCTATTTCTAAAATTCACATACAAATTTTTTTCTGTATCTACATACATTAGCTAGTCACTCACAAAGAAGTTTTTTTAAAACTTTCTTTAACTTGGACACATATCCATCACTTCCCATAAAAAAGACTCTCTTTTCTTTCACCTTTTTGGGGAAACAGGAAAAATGCCTTCTTTTTAGCCTCATCATCTGCCTCTCCTGCCCTGACAACCCCCTGCTCCAGCCACACCAATGTTCCAGTTCCCCCACTGGGGCCTACTGTTTCCCAGCTCTGTCCCGTAACTCAAACATCCTCTCAACTTGAATACTTTTCCTCCCAGGTCCCTTTCCTAATTCTTGTGCAAAACACGAGACCCAACTCCAGGTTCTTCCACTGACACAGCTCCTCATTCTTTCACCCACGAATCTGGCAATTCTGTTCCTGGATATGCATCCCAAGTAAGTTGGTCTCACTCCTTTGGACTCTGCCTATATTTTACACTTAGTTCCAGATGGGTCTTTACCCACTGTATTGTCATTTTTCTGTTTGGACAGTAAGCTCCTTGGAGATGAGAAGGGCAGGGATAGAAGGCAAGCATGTGCTCTTTCAGTTCCCATTTCCAGAGAATAATCCTACCCAGAGCAGGGGGAGTGGATACGGTTAGTCCAAAAGCAGGTCACTGAAGTCCTTAAGTTATTGACATAAGTTTACAAGAGATATTTGAGGATTTATACATGTATCACCTTAGGATTTATGTATAGGATACCTTTAGTTGCAATTGACAGAAGCATCCACACTTGTGTGGCTTAAACTATAAGGAAATTTTATAATTTCACCCATCAGGAGTTCAGAAGTGAGACTGTTCCAGGATCTGTCAACTTAGCAGCTCAGTCCCATCAAGGACCCAGGTTCTTTCCATCTCTCTGCTCTGCCATTGTCAGTAGATCCACCTCCTCGGTTGCAAAATGGCTACTACAGCTCCCAACATCCAACTTCACACCACAGGAAGTGTTCCTTCTTAAAAGCTTGTGTATCTTTTTAAGGCTGAGAAAACTTCCTAGTAGATTTCCCTTCATGTCTCATTGGCCATAAATGGGTTGGTAGCTAGGCCTAAACCAACTGATGACCATGGTTGGCTTATATGGAGCACCTGGTTGACTAGGGGATACATTATCTGCATAAAATCTGGGTTCTGCTAAAAAGAAGCAAGAGGGTGGGTAATAACAACACTGTCTCCTACATTGTGAGAACCTAGGCTTACTTTTTTTTTTAAATATTGAGCTAAATTGCATATATTATAATTAGAAAACACTACATCACTTCCAGCACCTGGAGATCTATTTTTTTAAATTATCACACTTGTGACCTAAATCTAAGTCAGAACATGGATTTTGAAATCTCTGAGCATTGGCCCGGCCAGGTGTGGCTCAGTGGTTGAGCGTCGACCTAGGATCCAGGCGATCGGGGTTCGATTCCTAGTCAGGGCACATGCCCGGGTTGTGGGCTCAATCAATGACTCTCTCATCATTGATGTTTCTATCTCTCTCTCCCTCTCCTTTCTTCTCTCTGAAATCAATAAAGATATATTTTAAAAAATAATAAATAATAAATAAATAAAACTCTGAGAACCAGATTGAGCCCAAGAATATATACAATTGAAGTTCTGATACACACTGTCAATTTGTCTTCCACAAAGGTTGTACTAACTAAATTCCCCCTTTTCCAGAACCTTACCCAGTTTCTGCATATTGTTTTTATCTGGGCCAATCAGCTTGGTGAAAAATGGTATCTCCAGGTGTTTTGCTTTGTGTTTCTCTTATTATAAGTGAGTTGAGCATTTTTTACATGTTTAAGAGAAAAGCTGGTCTTTTTTTTATTATTTAAGATTTTTTATTGATTTTTAGAGAGAAAGGAAGAGAGAGGGAGAGAGAGAAACATCGATGTGAGAGCGAGCCATGGATTGATCCACTGCCTCCTACACACTCCCTACCGGGGATTGAGCCCACAACCAGGGCATGTGCCCTGACCAGGAATTGAACCAGCAACATTTCAGTGCCCGGGAGGACAACCAACTGAGCCACACCAGCCAGGGCAAGAAGGGCTGGTCTTAATCAGGGTGAACTCTAACATAAAAAGGGGTAGAATGTTGAGGTAATATCAGCCAAGTTAAGACCAGGAAGGAGTACATTTTCATGGGGAAAAGAGAACCTGGGAAAGTCCTGAACTGCACCCACAAACAAGGCCTTCCAAGCCACCTCTCTACCCACACTACCGCTTTCTATGCTGGGCCCCAGATCTCTGCAGATGTTATAGGAGACTTACCCATCAAACTGAGATAACACCACACATCGCTTGGGACCAAAATGTACCAAAGTGAGGCCATCATTTCCAAAATGCCTCATCCCCTCAACCCTCAGCCCTGCTCCAACCTGATCTGCCTCTACAACTCTGTCCAGCCCTGGCCAGTGTGGCTCAGTTGGTTGGAGCATCGCCCCATACACCAAAAGGTGGCTGGTTCAATTCCTGGTCAGGATAAATACCCAGGTTGTGGGTTTGATCCCCAGTTAGGCATGTGTGGGAGGCAACCAATCAATGATTCTCTCTCACATTGATGTTTCTCTCTCTCTTCCTCTTTCTCAAATCAATAAAAAAAAATTTAATCAATTTTGTCCAATAGAAATATAATATGAGCTATATATGTAACCTAAAATTTTCTAGGCACTACATTTTTAAAAAGTAGAAGCAATTGTAATTATTTTTAATATTTTAATATATCATAATATATCCAAAATATTATTTCAACATGCAATCAATATAAAACTTATTAATATTTTACATTCTTTTGGGGCTGAATCTTTGTAGCCCAGTGTGTGTTTACACTCAGCACACTGCAAGCCACATTTCAATGGCCCAGTAGTGACAATGATTAGACCTGTCTTGCTGAATAGAACTTTCTGCAATGATGGAAATGTTAGACCCGTGTCCCCGTAAGTACCCTCTACCCTGCTATACGTTCAGTCTTTCCCTAGAGCACTTTTCCCTCTTCCAGCAGGAAGAGGAAGTCCAGGCGCTCTCCTAAGGCCCCTGCACTACCCCAGGCATTTCCAGTGGAGGCCACTGGTCCTTCTGTATACCAGAACTTCCACGTGGGCAAGGACGTCTGGAGGGTGGATTTCCAAAAGGGAAACTGCACTGTGAAACAGTACGTACATTGCCACTTTTGATAGATACTGTCAAATTGTCTTCCGGAGGTGCTATACAATTCATACTCCCATGGGTGCATATGCCCATGCTTTTAACTGCTACATAATATTCTGAAGCACAGAGGAGATGCACCATAGTATATAGGCCCCTTCTGACACAGGACATTAGGTTATTTTCAATTGTTGCATTATAAACAACGCTGCAATAAACATCCTTATATGCGCTCCCTTGTGCATCTATAGCTCTAGGATAATTAAAGAAAGCAAAGAGCAAAGGAAGGAGCTGTAGCACAAAGGCTCCAAGCTGGAACAGGGCTCAGAGTGATGAGAAATGGTGTGCCTGGAGCACAGGGGAAGCTGGAGGCCACAGGGCACACGTGGGCAGCTCCATAGTAGGGCCTCGGCCATTGGTAAGGATTTGCATTTGATTCTAAGGTTAAGGTTATCTGATCTGCATTTAAAATTTTATTTATTATTTATTTATTTTGGGGAGGCATTGATTTGTTGCTCCACTTATTCATGCAGCATTGGTTGATTCTTGTATGTGCCCTGAACGGAGATCGAACCCGCAACCTTAGCGGGTCAGGACAATGCTCTAACCAACTGAGCTACCTGGCCAGGGCCCTGATCTGCATTTTAAAAGATCACTCTGTCTGCTGCATGGAAAATGGCTTTGAAGGAAAGAGTGGAAGCAGGAGACCAAGCAATGATGACTGTAGAAGGGGCACTAGAAGCTGGCTGAAGTGAAAGGAAAAATCCTCAGCAGGTTGCACTAAATGGAAACTAAATGGAACGGAAGCGGCCGGCTCCCAGCAGAGGGATCTGTGGAGCGCAGCGAGGGGCCACCCACCCACCCACCCCGGACACGGCCTCTGCCCTCGGGAGCTTACTCTTCAGCTGGGGAGACAGATGAAGCAGATCATTTTACAGGGCAGACAACAGCCCAGGGAACAGAGGACAGAGCACAGGCTTTGACACGGGCCATTCTACATCCCGATCTCTGCTCTTCCACTTACTAGCTGCGTTACATCAGTCAAACCTCCCTCCCTCTCTCTCTGTCTCTATCTCTCTGTGTCTCTCTCCCTCTGTCTCTCTGTCTCTGTCTCTCCCTCTCTGTCTGCCTCTCTGTCTCTCCCTCTGTCTCCCCCTCTCTGTCTCTCCCTGTCTCTCCCTCTCTGTCTCTCCCCCCTCTGTCTCTCCCTCTCTGTCTCTCCCCCTCTCTGTTTCTCTCTCTCTCCCTCTCTGTCTCTCCCCCTCTCTGTCTCTCTCCTCTGTAAGTGTTCGTGAGAGGATTAAATGAGCTGTTTTTTGAGAAGCACCTAACACTGGTAAAAAGGAGATACTGAATTATATTTGGTGACTGAATGGGGGGAAAATTCCCTTTCTCTGCCATCTGTCCTCTTGTGCCCCTGCCAGCCTTTGCAGGCAGTCATTTTGGTTCTAAACTCCTGCCACCCCTCCAACTACAGAGTGTGGTTATCCGATGATTCAACCCAGCTCATTAACTCTTGGCATGGGGTTTTACCAGAATCATGAGTTGACAAGTAAAGCGAATTAATTGTTCACACTCCCTTGGGCTTATTCTTTTTCCAATGTTATCCTTTTTAAAAATAAATAAAATATTTTCCCTTTCT
Source organism: Miniopterus natalensis (assembly GCF_054644295.1). Lineage (NCBI taxonomy): Eukaryota > Metazoa > Chordata > Mammalia > Chiroptera > Miniopteridae > Miniopterus > Miniopterus natalensis. Next base: position 3,655,139 of record NC_142086.1, on the reverse strand, counting down.
CCCCCTTTTACCATCAGGGAATTTAAAATATACTAGAAACAGAAAATGTATTTAATTAATGGATACCAAATTATCGTGGTTAAGTTTATGGTTTTCTACCACAGCTTCACAGGGACATTAATAAATGAGATTGCTTTTGCTGGAATATTAGTTAAACCTGTGGTTTGGTTTAGTGCACCAATAATGGAACATGCTGTTCCACTGCCCTTTGATGAGTCTACTCCACTGACTAGCGGAAAAGCAAAGAAAATAATTTTACAAAACTATACATGTTAAGAAGACTAAGGTAGTTTAAAATCTCCTATGCTCTCAGCGCAAGTCACAGAGGTATTCTTAAAGTAAAGTATAGGTCTTTTTAAAATCTAAAATGGAAGCCTGAGGACTAGTGCGGTTAAATTCTGAAGCAATATGAGTTATTCCTAGCTACTGATACGTTAAGAGACTTTCTTTGGCTGAGAGGCCTTAATTAAGATGATTTGTTTTGGCAGTTACGGGATTTTGCCTTCTTTGTGGGTAAGTAATTCAAAACTGACAGAGGAGCATGATGATAATAGATATAGTAGCTTGTTGATTCAGGTCATAGTCACAGTTGCAAAGTAAAATGATTTTATTTCCAAAATCACCAGAGCTTCCACTCAAGGACAATAGATTGTGTGGTGTCAAATCAAATGTTAACTCTCACATGCGCCCTTTCATGCCTCCCTCAGCCCTCGCACAATGTATATCTAGTGTAGTGCGTGCGCGTGCAGGGCAGTATGTCTAGTATAGTGCGCGCGCGTGCAGGGCAGTGTATCTAGTATAGTGCGTGCGCGTGCAGGGCAGTGTATCTAGTACAGTGCGTGCGCGTGCAGGGCAGTGTATCTAGTACAGTGCGTGCGCGTGCAGGGCAGTGTATCTAGTACAGTGCGTGCCCGTGCAGGGCAGTGTATCTAGTACAGTGCGCGCGCCTGCAGGGCAGTGCATCTAGTACAGTGCGCGCGCCCGCAGGGCAGTGTATCTAGTGTAGTGCGCGCGCCTGCAGGGCAGTGTATCTAGTACAGTGCACGCGCCTGCAGGGCAGTGCATCTAGTACAGTGCGCGCGCCTGCAGGGCAGTGCATCTAGTACAGTGCGTGTATATGCAGGGCAGTGTATCTAGTACAGTGCGCCCGCCTGCAGGGCAGTGTATCTAGTACAGTGCGTGTATATGCAGGGCAGTGTATCTAGTACAGTGCGCGCGCCTGCAGGGCAGTGTATCTAGTACAGTGCGTGCCCGTGCAGGGCAGTGTATCTAGTACAGTGCGTGCGCCTGCAGGGCAGTGTATCTAGTACAGTGCGTGCCCGTGCAGGGCAGTGTATCTAGTACAGTGCGCGCGCCTGCAGGGCAGTGCATCTAGTACAGTGCGCGCGCCCGCAGGGCAGTGTATCTAGTGTAGTGCGCGCGCCTGCAGGGCAGTGTATCTAGTACAGTGCACGCGCCTGCAGGGCAGTGCATCTAGTACAGTGCGCGCGCCTGCAGGGCAGTGCATCTAGTACAGTGCGTGTATATGCAGGGCAGTGTATCTAGTACAGTGCGCCCGCCTGCAGGGCAGTGTATCTAGTACAGTGCGTGTATATGCAGGGCAGTGTATCTAGTACAGTGCGCGCGCCTGCAGGGCAGTGTATCTAGTACAGTGCGTGCCCGTGCAGGGCAGTGTATCTAGTACAGTGCGCGCGCCTGCAGGGCAGTGTATCTAGTACAGTGCGTGCGCGTGCAGGGCAGTGTATCTAGTACAGTGCGCGCGCCTGCAGGGCAGTGTATCTAGTACAGTGCGTGCGTGTGCAGGGCAGTGTATCTAGTACAGTGCGCGCGCCTGCAGGGCAGTGTATCTAGTACAGTGCGTGCGCGTGCAGGGCAGTGTATCTAGTGTAGTGCGTGTATATGCTGGGCAGTTTTGTCCCTATTTCTTGTTTAACAACATGAAATTAAAGGTTTCTGGTTTGAGATTAGACCAAACACACACATTGGCTGCCTCTTGCTGCAGAGAACATCATTCTGTAGATTGTTTTTAGGGTAGAGGATGGGTAAAATTAAAACAACAAAGAGACACCCGGCCGGGCGTGGCTCAGCGGTTGAGCCTCGACCTAGGATCCAGGCGATTGGGGGTTTGGTTCCCCGTCAGGGCACAGGCCTGGGTTGCGGGCTCGATCAATGACTCTCTCATCATTGATGTTTCTCTCTCTCTCTCCCCCTCTCCTTTCCTCTCTCTGAAATCAATAAAGATATATTTAAAACAACAACAAAGAGAACAAATGAGGAAGTCACCTATGGGCATGGGGGATGCATTTCTGGAAGATGTCAGGTGAAACGGAGCAGAGAAAGCCAGAGAACAGGAGAGGAGGAGACAGAGGCAGTGAGAGAGAAGCCTGGCATGGGCTTTTAATGAAAATATCACATTTATTTATTTGCTTACGTATTTGCAATTTGAAACGTATGAATTGTTTATTTCTGGAACTTTCCATTTAATATATTTGGACTGTGGTTGACTGCAGGTAACTGAAACTATGGAAAGCAAAAGCGCAGATCAAGGGGGACCACTGTACATGAAATATGTACCCAGTCACAGTCACCTTTAGAACTCTGAGTGACACAGAAAATCAAAATAACGTTAATGTTGAAAAGAAGTTTAAAAACATGCACATAAGACAAATCTCTTTTTTTTGTTAATCCTCACACGAGGATATTTTTTTTTTCCATTGCTTTTCAGAAAGAGAGTGGAAGAGGAGGTGGGGGGAGAGAGAGAGACATCCTGCAACCCAGGAACGTGCCCTTGACCTAGAATCGAACCCTGGGCCGATGCTCTAACCCCTGAGCAAAACAGGCCAGGGCAAGACAAATCTCTCTTAATAAAATAGGAAGAGTTTGAAAAATCCAGGAGAGCCAAGTCCCATATCCCCTCTAGAAGTGTGAGCAGGCCTGTTCTCTTGGTTTGGCAATATTTTTAATAATCTTCCTGAATGGTGTTTACTTTGACCTCTTGGGCAAACTGAGCTTCCTCCACAGATCTGTTACTTCTTTCACTAAATCACTCTTTAGCACAAGGGAAATGATGAAAAAGTTCTGTATCTGGTATCATGCCTGGTTTGTTGCTCAGCACTTCCAGCCGGATTGTATCAGATATTCTGTTACATGGCCAAACAAATGGAACGTGACAGATTCCCCACCTGTGTGCTAAAGGTGATTTTGTTCTGAAATTGTTGAAGGAATCCTGGTTTCCATCAGAATAGCCATCTGGGCCTCGTGAGATTACTAAACCAGAAGATACCATATTTAAATGGCTTAGCACATTGTAAGTGCTCAGTAAATGTTAGCTATTACTTCATGACTCGAACTTGCTTTTGTTACTCTAGGTCATTACATATATATGTAATTTATTCCTTTGTAGAAATGCATTATATTCCATAGCTTGTTCATTACCTTATTTAAGAAACTTTCAGATTATTTTCAGGTTCTGTTTTTGTTTTGTTTTGTTTTGTTTTTGAGGGAGCGGCCTACAAAAAAAATGATGCAACAACTTCCCTTATACCCCTATCCTTTCATTATTGGCACTTTTATTTCCATAGGCTAGATTTTCAAAAGTGGATTGCTGGGTCAAAATGTATATGCAGGTTTTATTTTAATTGATTAACCAACTGATTTAACTTTTCAAGAACTGTAACAGACACACACACTCTGGTCAACACTGCCGACGACTGCCTGTTTTCCCAGCCAGAGCTGCATGTTATCAGTCTCATAAACTGGAAAATTTACAAATTGATGTCAGTCTGATAGCTTAAAAAAAAACCTCACTACTACTGTAATTTGCATTTCCTTGGCCTAGTATAGTTGAGCATCTTTTTATACATTGATCAGCTGCATGACTTTCACTTGTGAACCCATTATCCAGATCCTTTGCCCATTCTGTTTCTTTCTTTTTCTATTTTCTTACCAGATTGCAGGAGTTGTCTTTTACAGGTATTTTCTTGCCTGTCCTATATTGACTTTGAGACCATGGTTTTCTAGGCAGAAGTTTCTGATTGTTGTGTTGTTGAGCTCATCAGATTTTTTATGGCTGCTGGGTGTTCTGTCTGCTCTGGGTTAAATTTCCCCCAAACTCTCCTGTTTCCTTCTGGTATCCAGCTGGGATTTATTTTTATATTATGAAGAATTAATAATAATAATAAGAGTAACAATAACAGCTAGCATTTGTTGAGCAAGTTCGATATGCCAGGCGCTCTGTAAATAGTTTATACTCTTCGGGATTAGAGATAAGAAAATTAAGGATTAGAGCCCTGGCCAGTTTGGCTCAGTGGTTGGAGCATCGGCCCTCGGACCAGGTTCGATTTTGCCTAAGGGCACCTTGATCTGGGGCCCCAGTCCGGGCGAGTGCGGGAAGCAACCAATTGATGTGTCTCTCACATTGATGCACCAACCTCCCCCGAAAAGCAGTGGAAAAAATACCCTTGGGTGAGGATTTAAAAAAAGAAAATTAAGGATTAGAGAACTTAAGGAGCCAGCGCAGTGCACACAGCTAGAGCACAGAACTGGGACTGGAACTCAAGCCTTCTCTCAGGACCTCACCCTTCTACACATCCAGACGACAGCTAACTATGCCAGCCCCATCTGATGAACATCTTTCCTGTGTAAGTAAAATACGAATTTCAGAACACAAATACAGTCAGTATATCTCTGAATTCTATTGCAGTTGTGTTGTAACTATATTATTTTTATTTTAGTAGTTTCTTAGTGAGTTTTTCTCTCTCTCTAGTAAGGCAAGTGCTTCCTCACTACGCTTCCAAATTTATCCAGTAAACTTTTAAATATTTTTATTCCATACAAATATTTAAGTCATTATCTAACTTCTAAGAAAACGGATCGTCATGTTTTGACTCGAATTGCATTAAATGATTCCATTAGTTTATTGAGAATTGATGTTTATTTAATTGTATTTTTTACTCCTCACCAAGAATATTTTTCCATTGCTTTTCGGAGAGAGTAGAAGGGAGAGGGAGAGAGATATCGGTGTGAGAGACACACAGCGATCGGCTGCCTCCTGCACTCGCCCCACCGGGGGCCAGGGATCGAACCAGCAACCAAAGTACGTGCCCTTGGCCAGAATCGAACCTGGGACCCTTCAGTCTGCGGGCTGCCTCCTGCACACCCCCGGCTGGAGACCGAGCCCACAACCCCGGCATGTGCCCTGACCGGAGTCAAACTTCGATCTCCTGGATCCTAGGTTGAAGCTCAGCTGCTGAGCCACGTCGGCCCAGCTCTACTTGTTTTTTAATTAGTCTTTTGCATTTTCTGGGTATACGGTCACACCACTGCAAAAAGTTTATCTTCATTTTCAAGATTTATCCCAGTTGTTAAAATTATGGAGGAGTCTTATTACATTAGTTAAAACTTTCAAAAAGTATTCAATGTAAAGATCCCAGCTTTGTCACCAATTTTAATAGCAGTTGCTTCAATGTTTCACTCGATCAGACGATGTCGCTGACTGTAATTCACAGTCTTTTTCAGGCTTGATAGTTTCCTTCAGTTCCTATAATACTTGGAATTTGTATTAAAAAACCTACTTAACTTTATCCAATTTTTTCACTGACTGCTATAATCACATAATCTCTACCTTTAATTTGATGCTATTCTAAGTTATGTTGCTATGTTTTCCTCACGACCTAAAGCACTGCAGTTCTGGAACAAGCACATATGATTGCCCCTGTGCTTCTCAAGCCATTCCGAGACCATGAACAAGAGAGAAGGCTCTTTAGCTCACTGTATATTTTGCCATATCCTTAATACCAAAACCTGCTGCAAAGTGTGCAATATAAAAATTATAGAATTTTCCTTATGAAGATATAAACAATTCTCAAAAAAATATTAGCATATTAAATCTAGCAGTGAGTTAAATGAATGATAGCAAATAACATGAGAGTATAACTAGAAGACCTAAGATATTCAACAACAACAAAAACTAGAGTAAAAGAATTTCAAAAAATGGCTAGATATCAAAAATCAATAATATCAAAAAACAATAGCTTTCTATACACTACAACCAGTTAGAATTGGAAATGGGGGAAAGCGTACCCTATTCATACCATAGGTGTGTTTTTTAACCAAATTTTTGAAAGAAAAATTATTTTTAGTGTTATTTGTGGATTTGTGAAACATACCCTTGAAAATGGAAACTAAGCATGGGCGGGCCCTGAGTGTCGTCTAATGATTAATTCCTGCCAGACCACTTAGAGGGGCGGGGTGCCCTGCTGACTCACCAGGCCTTCATCCCTCAGCCAAATTCCAAACAGTCCTATAGTTTCCCTGAAAATTACTGGTTAAACTGAGCTTCACAAGAGAATTTCTGAATGAATTTCCTTTTGTTTGAGTTGGTCTTTACGTCAAGGGCACAACAGATGTTCATTTTCGTCAGCTAAACATTGTGTTGTCACTGTTAACTATTAAAAACACACACACACACATAGCTCAGATAGAAAGTTCCCTAGAAAATTAAAAAAAAAAATACTCCAGATGTAGCCTGGACAAAAATTTCCCTGGAAAGAAAGAAGTGGTTGTCTCATGTCTGGAAGTTTCCTGTTTCTGGGAGTGCATTCACCCATTTTCGGAGGTAACACGCGGCCCGCGAGCCCGCGCACCGCGCGGGGGATGCCGCCCGCAGTCAGGCCGCCGAGGGAGCTTCGCCGCGCCTGGGCCGAGACAGCCTCCGCAGGACCTGTGGCAGACTTACCCCTTTCCTTCGGGGCGACGAAAGGAGAGCAACGGGCGAATAAGAAATAGTCATCTCCCCTTCCCGCTGAACGGACAGGGTCTGTTACGACTGCCCGAGAGCAGCACGCTCCACGCAGGAGCGCCCGGGCGGCTCAGCTCTGCGTCCCGCCCTCTGGGCAGAGGCCCGCGCTTTCCAAGCAGCAAGAGGAGCCCTACTTCCCCTCCGCCTGCCCGCTGGGGCTGAGGTCAGCTTGCCCAGGGGGACTCTGCCCTCTGCCCTCTGCCCCCTGCCCCCTGCCCGGAGGCTGGCCTTGCCAGCAGGCTAATGCAGTGTGGGTACCCAGGGGCCAGGACAAAGTGCAGGCACGTCCCTGTGGGCCATGGGGCATGAGACCTGTGTGGGCTCTGGGTTAGTAAGGAGAAACATCTGGTGGTGGTTTCCAAAAGAAATCTGTTCATCTTAACGGGAGCCACCAAACTGTTCATATATTTGATCTCATGATTCCATTTTGGGGAATTTGTTGAGGAAACAACCTAAAAGAAAAAATGTCTAAAGATATTCTCATAATAGTGCAATTAGTAATCATGATAAATCCTTAGCATCCCAAACACTTCCAGTGGAGAACTGTAATGTAACCTGGATGAAACATTACAGAGGAATTAAAAGCGAAAAGCATGTGTAATTCATAGACCAGAACATAAAATGGAATTCACGCATGGATTATAATTATATGAAACTTCAGTAGGACATCAAGAAAGATTAGAAGAGAATTCAGAATATTGCTGATGGCTTAGAATTTAATTAGTTTTTTCCTAGAATTTTCTTTCTTTTTTTTTTCAAAAAAGAAAACCACTCACTATGCAAATAAGAATAAATGGCAACAGACATGGACATACACAACCTATTCAGGCCAGGCTTAAAAGCAAAGAGCAGATGCAGTTGCTGGAGTGCTGGGATTTGTTAGTCGGCCCACCTCCAACCTCTCCAGGTCCTGACAGACACCAGGCTCTGACCCCACCACCTCCAAACAGATGGCGCTGATGTTAGCTACTCAGAGGTATAAGCATGCATGTCAGCGTCTCTGGGTTTCCGGTTCTGGGTTGGTCCCCCTTCAGTCTGACTAGTAATGCTAATTATCTGACTAGGGAACCTTCCCTGAGGCTGTTTGCCTGGCTTCCTGCCAGCACCTTCAATTTGGGCTGTCCCCTAACACCCATTCCACTGCATCGAGCCGGTGTAGGCCCAGACGTCCTCTCCTTACCAAAGTTCATCCCTTCATAGCTCAATGGCTTTTCATTTTTAAGGATCTCTACTAAAAGATAAGCATCCTTGAAAGCTGTACCATCTTAAGCCAGTGTTTTGCAATTCTGTGTCTGGGTCTGTTGTTCCCTGAGTAAGCAGGGAAGGGAGAGGCAGAGGAATGACAGAAACAGGTACCTTTTACTAATACCCGGTCTGTGTCTAGCACTTTTTATACATCAACATTCACAACAACTTTGCAAGAAAACATTATGGTTTCCCTTTGCAGACCAGAGAGGTTAAACAACTTGTCCAAGACCACACAGCTGGTATGGGACAAAGCCATACTGTGAGCCCAGGCCTATCTGGCTCGAAAGCCAGGCCTCCCTCACCCTGCCTACACTGTGTACCCTTTGTGGAGAAAGTACAGGGCGGGAGTCAGGAACCCAGCTGTGTGGCCTTTCACACAGCTTTGCTTCCCCAGGCGCTGGTTCCTCATCTGTAAAGCGAGGGAACTGGACTTAACAAGCTGCCCACTAGAAAGAAACTGAAAGGGCTAGGGAAATGGCCAAAACAGTCCCCAAAGGCCATCCTTTCCCATTTCACCCTAGGGACCACCGACAGAGCACCGAAGGTGCCCAGGCGGCATGTTATCCACTCACTGGAAGAAAAGGAAAGGGCCAAGAGTGATCTCCACAGTCACATTTCCCCAGCTGTCGCGCGAGGAACCACGAACAGGGCTCCTGCACGTTGGGAAAGAGACCCTTTGCGACAGAGCGCCGGGCTGCGACGCTGAGCTCTGGCCGCGGACCGTCCCAGGGCAGGCGGGGCCCTGGCGGGAGGCTCCGACCGCCCGCGGGGCCAGCGCACAGCGCCTCTGCCACGGCTCCCACTGCGAGGGCGGCGGGGAGGCCGGTGTGGCTCCGTAAGGCCACCATAAGCTCTGTCGCCAGAGAACAGGTGCAGAACGCACGAGAGGAGGCACCACACGGCGACCAGCCCCCGGGCAGAGCGCGCCGGGCACCTGCGGCCTCCCGCGTCCCCGCGCCGCCGGCGACGCGCCACTGCCCCGCTGTCACGAGGCTGCCAGGGGGTGGCCCCCGCCCAGCGGCGCCCCGAGCCCGGCCCCCGCCCGCCGACCCCGCCCGGCCTCTCCGCGGGCCCGTTTCCCCGAGTCCCGCGCCCAGCGGCCGCGTGGAGCGCGCCAGGCGCCCGCGGGGCTCGGGCCTGGAGTCCAGCGCCCCGCAGCTGCCCCGCAGCTTCCCCTCAGGTTTGCCAGACTCAGGGCATCTTTAAACCAGGCGTCGGGAGGAAGATCTGGGAAGTTCTGCAAGTTCACAGCGGGCGGCGAGGGTGCGCTCTCGTTTCTGCCCCAGGGGCTCGGCCTGGCGCCCACCGCGGTTAAGGGGAACCGCGGTTAAGGGGAACCGCAGAGCCTCCGCGGCTGCTAATAGATCCGGGGAGCGCCGACACTGTTAGAACTGACCTTTAAAACGCAAATCAAATTGAAGCACGGCCACGCCTTTCCCATCAGAATAGCCCGCGTTTAGGTTGTGCCTTTCCAGATAAATGGCTGGTTCCCAGGTGACCATGGCCCTTTCCAGAGGCTCCGGGAGGGGGTGGCAGGCATCGCTGGGGGCCTGGCTTCGTGGGTGGGGTCCCCAGGTGATTGATTCTGAGGAGCAGAAACCGCTTCTGCAGTCCCTGAGGCCTACAGCCAATGGCTTTTGTGTTTTCTATTTTTGGCTTAGCTTTTCTGGGTTGTGGAGGTCAGCTGGTTAGAGAAGATTCTGCCTGAGCAGGGCCAATACAATTATTCTGAGTTGAGTTTAACTCAGGGCTTAGAAAGCCCTGGGGGTGGGTGGTCCTAAACATTCCCTAAATGTTTATTACGTGCCTACTGACTCCAATGGGTGCTTTGGAGCAGCAAGCAAAGCCTCGCAGAGATTATATTTCAGTAGGGAAGAGAATGAATGCATACATATTATACCATGTAGTGTACAATGTTGGATGGTGAAATATGAAGAAAATAAAGCAGGGTGAGGTGGCAGAGAGTGATGGGGGCTGTTATTCTATATAAGGTGGGCGGCAGAATTTTCTGAGAGGTGGTGATGTTCAGCAGAGAACTGAATGAAGGGAGCCTGTCAGGGCAGAAAGCATTAGAGGCAGAGGGAGGCAGAGAGAAACAGTGCAAGGGCCCAGGGGCAGCTGTCACCCCACCAGTGAGTCAGGAAAAGGCACCCCTGCTGGGCAGGCAGCCCGTGCCTGGGCTGATTATGGGCTGCTAACCAGACCTCGGGGCCCACCGAGCCAGGCCATGGTGCAGGTGACGGCCGCGCACAGCCACACAGCGTCTCTCCGAGAGGCACAAGCTTGGGACTTAGAGGAATAGCACGAAGGCTGGCACGGCTGGGGGGAGAGAGGGTAGGATGAGGGAGAGTCATAACTAGCAATCTCCATCTTAAAAGATTCGTGCTTCAGAACAAAACCCCTTCCCATGTGTGAACTAACCGCCAGCCACGTGGGACAGGATTTAGAAGCAGCCCCTCCTCAGGGCTCTGCTCCATTCCCCATTGGGGCAATTACTTTCTGCCATCAACCAGGAGGCTGAGGTGGAATTTCAGAACATCGGCCCTAATGACAATAACACTTTAATTTGGAAACTTAAGGCTGGCTATGTCCATGCCCATCTCACACAGAGAAATTCTCTTCTTCCTCCCCTTTTTATTTCCTTATGCCAAGCTTACCTGTCCTGAGGCAAAACAGTCTGTACAGCAAAGTCAAAAGAACCTTGACATAAGTGTAATATCACTAATATTTTTTAAATTATTAAAAATACACAAGTAAAATAGACTCTCCTCACCTCTTCCTCCATCTCTAATGCCTTTCTTTATGACTTTCATTTTCTGCTTCATTTCTGAATTGTTTAAAATGTTTTATAAATCTATTGATTTGACAAGCCCACATCCAACTACTCGATATTATTTTAATTTTAAAAAATAATTTAAGCCCGGCCGGGCGTGGCTCAGCGGTTGAGCGTAGACCTAGGATCCAGAGGATCGGGGTTCGAGTCCCGGTCAGGGCACATGCCCAGGTTGCAGGCTCGATCCCCAGTCAGGGGTGTGCAGGAGGCAGCCGATCAATGACTCTCATCATTGACGTTTCTGTCTCTCTCTCTCCCTCTCCTTCCCTCTCTCTGAAATCAATAAAGATATATTTTAAAAATGATAAAAAAATAAAAAATAATTTAAGCCCTAGCCAGTTTGGCACAGTAGTTAAGGAGCATCGGCCTGTGGACTCAAAGGTCCCCGGTTCAAATCCAGCCAAGGGCACACACCTGGGTTGCAGGTTCGATCCCCTGGCCGCCGTCGGCAACCAGGGAAGGCAACCAATTGATGCGTCTCTCTCACAGCCATGTTTCTCTCTCCCCCTTCCACTCTCTCTGAAAAGCAATGGAAAAAATATCCTCAGGTGAGGATTAAAAATAATAATTTGAGAAAACAGTTGTTGTGCTGTATGGTGTTGGCATCTACTACACCTGAGGTGGTTAGCCTGCCTCCCTGCGTGGTTATTATAGAGAAGTGACGACAGGAGATAAAGGCTAAGTCCTTTGCTGAAGGATCTGTTAGGAACAATATTTGAGGATTTCTGGAGCTGGGAATGTGAGATAGGAACGTAGCCTGAAGCGCTGTTCCACTCCCACTGCCCTCTGCTCAATATTGTAATAACTATGTGTGGTGCCAGGTGGGTACTAGACTTAGCAGGTGATCACTTCATAAGTTCTACAGTGTATAATCACTGGTTGTGTACCTGAAACTAATATATTGTACATCAACTGTAATTGAAAAATAAAAAATTATTTTTAAAGGAAGTTTCTATCCCTCAGTGTTGTCATAAGGTTGGTTTTTTTTAATGTCAGTGTATATAAGATACCCTTCAATTAGCTTAGTGATTATGCTGATAAACATTTTCAACAGATATTGTACCTGGAAAAGGGAAATCATGACACTGAAATATAAATGTACAGACACATGAAAAGATGCTCGACATCAGTGATCATCAGGGAAACGCAAATCAAAAGCACAGTGAGCTGCTGCCTCACACCTGTCAGAAGGGCTCCATCAACAAGTCAACAAACGGCAAGTGCTGGCGAGGGTGTGGGGAGAGGGACGTTTGTGCGCCGATGGTGGGAATGTAAACTGTTGTAGCCACTATGGAAAACAGTGTGGAGATTCCTCAAAAAATTAAAAATAGAACTACCATATGATCCAGCAATTCCTCTTTGTAGTATTCATCTGAAAAATAATGAAAACACTAATTCGAAAAGATATATGCACTCCCATGCTCACTAAAGTGTCATTCACAGTAGCCAACATATGGAAACAACCAAAGTGTCTATCAACAAATGAATGAATGAAGACGTGGTACATAAAAACAATGAAATATTAGCCATAAAAAAAAATGAAATCTTAACCATTTGTGACAACATGGATGGACCTTGAGGGCATTATGCTAAATGAAATAAGTCAGACAGTGAAAGACAAATACCATGATATCACTTACATGCGTAATTTTTAAAAAACAAACAAAACCAAGCTCATAGTTACAGAGAACAGATTGGTGGTTGCCAGAGATGGAGACTAAGGGGTGGCCAAAATGGGTGAAGGGGTCAGAGTATAAACTTCCAAAAATAAGTCCTAGGAATGTAATTACAGCATGTTGGCTACAGTTAACAATACTGTATTTCATATTTAAAAGTTGCCAGGAGAGTAAATCCTAAAAGTTCTCATCACAAGAAAAAGAAACTTCATGTGGTGACGGATGTTAACTAGATTTATTGTGGTGATCATTTCCCAATTTACACAAATATCAAACCATTGTGTTGTATACCTGAAAGTAATATAACGTTGTATGTCAATTATACCTCAATAAATATATTTTTTTAATTTTAGAATGTTGCAGAGAACTTTAATCTTTTTAAAAATTCTTATTCATTGATTTTGAGAGAGAGAAACATCAATTTGTTGTTCCACTTATCTATGCACCCATTGGTTGCTTGCCCTGATGAGGGATCGAACCCATAACCTTGGCGTGTGGGAAGGATGCTCTAACCAACTTAGTTATTGGGCCAGGGCTCAATAAATATTTTTAAATTTTTTTTAAAAGAGAAAAAGTAACCCAAAAGGGAGCAATGACAAATGAGCTTAATTGAAACCCAGACAGAGCCCAATAACTGAGATGCCTTCCCTTTGATACTAATATGCAATGATATATTTTCCTTTCTGTATTAGTCAATCACTGGAATCAATAATGTTGTGCAGAGAGCAAGGATCGTCTATGAAATCTTGGAATCTGCTATCTGCCTCTTTGCAGAGATCTAGGATATAGCAAGCCTCCTGGTAACAACAGATGTTATTTGTTTACAGGGAAATGTTCTTTATATAAAATGTACCTTCCAGCCATGCCTAATCAATATCCAGCTGTCACACTCTGCAAGAATACATGCCTTATTTTGCATGATTCTTTTCAGGGACTTTCTAAGCAGATCCAATTGGTGACCATGTTCAATAACACTTATGGTTGAGCTTTGGCCAAGATGCAACAGTGGTTTCTTTTCTTCTCATCAGTTGTGCTCATTGAATTATTTACAAAGTTTCTGAACAACAGTTTTAAAAACTTAAAATGAAACAGGAGGCCATATGAGGTAATAAGCTCCTTCATTGGAGATGTTCAAGGCTGAGCCTCTGTTTTCTTACCTGAAAGTGGGGATAGTGGATTTACCTTGCAGAGAGTATTCTGAAAATTAGGTAATCTATGTAAAGTGTCTGTCCCAGTACCTGAATACAGTATCTGATCAGTAAATTGAAAGAACTACCATAAATGGGACGAGAGTTGCACTAGATGACTTAAAGGATTAAGTGACATCTCTATTCTAGGATATTAGGATTTTAAGTTCTAACCTTTTAAAGGCTTGCAGTACTGAGAAGAATTTCCCCAATCACGAATATGTGTTGAGTGCTTACTATGGGCAAAGCACGGTGTTTCAAAGATTAATTGTTAATGGACAAGACCTTGATAATCGATTTCACACACCTGTGTAACTATTTCCAAAGTTAAGCAAGTGGAAACTACCTAAAAGTCCCTACCAAAAGCAAGCAACAGCCAATGACAATCTCCTCCCCAAAGGGTAACTCTGAATTAGGATAAATATAACATGTAAATATGAGGCCTTTGTCTTAAGACAATATAGGCTCTAGCCAGGAAACAGGAAGGGCAGAAGTGAGAGAACTCACTCCAGAGTGGAGACTGCCACCCAGTCAGGAAAGCCGAGGGAGGGCTGAAGGCTCGGGCACGTCCGCTCACAGCCGAGGGACTGTCGACCGACAGATAGTGACCCCAAAACACCCTTTACAGCGACCTGAGAGGCAGGAAAGGAGAATCCTGTCTTGGATCCAGGAGAGGGGATGGAAGCAGGCTGGACAAATGACAGCGATGGACCGTGGGGCAGAAGTCAATGACATTTTGATCACACACCTTTTATCCCCCGTCAGTGTTTTGACGCGCCCCCATATCCCAACATATTATTTATGTTACCTCCATGTACTACATATTAAGTGTATTATAAAACCTTCACAGATTATAGACATTTAAAAAGAGATCTATTGAAACAGAAATTGTGACATTTTATTCTTCACCTTAATCCGTCTTTGTGTGCACCCCACTTTGGCGAGAACAGTGAACTGGTGGGAGGAAGGGGCATACGGAGCTGACACTCCCTGCACAGAACCACAGAAGGCAAAAACATCCTAACAAGTCTCACTCAGCTCTTCTTCAGAAGGGAGCCCTGTCACCACTTCAGTAAACAGGCAGAAGCAGTGCCAGGTTAGAAAATCTCCCACCACTCTAGCTTCCAGCCCTCTACCTGGCCTTTGGATTCCACTGTTCCTCTAAAGTTGCCACAGTTACACCTGATGCCAGTACCGGGAGGTTTTCCACTATTAGGAAACTCAGTCCCTATAACCTGGAAGTAACCATATCTGATCTGAAGAGTTTGGGTGATAACATTATTTGGGTGGTAGCTGTTTTCAATTTGGGGGAAAGGAAAGCACGTTGTCGACTACCTTCTGTGGAGAGGGACTGAACCTTACAGGGCTCTCTTTGTAGTCTTGGGTGCAATAAAACACTGAGTTTTGTTTGGTTGGTTGGTTTTGCCTATGAATGAGACTAGAAAAAAATTATTTCCTCCTAAAAAGGTAGATTACCTGTAAATATTACAGCATTTTTTATACAGGTTTTACACATAGCTCATTGTCCCTGTCAGAGAACATGAAATTTGCTGTGGAATTTTTATATATGCTTTATATTATTACTGTAGAGAGAAACACAAATAAACCTATAGTTGGCCTATAAGAACATCACCAAAACAAACTATATGGGCAGAAGTATTTGTCCTGTTTGCTACAGTTCCTACACATGACTATATTTTGCAGCCAGGAACCCTCAGCTCCTGAATGTACAGGGTCTCCACAGAACTACCCAAACCACATTTGGGGGCTTCGTTTAACTAGCCTGCAACTGGGAGAATTAGCTGCTTTCTGCCTCTGAACGCTGGCACTGGCTTTTCAATGGCACCTGGCTAGTCTTAACTGCCAAAACCTGGTAGTCAGCCCGGGTTCGTTCAGAGATGCTTTATCTCCAGTGCACCTTCAGGGAATGGCAGCAAGCCCGCTCTTCTATCTGTTTCGCCAAGCCCAGGGCACGTGAGCATGGTTCTCACTGACAAGCAGCAGTTAGTTTACTGGAGTCAAAACCAACTACATAATCCAGCCTGTGCAGGAGAACACATTTTTATATCTCCAAAAAACTTAAGAAAATGAATTCTATAGATTGGTAGCAATTAAGGAAGACACATTGCTGGGGTTTTTTAAAATAATGTTAGTTCAATTTTTCCATTTCCCCAGTTCCTTTTTACTTGGATTTGTCAAGGTATAGCAAGGACAGCTGTCTGGGTTGGCACCAGAGAGCTCTCACAAACACCACTTCATGGCATCAGCTGATTTTGTGCCTCATGTGGGGTGGGAGATGTATGAGAAAAGAGTAAAGCAGGAGTCTCAAGGACTTTCTGAAGGACTTATAAGAAGGTTACAACAGATTTTTTGACTTTGTAAAATACTGAGTGTTTTCAAGAACACCATATTTAATACAGCAGTCTCAACACAGTCATAGAGATAAATGTTATTTTGTCTAACTAGAGTTTTTAGTTATTTTATCTAACTAGAGTTTTTACACATTCATTTACAGTCAATTTCATTATTACTTGATGTGAACTTTCTATTACACTTTCCCCTATTATGTAAGTGAGCTGGTTATGCAACTGACAGACTCGCAAACATGGGAATTACTACAGGACCAACACTTTTTACAGGTAACAGCTCAGGTTGTTTGCGGAGTAACAGAGAATATGGAAAGTTCTGGCTGCCCCTGCTCAGGTTTACCGTCCCTGGGCCTGATTTGTAAATGCCCAAATCTCAACCCTTTTCACAAATTAGCCAAGTCCTCAGTCCAGATGTGAAAGGAAATTAGGTTTTGGTTTAAAACAACAAAGCTATAGAAGTGGAAAAACAGAAAACACTAAAACAAAATACTAGTTAAGTAACTACAGCAAAATATCATTGATTTAAAACCCATTGATCAGGAATTTATGACAGCTCAGAAAAGCGTAGGATGCGAGTGGCCCTTTGGCCTAATTGTGTAAAAGTTTGCTAAGTGGAAAACATTCTTTCAGAGAAAAGGCTGAAACTTCTAAAGAGAATGTTTCTATTATCTTTTAGTAATTTTAGATATTTACAATACTGTGATTTCTTAATTACAAATAATTCTTATCCACAACTTAAAAGTCTTCCTTGAGCCACCAATAAGTAAATCTTCGTGACCTGCTTATAAGACTTGCTGTCACGATGAAGATAGCCTCTCATTTATAAAACGAAAGGCTTTTCCTATCTCAAACTGTCCTCCTGGCTTTCTCGGAGCAGCGGTTCAGGTGCGTGAGCTCTAGCAGCAGCCCAGGTTCCAATCCCCCTCCACCAACCGGGCATGTTCCTGATGGTCGGGCTGCCTCCATCTCCCTATCTGTAAAAATGGGAAAAATAATAACATCGAACAGATTCGGAAGCTGCGAAGCACCTGGAACAGCGCCTGGTGACGCGTTAGCTCCTGCGGCCACCCCACCGCACCGCGGGTCGCCCGCGTCGCGCCCCCGGGCGTCACCGAGAAAAACTTCGGCGAACCGGTGACGGTTTCCGCGCGGGCAGGCCTTTCAGCGCCCCTTTACGAGGCTGGGGGCCCATGCGGCGGGCAGCGCCCCGCCGCTCCTCGCTCCCGCCCTCGGCTCCAGCCCCGCGCAGGCCCGCACCTGGAGGCGGTTACGCGTCAGCGTCCAGCCGCCCGGCCTCCGCCGCCCGCCGGGCCCCCAGCTCCCGCCGGCCCGCGCCCCCCGCCCGTCCCCCCGCCGGTCCTGAGCGGCCCCCACACGGGTCCTGGCTAGAGGCGCAGGGGCCCGAGGATGGGCGAGCCGAGCCCCCAGGGCCGGTGAGAGCGACCGCGGCGGTGACCGGAGGGCGCGCGGACCGACGGGGCCGAGGGGGGAATGACGCACCTACACGAGTCCGCTACGCGAGAGGCTAAACTACGGCTCCGTGCGGGGCGGGCGAGAGCCCCGCGCGCTCCCGCGCGCACCCACGGGGAACGACGCGCAGTCCCAGGTGTCCGGCAGCGGCGCGGCCGCGAGAGGGGGGCACGGCCCCCACGACCCCCGCGGCCCCCGCCTCCCCGGCGTCCCTGCCCCCGCCACCTCCCCGCCCCGCCGGGCTGCGGCGCGCGGTCCCCTCCCCCACCCCGCCCGCGCCGCGCCGCGCCCGCAGCTCCCCGCCCCCAGCGAACGCCGCTCCCGGTGTCCTCGGGACGCCGCGCGGCTGTCGGGTTTCAGCCCCAGCGCCGACCCTCGCCCCCGGCACGCGCCGCCGAGTGGCTGGCGCAGCCTTTGCCCCGCATCAATCATTAACGGGCCGGCTCGGGCTGCAGCCGCCGAGGCGGGGGATGGTACGGAACCTGAGACCGGGACAACCCTACCCCGGAGG